>NW_026606831.1:0-600000 GCF_029890125.1 Rhinichthys klamathensis goyatoka
TGATTAGGAGGCCACTGGGCAAATTTGGCCAGGATGCCGGGGTTACACCCCTACTCTTTCGAAAGACATCCTGGGATTTTTAATGACCACAGAGAGTCAGGACCTCGGTTTAACGTCTCATCCGAAGGACGGTGCTCTTTGACAGTATAGTGTCCCCGTCACTATACTGGGGCGTTAGGACCCACACAGACCACAGGGTGAGCGCCCCCTGCTGGCCTCACTAACACCTCTTCCAGCAGCAACCTGGTTTTCTCAGAAGGTCACCCATCCAGGTACTAACCAGGCTCAGCCCTGCTTAGCTTCAGTGGGCAACCAGTCTTGGGCTACAGGGTGATATGGCTGCTGGCTGCTGGATATCTCTAAAGGACAAATCAATTCTTCACAAGGCTTTAAATGTGATTTCTGTTTTTCCCAGGGCATCAGGCCTTTGCCTTAATCTAAAAAAAATGTGAAATATTACCTTTATATAATTGCACTGAGACAAATTTGGAGATGATTCCAGTTAAGAATGATGTTAAATACTTGGGCATTCATCTAAAAACTTGGCAATAAGAGAATCCAAAAATATCACAGAGAAATTTGAAGAAATAAAAAGAAACTTGGTTAACAAGAGACTTAACTATTTTAGGACGTAACCTATTGTCAAAATCAGAAGGGATTTCTAAATTAATTTACCCAAGCTATTCTCTCTATATTAGTTCACAAAACATTAGAAAATCTGGCGTAATAAAACGCACTATATCAAAAAATCACAACTTGTAGAGGACTATAATAAAGGAGGGTTAAAAACAATTGATTTTGAATCTATGGTTGGAGTTTTTAGAGTGTAAAAAAATAGGTATTTACTCATAATTTAATAAGAACAACATGTGATAACAATAAATAGAAAAACACTTTTTTTCAGAAATTGGTTTGAAAAGGAAATCATCTTCATCACAGATATATTAGATGAACAAGGTCATTTTCTTAGGTTTACGGATTTAAAAAAAAATGTAATATACAAAGTTTAATAAGGGATTATAACAAGGTATGTAAAGCAATACCAATATTCCTATTAAATATGATACAAAACTATTTACATTATTCCGAAAGTCAAGTAAATTTGCCTAAACTGCAACTAAACCAAATTCCCCTAAATAGTGAAAAATGTAACAATAATTGTATTAGCAAAATATGCAAATGAAGACTATTTCATGATTTTGACCAAAATATAAAAATAGATGATGATCACCTATGATGACAAAATAACAAATAAATACATCAGGTTCATGAAATGGCCTATACCTCCTAAAATCAAAGAAATGCAATTCAAAATTATAAATGTATATTATCCAGCAGCAGCAATGCTTAAACAGAGATTAGGTTTTGAAGTGGAGCCGTGTGTGTTCTGCTCCCAGGAGGATGAAACTATTGAACATTTGTTTTTCTCTTGTCCAGTGATAAAAAGATTCTGGCAAGATGTCATGAATTGGCTGGAAATAAAAATGGAGAGAAATATACAATTGAAGTTAAAGCAAATTCTTTTTGGCAACGAAAACCTTCCGAAGGAACTTTTTAGAATTTACAATATCATAACAATTATGGGTAAATACCATATTCATAAATGTAAATGGCACAACAAAAATCCATCCATAATGGTGTTTAAAATTAAACTGAGGGAATACTTTGCTTCTTTGAAACGTCTGAAAGACTCCAGTGATAACATTTACTCTCTATGTGAAGATGTCTCAAAATATTTGTCATTATAATTTGTAAAGCTTCCATGTAACTTTATTTTAAGAATATATGAAGACTGAGGACAATATATGTATGTGAATAACTTTGACATGCCTTATGGACTGAAGTGCCTTTGCTTAAGTTATTTTATTTTATATTTATTTGTATTTATTTTCTTTATCGAATTTTGTTCTATTTAACTGTCCTTAACTATGTTCTGCACACGAGTCTCCCAACGAGAGATTTTGTAAATTGTGTCTTGTAAATATGTGTTTTTAATAAAAAAATTTTTTTAAAGTTGCACGACAGCTTGACAGACATCAGTGTGATAAACAGGAAAAGCCATTCTCTTTTCACTTCATGTACACTAAGTGAAGGTGTGGAGTTTATTGCACTGCACTGACTTGCATAAGTTATAAACATCAAATCCTTCACCATTACACGGTCTGCTCCATTTGGTCCTTCCTGAGAGAAAATTAATTGTTCTTTTTTATTAGCACGGCGTTCGTGGTTCGACTGGTCGAGACTGTTTTCCAAGATGGCTCCTGCCTGTATGTGCGAAGTGTTTTGTCTTTATCTTCTTATTAAACTGTCTGTACACTTACAACGTTCTGAATGCTTCAGTTTGCATGAAGGGACCCTCATTATGCTAGCGTGTTAGTGTGGGGCTATTTTGAGCCTTGTTAGTGGCATTAACTAGCGATTTCTTTTTACTTATCCGATGCCCCATACACTAGCGTTATAAGCTAAACAGTTTTTAGAGATAAAACTCTTTACACTCGATTATCATGAAAACACATCCCAGAGAACGGTCGACTCGGCACCAATGTGTTATTACTCCATAGCTTCATTTTGCGCCAGAGTTGTCCTTTAACATTAGCTATAGCCTACATTACAGTTAACATAAACTAACAATGAATAACAATTATAGCATATATTTAATCTTAGTTAATCCCAATATTTACTAACACACGTTTAAGATCCAAAGTTGTATATGTCAACATTAATGCACTGAGAACTAACATGAATATAAACACATTTATTAACTAGCATTAACAAAGGTTAATAAACAACGCTGCAAAAAATATTGCTCATTGTTCGTTTATGTTAGTAAATGCATTAACAGGTTAACAAATGAGACTTACTGTAAAGTGTAACAATTGTGAAATAACTCCCTTTACAACTTAAATAGTTTATAAACTCTATAAATATTTACAGCAGAAAGTAATGATTTGACCAGTTAATTTCAGGCTGATTCGCAGATCTGTTTTCAAGCGGATGGATATTTTGTCCGATAAACATCATCATCTAAATGCTCTCCGTGGCAGAAAAAAGAAATACTCCATATTTACAAACTCGCTACATTAGAATAAAAATAACAATAAAATCTGATATCAGTTTACTGAAGTGACAGTTTTTCCTACAGAAGTTTTAATCCGTTTCTGTCTTGTAATTCATTCAGGTCTCATCTTTAAATTGTCCTTTAACAAATACCAGCATTGTTCTCTTTAATATTTATTGTATTTGACTATGGAAAACAATTTTAAAATATGATGCTGTTGTGTATGTTCTTAAACACATGTGATATAGTTTTTATTAAGGATTTAGGCAGTTATAAGTTTAAGGTCTGCATTTATTTAGGCAATGTGAAATAAAAAAAATGCGTATTTGTTTACATATTTTGGCGAATTAAAACATTTTGTAGATTGACTCAATTCACTGTAACCCAGAATATGTTAACATAATATCCCCACACAAAAAATGAAAACGACAGACACGTACTGTTAAACTAAATAAACTAAAGTTGATGGGTAATAATGAGTCGCAACAACGGTTTAGAGTTTCCTAAACCCCCACAGTTATGAAAGTCTCTTTTCCAGGAGCAGGTGTGTGGCTCTTAAAAGAGCCTTTGTGTGTGAGCGCCTCCTCGGACTCTACTTGGAGCTGGTGTACTTGGTGACGGCCTTGGTGCCCTCAGACACGGCGTGTTTGGCCAGCTCTCCGGGCAGCAGCAGACGCACGGCGGTCTGGATCTCTCTCGACGTGATGGTGGACCGCTTGTTGTAGTGGGCGAGACGAGACGCCTCACCGGCGATGCGCTCGAAGATGTCGTTGACGAAAGAGTTCATGATGCCCATCGCCTTGGAGGAGATGCCGGTGTCGGGATGAACCTGCTTCAGCACTTTGTAGACGTAGATGGCGTAGCTCTCCTTCCTGGACTTTCTGCGCTTCTTTCCTCCCTTCCCGGCGGTCTTGGTGACGGCCTTCTTGGAGCCCTTCTTAGGCGCGGACTTGGCTGGTTCAGGCATGATGCTGGATGAACGTAAAGCTGACGAGTCAGTGTGAGCTCAGGAGCGACACTGAGGCTTTTATTCACTGCCCTATGCTAATTTACAAGGAGACACTCACACCTCTGATTGCCTGTTTTCATTGGCCAAACCCATAAACTCGTGTTTCATTGGACAACTCAAAGCATCATGAGCGGAACGAGGGCCAATCACAGGCGCTTAAATAATAGCCCCGCCCACCGCCCCCCGCTTGAACCACACCGTTTCCATTGTTTCATTTCCGCACTTTTTATTTATAGATTTTAGTGATGTTTTGAGAAAATAAGCGATACACATATTTTATACAATCGTGAAATTAAAACCCCTTGTAATCACACTGAAGGAGTTTTGGAGGAAAGAGAAAAATAACAGACTCCCTTCAAAAACAGCTTTTCCTCAGAACTCCATTCGATTTATTACACCGTTGAACAGTTTAAGTGAAACAAAAAGTACTTCATTGTATTTATATTTATTTACGATTGTATGATGAAAGTGTACTTACACAAATGGTACTTTTTGTAAATGTATAAAAAGTATACTGGCATCACGCTTTCACGCAAACACTTTTAAAACACTTTAAAATAATTACACTATATTACACTTTATAGAAATATATTATACTAATCTCAACTTTCTATGTTACCATTTAGCCTGTTTTGTCTCGCTCCCGCGCCCGCAAAAATACTTTTTTCTGTAGGCTAGTACCACCAAATACTTTCAACTTAGCCTACGTGTCGCCACCATACACATAGGCATAAATGGTCCTGATGAATTATTTGTTCTTAAAGCATTAACACACAAACCACTGTTAATTTAACATAAAAGCAGGCTACTGCGTGCATGGTTTGGCATGACTGACTGCGCGCAAAGTTTAATAATTCCTAAAAAGCTGACATCAGTTCATCGCGATCTCACACATCTCTGTTAATATCAATGAAGCTGACTGCACAATGAATCTTTCATAATATCCACACTTTGTTTGTTATAATTAGAGGATTTGCCAGCATACAGAATTCAGCACTGAACAGAAAGTCCGTTTTGAGCGGTGAGGGGAGTCTATCTTAAATGCTTCTGATTGGCCATTGCGTTCAAGAAATCAACACATATGTCTGTGATTGGCTACATCGCTCAACGCTGCAAACATGTTATGAATATAAACTCTGCCCTGTAAATCGTTTCTATTTTGTTTTAGTTGTTCTTGTTGCTTTTCTGCAACAGTGGAATACAAATCTATTAGTTTTTATATGTTTTATTTATAAATATTTCTAGTTTGCGGGAGTCCCGCGAATCGTTTTATTCTCCCGCAACCCGCACACACAGAGTGAGTGCATTACCGCTCGCGCCCGCGCTCGCACTCGGCCATCAAGTCTAGTCCCGCGCCGCACTCTATTGCGCTGGGAGTGCACGTCTCTAGATCAAGGTCCCGGACCGAGGATAGTGTCGGGAAATATCGGCTCGAACCGGCCCGCGGGTCAGGTCAAGTTCGGGCAGAGAATCTAAGGTCTACTCTCAATACATTACTTCAATAGTGTATTTATGAGTTCACTAATAGTCTTTTATAATGAACTGTAGGATCGCATCGCTAAAACATGGACTCTTTCTGTGCGGGAGTGTGTGGCTCTTAAAAGAGCCGTTGGGTTCGGGAGTGTGTGGCTCTTAAAAGAGCCGTTGGGTTCGGGAGTGTGTGGCTCTTAAAAGAGCCGTTGGGTTCGTCAGTTTCTCCGGGTTTCAGGCGTTTCCGAAGCCGTACAAGGTGCGTCCCTGTCGCTTCAGCGCGTACACAACATCCATGGCGGTAATGGTCTTTCTCTTGGCGTGCTCGGTGTAGGTGACGGCATCGCGGATCACGTTCTGCAGAAACACCTTCAACACAGCGCGGGTCTCCTCGTAGATCAGCCCGGAGATGCGCTTGACGCCGCCGCGGCGAGCCAGACGCCGAATGGCGGTTTTGGTGATCCCCTGGATGTTATCGCGCAGAACTAAACGGTGACGCTTCGCTCCTTCATTCCCGAGCCCTTTCCCGCCTCTGCCGTTTCCAGACATGATGCGTATTGATGCGATGCTCAAATGACGACGAAGAAGAATAGATTGTGAATGATGAAAAGGAGGCGTTTTATTAAGTACACCCCCTCGAGTTCTAGTCCTGCCACTTATCAGCCAATCAAAAAAAAGAAAGCGGCTATATAATAACCAATGAGAAAGTAGCACTATTGTATCTGGGTAAGATTTAAGCAACAACCAATAAAAAAAAAGCATATCGTGGAATTGTTCACGTGATTCTGCTACAGCATCTTTCGAAAGTTTCGTTCACCCACAGAGGAAAGCACTGGAGCTTCGAGCATCACTTTGAGCACAGAGTGAGTCACGAACTCCTGTTTTAATGTTACAACAAATTCACAACTTGTTTGACACAAACAATGACAACTTGACCGCTGTTAGAGAATGATTCCCAGATAATTAGCATGAGTTTTTCATGAGTGTCTATAACTTAGCCAACAGTTTTACAGCCTGTTCCCTGACCACACCTGCTCAGAACAAGTAGTCTAGGCCTAGTCATATTTTCCTTATCACACGATGACTGACATATATAGGTCATGTTTAAAATCATGTCATATTTTATAATTATATCCTGGCCATGGATGCATTAATCATTGCATCTGTCTTTCAAAGATATCAGGAAAAAAGCAATCCCATCCCAAGCAAGCTCATTCACCCTGAGAGGAAAGCCCCCTAAAAAGGCCATTAGAGGATGCTGGCCCAGAGAAGGTGGCGAAAAGGGTAGATCCAGAGGAGGAGACTGGGGAAGAGACGGTCGACAAATCTTTTATTAGGCAAGTCTGAGCAATTATTAATAACAACAACGAAAACACTAATAATAATATTATTAATGAAACACCCCCATTCCCTGCCACCCGGGGGGATCTTAACACCCCCAAACCCACCCGAACATGGAATTAACTTAAGCTTTGTTGCTGGTTTTGTTAGTATATTTGCAACCACATCATCAGTACAGACAGTACTCCAGACTAACTCTGCCCTCCTTTATTAATAAAATAGTCTATACATCTCTGTCTATACACAGGATTTTTTGCTAAGGCTATGGCACACTGATTGTCTTCATAGAATCTAGATTCATATTTCAGACCATCAATGTTTTGTAGCAATTCAATTTTCATTTCAAATTGGAAATGAAATGGACGGAAGATACCCTGATTGTGATTGATGTTATTAATTTAATTGGATTGGCAGTGAAAATCACAAACGCAAATAAATGAATCGTGTTGTTATTGACCAGACATGATTCATTTTATCAACGTGGTATTTGTATCACGTATTTGATTGGTATGTGGCACTGAATGTTTTGTAATACCAGTGTTACTTTATATTGTTTATCTCGTAGTCACAAACTGCCCATTCTAGAAAAGACACGAAATAAATATATCATGGGTCACTACCAATAACGTATTAACAGTCGCATCCGTTACTGTCATAGTAAACCTTTATTTTTGCGTGATGCTGCACGGACGCTCGCCAGTAGGTGTATAAGTGAGTGTAACACTGGCCGCAAGATTCTCATCTGTGACTGTATAAATAACTTAAAGTAGCACTGGTATTACAAAACATTCAGTGCCACATACCAGCTACACACGTGACACAAATAACACGTTTGAAAAAATATTACTGACTTTAATGCTTAATAGATATTTAAAATATCACAAAATTAGGCTATTTATTTAGGATTTTGTGTCACAATTACGTCAGTATATGTGCTCGATTGATCTGTCAGTCACTACTGGAGTGTCACAACATACTTGGCTTGCTGAATAATATATTTAGTCTATCTGAAGCTATTTCATTCTTAAGTTGGAGAAATGAGAAATAGTTGAGTTCAAATGTTTTTCATTTGATTGAGTTATCACTAGGTAGCCTGGTAAATAAGCAGAATATAAGACCAAGTAGTTTATTTCTCCGGCTGGAAGATTGTCATTGGGGTGGATGAAATGGGAGACAACAAACATTAAACAAACTTTAAAAACATTTATTCAAATATATAGCTGCATCCCATGCAATTAGCACAACATTAGAACTGCATCCCATGCAATTAGGCCTACTTCAATCATTGCACTATGCACCAATATGCCATTTGTAAACAAATTACATTTTCTATAGGCCTAGATAGAAATTTAAACAAGAATACAAATAATAATATTAATATAATAATGAACTTCCGACATTGTCTATTTACTGTGTTTTTTGCCAAGTGCAGCACAGTCAGTGACACACTGGGATAGACTATGTGGTGCCTGCCTTTTAGGAAGTGAATTGCCGCTTGCCCTTCCATAGCTGTGCTCTCTTCTTGAGCTTTTTGTTGGCTGCCCAGTAATGAGGGCACGCCTGCCTCCAAGTGGCGTTTTCCGACGAGCCACTGCTGTCGGCTGCACTCCAATTTTCGTGCTCATTTGCATGCCCCTTCTCACCATCCTCCTAGCACCTGATCCGGCAGAGGCACTTTGCCGGCCAAATGTGGCCAGTGCAGAGCTGGCTGTCTGTTGTCAGTCTGTCATAGGAGGTCAGCATCTTCTCCATGAAGGCACTGTACAAGTCAGGCTCAGCCTGTAATTTTCCAATGAGGCCCTCCATCATCCCCCTGACCCGCATTTCCAGCCTGCTGACAATGAGCACAACAACATACATCAACAAGTATTGGTTAATGGTTACTAGTAACAAGTACATTTTTTTGAAGGTGTGTGTGTGTGTGTGTGTGTATGTGGTAACTTCTTAAAGGGATAGTTCACCCAAAAATGTAAACTCTGTCAGTAATTACTCACCCTCATGTTGTTCCAACCCCGCAAGACTTTCGTTCATCTTCGGAACACAAATTAAGATATTTGTGATTAAATCTGAGAGCTGGATCACTCCTCCATAGGCTTCTAAAGGATTGAAACCTGACAGCCCCGAAAAGTCATTAAAGACATCGTTAAAATAGTCCAAATGGCTACAGTGGCTCAATCTTAAGTTTATCAAGCGACGAGAATATTTTTTGCGCGCAAAAAAAACTAAAATAACGATGTCTTTAATGACTTTTCGGGGCTGTCAGGTTTCAATCCTTTAGAAGCCTATGGAGGAGTGACCCAGATCTCAGATTTAATCACAAATATCTTAATTTGTGTTCTGAAGATGAACGAGGGTCTTACGGGGTTGGAACAACATGAGGGTGAGTAATTACTGACAGAATTTTCATTTTTGGGTGAACTATCCCTTTAAGGTAGTAACTTCTGGTGTGTGTGTGTGTGTGTGTGTGTGTGTGTGTGTGTGTGTGTGTGTAAGTCACCACCGCCCCTCAGACACACATAATTTCTGTCAGCGCAAACAAACACACACACACACACACACACACACCTTTTTTGCCCCCAAACACGGAATGTAAACAACACCTCATGGTCCTTCATTTCGTCTACATGTCCCACAGTCCGAGTCTCTCTCTCTCACCAGCACTAGCCAGTAAACTCACCTGACCTTAACGGCATAGATCTATGCGTTTATGTCGCGAGGGAGATGAGTTACAGCACACCCAACAATCAGGGCCGGCGATTGCTATAGGCGAACTAGGCGGTTGCCTAGGGCGACAAATGTGTTGGGGGCGCGGGCGCCCTCTAGTGTCGCCCCTGGCCTACTTCCCATTAATCATAGAATTAGAATGACAAGCGAAACAAAAACATATTTATTAAACATGATCATCCTAAGGCGCCCCTCAGCCATACGTTTAATTACTTGTCAACCTGATTATTAGATTGAATGGATGATTATTGTCGATCATTTCCTAAAGGGGGGGCGGGGGTTAGTTGCGTTACGTTACGTTCTATGGTTACGTTAGTCAAGTGCTCGGCTGCAGCGCGCGCTGATCGAAAATGAAGCGGTCTAAACCCTCTGGTGCACAGGGACGAAAACGGAGAAAGCAACAAGATAAAAAGAAAGCCCAGTATAGAGGTAAGTCTTCTCATCTCATCCATTAAGGTGTCAAATGTTCTGGCCATCGGGACAACCGGGGGATTCCCGCGGGCCCGACGTGCTTTTTGGGCCGATAATAATAATAATAATAATAATAAAACTTTATTACAGACTCACCGGTCCAGATAAAACAAACAAGACAGTACACACAATACAATACAATATAATAAAAAAAAACAAATACAACTTCAGGAGACAACTATACCAATGCTTCCATAACTTGGACTTATACCGTGTAGTGCTAAACTTGATATTGGTCAATGCCACAATTATATAATTCTCTGAGTTATTCAGCCGACATATAAACTTGTACATAACATTTCTCAATGTGGCTTGCAGAGTATTAACACCTGCAGCCACAAACATCTCACTGGCACTACACCAGCGTGGTCTTCTCAGCAGAATTCTCTCGTTGTAAGCTACCTGAAGTTTATGCAAGCTAGCTTTGCTGAAACTAGACCACAAGTGGGCATTGTGGAGAGGAGTGCAGTAAGCTCTGAACAAAGCAACTTTCACTCTATCTGTGCACCCACCAAACTTACGAGCCAAACTATTCGCCTGAGCATATATAGAGCGGCATTGCCTATAAACGTCAAGGTCATCCTTCAACTGGTCTGTAATGAGATGCCCAAGATACTTATATTTGCTCAAAACTATCAAGGCATTACCTGCCAATTTAAAAGGAGGAAACATTTGACATTTATCCTCCTTTGTTCTACAAATCATCACCGCACTCTTGTCTGTATTAAGTTTTATGTCATGAACAGTTCCATAGTCAGAGCAAACATTAAGAAGCTGTTGAAGACCAGCACTGCTAGGACTGAAGACCACAAGGTCATCTGCATACATAATATGATTCACTAGAGTGTTACCTATCATACACCCAGTGTTACACAAATTCAAGCAGACAGAGAGCTCATCAACATACAAGTTAAAAAGAATAGGGGAGAGGATTCCACCTTGTCTGACCCCGTTCCTGACCCCAAAAGGGGCAGAAACACAGTGGCCCCATTTTATAAACATAGACTGGTTGGCATACCAGTAGGACAGAATTCTCACAATACATTTAGATACACCTCTCTTACTCATTTTGTCAAATAACTTGTAATGATTGACGCGGTCAAACGCTTTTGAAGCATCAATAAAACTCATTAAAAATGAGTTTTATTGATACATACATCTAAATTTTACAATATAGCCTATGGCAATTACTGTCATGGGATTAATATTATATCTATTATTATGTAGTAGTGTAATGTAGACAGACACTGTAATTAAAAGAGGTTTGAATTTTTCTTTGTTCAATTTGCACACTGAATATGGGTTGGAGCTTTTAGTTTTGAACTCTCAAAGTGCACCAGATTGATGAATTTAACATTAAAATGCACAAAATTTTCTTACGGGGAAATACCCCGAAACCCCCTTAACCTTGTAGCAGCCCAATAGATTGTAATAATAGTAGGCCTAGTGGTGGTAGTAGTTGTAATTTATCTACTAAAAGTTATTTATGGTCAGATAAAATATAGTGTACAATGCAACTATGATATAAATATCCTTGAACGTTCTTTGTAGCATTTGTATGAACAATTTATTGTTTAAGTTGCCCTAGGCAAAACTCAATATCGCCTAGGGCAACCAAAGGGTTAGAGCCGGCCCTGCCAACAATACAGATGACCTGAAGGTCATCATCAGAGCTAGCCTAGCCCATCCATCTCCCACTCATTTTTATTATTTCTCTGCTATCCTGTTTCAGTGAAAGACAAAATAACATTAAAACACATTTAATTTGATTTCTGCCAACCTCTGCCTGTTGGATTGTTCGGATGAGCCCTCAACAGCTGAGCAGTCATCACTATCACCATCCTCGTCCACTCCTCTGACTGGGCTTTCTGGGCTCTCCACTGCAGTTGCACAAAGGGGATCTAAATAAAAATTTAAAGAGAAATTTAAAAGAATGATATTTGTTTAATAAACCTATGGCTGATTGTCTAATGAACAGTATATTCATTCCAAGTAATTTACCTGTGACAGACTGGTCTACATTTAGATCTTCAGTCATTCCCATGTACCAGTGGCCTGGTATGTTGTTCTTTCCTTTGTAGAGCAGAGGAAGAGGTTATTACTTGCTATACTGTATCTAAACTAGGGGTGTAACAATACATCAATATGGATCAATGCTAGGGGTGGGGGGAAAAATCGATTCTTAGATGCATCGCGATGCGGACGTGGACGATTCGGAATCGATTCGCAAATGTCAAAAATCAATTTTCAATATATATATATATATATATATATATAATAACGTAATATATTGACGGAACTCTGAAGCGCGGAAGTGCAGTGCCCGGACCGTCTGTGTTGTGCACATCACAGAGACGCGATGACTGAGCGCGATATCCAGACACCCTCCTCGTTAAAAGCTGACGTGTGGAAATATTTTGGCTTCTGTGAAGTTGAAGGGGGGAAAGGAGCTGGACAAGAGCCACACTATTTGTAAGCTTTGTGGAATAAAACTAAAATATTTCGGAAAACACGACAAATATGAGAAGCCATATGACACGTTTCATATGGCCACCAAAGCACATTTTTGTCCCGCCAAAGCCTTTTTTGATCGGTGAGTGATGTAGAAAAAAATGACTGCTGCGCTTGACAGCCGCGAGCAGAGAGAGAGAGAGAGAGAGAGAGAGAGAGAGAGAGAGAGAGAGAGAGAGAGAGAGCCCTGGCCGCGCCCGCGCACTCTCACGTCTCCAAACAACACGAGCGCTGTCTTGGTCTCTCTCTTCCTCGCGCATATCAAAATCAATTGACATGATAGTAAAAGGTCGGACGGAAGACCGCAGTTTCACGTCGAGCATTTGGAGATTTTTAGAGATTAGAGACTCTAGGCCTACACTCAAAGAACAACATATCACTAAATTATAAAGGCCTGTCTAGTTAGTGTGTTGCATTTTGTCACTGTGCACTGTAAAAAAAAAAAGTTTTTTCACAGAAATATACTGTATTATTTTACAGATATTTTCTGTTTTTTTAACATTACGTGTAAATGTCATTAAAATACAGAAAAAAACTTTTATTAAAAACATTAACCATAAAATAAAAGTAATAATCTGTAAATTCATATAAGGAGAAATTATAGTTTTTTTACAGGATTATTCTTTTGTTTAATTGGCTTGAATGTTAAATTACTAGGGGTGTGACGAGATCTCGTGCCACGAGATCTCGCGAGACTAAATATGACGAGATTTCTCGTCGAGTGAAAAAGCTGTCTCGCGATATCCCCATTAATATTCCACCGCTACACTCACATTCGCCTAAACTATCGTTTTGTTGTTTTTATAAAAAAATAAAAACCATTATAAACTAATGCAAAAGTCTGCTCTGCTCATCCAGCACGAGTTGCCGTTGCAATCAGTGCAGCACGAATCACAGTTCACTGATCGCGTGACGATGGCGGAGGATTCGTTGCGCAACAGACTAAACGTCTGGTAAATGTCTTATCATTTAGAATGCGCGCTCAGCACCGCTGCTCCCTATACGCGCGGTCACGAATTTGTAAGTGAAAGTAAAACACAAGCTCCCTGATGTGCATTGCGCACAAATTAGGCTGCATACATAAAATAATCCGTCTCCCAATACCCATCTCTGGACTGTTTATTTGCGGCTCTGGTCTCTGTTGGCACTGCGAATATTGAGAGAGCACTGTAACGTACAAAGGACAACAGACAAGGGAGGCTCCGTTTCTGAACTTATAATCGGAACGCAAGAACAACTGTAGAGACAAACAGCCTCGTTTCTCTCGGCCTTTTCCGAACTCACCGCATTAACCCTATAACTGCCGGTGCAAAATAAAACCGCAATTTCACAACAATTATAAAGAGTCTGTGTGCTAACTTTGATTATGGTTGCACTCGCACTTATTGTTTGCACTTAATAAGACTAAGAGAAAACAGTTATTTATTTTTGTTATTTATACGGTTTTTATTTCTCTGTTAAATGTGTGTTAAAAGGAGTTCAGTTAGGAGGTCACACACAGCCTCAATCAGAAGTTCTGAAAGCTCTTAAATGTACAGTAAGGTCTGAAGAGACTAATGTGAAATTATACAGGAGAAAAGCCAGTCAATAAAAACCTTTTACAGTGCTTGAATATTGTTTTCTTTCAATGCATTTGATAATTCATACTCATAAAGTAGACCTGAAATGACATGCATTAGAAGATTATTAGTTAAAACATTGAAAAATGCACCTGCATACTATTTTTCCAGCCATGAATTTTGTCATTGAGGATTTCTGAAAAATTGTGCAAAAATCTCGTCTCGTCTCGTTCTCGTGAACCCAATCTCGTGTCTAGTCTCGTCTCGTGAGATAAGCGTCTCGTCACACCCCTATAAATTACATTAAATTCTATGTAAAAAGACAAAAAAAATTGCTTATTTAAAATTAAGACAACTATGTGTTTTTTTACTGTGAAACCTTAAATTTAAGGTAAATACATGTAAAAAAACAATCGTAAAAAAACGGTAAAAAGTCTGGCAGCAAAGTTGCCAAACACTTACCGTCAAATTACAGTAAAAAACCTTAAGTTATTCTACGGAATAATTCTGTTTTTTAAAATACAGATATTTACTGTAAACATTTTCTGTATTTTTACAGTTCCACTGCTGTAGAATGAAAAGAAAATCTCATTAAAAAAATGTCTGTAGAACATTAAACAAATGAATAAATCTGCATATAAACTGGAAATTATTGCAGGAATACCTTACAATTATACAATTAAAGAAGTCTTCTGTTTTTACACAGTATTCTTTGGTAAATTCATAACATTATCAATTACATCCACAAGAACTCCCCGTCAAAGTACAGATTTTTAGATGTAAAACACGTACTTTTCACATTAATGTATAGGTTTACTTTGAATAAACTTACTTTTATAGTAATTAAACGCAACTATCCAATATATCTACATACTTTTAATTCAAGGAGTTCACTTTATATAAACATTGTTTTATAGTAAATAAAAGCAACTATCCAATATATCTACATTACTTTACCATTAATGTATAGGGTTAGGGTTAGGTTAGCACCTCACACCTATCAAATACAGGGTAAATGTAAAACTTCCAAGTCCCCTGCCACCAATGCAGATATTTTTCAGAAGCAAAGATAAACTTTGCTGGCCACATCAGCTTAAGATTCAACAAGTGCAGATACAAGAGTGATAGATAAAAAATATATACATAAAATAAAAATAAAAAAACAGCTATGTAGGCTATACCTTTCATGCATATGCTGTAAATAAAAATTGAACATAATAATTACTGTGTTACAGAAACAGATCTAAAAATATTGCCTCGAAAGATGGATGAATACAGTAGGAGATATTGTTGCACAGTGTAACTAAATATACAGTTATTGTACATGAAATTATTGAGCTTAAGTTTAATATAAAATTAAATCAAGAATAGTCAGTGATTGTTTATGCATCCTATATCCAGTGTTTCTACTGTCAGGTACCACTGACTCAGTGTTTACAATTCTGAAGTGTTCTGTAACAATTTCATAAGTGGCAGAGAAAAAATTGAGTGGCAACATTTTCAGACCCCACCCCGTGCACTGTAGCTGCTGCTGTCTGGTGCTGCAGCCTCAAGTCTCGGATCATCATGCTTTGGGACAGTTTTTCCGCAAGACAACCAGGCTCAAGAATGCTGGACACTAACCTCCTAATGCCTGTCTGCCTGTTGGTGTGAAAGGACTCTTGAATCTTGTGTGCTGATATGTCCTCTTTTGGCTTGGCTTTTAAGGGTGACATTGTCTGTTTGAAATGCTGCCCTGACAGTGATTTTCTGACCATATACTATATTGACACGTATCTCATATGCTTATTTGAGAAGAAAATATGTGATTCAATTTAAAAGTAAAGGCTGTAAATCAACTTTAAAAACGTTGAAGCATTAAGACACAAAGTCAATCTATATTCAACAAAATTCAAGGCCCTCACTGCAGTGAAATCATTAGGCCACTCCACAATTTTCTCGGTTGATGGGAACAAACCGCCACACTATGAATAAAGCTTTACAATGGGGTGCTATATATTTTTAATTTACAATAGGTGAGCAATGTGTGAAAGACAAGGAATTTATTCTGGTGCTCGAGTTCAACCAAGGCTCTTGTAGCATAAACTTGAGCTTTGGTAAACTGGGGGTGAAGGAATTGAAGACATTAAAATGGTTGAAACATTACACAACGTGTAAACAAACATCCTAATTGTTTTTCTAGTCTCTGTGCTTTAGATATCAAGAAAGTGCGCGCAGATTCAAATAATTGAATGTTGTACAATCATTGGACGAATCATACGCCAGAGGCAATCTCGACCAATGATATTGTTTGACTTTGGGAGGGGGATACGTCATAACTTCGCGCGAAGCAGTAGAGAGCCTGGATAAAGTATGGAACATTTCCACGATATCGGCATTCAGCTTTCACTAAAGGTAGATTAATATACCCAGCCGGCACATGACCGACCTTCAACGTTGAAATATGATTGAAATAATGCCAGTCGTTGAAACAACGTTTAATGCTAAATGGTTGAAAAAGGTTAACAAAAACACTTTCTAAATCAACGTTTAATTTTTTACAAGATCTGTACGTTGAAACAATGTAATGTTTTCAACAACATACATAAATATCTGCCTTTTAACATATTATTATGATAATTCATTAGCATTTAATGATTTTTCTGATTTTCATAACAGTTCTTCAATGTATATGTTAAAATATAAGTATTATCATTAACAATAGTTTCACCCTCAACAGAGCAGTGCAGCAGAAACCTTTTGCTTTATGTGATTTTGTGTGAATTTACAATTTTGTATGCTTGCCAATTTTGTCTGCTTGCCTAACAGTTTACATTGCATTATTACATATTCATACACTGTCATGTCATTTGACCAATTAATTAAATAGTAATACAGACTGCAACTCGCGCAAACTATTGCTATTGTTATTGGTTGTTTCTCCGTTTTACTTTGAGCATGATTGGTTAATCTGTCTGTCTTTCAGGAAACTGTCCAATGAGAATGTGCGCGGCTCTGCGCGCCTATTTTAAGTTTGAAAATACGTCCGTTACTCTCGGTTGGTGTGAGCAGCTGCTGTTTGCGTTGTTGATTACTCGGTCAGACCTGGATTATTTTATATCTGCCTGTTGAATTCTTAAATTCTGAGCGAATTTTAGTTGCTATGCAATGAAGAACAAAAGCTGGAATATGAACAGAGGAAGGGGTCGTACGTGGTCTGTTGGCGATATCAGGTAAGAAAACATTTTTCAGTCCTTAACAGTCTAACGTTTAGGGACACGGGTAATTTAACTGTCATAGGCTTACTGCAACCTCATAAGATGAATAAGTTATCTCTGTGTGTGTTTTTGTACTGCTTCACTATTAACGTAGCGATATTAGCACGTATTTCAATGTGTTAGTACCATCTAACATTGCTGTGTTTTGTTGTTGGTAAGTTAACATGAGAGGTAAAAAAGCGTGGGAATGAGTAAAGTGATAAAACCGTCATTTATTCGTTAGAAGTATGTTTACATAACCTCTTCAAACACTGATAACATATTGAAAAGATATTTGTTTACTTTATTTTTTAGATCAAGCATTGGAATAAGATGTTTATTAGGATTTGTTAACTGTGTGTGATTCATTTAATGGAAAGCACATTCACTTCTAGTCGTCTTGCTGTTAATTTTAAATAAACGTAGAGCAAGTAGCTAATCAGTGTCTGCTCGTTTATTCCAACTAAGTTGTCCTATAACAGACGAACGTCGCAACGCATACAGTTCAATTTTCATTCAAGCTCCAAACTGCAATTATTGTTAGGGGGCAACCTAATGGCTCTGCTCTGGCGATTTTACAAGCATGATACATCTTATCTATTTTTCAGGACAATGCCTGGTGAGAGCCACTACAGAGGATCATAGCCATCGTTGGAATTTTGAAAGGACGTGGGTGAATATCAATCTGCCAAATGAACTTTTTTAGCATGCACATTCACATCTGTATATTAATACTGATTATATATTAACTTTGTTTGTTACTGGAAAGAACTTAGCTTCTGAACTAAGAACAAATAACTTTTTGACTGAAGGACTTGACCGTATTTTATGTGCATTTTAGCCTATGTGCATTTTAAAGTAAACCCCATGCCGTAATGGAAAAAGTATGTACATATATTGGCCAGTTGCTTGTAATTGCTATCAAATATTGTTTACATAAAATAAACATGTGTATTTTTACATATATTGGAGAAATGCTTGTAATTACTGTCTATTAATGTGTATATAAAGTTAACCCATACATTGAGTAAATGTCATGTTGATATATTGGAAAGTTGATTTTAATTAGTATAAAGCAATGTTTATATAAAGTATACCTCATACATTGATGTTAAAAGTATATAGAAGGTAAAGCCCCATACATTAAAGGTACAAATATGTAGAAATATTGGAGAGTTGCCTGTAATTATTGTCAAATAATGTTTATATAAAGTAGCACACTGTATTTAAATGGTAAACATGTAGAAATATTGGAGAGTTGCTTGTTATTACTGTCAAATAATCTTTATATAAAGTAGCACACTGTATTTAAATGGTACAAATATGTAGAAATATTGGAGAGTTGCTTGTTATTACTGTCAAATAATGTTTATATAAAGTAAACCTGCATACATTAATGGTAAAAGCTTGTAAATTTATTGGAGATGTGTCTGTAATTACTGTCAAATAATGTTTTAATAAAGCAATAACTGTTAAAAATATGTTTCTGAAACTTAATATCACAAGATCTTGTTTTTTTGTACAGGATAAAACCAATATTTAACAGGAATTTACTGTAAATAGATTGAATAATGACATAAAATAAAAGTTTAAATCGATCAATATACTGGTATTAGGCTTTAAATTAGGGTATCTGAAGGTAATTATACAACATTTTCTGTGTGTTTTACATAGAAAAGTCTTTACTTTGACAAGGAGTTCTTGTAGATGGATTGGATTATCCTAAAAATATACCAAATAATACTGTATTAAAACAGAAGTCTTTGTTTTAATTATGTAATTTTAAGGTATTTCTGCAATATTTGTAAGTTTTTATACAGATTTATACATTCGTTTAACATTCAACAGACATTTTTTTATGAGATTTTATTTTTTTTCTACAGCAGTTTGACTGTAAAAATACAGAAAATATTTACGGTAAATATCCGTTTTCAAAAAACAACATTTTTCTGTAAAATAATTTAAGTTTTTTTACTGTAATTTGACGGTAAGTGGTTGGCAACTTTGCTGCCAGACTTTTTACCGTTATTTTACGGAAAATTTTTTTACAGTGTGTTCTACAGTAGGCTACAGTATATAAGCTGAAGCTACAGTAAGCTGTTCAAAAATGTTCATTTTGTCATCTTAATGATTAAATTGGACAATTTTCTTCTAGAAAGACAAGGTGTTCAGGTGGAGAAAAAACTTTCTCTTTACCTTGACATGTTTCGACTGCAACCTGCAGTCTTCCTCCACCTGAACAACACCTTGTCTTTCTAGAAGAAAATTGTCCAATTTCTACAGTATGTTGGTTCTGATCTACTTCCTAAAGGAAATAAGCCTTTCATTTATTTGTTATTGTTTAGTTCAACTTAAAGGGTTACTTCAGGATTTAGCATTAAGCTTTGTATCAGTAGAAAACCAGTAGTATTTTCGAATTACCGTGCTTCCCCCCTTCATATCCCCCTGAGATGAGAGATTTATGTATTTTTAATCTGGAAAAAATCCTCCGATGACGCAAAAATCGTCATTTTGCGTCATCGGAGGATTTTTTGGTCAGAGGCTTAAAACTACAGCAGGTTTGAGCAGCTAGTTCCGCATGTTTTCACCACGCCCATATTGGGCGGGATCTCACTCACAGAACGTAAACATAGTGTCAGCCATCTTTCTGTAGCTAAGCTAACAGGCTCTTGCTCTGTGGAGAAAGTTTGATTAATCACAATGGCGGAAGGTAGTTTTGAAGTAGAAATGGCAGAAGGGGATTTCGAAGATATTTTGAGAGAATCGGATGCTCGCGGCTACCTGTATGAACCGCAATACAGTGATGAACAGTTGCGGTTGATAGAGGAACAAGAGGCGGTCGGAGCAGCTGCTGCAGCAGAGCAGCAAGACCTGCTTGGCGGTCAGGAGGAAGAGCCCGGGCAGACTCGAGCTGGGGCGGACTGGTGGTGTCAGTGCTCTCGATGTGCGCCTATGTTATCAGAGAGAGAGTCCTATTGCTGTCGCGAATTTCAGCGATGCCATTTTCTTTTGGAAGAGATCGCTGAATCCGCTGATGAAACGGCATGCGTAACTGAGCACCCTAGTTTTCAACCACATATGGACAGGGGGGTCCTGGAAACCTATTTCAGGATCCCGAAAATAAATTGGAAACGCCAGCCAAAGCCCACAGGGACAAACGGACGGCTAAGTGTAAAGTGAGTATTTTGTTTTTTTACTTTTTGTTACTATGACGACATATAACTTACAGAGTTTGGACACCAGGCAGGTATTATCACAACGTGCTTCCCACGTAACGTTAGTCAGCTGAGCTATTGTTGTTATATTTACATCGTTAGCAATTATACTGTATTTGAAAATAGTTTGCATTGCTAACGTTGTGTTTACTGTTTTGTAGACAATATCGTCTAACAGCCTACCGTCACTTCATGGAATGGGTCCTGCAAGGCGAGAGACTGGGGAAAGGCTATCGTATTGTTTTGCCAACCTGTGTTGTTCAGGACATCAGACGAAGATATCCAGCTCCTGACGGGCAATACAGTGGCTATATAGAAACTGCTGAAGCTCTGGAAGAACTTTGAGTGTAAAAGTGATTTATTATTTATTTATTTTTTCAATTAAAACTTATAACTCACATTGGTTGTGGTTCTTGTTAAAAACCTTTAGAGTTGATACATTAGAGAATGTGTTTGCCTATTATACTACATGGCCCTGCCTTGAATAATCTTTTTAATGTGAAAGTCTAAATTGTGTAATATTCATTAGGCTAACTTTTTTAATCCAAAATAAATTCCAAGAAGGGAAATAATCCAGGTAGTTTGTGTACAGTAAGTAATTACAGCAAAATCAGTGACAGTAACCATTCAGCCTCCCTCCACAAGTCTATAATATAGAAATTGAGTGTACACAGGAGTATAGGGTAAGATGAAGAATTTTTTTTTATTAATATTCACACAAAAATTATTCTGCTGCCATAGTCAAAGGTACATTATTAAAATAAATAAGGAGATACAAAACAAAAAATGTCCTGCAGAATATAAACAAAGGCGAAAATAAATATGTATGTGCCCCCTCTGAACAGAACAGCTGCTGCTGCAAGGAGGTTCACCTCTGGCATTCCCCTAACATCACGGGAAGATTTCCAGGTCCCAGTATGGCCCCCAAGACATGTCCAATCTACCTTCCTCTGTGCACCAACGTCAACAATAGTCTTTGACGAAATTGTATTCCCGCACATCTGGCAAAATTTGAAGAGTGACATGAGGCTTGACTCATTGACAATTATCTTCTTTTCATTCCAGTCCTTTTCACCTTCATCATCTGATGATGATGATGTTGATGTGAGGGTGAAGGTTGACCCAGGTTGATAGCTTTCATCATTTTCACCTAAAGCTTCAATGCTGCTGATGGTGGTATTGAGGCCCCCAGGTGTACTTAGGCATGGTGACTTTAAAAAAAAAAAGATAAAAAAAAAAAAAGTCATACAGTTGCTTTAGAATTCATTTAGAAAGAATATGATGTGAAGTATGTTGGTTATTCAAAAACTTACAAATTGTTCTTGGACTGAGACCGGAAATTTGACCGGAGTTGAGGTCAGCAGGATTTTTTCTTCTTCTTCCAACGACACTAACGCAGCAGACGCAATTGGAGTCTGAAATGACAAGTTCAATAACGTTACATAATATTTCAATAAACTAAAGTTATTCTGAAGTGAAAACAATGCAGGTTTTTTCGTTGCCCAAATAAAAAGGAAATACCTCTAACATATACATATTGAGATTTCTGACCGACATAAGTGTCAATTTTATTTTTAAGCTTACATTAATTAACACTATTTTGTTCTAGTCTGCACTACATCAGGGGTTCATCTCGCAAATGTATCTGTTTCTGCAGTCATCTCCAAACATACAGCAACTTGCTTGTGTGGTAACGTTAGCATAAATAGACTAACACAGTTTTACAGAACTGTGGCTTTACTTTGATAACAGTCAACTAATATGTAATTATCTATCTAACGTCACTTTGCTAACTTTCCTGTTTTACTGCTAACAACTACAACACTATATGTAGGCTACTGTGTGATCAGAAACAGAGTCGAGTATTAGCGAGTCTTACCTCTAGGCGAATGCGTTTAGTACCAGAAGGCCCAGGCTGTTCGTCATCTGGAAATCTGAATATCGACGGGATTGCGGTGTCCTTCAGAGTGGTTCTCTTAATTCCAAGGACATTCGTTTCGTAGTCTTCCTGCTTGAAATGGCGACTGCAAATCCTACGGGTTTTCAGGTTTTCCATATCGGTGTCCTCGCCAAACTTCGGGTGGTTGATAGCCCGCAGCCATTGTTTACATCGCTCTAAATGTTTTATCGGAAAATGATGGAAACTTACTTTTTGTCCTTTCCTGGTTTTGTTTGTACATCCCGGTACAACGCAACTTAACACCATTTCGATGGAAATGTATCTAATTCACGATTTATAGAGTCACGATGTAACAAAGCAAGCCTAGTTGGATCAAACTTTTCGGATACTGCCGCCTGTAACCGGTAGGCGTGGTTTGGGAGTGGCCTCGTAAGGGCAGCAAACCAAGTGCATTCTGGGAGTTGTTGTCTTTCATACACATGAGTCAAAAATACATTTTCTGGCTTTTCTCAGTCTAGAAAACTCCAAATTCAAAAATAATTTCACATTTCTACTATATAAATGACCAATATTAAATACACATTCATGTTCCCAGAGCTGAAGTATCCCTTTAATGAGTCACAACACAATGTGATGTATTCATGTTCTACAGAACATAAGCTACATACACGACACAGAAAGTGCTTTGAGTTGTTGTTACTCAATAAAATACTTTTTTTAATACTGCAATCACTTTGTAGTGTATTTTCATTTACTGTTGTGAAATGGAAAATCAATAATCGCTAATCGAGAATCGTTAATAATCGAAAATCGACTGTAATCGAATCGGGACTTCAATAATCGTAATCGAATCGAATCGGGAAATCAGACAGATTAACCACCCCTAATCAATGCATCGATCAAACGTCTAACGATACGATGCATCGATGCCACACATAAAATATCGATATAGGTTACCTTTATTTTGATACTCTCTACATCCTCACGTAACTTTTCTCAGCTAAAATAGATGCCTGACAAGATTGACTGAACCCTGAAACCTGTACACTGGTTGTGTACACTTGGCACATAATATCTAAATATCGATAAATCAATTGATATAGCCCTGAATCTAATCGTAATCATATCGCAGAATTTGAGGTATCGGCAAATATTGTATTGCTGGCTGAGAGAATCGATATCGTATCGTGATGAACTGTCCGATTTACACCCCTAATCTAAACAAATAAATCCTTTCGATGAAGGGCAAATCTGACGTAAACTGACCCATAGCCCTGTCTTAGAGATCACCATGTGCTGTCACAAAATTTGCCACAACACAAGCAAAGTTATGGACCAGGATACTATACCTGTGGCAATTTCATAAAATGTCTTCCTGGCAGCTGGTGTGAGTTTCCGGTCTTTGTCCTGCAGCTGTTGGGTGTCAACCATGAAGTCCACCTCATCCCCCTACAGTGTCACATCAAAAGGGGACATAACATTAAAAAAAAAAAAAATCATAGCACACAGCATATGAGAATTAAAACGGCAAATAGATCATGTAACAATTTCATACATTGATGGTTCTTCTTGTGTCTCCTTTTGACTTCAACTTTATTCTATTATTTGCTACGTCGATGAGCCTCCGGCAATAGTAGGCCTCTAGCCTGGTGGTAATGAAATCCATCAGCTGTGTTAT
The DNA here is from genome assembly GCF_029890125.1 of Rhinichthys klamathensis goyatoka. NCBI lineage: Eukaryota > Metazoa > Chordata > Actinopteri > Cypriniformes > Leuciscidae > Rhinichthys > Rhinichthys klamathensis. The sequence goes on from NW_026606831.1 coordinate 24,173, forward strand.
GTTGTAGGCCTTCAGCCTATAGAGGACCTGGTCCTTCAGCACCCTCATTGCACTCTCCACATAATTGTTGGTGTCGTTCCCTCGTGTGGGGAGATGGGAGCGGAGACAAATTGCCCAGGCCTCACGTCTGCTGAAAATAGATGTCAGATATTTGCAATATCGTGGGTGAAGCTTTGCCGTGGAGTCCTCTAATGCCCGATGGCATGAGCCCTCAAGTTCTCCTGGATTTCTTGCATACACCATAGCCTTGAAGAGCTGTAGCAGGGTTTGACGGTCAGACTTTGGTACTGCATTGTGGGCATCCCACAGCCACCTCCACATCGCCTGCAAAATGTGGAAAACACAGAGAATGGGGTGTGTATGTGGATAAGACTCGCTGAGGGCCTGTCGTAATGCCTGGCAGCCATCAGTCATCACCACTTGTGGACCAAGCTCTCTTCTGCGGAAAAATGCGTCCTCCGGGAGAATGCTTTTGAGGAGCTGCAGTCCTGCAGTGATGACACTCTGAGACTCAGATGATGTTATCATTACACCCAAGGGCAGTCCTCCAATAGCTGAGTGGGTCAAAAGTAGGAACACTCTGCTATTTGTTCTGTCGCAATTTCCAGAAGAGTCCACAAAGACCATCTCTGCACTCTCAGGGATCATTGAATGGACTCGCCTCATGAGGGGACTGCATAAGGCAATGATGATGTTCTTGGAATCTGCAAACATCTTCCCGCACTCTGCCCCCTCCTTTTTGTTGTATGCATCAAGTGATGCCTGTAAGCTGGTGAGCATGGCGTCCCCGGATAACTCCCCGTACGACCTCTTAAAAATTTTGTAATACAGCCTGAAATGACAGTTATACACAGGATTTAGTACGTTATATCAAGTACATTATCAACATTATCACATAATCTTTAACTTGATAATAGTGATCACATTCTTAAAATGTTCCAATTGTATGTTTTTATTTTACTTACCTAAAACAGAAACTTAGATCTGGACAAATCGAGCGATCAGCAGCTGCAAAGACGTATGAGTCGCCCATTTCCTCCTGAAGGTCGTATTTCTGTGTATTTAAAGCAGAGGAGGGAGAGTGGCCACTTTGAAAAAGAGTCTGTAGTTTGTTGATTGTCTCTGGTGCAACATCTCGGTACCTCATAGCCTCAGCACACATAAGCAGGTGATTATGTTGATGTTTCAGGTTGATGTAAAGACATAATCCTTCTTCTATGTGTAAATCAGCAGATCTGAGGACAATAAAATGATTATTACATATATTAGGCAAGGCAAGTTTATTTATATAGCACATTTCATACACAATGGTAATTCAAGGTGCTTTACATAGGAGAAAATAAAATAATCAAAAAAAATAAGAATAATTAAAAAAGTTTAGAATAAAAAATAAAGTACAGTAAAAACAGTCGGACGAACAGTGGCACAGTGCTCATTCAGTAAATGCATAGCTAAACAGATGTGTTTTGAGTCTGGATTTGAATGTGACTACTGTAGGAGCACATCTGATCTCCTCTGGAAGCTGGTTCAGCATAGTAGCTAAAAGCAGACTCACCATGCTTAGAGTGAACCCTTGGTATTTCTAGCTGATGTGATCCTAATGATCTGAGTGATCTGTTGGGTTTATATTCAGTGAGCATATCTGCAATATATTGAGGTCCTAGCCCATTAAATGGTTTATATACCAGTAATAATACTTTAAAATCAATCCTAAATGTAACTGGGAGCCAGTGTAGAGACCTGAGGACTGGTGTGATGTGTTCATATGTTCTGGTTCTGCTCAGGATCCTGGCAGCAGCGTTCTGTATGAGCTGCAACTGTCTTATGGTCTTTTTAGGAAGGCCAGTGAGGAGTCCATTACAATAATCCACCCTGCTGGTGATAAAAACATGCACAAGTTTCTCTAAGTCTTGATTGGAAACAAAGCATCTAATTCTTGCAATATTTTTCAGATGATAGTATGCTGATTTAGTTATTGCTTTGACATGACTACTGAAACTAAGGTCTGACTCTAGAGACACACCAAGATTCCTGACTTGATTTTTAGTTGCTAGACCCCTAGCGTCAAGGTATGCATTCACTCATCGTGTCGTCTGCATAGCTGTGGTAAGAGATTTGGTTCTTTCTCATTATTTGGCTCATTGGGAGCATGTACAGGTTGAATAGGAGTGGTGCAAGAATTGAGCCTGGAGGGACTCCGCATGTCATGGATGTCCACTCAGACTTATGGTCTCCTATACTCACATAATAACCTCTCCCTTCTAAGTTTGACCTGAACCATTTTAGGACTATCCCAGAAAGCCCCACCCAGTTTTCCAGCCTGTTATTACATTATTTAGAAAACTGAGACAGCAGGTCCGTAGCCAGCCTATTAAAGGGGGGGGTCTTTTTTTCAAAAAGTGGACCTTTTGCCGTTTTTTTCCTCCTTTTGTATTTAATTATGAGGTTTAAATACTTCATTTTGGTGACCTTTTATGCACTAATTTGTGCTGGATTAGCTTGTCTGCTGGTTAACGATATTAAAATATTTTATTATTATAATTACACTACGTTTATATGGCTATTATATTGTAGTCTATTGAGTGGATAAAATATAGAAATCCTTTTAATTAAAAAATAAATAAATAAACACACACACACACACACACACACACATATATATATATATAAATAACTCCTCCCCCAGGTGAGAGGGATATTACCCCTCTAGGGGGGTCCGGGGGAGAAAATTTTAAATATTCCATATTTTAAAGCATCAATCTGATGCATTTTGAGATGCATTTTTTGCCATCTATCTATACAATAGTTTATTGAGCCTTTTCTTTTAACAGTTTTAAATTTCAGTTACAGTGCGCGTGAAGAATGATAGTGCTCGTGTTCTAACAGACACACGGTAGAAAGGAACATGGTTAAGATACAGCAATACAGTCCAGCAATATAGGCATTTTATGCGAAACCATAGAGCTTTATCTACAGATCAAGTACAATAATAGTAACAGTGAATCATCTTGGAGAGAGTTTCATCATGTTGACTGTCGTAACCGAACGCGACGCGCTGTTTGAACGCTGAATGGAGAATGACTGACAGCCGCAGCGGAGGGAAACGTTTACGTGAACTTGAATTTAATGACTTAATGATTTTGATTGTTTTTGTCGATTGATTTCATAAATCAGATGTTATTACTTGTCCTAAACTACAACGAGTAAGATCATTCCCCGGAATCGATTCCAACAATTGCATTTTGAACCTTTGGAATCGACTCTCAATTCCCAACGCCTCGGAATCGAGGAATCGATTCTTTTTGGACTCGATCCCCAGCCCTATCATTCAGATGCGATGCTTCTTCACCGTTGCTTTGAAAAGTGTATTGCGAGAACGCTCTCTGAACTGCGCGCACACACACACACACACGTCCAGCTACAATAATCATATTAATTTGAAACAGCAACACAGAATATTTGTCACAAGCATTGATTAAAACAATGATGACAATAATCACATAAAAAAAAAAAAAAAAAAAAAAAAACGACTTAAATTCTGGACCTTTGGCAGTGAGGGGGGGTTCGTTCGAACCACCCGAACCCCCCCTGCCTACGGGCTTGAGAGTGACTTTATTTACAAAACAGCAAGCCTGTTTTTTAGGGTAGCAAATCTAGTTTAATCTAAATTCTAACCTGGACTTTCTGTTCTGCGAAAAGCTTTTCCTCTTGAGAACAACATACATCACAGCAGGACAGGATGTATTTTTTTTTCGAGGAAGAATGCCGTGTGTTGTGTTGGCATCTTAGGTCCACCTTCAAACACATTCAATTAAGGTTTTGGCTCAACCCTTGCAACAATAAATGAATGCACCTGCTATGGAATCACTTACTCTGTACATGTTCTTCCTTTGTCGTTCCACAGGGTAGCTTTTGTTCACCCGCCATGTCGTTTGTGATGACTTTTGAAAGGCTTGAAGCCATCTGCGAACCTCCTCCTCAGTTTGAAGTCTTACTTTTAGAGAAATGTTGCAGTTCTTACCCTCAAGAGGCTCCAATAAACAGATATGGTGTTCATAGTCCTCAGGGAGGAGTTTCTGTCGAAGCACCAAAAACATTTAAAGAGTAGGCAAATGCATGGTGTAACCAAAGTAACATTTAACATTAACACATATCCTACATTCTGTAAACTATCTCTGCCTTAAAGTTAGTGCTCCATGCATGGTAGAAGTTGCTTTGCTTTTAAATGTCAATGTTGTTTGTTTAAATTGTTTAGGTAATGCTTTTGCCTAATAGCCTCCAACTAAACTTTGCCAATGGGACCTATACATTTAAAATCCGATCAGAAGAGGTTGTTTGTCTACCCTCTGTACTACTTGAGGGGAAAAAAGGGGTTGGAACGCCAATAGAACACAATAAGATGTTGACTTAATGTCAAAGTAGTATTATTTGTTTGCTAACAGCCTAGCAATACATGGAGCACCATTAAGATAAGGAGTTTGACATTATCCTCGCTTCAACAACACTTTTTTAGTTTTGTTTTATTTTTATCCATCTACACCTAACCTCAAGCAGCTCCATCTCCTCAAAGTTGCCAAGTGTCTGGCAAATGTTGCAAGCTTTAATAAATCCTGCCATTATGCTCACCACTTCTAGAAACAGAACAGAATGAACTCTTGAATGGAACTATCAAGACATGGACACTTAAAAACAAACTAAACTTTCTCACCAGCTGCAAAAAGTTCACAAGGTTCATAACCCTTACGTGCCCGCGTCGAACATTCAATTTTTGGTGCTGGATAACCACCTCACATAAAAAGTTCTATGTTTTGAGTAAGTAAGTAACGTTAAGTAAGTAAATAAATGTTTATGTATATAACTTAGCACATTTTTATACACAGAGTGCAATACAAAGCGCGTCGACACGCAAATAAAATAAAATTTATACCATGAATGAGAGCATATTACTGTCAATTTACTTGATTTCGAGTAAACATTGAGGTAAAACATGATAAGAAGCGATTTAACAACAATTTTACCTCAGTAAATTTTTTAGATCGTCTTTTACCTTTTTAAAATTTAAACGACAATCATAAGTTATGTCTGATCAAATATCAAATGAAACCTTACCTTAATGAATATGTCTGTGTCTGTTGTCAGAACTTGTAACGAATGAGACTATTGCTGCGTTCCAGGCAGGTTTTTGAGCACGTAAATCACGACTTCAAACCCCGACTCACGACTTTGTAGCATTCCAGGCCAGTCACGCAATATACATGTATACTTATTTTTTCAGGCACATAACATTGTAATACATAATCGTGTGTGTATATACATACTTATTGTTTCAGACACATAACATTGTAATACATAATCGTGTGTGTATATACATACTTATTGTTTCAGACACATAACATTGTAATACATAATCTTGTGTGTATTATTATCATTATTATTATATTATTATTAATTTGATTGCAACGTTATATTGTCCTAAAATGTATTCTCACTGTGTACCGCCTGCAGAAACACTGCATCCGTAGGGGCTGCCATTGTTGTTTTGTATGGTTTTGCGGGCTATGTGACGTCAGAACTCGTAACTGGGAGTACATCGATCTAGTACGAGTTCACGGGTGGGAAGTCACGGGTTTGACTGCCGTTCCAGTGCACTTTCACGGGTATAAGGTTGGAAAAACACGGGTTACAGGTTGCCTGGAACGCGGCATATAATTCGCGGCGATGTGTTACGGCGAGCCAATCAGGGATGAGTTCCCCAATGAATATTAATGAGTCTTCCCCTACCGCCCTGCAAAAAAAAAATTCGCGGCCGGCGCGCAGAGTTGCCATGGAAACGGCGCGGGACCACTGCTACTGGTAAGCAACAAAACTCCCTCTCTCGATGTTGTTTAAACTTTTCACGGCTTTTCCCAGGTGAGATTAGTCTCTAAAATCACACGAATAATACTCACAACTGTTTTTGACATTTCTCTTACTTGTTGACACGATTCTGTTAAAAATTTACTATATATAGACATGGTGTAAGTTAGTGTCTTCGGAAAAAGTCCGTTAGGATCTCAACCGTTTTCAGAAGAGGTAGCAGCTAGCTAGGCTAACGTAATGTTAACTTGGTTGAACTTTTATTTATTAAAGTTTGGGCTTTTAATCACCTCTTATGTGTAGATGAGAGGTTTTGTAAAGGTTTTACTTGGAAGTGAGCTAATTTATTTAACACAAACGTAAACATAACGTATCAGTGATGTTACTTTCAGGAGCAAGAAAATTGGCTGAAACTAACGTTAGCTCAATGGTAACGTTAAACACATTTTGATTAAAAAATTTTCTGTGATTTCAGTAGTAACAAAATAACCCATAACAGAGAGAAAGCTCCACGACTTCATTTCTGAAGAAAGCTGCCGGAGAAGTAAGTTAACGTTAACGTTACACAGGTGAGCCGAGGAAGCTCATATAACCTCATTTTATTTCTCAATTTAAAAAAAAAAAATTGTTTATTTTAAGAAGGTTTTGACATCCAAACGAAGTTACACCGTATGAGCAAAATTAAATGAATAAGTAAACCCAAAAACAAATTCTGTTATCCTAGTTAAGAAATTATATTCTGTATATTCTTTAAATTCTTTCTCTTTTCTGCATTTCACCTCTGCTGTAGCTTCTTTCCTTTTAATAAACCTGGCATTGCATTGTTGGCTCAGTGACAAATGGCTTGTGTTCTTAGATCCTTCAGTGCTGATGCCCTTCAACGTAGCGGAGTGGAGCTGATCTTCATCTCTAAAGCACTATTGATGAACCATATGATTAGTAAGTAAAACGCCAAACATACACTAATGTCAAACATACACTAATTGTCTTGGTACAAATGTTTATGTCTCTTATGTTCACCAAAAAAACATTAAAAACAATAATATTGTGAAATAATATAAATAAATAAAAACTGTTTTCTATGTGAATATATTGTAAAATGCAATTAATTCCTGTGATCAAAGCTGAATTTTCAGCATCACAGCTTCACATCATCCTTCATAAATTATTCTAATATGATGATTTGAAGATCAAGAAACATTGAGTATTATCAGTGTTGAAAACAGTTGTCCTGCTTCATATTTTTGTGTTTTTCAGGATTATTTGATGAATAGAAAGGTTAAAATAACAGCATTTATTTGAAACAGAAATACTTACTCTCTCTTTTGGTCAATTTAATGCATCCTAGCTGAGTAAAAATATGAAATTCTTCTTTTTTTTTCTATTCATTTTTAAATCTATCATTGACCCCAAATGTTTGAACATTAGTGTAAACTACCCTTCATATGTTTGTGGTCTATTTAACAATGAATCCTGGAGGGGAAAAAATGGTTTAAACTGTTACAATGGTTTACACAAACACATTAATCAGCACAACTGTTTTCAACATTGATAATAATCAGAAATGTTTTGGATGTTTACATGGTAAGAATGTATAGTATTCAAATATAAAAAACACTGACTCGTTAGGTCATGTTTTCTCATTAAAGTCAGATGATTTCCTATTAATTCAATAGAATATGGTAACTTCAATTTACATGACGTCATGAGCAATCAAGTCATTTATATAGATCAGTGAGTAGTGCCCAGCATATCTAAGTCCACTAAAGGAGATTTCTCGCATTTTACCCCTAAACTCTGGAATAACTATGAAGGTAAAAGAGTAACAAGACTCGAGCATGAACAATAAATACTTGGATGCTAAAATTTACACTCACAGCTCCAAAGTGAAAACCTCACCTAATACGCAATAACGTTGAAAAGATCACGGTTTCTGTTCTGACGAAAATGTTCTATTTTTTATTTTATTTTTTGCTTTGCAGAACAAGTCTGTGACTGACTTAATGAACCCAGTTGCTTTGGATCACGCTCAAAGATGTAAGGGTTACAAAAAGTTAACCATAACTCTTATGGACTCCATCTTCTCTTTCGAAGAGATGGCAGCATGAACGGAAAAAAGGGGGTTGTTGGTGAAAAAAGAGCCTTGACCTACAAAAGGTGCAGCTAATAATTGGTAAGCATGTCTGAATATCTTTTATCAATAGTTATTATATATGACAAGCGCTGAGCAGGGTTCGTACGGGTGCTTGAAATCCTTGAAAATGCTTGAATTTTGATGTTGTGTTTTCAAGGTTTGAAAAGTGCTTAAATTTTGGATAAAATGCTTGAAAGTGCTTGAAATTGTAACGGTTTCTTTCACAACAAATACCTATCTGACTGAATATTTCGTTTATTAAATGGCGAAATAAATCGTTTGCTGCTGCCCGAGCGTGATTGTTCCCGGCGTCCCCCGCAGCGTTGGCCTGGTTTCACACTCAACTTGATTCTATCGAATCCTGGTGCGTTTGCGTGCATCTTACGTCATCACAAACGTGCACGACGCATGATAGAAAACAGAACGCGGGTCAATATATTGTGCTTTTTATTAATTTGGTGTTAATATGCGCAGCTGAGTGAACAACACAGGTTTACTGTGTATCGCATTTGGCTTTCTGCTGATTGCAAACGCAGGAGACAGTGGACTTCCAATAATTTGTTGGCCTGAGTCCACGCGCTATGTGTGTGTGCGAATACACTGCAGACTCACTCTCGCTCGTATCCAAGGTAAATCATCAACACTATCATCCCTTACATGTGTGTTATTTAACTAAATACATCATAATCAGCTAAAACGCATGCGCAGGTCACTCTACTAAGTGCGCACCCGAGTCCGTGATTCTTTCACATTCACGCGAACCGCGGCACGGTTCGGGAGCAGCCGAACTCAGAGCACCTCCTCCAGGTAGTCTCGGATTCGGTACCTGAGGCAAAATTACTAAATATGCAGCGCGAATTATATATTTCTAACTCCAAACAATTGGCCACTGAACCAGCTGATAAGATCTTCATTTGATCCGATCCGTGATTACAACTTTACACTCAACTGAACCAATCGCATTTTACTGATGCAAAAGACGCGCGCGAACACACACTGAGAGGGAGCGCGGTGTGTCAGTGTGTACCGGCTGTGGTAAAATATTAAATAATGACGCAGTTACAAGGTGTGTATAATTTAAACTACTTAGTCAACATTAACAGTAGCTGCTGTTCGGTTTTCATACTGCTGCTCTCCTTCTAGTCACTTCTGAACTTGACACAACTGAACGTCTCTTGATTAAAGCTCCAGGTGACGGGTTGCCAGATATCACAAAAAGAGCAAAACAAGCCCCTTAAAAAAACGCAGTATAATAAGCAGACATGGCAAAAAATGTACCGGGGAACACATTTAAACATAATAGTATTGCTAATATTATCCTACCAAATTAAAAGGAAGTTACTAATTTATTATGATTAGAATAGTTCAAAATAAAATATTTAGATATTATAAACTGATTGATGAGGTAAAGCAATAACATGAGATTGAAAAATTTATTCAGCAACACTTTATTTAAAGTTTAATTGCACCTATGAGTTGTATTTAATATCAGTCAGTTGGGGGAAGTTCTTTTAAAAGTTGATGAGTGTGTTTTGTTCACTATATTTAGCTATCAAAATAGTTTACCAAATAAATTATTTGCCAAATAAAAGTCAAACAAGGAGAAAAACTTTTCATTTCTAAAGTATTTGGGTTTATTTTAGGGATGGGGCCGATCCGATCCAGTATCGGTATCGGGACCGATACCAGCGTAAATTCACGTATCGGATTTTCCCGATCCAACCTGCGGAGATATCCGATATCCATAAGCCATGTCTGCGCTTTAACGTTGTCTGCTGAAATGACTCCAAAATTGATTCCCGCCGGCTAGTCTGCTAGCTGGCTGCAAACTGTGGAATGGATTTCCTGAACGGAGGCGCGGCTCAAATAGACACAGAGTCATGAGACACGCCTCCGCTCAGAAAATCCATTCCGCAGTTTGCAGCCAGCTAGCAGGAAAGCATTGAGCAGCATTATGTCCGCTGTGTGGAAATACTTCACACTGGAAACACCGCGGAGCAAGACAGCAAAATGCAATGTTTGCAAAGCTGTAATTCAGAGAGGTGGAAGCTCCCTCGCGTCGGTCAACACAACGAACGTAATCAAACATTTAAAAAAGCACCACGTTAAAGAGCACAAGGATTTTTTAGCCAGTGGGCAGAAAGACAACGGGAGCCGTTTTATTGATAGAGTGTGTGTGTGTGTGTGTGTGTGTGTGTGTGTGTGTGTGTGTGTGTGTGTGTGTGTGTGTGTTAAGGCCCTTGCACACGGAGTCCGAATTCACGTCTGAAATTTTCGCACGTTAAAAAATAAATACGACCTCACGTTATGTCAATCACGCTTGCATACTGCCACTGAAACTTTCGTCCGTCATAAAAAAAATCTGCGTTTTTCGCATCTGTAGCAATAAGTTTGAATAGAGTTTGAATGGTGTTTTGACAATTCAGAGCAGCTGAATCACGAATAGCCTACGAAAATGTTGGACTATTGCACTTTTCTTATATTTCTAATATTTTACATTTTAAAACCTTGATTTGTTAATGCTAAAAGAGCCAGTGTACTTGTTTTTTTTTTGCTGTTGATGCAAACTGTTTTATTGATAGTGTGTGTGTAAGATGTTTACACTTGCACTTTTCTTATATTTCAAGACTCAAGTATTTGACATTTTGGGAATGTAATAAATATTGACATGACAATCAATTTGAAACCCTTGCAGTTGCATATTTGCTTTCAGAATGGGATTTTTCCTGTTAACAGGATTTCCTGTTTTTCTGACCTTATACTTACCTAAAGTTGCCTTTTAGGACATACACGCATAGATACGTACATATCATACTTGCCTGTTGAGAGGAGTTTATTTCAGCATCATATAAAATCAACAATAATGATAATAATAATATTAAAGCAAACACAGCTCTGGTATCGGAATAGAATCGGTATCGGCCGATATCCAAATTCAGGTATCGGGATCGGATCGGAAGTGAAAAAATGTGGATCGGTGCATCCCTAGTTTATTTAGTATACAAAGCCCTTTATGACGATTTTTCGAGAATAACTACATGTATAAATAACTATATCGTGAAATATATCGTTACCGTGAAATAAAATTAGTCATACCGTGAAACAGAATTTTGGTCATACCGCCCACCCCTACTGCATGTCATTTGGATCAAATCCTCCAACAACATTTTGAAAAATAAAACCTGTGTTTTGCTTCAATTTCTGATCCTTCTGCTATTACGAGACACAATTTTGGCTGTTTATTGCATATTCCCTCTTTTAATGTGGAAAAAACGCTAAATAATAATTTTTACTATGTATTGGTATGTAATTTACGGTGGAGAAGCTGCTGGAAAAAACTTTAAAATGGACCTTGAAAGTGCTTGAAAAGTGCTTGAATTTGACCTTGGAAAAGGTGTACGAACCCTGGCGTCCGTCAACGCCAGCCATAGCGCGGAAAGCACAGTTTGAATCTGGCAGTTATGTCACGTCATGTCGAACTTGTTTTCAAATTTTAATGTAATCAATCTCATTTCTTACAGACCATGTTAAAAAGAGGCACCCAGGCATCGGAGGCACTGAGATCAAGGTCTGCATGGCACAAAAGTTAAAAGATCTGAGGAGACGGGCAGAAAGGTAATATTCAGACGATCCAACATCCAAGTGTGATCTCCATGTGGTCTGTTCACATTTGCGAAACCGACATGCGCGAGGACTGATGACTCAGTTTATTCCTCAGTCTACATTGTGATCTCAGGGTATCCGCGGGGTCTTAAAAAGTATTAAAAGGTGATAAATCAATTTTGGGAAAATTAAGACCCTTAAAAAGTATTAAAAAGTCTTATCACGTATTTATAAAGTCTTAAATTTTGAAAGTATTTTTTCTAGGGATGCACCGAATATTCGGCCGCCGAAAATAGCCCAAAAGTGCATTTTCGGTTTTCGGCCGAAAGACTTTAATCACCGAAACAATACGGCCGAAATGTTGTGATGACGCAAACAGAAACCGCGACCTGCACATGCTTGTCTGAAGCAACATGTCGGCGGTGTGGACGTATTTCAGTATATCTGAACCCGCGAGGAGACGGAAGCCTTGTTTATACTTTCGCCTGCCTCCGCAGCGCGAGTCTCCACAGACAGCGCGCGCACCGCTCCAAACGGTCGAGGCGTTTATACTTGACGCGCTCGCCGTTGTACTATTCTTTGAAACGACAGGGGACGACTCAAGTAACTGTCCTCTAACCATCAGGAATCGGTGAGAAGAAGAAAGATAAACACGTGACAATGTTTATTTTTTAGTACCACCACCAATACAAAAATAATCATGTAAACCCTGAGATTATTACTTGTGACATTACAACAAAATATGTATAGGAATATGTACTAAATTAACGCTCTCTTAAATATTTTCTAATGTCACTAAACATATTTCATTAAGTTTCGTGTACATTTGTATTAAACATGGACCTTTGTTCATTAAAATGGCTTTTTATGCTAGTGTATGCTCATTTTTAAAATGTAATCAACTAATTTAGACGTGCAAACTGGGTGCTGGTGTGATGAGAAGTTCGTGCTCGGCTTTGTTTTTATGAGAGAACATTTCATTTTAAAACCTTTCTGCAGGCCAGCAGATTATTATTTAATGTACACATGAGTGGGGTCAAGTTAAACATTTTAGTTTGAATTTTATTTTATGCTGTGCATTGTGCTAAATAAATATTTGCATAATTTGTAATTGATTTATTCTTTGAAAATGTTAATTTATGCAATTGCAATGCCTTGATTTTAGTAAAGTTGATTTTAGACACAGTCATAACATAAATGCAATGCTACTTATAATTGGCATTATTTCTTTTGGTGTTTCGGTTTTCGTTTTTTCGGCCTTGGGTTCCTCTTTTTCGGTTTTCGGTTTCGGCCAAGAATTTTCATTTCGGTGCATCCCTAATTTTTTCTGAATTAGCTGTCCAACAGTTTGAGTCCCAATAACATCGTAAAAGTGTGTGAATTTAGTCATTTTTATTTTTTTTTAAACGAAGAACTGAGGCACATGTCAGCATGATTGTTGTTGAGGGTGGAGCAAAGTTTTGTTTTGTTTTTTAATAAACTTTGCTTTGATTTACTATCCCAGCCTATTTGATTTTTTTTTTTTTATCAGAGTGGTCTATAGTCTTTATCACAAACTAAAACTGTTAAGTTAAAAGTATCACTGATGTAAATGGTTACAGCTTGAAGTGGCGGTGAGGTATTAAAAAATATTGAGAAGGTCTTGAAAAAGTCTTGAAAAGGTATTAAAATTAACTTCAAGATTCCTGCATATACCCTGGATCTATTCACAAACTGTCAATAGTTTTTTTTTTATAAATGAGACGCACCACTCGTCTTATACAGTTGTTTAAGCAAGATATTTACGTAAAAAAAGGGAGGTGGAGCGGAGGCGGATCCGGGGGCGGGATGGAGGGCCAGGACCGTGGAGCGGAAAAGGACCTGCAGATTGCGGAAGAACGGATGGCCAGGGCGAAGCGGGCGACCCCTCAGGCGACCAGGGCGGAGCAGGCTGACTAAGCGACCAAGGCGGTGAAGACCACTCAGGAGGCCAGGGCGGAGCAGGCAGTACAGGCGGCCAGGGAGGAGACGACCCTTCGGGCGTCCACGGCGGTGACGACCCCTCGGGCGGCCACGGCGGTGAAGACCCCTCGGGCGGCCACGGCGGTGAAGACCCCTCGGGCGGCCACGGCGGTGACGACCCCTCGGGCGGCCACGGCGGAGACGACCCCTCGGGCGGCCATGGCGGAGACCTCCCTTCGGGCGGCCACGGAACAGGAGCAGGCATCCACCCAGGAACACTCATCGGTTGCTCTGGAACAGACCCTGGCTCAGGACTAGGAACTGATACCTGCTCAGAAACAGAAACAGACACAGGAACAGACACTGGTTCCGGCACAGGAACAGACACCGGCACAGGAACAGACACCGGCTCCGGCACAGGAACAGACTCTGTGAAGGCGGCCATCTTGTCCGTAGACACTGGCTCGAAGGCGGCCATCTTGTCCGTAGACACTGGCTCGGAGGCGGCCATCTTGTCCGTAGACACTGGCTCGGAGGCGGCCATCTTGTCCGTAGACACTGGCTCGGAGGCGGCCATCTTGTCCGTAGACACTGGCTCTGTAGAATTGACGTGAAGCGTCTCTGGATCGGCAGAAGTGACGTGAAGCGTCTCTGGATCGGCAGAAGTGACGTGAAGCGTCTCTGGCTCGGCAGAAGTGACGTGAAGCGTCGGCAGAAGTGACGTGAAGCGTCTCTGGCTCGGCAGAAGTGACGTGAAGCGTCTCTGGCTCGGCAGAAGTGACGTGAAGCGTCTCTGGCTCGGCAGAAGTGACGTGAAGCGTCTCTGGATCGGCAGAAGTGACGTGAAGCGTCTCTGGATCGGCAGAAGTGACGTGAAGCGTCTCTGGATCGGCAGAAGTGACGTGAAGCGTCTCTGGATCGGCAGAAGTGACGTGAAGCGTCTCTGGATCGGCAGAAGTGACGTGAAGCGTCTCTGGATCGGCAGAAGTGACGTGAAGCGTCTCTGGATCGGCAGAAGTGACGTGAAGCGTCTCTGGCTCGGCAGAAGTGACGTGAAGCGTCTCTGGCTCGGCAGAAGTGACGTGAAGCGTCTCTGGATCGGCAGAAGTGACGTGAAGCGTCTCTGGATCGGCAGAAGTGACGTGAAGCGTCTCTGGATCGGCAGAAGTGACGTGAAGCGTCTCTGGATCGGCAGAAGTGACGTGGACAGTCTCTGGCTGTACATGGCTGACGTGAAGCTCTGGCTGTACGTGGCTGACGTGAAGCTCTGGCTGGACGTGGCTGATGTGAACAGTCTCTGGATCGGCAGAAGTGACGTGGACAGTCTCTGGCTGTACATGGCTGACGTGAAGCTCTGGCTGGACGTGGCTGATGTGAACAGTCTCTGGATCGGCTGTGCTGACGTGAAGTGCAGGCTCGGCTGGACTGGCTCTGGGACAGGCTCGAGCCGGATAAGGCTGGACGGTTTCGGCGGGACGAGACCCTGAAACGATGGCCCTCTTGGCACCACGTGCAGACATCAGCGGGGAATCTGCCACGCTGGAAACCAGTCCTGGGCGGCCATAGACCGATCCGATGGCAGGCTTGATGGTTGGTGGGACGTGAACTGACTCAGGCTCTGGTAGCTCTGCTGAGACGTGACGAGGCTCTGGAGAATCAGTTGAGGTGTAGCAGTACTCTGGTTCAACGGGTGTTAGCAGTTCATGGGAACCCTCATCCGCAGGGCCCACAGAAAAGGATGAGCCGCTTAGCCTCAGGGCGAATTCAATATATTGACATAGAGTCCATTGAGGGCTGTTGTCAGGCATGAGATAATTTAACATGTCCTCAAGCCCATGTCGGAAACTATCCTTTAAGATTGCATCGTTCAAATCTACCCCATGGCAGAGCTCACAACATTCTTCAACATATTCCTCTACAGATCGGTTACCTTGGCTGAGGCGGAAGAGACTGATTAGTGGGTCCATGGTGGGTCTCGGTTTCTTCTCGGCTGCTGGATCTGAAGTGGCGAAGTATTCTGTTACGAACTGGAAGACTCAATGGGATCCAATTGCAGTTTTTAATGAAAGAACGTCAGAACAGGCAAGGGTCAGGCAACAGCAAAACAGGGAGATCAGAGAATGAGCACAGAGAGTAGTCAGGTCACAGGCAGAAGTTCAGGGCAGGCAGCAAACAGGCAGAAACAAGAAAACAATCCAAGGTCAATAAACAGATCAGAGGAATAGTAGAAAATGCTCAGAGATTACAGGCAGTGGCAATGTAATACTTCGCGCCGGTCTATTGTTTGAGTGTGGTTTATATGGAGTGTCTGAATGAGATGCAGGTGAGTGTGGATGAGCTGCAGGTGAAAGTGTAATCAGTCCCAGGTCAACGGCATGATGGGAAGATGAATTTTGTCCCGACTATAATACATTCTGGTCATTAATTTATATTGAATCAATCTAAGATTTTCATTAGTTGTGACTTTATATGTTAGATTTAAGCACTCCTTCCATTTTGTTTTGGCATTGAAGTCCTTTATATCTCTGTCCCAACCTTCATATATTTTACTTAGCAGATTACAATTAATTACGACATTATTGAGATAATTATACATAACACTTATACATTTTTTTTTCCCTTACTTTGTTCCAAAAGGGTCTTTATTTTTCCCGGAACATCATTCGCTATATCACAGTTCTCATTGATCCAATTTTTAAACTGCATATATTTAAATATCTCTGAATCTTTTAATTTAAATTGATCTTTCAATGTATCAAATGAGGATGTATTACTTGAACTAATAATATCTGATAATGCTTCAATACCTCCATTCATCCAAGTTTTCCACATTAATTTTGTACCTTGAATATTAACAGACGGATTATTCCAAATTTTAATATGTGTTGGGGTCCCAATCTCCATCCCCAAAATCTGCTTGTTTTTTCCCCACATATTTAATGTACTGTTAACCACAAAGTTATCAATCTTTACTTTTTTCTTGGAGAACAAGATGGATAGTAAACTATTTGGTTGTAATTGATGATTTTCGATAACCAGCCATGGGTCTTCATTAGTATTATTAATAATACGATCAATATAAAACATCTGGGCTGCTATCTGATACAATTCCATATTAGGGAGGTTTAACCCTCCTTCACGTTTGGAGCAGAACAATAGATTCCTTTTTATTCTTGGGGTTTTTCCTGCCCAAATGAAAGATGTAATTATGGAATTTATTTCCTTGAAAAAGGTTTTTGGTGGTGTCAGCGGAATACACTGAAACAAATAAATAAACTTAGGGAGCCACATCATCTTTACCAGATTTATTCTACCAATTAGATTCAACCTAAGGCCACTGTAGTTATTGAGATTATGTTTTAGATTATTTTTCAGTGTTAAAAAATTACTCTTAGACAATTGTTTTTTGTTTGCACTGATATAGCAACCTAAATATTTAATTTTACTACTTTGTACTTTAAATTGTTTAAATACTTCTGGATTTATTTGTTTTCGGCCAAAAGTCAAAAATTCAGTTTTACCACTGTTAATTTTATAACCTGAAATTTTTGAGAATTTACTCATTATTTTAATTACACTCAGGATTGAAATGTCCACATCACTTAGATACAACAACAAATCGTCAGCAAATAAACTTAATTGATATTCGTTTTTGCCTATAGTGATACCAGTTATGTTATCTGTCTGTCTTATTTTCTCAGCCAAGGGTTCAATAGCCATCGCAAACAGCGCTGGAGATAATGGACAGCCTTGAGCAGTACCACGGCTTAATGAAAATGCCTCAGATAGAACGCCATTGGTATAGACTTGTGCTTTGGGGGCTCTATACACAGTTTCTACCATATTAATAAATTCTACTGGGAATTCAAATGTTTCAAGCACTTTATACAAATATGACCATTCAAGGCGGTCAAATGCTTTTTCGGCATCGACCGCCATCAAAGTCAAGTCTATACTATGTTTTTTTGCATATTGTGTTAAGGACATGTATGTTCTAACATTAGTTCTAAGATCCCTATCAGGAATAAACCAGCTTGGTTATGATGGATAATGCTAGGTAGGATTAATGCCAATCTATTGTTCATTACTTTTGTTATAATTTTCTTGTTCTATATCTGACGAATCCATGTCATTAATTTCACGACATATTATTCTAATCTGGCTACAGAATTCTTTGTTCAGCAACAAGGTATTGTTAAATTTCCAAATATTGTTTGATTTTTGTTTTTGTTTGACTATTGAGAGTGACAAACCAATAAGACAATGGTCCGTGAGAGGAGATGATTGAATATCACATTTTGGTGAAAGAATAATAATATTTGGAGACACAAGCCAATAATCTAACCTTGAGCATAGGGTAGCATCTGCTGGGCTAATCCATGTAAATTGCATTGTTTTAGGGTGTGTCACTCTCCAATAATCTTGTTATTGTAAAGTTATTGGATTAACAAAAATTGTTTAACATGTCATTATATTCTGGTTGTATCCCCTTGGGAGGTTTTCTGTCAAGCCAGGAATTAGGTGCTATGTTAAAATCACCTCCTATTATTATGCTATCGGTGCCATAAGTTGCACTCCATTCCCTGATAGCTTGAGTTAACTTTAACATCATGTTTCTATTGAGAGACCTGTTGTTGTACCCATATACATTAATCAAAATCATTTTAAAATCAAATACTTCCACCACAACCATTAGCCAGTGACCTGCTTCATCACTTTTATAATCAATAATTTTCCCTATGAACCTAAAAAATAAAATCATCACTCCTGCAGAATGAGAAGTTCCATGTGAATACAAAATATTGTCTCCCCATTGTTGCTTCCAGAATTTTTCATCGTCCTTGTTAGAATGTGTCTCTTGTAACAAAATAAGGTTGGCTTTGACTTCCTTACAAAATAAAAAAATGGCCTTACGCTTAATGTTATTCTTTAAACCTCGAACATTTAAAGAACTAAAAACAATAGACATACGAATGAAATTTAAGGCAGGAATGAACAATCTGTCATAGAGTTCAACTTTGACATTAAGAGTAACAGTCCCTTAATCAAACTTTCTGAATCAAGGTGATGACACTATACTTAACCTGTGAAAGGTGCCTCCACTATTTTTCCGTCTATAATAGCATACCCTTCCTTCAAGTAAGCTTTCTTCCCGTTGCGTCTGGCCTCCTGAACCGTAGGATACAGCTTTGCCCGAGCTTCACGGTCTTCTTTTGACCAGTCCTGTCTGAATTGGACATGCATCTCCTTGCAGACCCTGGCCTCCCTCGACCTCCTCCAGATCTCGTCCCTCGTCGTCCGCATGCCAAACTGCATGATGATCGGTCGGGTCTCATGTTGAAGGCGGGATCATCTTTCTTTCCCAGGCGATGGACAGTATCAACCTTGTCTCGTAGTTTTTCCACCGACATCGGAATCACTCTTGTGAGAATACCGACCACCCTTTCTCTTGTATCCTCGTTGTCCTTCTCCGGTAGCCCAATCAATTTGAGATTCCATCGTCTTCCGTATCGCTCGATTTCCCGGCATCTTTCCTTCAGCTCCTTGTTCTCTTTTGTCAGCCAATCCACTTGCACTTTGAGTTTAATTATTTCATTTTTATTTTCTGTCACCTCTTTTTCGTTATTTTGGATGCGCTGATCAAAGTTTTTAAACTTTCTTTCGAACGCATCCAGTCTTTCCTCAAATCTTTGTGACAGAGTGTGAATGGCATCGTATATGCTTTCCATGCTTACTTCTCTTGATTCATCTCTCCTCTTCAGTTTCTTTGGATTTGGACTCTGTAACAGAGTGTGGTCTGTCAGAGGTTTAGCCATCTGCACCTCTTCTTCAACAAATTCGTCAAAACATGCCTCACGTATCCCGTCCACACTGTAGTCATGTTCATTGAGGCTAGCTTGGTCCTGAGTGTTAGCCATTTTTTCCGAGTGTATTATTTTTGGCGTCTTTTCAAAAAAGTGTCTCAAAATAGTCTTTTAAGAGTGATGTCTACCTCACAATGACTTAAGAGGTGACTGTTGTTCAAAATTAACAGTTTTGGATGTCAAAATCACTTTTTCTGTCGGACCCTGCAACTTTTACAACTGCTCACTCCGCCATCTTGCTCCTCCCCCCCGCTGTCGTGCAACTAGAAAGAACTGTAATTCATTTTACAGAAAGGCCAGGCATATTTAAATAGCACATTTTAGCAGTTTATATAGCAGTTTAACACACTTTTGAAAAAGGAAGTGTATAGTAACTTTTTGAGGATGTGCTCTGATCTGTTTGACCTCAGGAACAAAGTTTGGTCTGTACAGCAGATCTACTAAACAAATCTCTTTTTGTAAAAAAAAGGGAACACCAATAAAAAGATGGAGAAGGATCTTTTATTGAGATAAAATATCCTTCTCCATCCCCCCCCCCCCCCCAACCCCGCCCCCCCCCCCCCAAGTATAGAATCAAGTATATCTGATTCTACAGCTTGCTGCATTTTAGTGGTGTTGTACTGTTGTCTAACTGATGAGTGACTTAAAAAGGCTGTATCTCTGACAAGTACATACTGACAGAAAAGCTTCTTTCCTTTGGCATTAATGGCTAGATAAATCCAAGTAGGCTCAACATAAAATAAATTCCTCTTAAAAAAGTATTCCTAGTTTGATCTGACCTAAACACATCCTGATTGTACATCTTCAACACATTTCCTTTGAGAGCCCCTCAACTATGGTTTGGATCCTGTCTCTAGCTATCTCAAGATTTGTCAGTTCTTTGGTTAACTTTTGCCAGTACACGTGCCATCCCGTGCTCATGTAATTTTTGGAATTTGTCTATTAACCCCCTGGGGTCGGCTATCGCGCCGGCGCGATTGTCTCGTTTTTTTTCTTATCAGTGCAAAAGAGACTCAAAATACTCGGTTGATTTTGATTTTACATATAAGTGTGATACATCATTAGATCCTGTTAAGTTTCTATTTTTTTTGTGGATACTCACAATAAAAACAAAGTGTTGTGCTTTTCACCAAATAAAGAAAAACAAACATGATGCGAGTTCTGCGTTCTCTCTGTCAGTGAAGTCCATTCTGAAACGCGTCCTAAGATTAACTGTAACTCTGCGATTACTTGTCACACAGGCACGAGAGATTTTTCTTTATGAAGCTTGAATTCTCTTCTTTTAAATGAAGTAATTTATATAAAAAACAAATATTCTCAGTTTATGCAATCTGTATGAAAAGAGAGTGCTGTCAGTATTTTTTTTCCCAGCTCATTACACTTCATTACGCGTTAATCTGACACGCCCACGGAGGACGCGCGCTATTCAAACGCAAATGTTGAGGCAAGCCATGACAATGCCCACATCAGCCGTTCCACCGCGGCGGTAAAATGTGTGGTGTATTTGCTGCCTTTTACCGCTAAGAGGCGCTACAATCATAGACTCTGAAAAGTGTTCGTTTATTCTATGGTTTATTCCGGTTTATTCTCTCTAATGCGTAATCTGCTGCCGCACCGCGCCTGATTCAGAGCGATTGAAAGCTGGTAGCAGATGTATTCAACAAGTGAAACGTAGTTAAAATAATTCATAATCACAATACTGAAATTAGGCTACTGAAATGTAATTGAATAAATAATGAAAACATTTCAACATAAAACATTGCAATAAAAACATTTAGGCTACATCAATGAGACTTTACAACTTTAACAGCGTATAGACGGTATAGCTCAGAGATCAACGCAACAACACGAGCTTCGAGGAGCTTCAATCGACCCGAGATCGAATCTCAATGTAGCATACATGTTGTTAACCGATGTTGTCCTACAGCATTTATATTTTCCCACCTTGATGCTTAAATAGGTAACTGTTTATATCTGTTTACTTATTTAAAGTCAAGAGTTTTGTTTAATTATCATTACAACATAAATTTTATACATTCCTGTAGAACCGCAGCCGCTGCACAAACGACAAAAACTGATGAAGGAAGATTGTCAGCCGATTGCATCAGAAAATGAAAATGAAGAAGCTCGTCTTTAGTCTGCTAAATTATTGTGTAATGTAAAAGAACACTAAAATGACTTAAGTTTGAAACCAAGTTCGAACATTTCAAGGTTTAAATAAAGTGTCGGGACAGTTTTTTTTTATTTAAAACAGGGTTGCATCGGGTTTAGAGTTTATTTCTTTTGCGATGCAAAATAAGAAACACTAGGCTAATCTTATTCTTGCGACATTTTAAATTTGTATTGCCAAAGAAATTACAGCTAAATTAAACAATTAAAACAGTACAAAACGAAAATTGTCCAAAGAAACATAATTAAATTAAAAACATGCGTTTTTCTTTGCCTCTCTCGCGCTGGATCTCTTTTATCCTTACAATAATTTTGCCTGCACATCAGGCTGGCTATCCGACACTCTCCATATGAGAGAGGAACATTAACACCTTTGTCCAGCAACTGTCCCTCCAACCCCCCACAGGCTATCGGAGTCTGAGGCTGACTTAACACAAAGAGAAGTCGCAATTCACACTTAAATCGCTATTCTAGACAGTGTTGATAATGAAGGAATTAAATGATTTAAGTTACATGTAGCCTAGTGATATTTCTGTCATAAAGGTTTATTACTAAATATTTCATTATTTCAATAACTGATGAAATAAAACTGGTTTGGGGCAGCTTTTTCCAAGCAAAACTAAATATAATCTGAAAAAAAACGCTTGTTAATTTGTTGTCATGAACAAAATGTTCAAC
Source organism: Rhinichthys klamathensis goyatoka (assembly GCF_029890125.1). Taxonomy (NCBI): domain Eukaryota; kingdom Metazoa; phylum Chordata; class Actinopteri; order Cypriniformes; family Leuciscidae; genus Rhinichthys; species Rhinichthys klamathensis. The sequence continues at coordinate 46,418 of NW_026606831.1, forward strand.
TCAATAAAGTCTACAGGGATCTTTGGATCCTTACAACCAGGAATGCAATTTGTGAATTAAGTTTTAATTTTATTTTATTCAAATAAATATCGAAACACGGTGCTTCGTGGTAATGCTGCTAAATTAAATAACATTTATAGAATAATTATGAACTTAAATGAAACAATATCGCAACATTTCGACACATACATTATTTGATCTGTTTTTACATTTTAATTCAGGGCGATTTAGCCTACATTTAATTAGAGCGAGATTTTCACCCTTGTCTTGTCATTTTCTCATTGGGAAGCGCTTACGTTTGAGTAGATCCTCTCGTTTTCATATGGATTAGCCTACATAATCAGATAATATTTATTAGCCTAAATATTTAGACATTTAAAGGCTTTAGACATACATAGCCGATTTCTTATCGTGACTGAGCTGAAGTGGCTTTCGGTTCATTTTTGTGACGCGCAGTTCCCGGAGACAGAGACGACAGATAGCTATACTGTTTTTGTCGTTAGCCTAATATGAATACAAGTTTACAGTTTTGAACGATGTAAGCTACTCTACTCTTATCTGTATGACCAAAAAATTACGGAGTCGCCTATTAAGTTATTTTAGCTGTAATAATGAGAAAAATAAATTAATCTAAATGAACGCGCCGCCGCGTTTGTCGAACACTAACTCACCATGCCAGAATAAAACCCAACTTTAGAAAAATGCATAGGGCCACTCGGCGTGGTGTGCCAGAACACTTAATTATAAACTGCAATATTTCATTCAAAATAATCTCAACACGCTTTGTGAAATTTTGAAAAGCCGTGCATGCATTAAGGCCACTGGAACTAATGAACAACTGAAACGCTGGTTTTGATTTTATGGTTTGTCGTTTAAACGTGCCTGTTGAATATCTCTATTTTATATATTTGATATTGATGAAGTAGCCTATAGCATTGATTAGCTGTGGAGGGAGGGGTGTGGGGATTCAAATAATTCAGCAGAAGCAGGGATGTTTAGACCAGAAGGAAATCCCAGTCCCCCCTGGCAAATCACACTTTACTTAAAACCATGTTTTTAAAAACTCTAGGTTGTAGGGAACAGACCTCTCTGCCATGCGCGCGCATGGTTTGGAGCACAATATCTGTCTCGCATGCACGCTCGCTCTAGATAGATTACGGGATATTTTTTTACTAATTTGCGGTATAACTAGTCGATCACGAGTGGCTCAACAGGTAGATCTATAGATAAACTATATCTTTCAGGAATTTGACCGACCGGGTTGACACTTCAGCGTGAGAAATCGGGGGGTTTTTTTATATATAAAAAATATATATATATAGCCATATATATATAGGCTATATATAATTAATTTTTTTACAGAACTGCTTTTGAAATTACTATTGGTAGCCTATTATTATACAGATGCAAAGTCGTAACAGAGTTTTAGAGCTAGACAAATCTCTCTGCAATAATAAATATAAAATTTACAGCAGACCATGTTTGTGCGGGATTTGAACCCATGTCATCTTGATGATCGAACCGTAAGTTCTACCGCTCGGCTATGCATTTTCTCACTGAGAAATGCCCAAACGTCTGTTTCTCACATGAGCGAGAAAACGTTTTGTCTTTAGCCTGTGAGTGTAGGCCTACTTTAGCCTTTTACAGTTTTAAAAGATTATATCTTATCTGTATGACCAACAATTTGTTGTAGGCTTATTTGGAAATTACCCTAACTTGTAGTATTTCATCCTTAGGCTACTGTTAATAGACATTAGCCCCACTTACGTTTTGCTAAATGTCCCTTTGTGCCACCTGGCGGTCATTTCGCGTACGACTTTGGAATGCGACTGGTTTATTTTTATGTGTGGATGGCTAAAAGGTGTGACTAAAAATGTGCTTTTGGCTTTCATTTATATTTTGATTGTTTGTATATATATACATATATATATATATATATATATATATATATATATATATGTGTGTGTGTGTGTGTGTGTGCGTGTATATAAATATTTATTTATTTATATATATATTGTCCTTGCATTCTTTCTTGTGTGACACCCCTGAATGAAAGGCTCATTAGTATGCAGTCTGCTCAGGTGAGAACTGCCTAATTATTCATGAGGGGGTTGGGCCGTTCCGCCCATCCGCATATTGCCTTTGCAAACAAAAAAATGTTTTTCACAATTTAAAACAATCTATTGTTTTATGAGAATGATTAGGCAGAATGATTTTCAGATCAATTTGAAGCAAAAACTCTAGGCGACAACATCCACTAGTCAAAAGTCTTGTGGACAAATATTTAGTATGTTATTTGTGGCCTTATATTAGAAACTTTATTTTTTAGTTTTTTCAATAACCACGCATAAACAATATTCTCTCAAAAATACAAACATGTACATACATGTTGCTCACACATTATGGTAGCCCTGTGTGTGCTATATAGAGTGTAATTTCACCTGTGCCATTAATATGTTTATAAGCAACTGAAAAAAGCACAAATGTCAGAGCATGCCAAAACATCTCAAGGACCCCGAAAACACCTCAGACCCCAGAGGGTTAATGCTGATATTGTGGTGGCTGGCATGAGCATTTTTGCTTGCATTCTGCCTATACACACAAATGCGATATATATATATGGGTCATCTTCCTCTCCTTCCTGTATGATTCTGTCAGTGTAGACACTGCTAACCATATTACTGCCCTCCACAGGTCAAAGTTTGCACTAAATTCTTACATACAATCTTGTGTCATGCAAGAACTGAAAAACTGCCTTGGAGATCAGTTTATGCTTCTCACTGTCCAAACAAAGAAAAAAAAAAACAGAAAAAGCCTCAACTCTTGCCAGTTTAACAAATGATGTTTTATAAACAAGGTTCGGGAAGAGCACGTTCAAATAAATCATTCCAATCAACTCGTCACCAAACTATTACATGTCTACCCTATCAGCACGAGAGGAAGCATATATAAATATCCACTGTCAACTAACCTAACATTCCTTGAGTAATCTCTGGATGTAGCCATAACGCAGCTGATGTCCCGATCCGGCTCGAAGGACCAATTTTGTGGGATATTCTGCGCGCAGTGGGATGGTTGGAACTCAACTGGCCTAACTCTTCGGTTAGAAAGAACTGCAGCTACTCCAGAGTGAACTTGTCCATTCTCAATATTTATTAAGCCACAAAAGTGTAAGTCGTAGACAGGTTTGCGTGGATATACATATAAAAGTGGTTTCTGTGAGAGAACAAAATAAGGATGATAAATATAAATTATAACATGATATGACAGAATATACACAAATAGTACCTGTATACATATACATAGAGAGGTTAAAGTTGTATTAAGTTAAAGTAAACCGTATTGAAATATACTCTAAATGCAGACTGCAGCTAACAAGAGGTGTCAGATTACAAAGTGTGTGCGCTGCTCTAGCACTCCCGTGCGCTCTTTGTACCATTATTAATATGCCGATAAGACAAATATTTGAATCAACATGACAAGCAACTCCCTTTCCCATATGAATAAACATTGTTAACAAAATACAGCAGGACGATTCGTTGAACACGCGCGAGCACTGCGCCTGATTGTATGTAGCTATATTGACACACTAATATTTCTGAGGTAAATTAAACTGAATCCTGCTCTGACACTCTCTAAAAAACATCTACAATGACATTAAATATATTTACTTACGTAGTTATGAACGCACAGCAATACCACACAAAGAAGAAAGACTTTTAGAAACTAAACAATTGCCAGGAAAACTCCGTGCGCTGGATGCTGCTGAATGAAACTTTTTGCGCATACATCAGACAAGTCTGAACAAGTTCGCCTCGCGCATGCGTGCGGCGGGGAATTTTGCACAACGGGCAACAGAATCACTTACAAGTATTAAAGCATATACTTTGCTGGTACCATGTAGCCCAATCAAAGCCACGCCCATGTAGATCAGTGCACTCATTCACAAATGGGCCAAGATAGATGTTCATCAGGGGCTTTTTAGCTCCAAACCACAATGCTGTTAACATAATATGGTCAGATCTCAGATCGGGAGGTAGTTCATTTAAAGTGCACAACAGGGGCCATATGGACTGTGAAGAGGATTTAAATAAAGGTACACCATCACAACTGAAGGTGATTGAAAAGTTGGGAAGATTTTCATGGTCTTTTTATAGAGCACACCATCACATACATCAACCAAATGACCATTTACGTCATCCTTGTTATTGACGGTCAACTGCGAAAACTTGTGTTGTTCAATAATATTTTGTAGTTGTGCTTCTAGAGGGAGAACAATAAAAAAGTTTCCCGATTTCACGTGCTCCTTTGCATCAACTTGTTTGCCGCAAATTCTGCAACCTACTTTTTCATCTTTTGTTTCCATTAAGACCATGCAATCTGAACAGAAATGCTTGATAATAATATAGTCCTTATAATCAGTCATGTTTTTGTAGAAGTGATGTTTAGTAGTTGACACTGAGTGTTTACCGTTGATGGCATTTATGACTTGAAGCGTGTCTTCTAGTGCTTCATCGGTCAAACCATGTTTTAATTTTAGAGCTAGGAGGAGCAACTCATGCTCTTTTCTTTTTTGTTCATGTAGTGCTTTCTCACTGTATTCTGACACTGTCCATAAAGGAGACACATGGCTTTCATTGCTGGGTGTTTTCTCCACAATTTCATTCTCTGTAGTGTCTTTTCCATGTTGAATGTCATCATTGCCATCACTTGATTCTTCTTAGTAGTCAGCCGTTTTCTGTTTCTCATGGAAGAGTACCTATACAAAAGGGATTTATTTAAAAACATCAGTTAAAACCTGAAAGCATAACAGAAAATTTAATTTTTGTATGGCCCTGTATCCTTACCTGCACATTGACTTTATTGTGTAGGATGCTTGAACCATGAGGTGTAGTTGACTCCTTTGCAACTTGTTGCTGAAAGTTTAAAGTCAACAAATCAATTCTCAAACATAAAATACAAGAAGTCCTGCCATGATACTACACACAAGGCAGGGCTCCAGACTAACTTAAGAGCACTGTAGCCCTTACTAAAAATGTTTAGGAGCACAAGCAGAACATTTAGGGACAAACCTTAAATCAACCTGCAACACAGTTTTTCATTTTTAAATATTACATAAATATACTTGAAATAAAACTGCACATTGTAATGTCGGTATGTAAAGTTCCCAGGGCTCCAGACTAACGGCCGTTTCACACCGCAAGCATAAGCGGCGCGTGAGCAGCAGTGAAGCGGGGGTTTCGGCGCAGAGTCTACTTTTGCTGCGCTGCTTACGCTCAATAAAAGTGAAAGCCCATTTTTGTTGGACAAAATAAATATGATTTCAAACAGAAAGTGCCCAAACTGCACATAATTTAGTGTGTTTTAACAAGAACTGGAGTAGCTATGTCAGAAAAGAAAATAAAGACTCAAAAATATTTATAGAAAATTTACCCATTTAAACTTAAAGGAGAACTCCGGCGCAAAATGAACCTTTGGTCTAATAACACATTGGTACTGTCATAATGTGGCTCTTGTGTCCTGTCATGTTTAGTGTCATTAGTGTCTTGTCATTAGTTATCCCAGGTGTTTCTTGTTATCCACGCCTCCTTGTTATCCTGTCTGTAGTGATGGCAGTGTGACGCTGAAGCTTCGATACGTGCTTCGAAACCCTGAACTACAAACCTAGAGAACCACTGCTTCAAAGCTTGCTTTGGTGCGAAAAAAATCATGTGACATATGACGTCCGAAGCAGCAAGTGCTTCATTGCCTGAATGAATCATCTGACTGGTTTGCGGTCCAATCAGGTGATTCACTGGAACGGCGCGTCTCGATTCTGACAGGTGATAGGTTGAAACAGTTTTGAGCGCCTTTTAGTCTTTATAACCACTCTAAACAATGTACAATTGTACAATGTACAAAACCATCAAAATGTGTACCCTCATCTGTTTAATCTTGCAAAAAAAAATTTATGTTCGCCAGCATCATCTGTTCCTTGTGAGCGAGTGTTTTCCAAGTCTGGAGAGGTTGTGAGCAAAAAAAGAAACCGACTCAGTCCAAAAACTGTTGAAAAAATAATGTACCTCAATAAAAATCTTTGAGTGTTCCCCATCCCAAAAATCACCCACCCCCTGCCATAGTTACACAAGCACACCCAACCTATGCCATATTTTCCCAGCACTCTCTCCTAAATAACACAAAACATACATTTATCAATTTTTATTTGTAAATAGAACATTATGCTCAGCATTAGCGTGTGCATCAAAGAGTTTTCAAAGGAAATATAGTTAAAAATCCAAGGGTGATCTTAGCAAAGATGCTTCAGAACTAAAGTAGTTTCTCCAATACTGCTCACTGATTAATTTGACTGCAGCCTTGCTTTTCGCCAGGAGAGGTCGCTGCAACTGAAGCTTCGAGTAATGAACCCATTTTCGAACCAATTGGCTCAAGTGGTTCAGTGCTTCACAAAAGCTTCATTTGGCCATCACTACCTGTCTGCTCGTTTGTCTCTTATTATTTAAGCCCTGTGTTTCTGCCCTGTCTTTGTCAGTTATTGAATGAATGTATTTACGTACCACGAGTGTCTTGTCTGTTCTGAGTTTAGTCTGCATTATTAAAGTCTACTGCTGCATTTAGATCCGACTACCGCCTTTGCTTCCACGCAATTCATGACAGGTACCTAGTCAACCGTTCTCTGAGATTTGTTTTCATGATAATCGAATGTAAAGAGTTTTATCTTTTATCTTTACAAGGCTCAAAATAGCCCCACACTAACACGCTAGCATAATGAGGGTCCCTACATGCAAACCGAAGCATTGAGAACTTTGTATGTGTACAGAGTAGTACTTGTAAGTGTTCATTGTTTAAAGTCTGTTTAGAGAGAAAGCCGTCGTCATAGTGGCCCCTAATGTAATAACAAATGATAATTTTGCTGGAAGTGAATCAATCAAAACCAACTTTAGCTGGAAATAACATTATTCGAAATCGCTATAAAGCCAAAACAATCTCTGTTACCGTAAATTGTATGTTTATCTCTGTAAAGCTGCTTTGAAACAATCTCCATTGTTAACCCCCTGGGGTCGGCTATCGCGCCGGCGCGATTGTCTCGCTTTTTTTCTTATCAGTGTAAAAGAGACTCAAAATACTCGGTTAATTTTGATCTTACATATAAGTGTGATACATCATTAGATCCTGTTAAGTTTCTATTTTTTTTGTGGATACTCACAATAAAAACAAAGTGTTGTGCTTTTCACCAAATAAAGAAAAACAAACATGATGCGAGTTCTGCGTTCTCTCTGTCAGTGAAGTCCATTCTGAAACGCGTCCTAAGATTAACTGTAACTCTGCGATTACTTGTCACACAGGCACGAGAGATTTTTCTTTATGAAGCTTGAATTCTCTTCTTTTAAATGAAGTAATTTATATAAAAAACAAATATTCTCAGTTTATGCAATCTGTATGAAAAGAGAGTGCTGTCAGTATTTTTTTCCCCAGCTCATTACACTTCATTACGCGTTAATCTGACACGCCCACGGAGGACGCGCGCTATTCAAACGCAAATGTCGAGGCAAGCCATGACAATGCCCACATCAGCCGTTCCACCGCGGCGGTAAAATGTGTGGTGTATTTGCTGCCTTTTACCGCTAAGAGGCGCTACAATCATAGACTCTGAAAAGTGTTTGTTTATTCCGGTTTATTCTCTCTAATGCGTAATCTGCTGCCGCACCGCGCTGATTCAGAGCGATTGAAAGCTGGTAGCAGAAGAATTCAACAAGTGAAATGTAGTTAAAATAATTCATAATCACAATACTGAAATTAGGCTACTGAAATGTAATTGAATAAATAATGAAAACATTTCAACATAAAACATTGCAATAAAAACATTTAGGCTACATGAATGAGGCTTTACAACTTTATCAGCGTACAGACGGTATAGCTCAGTGATCAACGCAACGACACGAGCTTCGAGGAGCTTCAATCGACCCGAGATCGAATCTCAATGTTGCATACATGTTGTTAACCGATGTTGTCCTACGTTTATATTTTCCCACCTTGATGCTTAAATAGGTAACTGTTTATATCTGTTTACTTATTTAAAGTCAAGAGTTTTGTTTGATTATCATTACAACATAAATTTGCAACATTCCTGTAGAACCGCAGCCGCTGCACAAACGACAAAAACTGATGAAGGAAGATTGTCAGCCGATTGCATCAGAAAATGAAAAAGAAGAAGCTCGTCTTTAGTCTGCTAAATTATTGTGTAATGTAAAAGAACACAAAAATTACTTATGTTTGAAACCAAGTTCGAACATTTCAAGGTTTAAATAAAGTGTCGGGACAGTTTTTTTTTATTTAAAACAGGGTTGCATCGGGTTTAGAGTTTATTTCTTTTGCGATGCAAAATAAGAAACACTAGGCTAATCTTATTCTTGCGACATTTTAAATTCGTATTGCCAAAGAAATTACAGCTAAATTAAACAATTAAAACAGTACAAAACGAAAATTGTCCAAAGAAACATATTTAAATTAAAAACATGCGTTTCTCTTTGCCTCTCTCGCGCTGGATCTCTTTTTAACAAGTTTATTTAGTCTCCCTCGCTCTGATAATACTACTGTATATGTCGCTGCGTGTCAGCCATACAAATCACGAAAAAATTATTTAGCCTTTAATTGTTGCTTCAAAGACACAGCATGCCTTGTTGAATTCACCGTACAATAACTTCAATTGAAATTTTGTGTGAAAAAAACTTTAAATAGGCTACAATAAATAAACTACAATATTTATAATATACTAAAACTACTATTATAAATTTATATAAAATATGGGGCCTACATTTGGACACAGATTTATCCTTACAATAATTTTGCCTGCTCATCAGGCTGGCTATCCGACACTCTCCATATGAAAGAGGAACATTAACACCTTTGTCCAGCAACTGTCCCTCCAACCCCCCACAGGCTATCGGAGTCTGAGGCTGACTTAACACAAAGAGAAGTCGCAATTCACACTTAAATCGCTATTCTAGACAGTGTTGATAATGAAGGAATTAAATGGAATTACATGTAGCCTAGTGATATTTCTGTCATAAAAGTTTATTACTAAATATTTCATTATTTCAATAATTGATGAAATAAAACTGGTTTGGGCCAGCTTTTTCCAAGCAAAACTAAATATAATCTGGAAAAACGCTTGTTAATTTGTTGTCATGAACAAAATGTTCAACTCAATATTAAATTCTACAGGGATCTTTGGATCCTTACAACCAGGCATGCAATTTGTGAATTAAGTTTTTATTTGATTTTGTATTATTCAAATAAATATCGAAACACGGTGCTTCGTGGTAATGCTGCTAAATTAAATAACATTTATAGAACAATTATGAACTTAAATGAAACAATATCGCAACATTTCGACAAATACATTATTTGATCTGTTTTTACATTTTAATTCAGGGCGATTTAGCCTACATTTAATAAGAGCGAGATTTTCACCCTTGTCATTTTCTCATTGGGAAGCGCTTACATTGCATGTTTGAGTAGATCCTCTGTTCCTCTAGTTTTCATATGGATTAGCCTATAATCAGATAACATTTATTAGCCTAAATATTTAGACATTTAAAGGCTTTAGACATAGCCGATTTCTTATCGTGACTGAGCTGAAGTGGCTTTCGGTTCATTTTTGTGACGCGCAGTTCCCGAAGACAGAGACGACAGATAGCCTATACTGTTTTTGTCGTTAGCCTAATATGAATACAAGTTTACAGTTTTGAACGATGTAAGCTACTCTACTCTTATCTGTATGACCAAAAAATTACGGAGTCGCCTACTAAGTTATTTTAGCTGTAATAATGAGAAAAATAAATTAATCTAAATGAACGCGCCGCCGTGTTTGTCGAACACTAACTCACCATGCCAGAATAAAACCCGACTTTAGAAAAATGCATAGGGCCACTCGGCGTGGTGTGCCAAAACACTTAATTATAAACTTCAATATTTCATTCAAAATAATCTCAACACGCTTTGTGAAATTTGAAAAGCCGTGCATGCATTAAGGCCACTGGAACTAATGAACAACTGAAACGCTGGTTTTGATTTTATTGTTTGTCGTTTAAACGTGCCTGTTGCATATCTCTATTTTATATATTTGATATTGGTGAAGTAGCCTATAGCATTGATTAGCTGTGGAGGGAGGGGTGTGGGGATTCAAATAATTCAGCAGAAGCAGGGATGTTTAGACCAGAAGGAAATCCCAGTCCCCCCTGGCAAATCACACTTTACTTAAAACCATGTTTTTAAAAACTCTAGGTTAGGGAACAGACCTCTCTGCCATGCGCGCGCACGGTTTGGAGCACAATATCTGTCTCGCATGCACGCTCGCTCTAGATAGATTACGGGATATTTTAACTAATTTGCGGTATAATAACTAGTCGATCACGAGTGGCTCAACAGGTATCTATAGATAAACTATATCCTTCAGGAATTTGACCGACCGGGTTGACACTTCAGCGTGAGAAATCGGGGGTGTGGCATGAGAGCCTGGAATAAAAAAAATAATATATATATAGCCTATATATATAGGCTATATATAATTTATTTTTTTACAGAACTGCTTTTGAAATTACGATTGGTAGCCTATTATTATACAGATGCAAAGTCGTTCTGTTGGATACTATTTTGTTTTTTTTATATTTTTACTTAGTGTGAAATGGAAATGCATGATAATTGTATTTTATAAATATAAGCAAAAAAAAAAAACTGTATGGTATAACAGAGTTTTAGAGCTAGACAAATCTCTTTGCAATAATAAATATAAAATTTACAGCAGACCATGTTTGTGCGGGATTTGAACCCGTGTCATCTTGATGATGAACCGTAAGTTCTACCGCTCAGCTATGAATTTTCTCACTGAGCAATACCCAAACGTCTGATTCTGACATGAGCGAGAAAACGTTTTGTCTTTAGCCTGTGAGAGTGTAGGCCTACTTTAGCCTTTTAAAGTTTTAAAAGATTATATCTTATCTGTATGACCAACAATTTGTTGTAGGCTTATTTGGAAATTACCATAACTTGTAGTATTTCATCCTTAGGCTACTGTTAATAGACATTAGCCCCACTTACGTTTTGCTAAATGTCCCTTTGCGCCACCTGGCGGTCATTTCGCGAACGACTTTGAAATGCGACTGGTTTATTTTTACCGCGGTGGATGGCTAAAAATGGTATGTGGATGGCTAAAAGGTGTGACTATAAATGTGCTTTTGGCTTTCATTTAAATTTTGATTGTTTGTATATATATATATATATATATATGTGTGTGTGTGTGTGTGTGTATAAACATTTATTTATTTATATACACTACCGTTCAAAAGTTTGGGGTCGGTACGATTTTAAATACTTTTAAAAGAATTCTCTTCTGCTAACCATGGCTGCGCTTATTTGATTAAAAATACAACAAAAATCAGTTATAGTATTAAATATTATCTCCAGTGTAAATCAGCTGTTTTCTGTGTGAATATATAGTAAAGTGTAATTTATTCCTGTGATCAAAGCTGAATTTTCAGCATCACCAGTGTCAGTGTCTTCAGTGTCAAATGATCCTTCACAAATCAGTATAATATGAGGATTTGATGCTCAAGAAACATTTATTATTATTATCAATGTTGAAACAGTTGTTGGTCTGTCAGTTGTACAGTTTTTTTGTTTGTTTTAGGATTCTTTGATGAATAGGAAGTTCAAAAGACTTTTGTAACATTATAAATGTCTTTACTGTCACTTTCGATCAAATTAATTATTCCTTGATAAATAAAAGTATTGTTTTCTTTCCTCCAAAAAATAAAAATAAAATTCTCACTGACCCCAAACTTTTGAACGGTAGTGTATATATATTGTCCTTGCATTCTTTCTTGTGTGACACCCCTGAATGAAAGGCTCATTAGTATGCAGACTGCTCAGGTGAGAACTGCCTAATTATTCATGAGGGGGTTGGGCCGTTCCGCCCATCCGCATATTGCCTTTGCAAACAAAAAAATGTTTTTCACAATTTAAAACAATCTATTGTTTTATGAGAATGATTAGGCAGAATGATTTTCAGATCAATTTGAAGCAAAAACTCTAGGCGATAACATCCACTAGTCAAAAGTCTTGTGGACAAATATTTAGTATGTTATTTGTGGCCTTATATTATAAACTTTATTTTTTAGTTTTTTCAATAACCACGCATAAACAATATTCTCTCAAAAATACAAACATGTACATACATGTTGCTCACATATTATGGTAGCCCTGTGTGTGCTATATAGAGTGTAATTTCACCTGTGCCATTAATATGTTTATAAGCAACTGAAAAAAGCACAAATGTCAGAGCATGCCAAAACATCTCAAGGACCCCGAAAACACCTCAGACCCCAGAGGGTTAAAAGCGCTATATAAATGAAGATGACTTGACTTGACTTGACTAACTGTTACCATGGTATTGTTGCAGAAATAGTGTTACTACAGTAAATCCATGATGAATGTTGCTGATTTGTGGGTTTAAATCCTTCTATAACTTCTTCATTCATGGTACATGTTTCTCTTGGTTTGCACATCAGCGCTGTTTGATTTGAGATCTATATTTTATAACAGAGAACTCTGTGCCGAATCTGAATGCTCCTCACTAGCAGTGATATTTTTAATTCTGTGGCGAATTCAATGTATTTCTTCACTGAATCTCATAGCACTATGTTGTAACGGTGTCGCGTGATTGAAACGGCTCACAACTCAAGTAGCTTGCGGCGTTGCGCTGTCTATTATTGGTCCGAATTTATAATTGGTCCATGAAGCACAAATGAGGAACGCAGTTGTGTTCGCTTTAATTTCGTTTGTTGATATTGGGGAAAGCTGTGGTCGTGCTAGCACGACCTTAGCAAAAATTTGGTCGCATTGGCAGGAATGGTGGCAAAATTGGATAATTTGGTTGTAGTCTGGACCCCTGACATAAGTTAATATGAAAATCAACTTTTTTTCAACAGTACTTTTTTTTTATGTATACTCATGCATACACACTACACAAACATGTACTGTATGTATATTATGTATATCATTCTCCTCACATTCAAGGATCCATCAGGTGCATCCAGATCATCTTGTCTGTCATCAACTTCTGCAAAAACCTGAAAAGAAAAATATTTAAAAGAATAAATAAAAACCTTTACAGATCATTTACAGGTTATAAGAAATTTATGTAGCTGTAGGAAGAAAAAAACTGTAGTGCTGTAATAATGAAAAAAATAAAAATAATAATTTTCAAAATATTATATATTCTTAGAAATAAGCCAGAGTTTTGATAATATAACTGATGACTTGTGTTTTTTGGCAAAGAACACATCACTTCACATTGACAGGCTAGATCAACTTCCTTCACAGTGCAGCATCAACATTCTCAAAACGTATATGTTAATTAACATTTTTTGTTTTACACCATTTTAATCCATTGTGTCATTATAACACATTGTGTGTCACTTTGTGCATTCAAATTAATAATAGCGACAACACAAGTTGAGTTTAAAGTAACATAAAATGTGTTGTCTATAACAGTGTTGATAACGGGGCACTAATATGCACTTTTTGCCCCTGTGACGAAAGGGTCCATATGTTGATCATTTGTTCTGACAGTGCATGTATAATATGCATTTTCCTTGCCTGAACGGACTCATCAGGTGCATCCAGATCATCTTGCTTTTCATCAACATCTGCTAAAACCTGGAAAAAAGATATTTAAAAAGAATAAATAAAAACCTTTACAGATAATTTACAGGTTATAAAGATATTAGCTGTAGGAAGGGGGTTATATTTTATCTCAATGTCAGAAGACTGTCTCCTCTAAATCTATGGAAAGTTTTGAAGCATTTGACGAGATAGTGGACTTTCCCAAAAGTCTTTTGGGAAATTAAATAAAGTTCCCCTTCAGGGACTACCGCTGCGTGTAATCGCAGTGGGAACGCCCCCCAGCGTAACGCGTCTGAAGCATGAATGAAATCAGTCAATGGAGCGTCACAGCGAGTGACGTCACCGACCAGGAAGCTATAAATATCCCCTGAATACACAAGCCACCAGCTTCTGTTACTTCAGCAGCGCTCTGTGTGTGTCTGAAATCTTTCGATTGTGTTTGTCTGATTCTGTCAGGAGTTTTTCACTATATATATATATATAAAAAAACCAAAATGAGCGAGCAGTATAGAAAGTGTGTTCCCCCCTGTACACGTTACATCACGGGTGGGGATTCACACGAGTTATGTGTGGCTTGTTTGGGAGTTCAGCATGCCCAGTCGGCTCTCGAGGGAGCCGATTGTGAGCATTGCGAGCGCTTTCCTTTGAGAACTCTGCGCTCGCGGCGATCGCTCTTTGAGGAGAGTGGTTTGCTGCGAGCTCCCCAGGGCTCGGGTCCCGCTTCTGTTGAGGCAGAGCGGCGGCGCTTGTCTTGGGGTTCGCAGATGGATCTCACCGGCGACGCTGAGACGGGCCCCGCCCTATCTCAGCTTTCTCCGGCGGGATCCAGTGCCTCTCACCCGGCTCTGGAAGCACGCGCTGCGGCGGTTACTTCTGCCCGGGTTGAGGCACATGATGATGTGGAACTTAGACTATCCAGTTCTGAGGAGCTGGATGTCGAAAGTTTGGCATCAGAGGAAACTAGCTCACTTCATTATACTGCTGAAGAAGGTTTGATGGATGTGTTATCTCGGGCTGTTGAAAAACTCAGTATTGAATGGCCAACTGATAGACAGGAATCTAGAAATAAAAGCAAACTAGATGATAGATTTCTCTCTGCACGTCCTCAGCCTTCTCGCCGGTGCTTACCGTTCTTCCCAGATCTTCATGCTGAGGTTTCAAAGACCTGGGTTAGACCGGTTTCGAGCAGAATATATACTAATCAATCCAATGCTTATGGTAATATTTTTGGTGCAAAGTCTGCTGGACATGTGACGATGCCGAAGGCGGAGGAGACGCTCGCGAGCTATCTCTCTCCTGCCTCAGCATCTTCGCTTAAAGCACCGGCTCTTCCTTCTAGACCACTAAAAAATACTTCTGTGCTGGTGGGGAAGGCTTACTCGGCGGCTGGGCAGGCGGCTGCATGTTTGCATACAATGGCCATTATGCAGGCTTATCAGGCTGACCTGCTCAAAGATGTGTGTGAGGGGGGAGAAATTTCGGCAGATACGATTAATGAGCTCAGGCAGACTGCTGATCTCACTCTCCGGGCCACCAGAGAGACAGCTAAATCTATTGGCCGGTCTATGGCAGCCATGGTGGCCACAGAAAGGCATTTATGGTTGAGTCAAACCTCTATGAAAGAAAAAGATAAATCTCTACTTTTAAATGCTCCCGTTTCGCCTGCGGGCCTCTTCGGTGATGCTCTTCACTCTGTCACTGAGAGGTTCCAGGAAGAGAAAAAACAGGCGGCTGCTTTTCATAAATTTATCCCTCTCAAAGTGCGCGTCACTGGGGCTGCTGTGCGAGGGCAGTCCCAGCCGTCGAGTTCGTCGTCTAAAAGAGCACAGCAGAAGTGGAGTGTCGCGTCTCGTGCCCCCCCGCAGACAAACTGGAGGGACGAGGCGGGGCGCCCTCCGGCGCGGCCTTCTCGGGGCAGGACTGATCTGAGGACAGTGTCACGACCGGCTCAAAGCCGTGGCAAATGAAATGGAGGACACAGTGATTGGATTGCAAAAGAAAATAACTTTTATTCACATAATTAGAAAAATGTATAAAACAATAAAAGGTGGTCATCTGTAATGCCTGACAAAGGGCATGGGTGTAAATGTATCAGCCAGAGCAAACCAAAATACTAACCAAAGAAACTAACCGAGCCCAAATCAAACATAAATCGAACACAAAGTAAACCGGAGGAAAGACCTTTCTGTGTACACCAGTCAGTCTAAACATTTATAGAGGGATGAACAGGTGGACATCGTTCCGTTGATGAGTCTCCTAGCCACATCCACTAGCTCGCCGTAACAGGAAGAGAAGAGACTCGTCACACACTCCCCCTAAAAAAAAACAACAAAAAAAACACAGCGACTTCACAAACTCGTCCAAAACCCAAACAAAACCCACCACTCAGAACTCAAACAGTCCAAGTAAGCGAACTTATTCCAACTCTGGATCCTTCCCAGTCTTATCAGCTCTCCAAGTCCTTCTAGCAACCCCGGCACCTAGGAAGCAAATTAAGAAAAGAACAGAGACACAAAACAGGGAAATGGAACAAATCCTAACACTAGACTATATGAATACGAGATAAGGCATCAGCAGTTACATTCTCTGAACCTTTAATGTGGCGAATATCTAGCAGGTATCCCTGTAAAAATAAGCACCACCTCATTAACCTCTGGTTTGGGTTCTGTAACGAGTGAAGGAAAACTAAAGGGTTGTGATCAGTAAAAACCACCAGGGGTCCCTCAGACGAACCCACGTACACTTCAAAGTGTTGTAAAGCCCAAATCAAAGCAAGCGCCTCCTTTTCAATCACCGAATAATTCAGTTGATAAGAATTAAACTTCCTAGAAAAGAATCCAACCGGATGATCAACTCCATCTTCGTAAGTCTGTAACAGAACGGCACCAGCACCCACATTGCTGGCATCCACTTGCAATCGAAACGCCTGATCAAACTTTGGAGCTTTCAAAACAGGATCCTCATCAAGGGAATGAATGAAATCAGAGTGGTTTTCATCGCGCCCTGGTTATGTGGAAAGATCCTTGGTTTCTGTCCCAAGGCCCTGTGTTGGGAGCTCCTTGTTGTCGCGTTATGCTAACGACAGATGCCTCTCTCACGGGTTGGGGGGCGATCATGAGTGGTCGCCCGGCTCAGGGTCTGTGGGAGGACCATCACCGTCTATGGCACATAAATTGTCTAGAGATGTTGGCAGTGTTTCAGGCCCTGAAACATTTCCTCCCAGACCTAAGAGGCCACCATGTTCTTGTCCGGACAGACAACACATCGGTGGTCTCTTATATCAACCATCAGGGGGGTCTGCGTTCTCGCCCGCTTTACAAGCTGGCACGTCAGATCCTTCTATGGTCCCAGGGGAAAATTCTCTCTCTCAGAGCTATTTATCTCCCGGGGTATTTGAATCAGGGGGCAGACATCCTGTCGAGGCAGGGGCCGAGGCCCGGGGAATGGAGTCTTCACCCCGAGGTGGTGGAGCTCCTATGGGGACATTTCGGTCGTGCCGAGGTAGACCTATTTGCGTCCCGAGAGACATCACACTGTCCACTGTGGTTCTCTCTCAGCCAGCCAGCCCCACTGGGGTTGGATGCGATGGTACATCCGTGGCCGAGGTCACGCCTGTACGCTTTTCCCCCGATCGCTCTGCTCCCAGGAGTTCTGGAGAGGGTTCGCCGGGACGGGCTCAGTCTCCTGCTAATAGCCCCGTTCTGGCCGGCCCGAGTATGGTTTGCGGACCTAGTGTCTCTCCTCGACGGCTCTCCCCTAGAGATAACGATCAGGAGAGATCTGCTCTCTCAGGCGAGTGGGTCGATCCTTCACCCCCGTCCAGAGCTATGGAGGCTGTGGGCTTGGCCTCTGAGGGGGCCCAGCTCATAGATTCTGGTCTCTCGGCTGAGGTCGTTGAGACCATCCTCCAATCCAGAGCTCCCTCCACGAGGAAGTTATATGCTGCGAGGTGGAAACTTTTCACCTCTTGGTGTGGAGAGCGCCAGCAGGACCCAGTTAACTGCCCGGTTGGTACAGTGCTGGATTTCCTGCAGGACCGTCTCTCCACAGGGTTATCCCACTCCACACTGAAGGTGTATGTGGCGGCCTTAGCTGCTTACCACGCCCCTTCAAGTGGAGGTTCCCTCGGGAAACACCCACTTATATCTCGCTTCCTTCGTGGCACCTTGAGGCTGAGGCCTGCAGTTCGCACGAGGGTACCAGCTTGGGATCTGGCCATCGTCTTAGAAGGTCTCTCCCTTGTTCCTTTCGAACCCATCGAGGAAGTTTAGGAAAAGTTTCTTACTCTTAAGACTATCCTTCTTCTTGCTATCTCATCTCTAAAAAGAATTGGAGATATTCAAGCACTTTCGGTGGCTCCCTCGTGCCTGGAATTTGCTCCTGGTATGGTTAAGGCCTTTCTCTGTCCGAGACCAGGTTATGTTCCTAAGGTGCCAACTACTTTTATTAGACCTATAGTTCTGCAGGCTTTCTGTCCTCCGCCTTTTCTGACGTCAGACCAGAGGAAACTTAATTTGCTGTGCCCTGTTAGGGCTTTAGATGCTTATGTCCACAGAGCTGCCCTGTGGAGGAGATCGGAACAACTGTTTGTCTGTTTTGGGTCACCTAAGAAAGGGTGTCCTGCATCTAAGCAAAGGATGAGCAAGTGGGTGGTCGAGGCCATCTCGCTTGCTTACGGTTCGGCCCATCAGCCTTCACCTTTGGCTGTAAGGGCTCATTCCACCAGGAGTATGGCTGCCTCTACAGCTCTTCTTTCAGGAGCTTCTCTTCAGGACGTTTGTGATGCGGCAGGCTGGTCCTCACCGCACACTTTCGTCAGATTTTATTCCCTTGACCTTAGCTCCACTCCCGGGGCTCAGGTTCTCTCGTCGGCTTGTGTCTCCTAATGACACACGACGGGGATTTGGTCGTATGGGGATGTGGGTATTGCGTTCCCACTGCGATTACACGCAGCGGTAGTCCCTGAAGGGGAACGTCCCGGGTTACGTATGTAACCCTAGTTCCCCGAAGGGACGGACGCTGCGTGTCCTGCCATACTCCCGGCATCCCCTTGGATCGCTTGCTTCAGTAACATTAGAAGCTGGTGGCTTGTGTATTCAGGGGATATTTATAGCTTCCTGGTCGGTGACGTCACTCGCTGTGACGCTCCATTGACTGATTTCATTCATGCTTCAGACGCGTTACGCTGGGGGGCGTTCCCACTGCGATTACACGCAGCGTCCGTCCCTTCGAGGAACTAGGGTTACAAACGTAACCCGGGACGTTTTTTTATTTTTTTTATTTTTTTTTATGAATTCCGAGTTGTGTTTAAGTCACCAAAACCAACCTTATATTACCTTAATCATTGATTTGTTGTCTAAAACATAGCATCACTTTGAAACTCCTAACTGTTATTTGGGCTTGAAAAACATTTTCCACCAGCTGAGTTAGTTAGTTACAGTAACAGTGTTACAACCAAGCCTTCAAATGTATAAATTAAACTAAAACCATAGAAATTCCATTAATCAAAATAACTTAAGTACAATATGAAGGGAACGGTAACACTTTACAATACGGGTGCACTAATATGCATTAATTCATGTTTAACTAATGCATAGATAATCATGAGTTAATGTATGATTCATGAAGAACTAAACCATTAATTAATGATTACTGCATCAGCAACTAATAAAGAGTCTATATGATTCATAGATTAAGTAGTACATGAATTGCTATTAATTCAATGTGTCATTGTGTATTAATTCCTTAATAACATATTTTATTAACTAATAGTGTAAATTAATGTGTTAATTACCACAATTAGTCAAAGCTATGCACTTCAACTTCCAGTTGTCAGCTTTAATTAATCATTAGCTAATGATTTGCAAAGGTATCATTATGTTATGACTTTACTTGTTGAGGCACATCATTATTAACTAGTCATTTAGTAATTGTAGTAATTTACACATGATTTTGCACTAACAATGAAGTAATTAATCATGTATTAATGCATATTAGTGTACCTGTATTATCTGGAAGTTGAAATACAAGGCTTTGGCTCATTCTGGTAATTAACATATTAATTAACACTGTTAGTTAAAAAAATGAGTTATTAGGGAATTAATTCACAATTACATAATTAATTAATAACAATTCATGTATGAACTAACACATTAACCATACAGACTCTTAATTAGTTCCTAATGTGGTAATCATTAATGAATAGCTTAGATAATCATTAGTTACACATTAATTCAGTATTATCTGTGCATTAGTTAACCATGAATTAATGATTATTAGTGCACCCGTATTGTAAAGTGTTACCTAAATGTCTGTATATTTTGTCTTTTACAATTAATCCCACCCACAGGGTAAGTTGTACAGTACTGTTTGCACTCCTGTCACTTTCAGTGTAATTGAATGAGAATAGTAGGTTCTGGAAACAAGCTTTAAATGTTCATTTGTAACAGATTTGTATGTTACCTGTTAAAAAAAATTTGTTTATAAAATGGTCAGTTCTGGTTTTTGATTTAGTTTGGTTGAGCCGTGTTCTAAGCAGTAAAACACCCAGTAACCCACTGCTGACTGCATTTCACAAGTATCACTGCTCCACTGTATGTTTATGTGTTGCTTGGCAACAGCTTTGTTGTTTCTGAGGAACTACTTTGTTTGTCAGAGCAAAAATATTTTGTATTAATATAATTTCGTTAATTTTATTTGCGTTTCATTTCATGAAACCTTGCTATGTATATTAAATAATCATAAAAAATACAACAACAAAAAAACAAGCAGCCCTGTGAAGCCTTGGTTTACAGTAATTTTATAACAGCTAAGGATGTTTTACTCTTTTTCACGTCATGCCTAACACATCTTAGCTGTTTTATTATCACTGTAAACCACGCCTTCACTGGGCTTACTGGTTTATTAATCAAACTCAAATATCTTTTGTGTAATTGAGCCGAACCCAAAAGCGTTAGGTTGTGCCCCACTCTCCCCCTAGGTTGTGCCCCACTCTCCCCCTACAGCCAACAGTAGAAAGCACTTAATCCAGGATCAAGCTCATTGGACATAATTTGTTTGGAACATTGTGTTCATTGTTTTTCCTCACCGGACTGGATGTCTGTACAGGGCTGATGGTCACAACCGGATTCTGGTCTCCTGAAGTCTGATTCTGCTGTGTTGCAATATACATATTTTGTTTTATTGAAAATGTATTGCAATGTTTTAGGGGGATAAATAATCGTTTTACTTCAAGCAATACTTTGTAACATTTATGACTAACGACAGATGTAAAACCTACAACACATTAGAGAGTAATTTGAAATTAAAATTCTCCATACCTGCGAAGGATCGCTCATGTGCTTGATACGCATGTCAAACAAAGCTGAAAGGCAAATGTCTTGCTGAAAGGCAAATGAAAATAAAATGGTGACTAAAGTAATACCCTATACAACAAAAATGGTTTTCCAAATAGAAAAAAAAAAATTGGACAACCATTAGAGTAATTGAAGTTTAAATGTTAAAAAGCTTATTGTGGCAATAGAGCATTCAAAAATAATCTAAAGTTGGAAATAGAATTCAAACAACTAGACATACGAGTTAAAACAATAGCATGTTGATACCTGTGAAGCGTTTGCATTCAAGTATGTGTAAGTATGTGCAGTGAGTTACTCTATTCAAGTGTGAAATCATTCATTAAGGGAGAGTATTGTTTCATTTAAAAGTGTCAAACTTAATAACTACACAACATGAACAAGTGTATAAATATGAACCTGTGAAACCCCATCTTAAGTAATTTTTTGTGTCTTGCTGTTTACATGAATTCATCTGACAATGGTATAAAACACACAAATAATGACTAAAACACACAAGTGTTTTTGGGCATGCTTGTTTAGGACAAGTGCAACAGTTAACTGCAAATTACATATATGGAGATAGGTATTTGGGTTTTGTATGTGTCTGGGACTGGGAAGGCATTGTCTTTTTATCTTAATTAAGAAGCTAATATAAACCCATTTTTTCATACACAGTTTTTAAACTCTTATTTAATAAGTACATGCAGTGTCCATTAAGCAAATTTAAGTGTGGTATTGTAATTAAATACATAGCAAGCTTTGGTTAAGTCAACTTCAAAAGCGGTCTTGAAAAACAAGATGGTGCTAAAATAATGTGTGCCAGAATGCAGCACAGTCTAACAAACTGATCCTAAACGTTACCTGTGGTCTTCAATCCTTACCTGTAACACATCAACAACAGCATTTTGAGGTCCACGGACTCCAACATGGCGGGTTCGTCTACAAAGCATAAATCAAGAAAAATGTTTGAGCATAAAGCATATATATATATATATATATATATATATAGAGAGAGAGAGAGAGAGAGAGAGAGAGAGAGAGAGAGAGAGAGAGAGAGAGAAAAAAAATAGTGTTTTATTAGTTATATGGATGATGCTTAATAATTTTGACACTTCATTAAAATCACTTAAATTATTAAGGTGTGATTTTCCCAAATTCCTGATATGATGACATCGACCATGCAATTAACGTACAGAGGGAAAAAACGTATCTTTAGCCTAACACTGTTCTAATTGTTCAAACTGTTTGTGTTAATATTACTTTGCAATATGATTCCATTGTGACACATTTCTCTAAAATTCTGTAGATTGTAATTAAAAAAATATTAGGCTATAGCCATGATTTGACCCATCAAGTCCCTCTGCTATCCGCATTGGGTAATAGTATTGATACAATTTAACATCAGGCCTACATACCTTCTCCAGCGATGCTGTGTTGTTCGTGGAATGTCTTTGTTCTCCAAGAGATACTTCTTGTACTTCATTTCATCACTGTGGCAAAAGATGAACGGGCGCGAACCGACGTCTAGTCTTTAGAAGCTTGGGTTCAAATTCATCGAGCAATCATGGCAGAACAACACGTGTGTTTGACCTGTAGCGCTCAAGCGCTGCGGGAATCAAAGCACCGCGATTGCAGACTGACTCTCGTGATACTTTGATGTCATAAATCGATTGGATTGGTTTGCCCGGCTCTGGGTTTGCGTAACAACGCGAGAACTCAAACTTGACTCGATGTTCTAAATTCACCTCTTGTCTTAATTATTTAACTACTGGAAAAACCACCCACGCCAGAAGTGTTTTGTTGTTTATTATAAATGAGCATTATTCTTTGACAATAATCAATTATGCCCATCCAGACTAGCTAAACATTTTTTTTTTTAGATTTGTTATACCGTCAAACAAATAATATAAGACGTTACAATATACATTTCAGCATGTATACTTAGCATAACTGAAGTAAAAAAGGAGCATTGTGTTGAAATTACATTATTAGGAAAAGCATTGTAGGCCTAAATCTTATTTTTGCAACACTTCCTTTTAATTTTGGGGGAAAATTTATTAACCTCAAACCTTATCAGTGCATTACATTGTTTGTATCGCATATCTCTCTCTCTCTCTCTCTCTCTCTCTCTCTCTCTCTCTCTCTCTCTCTCTCTCTCTCTCTCTCTCTCTCTCTCTCTCTCTCTCTCTCTCTCTCCTAACTGCATGACATAGGCTACTTCTAGCATGTAAATAAGTCTGAGTCATAGAGGTTTATGGTAATACAATTTCTGGAGGTCGAATGATGCAGTGGGCCTTTACAAATCACTTTCTATTTTGTAATGCAGTATTTTTCAAATGTCTACAATGCTATCCATGTATCACCCCAGACTGCTGATCAGCTTCGATACCGCTGCACAATAAATACATAAAAACATCATAACTTATTGCTGTGTGGTATTCTGGCTGCACTGCTGCAGACAAAATAGAGGGTTGTGAAGATGAAAGTATTGTCGGCACCCCTGTCAAATCTGTGTGACATCTATTCAGACGTCTTCTCACATGGGCCACAAACATCCAGCACTCATATCCTGCAGCCCCTTTGCACCCTCTGCTCAGGTAGACCCCAGGAACACAGACTAGGTTACGGAACAGCTTTTCCCTCAGAGCTGTGGACAGGCTGCAGAAGCAGCTTGATCCAGCTCCATACATCAATCCAGCTTCCCTCATACTCATGTACACACATACATACACATATGCCCAAATGGTCACTGTGATTTTGCCAAATAAGACATGTTCCTGGATCAGCATACCTGTCCCAAAATGTAGTCCTTACCCAATCCCTTCCCCTAAACCTAACCCAGTGGTGTAGTCTACGTGATACGCAGGTATACGGCGTATACCCACTAGGAAATGTCAAAGGTCTCCGTATACCCACTTTAAAAAGCGTGAGGATTCGTAACAACATCGTTTTGTGAAAGAACTTTCATTCATAAATTCACCCCGCCGTCTGTGTTTGCGCAGCGACACGGATCGAATCGCGGAATCCAGCAACAAATGTAACTTAGCTGTAAAGCGGAATTTGCGGAACGTCACGCAATTTGGCCATTTTTGAACGAATAAATCAAAAGTAATGATATAGTGAATCAAATCTCGATATGTACTAAGTGTCTATGAATATTAAAGCTCAAAAAGACTGCTATTGAAATAAACTCTGCGTGTCTCTGTGAATGAGCGCTCAATGTGTGCTCTACTACACACTGAAGCGCGCGTGACATGTGACACTCGTGGTGTTTTCAGCGTCTATGAGGAGGACATGCACACATTAATTTAACTTCATCGCAGAGCTTTTATGAGAGTCACTTCACAAGAATTTTACCATTTCATTTGATAAAACTATCGTCATTCATTCGTATCATATACACTCACAAACTTTAAAGTCTTCATGACAACCTGTCAAAATCAAAGTTTTGTATAACTTGAAAAAAATATAACAGAAATATATTAGGTACTATTGCACAATATACTTCAAGTAGGCCTAATAATAATAATAATAGTTTATTAAAAAAACACACAGAAGCTCAAATGTCTTTACATTTACATTTAGTCATTTAGCAGACGCTTTTATCCAAAGCGACTTACAACTGAGGACTAAACCAAGCGAGTCATCGTGAAGAGGCAAAAAATGTACATTTTTTAATTTAAATTTATCTTTAATTTACAACCCACCAAAATAAAAGTTTGTAGAGAAATAAAGTAACTTGAGGGAATTATGAAAGAAATTGCATAGTAAGATGTACTTTTTAAAATAATAATAATCAAATCTATTAAACATAATTTTAAAGGAATATCACACAAGTTTTTAAAAAGTAAATTTTTATTTGTGCTTATAATGTTTAAGTCTTTTAATTGTCAGTTGATAAAACCTGTGCTTCAGGGACCATATTCATATAACATATTAGGCTAAATGTAGAAAATGGGGGGGGGGGTATATACCACAGTATACTCACTACAAAAAACTAGACTACACCACTGACCTAACCCCATAACTTTTCCCTAAAATCAGAGGGTAATGATATTAATAAAACTGATGTTTATATAGCTTACCCTGGTTCTAAGCCTAAACTTGACATAAACTAAACTTCTGATTGCTTGATTGGAAGTTGTTCCAGGATCATTGATCCAGGAACATGGTACTTGGTGAAATCACATTCACCTTGCAGAAACACACACATAATATACATTACATGTATGTGGATAATGCTGTAAATACAGGGTTTATGTAATAACAGAGTCTCTGTGCAATAAGAGTAATTCCAAACTTCGCAATGCAGACGACATCATTGTGTGATCAAATACAATCCACTTGTTAAACACGCTCCACAGCGCCACCCATTGGATTTAATTATAATTGTGGGGAAAAAATTAAAGAGAAAAAAACTGTAAAAAAAAAATAGTATTTTATTTTTTGAAAAATAATTACAGATCGAATATTCGTCCACATCCCTACTTTATTCCTAAAACTTTACATATTGTTTTCCTATACTTACACGTGCATACTTTATAGAAGTACACTGTAATTACTGAAAGTTACACTGTAAATTTGTTTTAATTACTTTGTATTTACTGGGCCTTAATCTAAAATGTTACAGAAATCTCATCAGTCTGTAATTGACCCTTCGCTAAGCCCCGCCCTCCTTAGTTACTTCAAGCTTTCGCGCCTGTTACAGTATATTACAGTATGTATCCACCAGTTTCAGACATCCCCAAGGAGATAATTAGTCATTTTTGGCTAAATCTGAAAGAGCAAGACAAAAGGGACTGCAGTATGCATTCAAGGGATATATCCATATCCAACATAATATGCAACCAATTAGAGAATAATTTCATCAAAATTGAAGCTAAAGCCTATAGGTCCCGGCGCAAGCAGCAGCCGTCTCGTATATACGCTGACCATTCAAATTTGAAACACACAAATTGAGGAACACCAATGTTCATGAACAGCAGGGTAAGTGAAATTAGAACATAATCTAATAATTATAAATTAAACAGTTTATCCATAAGTATTGTGGAATAAACACAAGACATTAGCCTGACCACTTTGCAATGACAGACCTCCCCTGCTTAGTTATGGTTGCTAAGCCACGGTTGGCCTGTGGCGGTTTTTGGGTGTGGCTTAGCGAAGGGTCAATTCCTCAAATAAAGGTGAATAATTATACAGCTTGAAATTGCCCGAACTGTAGTACGTACTCTGCCCCTGTTAATTTGGAAAAGAGGCCCGGCGAGGAGTGATGTCACCTGGTTCTTGTCTGTAGAGGCATCTTATTATGTAGAGGTTCTTATTCTTGTTCTTGGTTGTGAAAAGCAGCTGATCTATCATGGTAATGGAGGCAATTAAGAGATAGTGTGATAACATCATTTTATTTTTTCCAGTTCTTTGTTTTTAATGTTTTGTACTAATATTTTTGTCATGTTTTATAAAGAGGCAAACTAGTGATGGAAATTTGGACAGGGAGATTTTGGAGAAAATAAAATTACACCATGGACCTCGATTCCCTTCTGCTACAACTTCAGTTGCTCCATCTTCACCTACCTCACCATCTTCTGCCTCGCCTTCTTCTGCACCACCGGTTCCTATCTGTCCACCTGCACCACCCTCAGCTCCACCTTCACCTGCCTCATCATCGCCTGCTCCATCTTCACCTACCTCACCATCTTCTGCCTCGCCTTCTTCTGCACCACCGGTTCCTATCTGTCCACCTGCACCACCCTCAGCTCCACCTTCACCTGCCTCATCATCGCCTGCTCCATCTTCACCTACCTCACCATCTTCTGCCTCACCTTCTTCTGCACCACCGGTTCCTATCTGTCCACCTGCACCAACCTCAGCTCCACCTTCACCTGCCTCATCATCGCCTGCTCCATCTTCACCTACCTCACCATCTTCTGCCTCGCCTTCTTCTGCACCACCGGTTCCTATCTGTCCACCTGCACCACCCTCAGCTCCACCTTCACCTGCCTCATCATCGCCTGCTCCATCTTCACCTACCTCACCATCTTCTGCCTCGCCTTCTTCTGCACCACCGGTTCCTATCTGTCCACCTGCACCACCCTCAGCTCCACCTTCACCTGCCTCATCATCGCCTGCTCCATCTTCACCTACCTCACCATCTTCTGCCTCGCCTTCTTCTGCACCACCGGTTCCTATCTGTCCACCTGCACCAACCTCAGCTCCACCTTCACCTGCCTCATCATCGCCTGCTCCATCTTCACCTACCTCACCATCTTCTGCCTCGCCTTCTTCTGCACCACCGGTTCCTATCTGTCCACCTGCACCACCCTCAGCTCCACCTTCACCTGCCTCATCATCGCCTGCTCCATCTTCACCTACCTCACCATCTTCTGCCTCGCCTTCTTCTGCACCACCGGTTCCTATCTGTCCACCTGCACCACCCTCAGCTCCACCTTCACCTGCCTCATCATCGCCTGCTCCATCTTCACCTACCTCACCATCTTCTGCCTCGCCTTCTTCTGCACCACCGGTTCCTATCTGTCCACCTGCACCACCCTCAGCTCCACCTTCACCTGCCTCATCATCGCCTGCTCCATCTTCACCTACCTCACCATCTTCTGCCTCGCCTTCTTCTGCACCACCGGTTCCTATCTGTCCATCTTCACCTGCCTCAGCATCTTCTGCCTCACTTTCTCCTGATCCTCCTTTGCCAGACATCATAGCACAATTAAAGGCAGAAAATGAAGCCCTCAAAATGGAATTAGAGAACCTAAAAACAAATGTTGTCAGTCGTAAGTGTTAATTAAGAAAAATCCTAATTTTTTATAAACTAGTTGATGATAAATATTATAATTTAGAAATCCATACAAGTTTGCCCTACTGAAAATCTTTTTTTTTTCTTTACTGTTTTGCTTCCTAGAAATGCCAAACCTCCTCAGCACGATGGGCAAGCTGGGGAAATGGCTTGACGTGAAGGAGCAGAGCCCACAAGAACTGGCATCACCTTCCAGCATACAGAAAACTGTGAGTATGCTGTTATCCAAACCACTACTGTAGTAACAGCTATAACAGCAAGGTACGGCAGTAAAGACTTATTAAAAACCAATTCAAATACCAATAAAACACAAAAAAGAACCGCATACATGCACAAAATGGCGGCTAGCACAACACAACATTCTGAAGCCTTTGTTTTTATAATGGGTTGTCTGAAAAACATAATAGAAAAAAAACAATGGCGGCGTGTGTGGAGCACCTGGCTCTCCAACATGTTCCCTGTGTTGGTCTGTTGTTGTCATCGTTGCTGTAATGGTGTCATCTAGTTCTGTGCTCCTATTGGTTCTTGATTTGACAATCGTCTTGTAAGTCGTCACACTGCAGGACAGTGGCTCAAAATTTCAGACACTGCCAGAATTTTATCGAAGGACAAGTTTTATCGTAATGATCATTAATTGGCTGTTGGCGAATCTGTCAAACTAGTTATAAAGGATTAGTTCACTTCAGAATTTAAATTTCTTGATAATTTATTCATCCCCATGTCTTTCTTTCTTCAATTGAAAACAAATCACGTTTATTTCTCTATATAATGGACTTCAATTGCAACCAATGGGTTGAAGGTCCAAATCAATGGAGTTTCATAGGGCTTCAAAGGCTCTACACGATCCCAACCGAGGCATAAGGGTCAAACCATCTCATTTTCTAAAATAAAAACATTTATATACTTTTTAACCACAAATGCTTGACTTTGGGGTTCTGTTGCTGCACAACGTATTACTTTATCACATTGGAAAAGTACCGACCCAGTGTTAAAACTAACGTGGAAAGACTAAATCAAATGCCTTTTACAAAAATAAATGTAAAACATCGATGTCGGACAAATTTTTAAGTTGGAGGAGAAAATGCAGTTTGGAGTTTTCCGGCACTGGGTCGGTACAAGCGTCACAAGCAAGGTGATGATATGTCGTGCAGAAGCAGACCACTGAACTCGAGCATTTGTGGTTAAAAAGTATATACATTTGTATTTATTTTTTCATTAAATGGCTGACAGTTTCCCTAAATATAAGACCCTTATTCCTCGGCTGGGATTGTGTAGAGCCCCTGAAACTGCATTGATTTGGACCTTCAAACTGTTGGTTGCCTTTCTAAAGGGTAGTTTAAACAAGAATGCACGGTTTGACGATAATGCATAAACTGACATTGCATCAAAAAATGTGAAAACAAAGATGTTAATATGTATTATTAAATCTATAAATATAAATTTTTTGCACGTTGCATCAATGCATTGTTACACCACTTATAGAAAGTATGTGATGCATAGCTACATTGAATCAGGCCCCCTAAAAACTTTTTGTTAAAGCAATTTTTTATTTAGTAATTTAGTAATTTGTCCTCTCCCCACAGCTTGAAATTCACCCGGGCTCAGGAGCTTATGTGCCAAAAAATGTGTTGTGGTCAGCTAGCCATGCAAACAGCCCCACTACCATGGCACGGATGCTTCTCATTGGAGTATTTGATATTGAGACACTTCTAAAGAGCAATCTCAGAGGTACGTAATTGGTCATAGTGTGTGCAAGTGTCTGTATAATTATTATAATTTTTTGGTAATTATGTAGATTGAACATCATATCTGAAGTCTTTGGGTAAGGGGTCAAAGGCCAAAAAAAAAAAAAATGCTCTATTATATTATCTTGCATATTTACAGACATATGTACACTCATTCACATTTACATTGAAATATGATGCTTAATAAATAATTTGAGTTGGACTATTTACATTATCCCTATTTTCCTGAAGCAGAATGAAAAATGTCATGTATGGTTGAGTAGTAAGATAGGAGTTAATTTTCTGATTTCATTCTAATCTCTATTATGTTGCTCTTTCCTAGGTGGCAAGTCCAAAAATGCAAGCCCAGAGGAAACAAAAGAGCCATTGGACAGAATAAAAATTGATGCAATAATGAGTATGTATATTACTTGGTTAATTGGGCTTGAATTGTGTAAAACCAGATGTGACAGTAAAACCATCAGAATTGATCAGTTTCAGCTTGGTGTGAGACTGGGTTCGGAATAATGCTTAAATTTCGAGATGGTCCTCACTGCAGAACACAAAATCCAGGGGGGGGGGTTTGGATCTCCCACCTTACATATACCTAAACCTACCATCTCCACCCCCTGATCCCTAAACCCACCCCTAAACCTACCCATCTCCACCCCTTAGATCTGGATCCAACTCCGCCCCCTGGATCTCGTGTACTGCAATGAAGTGCTACTGTAAATTTCAGTAACATGAAGTTTGTTATCTACCAAACAATGTATGTACTGTGTTAATTTAGTGTTTTAGGTGATTATAATTTGGCTGCCTTTAGATAACTAAAATGCTTTTCTTTGTCTTTTATACAGATGCAGTGATCCAGAAATGTCCTGGAACCACCAGGGGCCAACTAGGGCTGGCTATTAATCAGAAGGTCACTGAGCTGCGGACATCCAAAAAGATTCAAACTTAAAAAATGAACAGGCTGTATCGTACCTGTTGGTGGATTTTCCTGTTCTTGTCTTGTTTTATGTTTTGTTCTAATATTGTATTTGTACAATAACGTTGTGTGTTGAGCGTTCAGTAGTTTTCTAATTTTGCACAGCGTAACATTTTTTCTTTTTAAATTACTGTTTTAATAAAAATTGTATGTTTTAACTGTTTTACTGTATTACTTATTTGTTGCTAACTACACCATTTAACATTTAACTAGGCTTAGGCATGTCATGTTAATTGCATTGCAAGTAAGCACACGTCCATAACCTATATTTAAAAATATGTATGAAATTAATGAAAGCATGTTTTTTACATTTGTTTAGTTTACATCATACATTAATTAAAAATATTTTGCAATTAATATACATAATATTAGAACATAACATATATTCAAAATATATGTGCACACTGTTTTTATATATGCCATTTATATATTCCATATACATTTATAAAATATATATATATATATTTCATTTTAAATGTAAAATATATACTAAGACTATATAAAAATATATATAAGGGATATAGATATGTCACATGTATGTAAGCAATATGCTATGCATATATGTGTAGTTTGTATATTGAACATATATACAAATAAATATATGTCATGTATATTGATACTTATATAATGTGACATATATGTATAAACCACTATTATACATACATAAAATATATGGGCAAGTTTTATAAGTCAATATATGAAATTGTTCCATTTTCTAATAGGTTTTATATATGGGCAGATATATATATATATATTTTTTCACTTTCTATGTGTATATATTTAAAATATGTATATTTCATATGTGTACATATATTACATTTCCGTATGGGTATCACGGTTTTGTTAAAACGAGATGAAGTGTTCAAAAAGAACTTATGCTCACACTGAAAACATTAAAAAAAAGTTTTATATTTAATAAATCTAACGTTTTCAAACAACAAATAAAACAAGCAGAGCACTTTTTAAAGCAAGATTCTATTCAGTGGCAGTTCCTTCCTTATAATGACCGTCGTCAATAGAAACGCATTATAACACAGCGCACATCCATGCGCTCTCTCATTTCATTCAAATACAACTTGCCGTCTTGACTCTTGTGTCTCCGTTTTTGATTGTATTGAAAATAAAAATCAGATGATTTATTGTTTACAGAGTTTGATAATATTGTTGTGATCATCTTGTCTGGAAGAGTTTTGTACGCTGTAGGCCTACAAAATGGATGTAACAGGTAAGATTTAAAACATTAATCTCAATTCAATATGTCCCCGTAATTATGTGGTAAAAACAATCGGTATAATAAGTGTACAACATTATTATCTCTTAAATGTCACTCTTAATTGAACGTGTTCGTTCGTCTTTGGCTCAAAGCCACTTGCTGAGAACTTTTCTTTGCGGAAGCTTCACGTTTATTTCAAGTGAGTGAGATAAAATATTTCAATGTCGGGGAAAAGAAAACATAAGTCAGGGAACCAGAAATGCCAGGAAAAGACGGAGAGAGAGGCAAGGAGAGTGGTTGTATCCCAGTCGATCAAGACGTTCTTAAAGACCGGTTATATATTGTTATTTCGCTGGGAATTAGAAAACTTCCGTCTACAGTCTGCCGTGTACAGTCATTTTTTATTATCGGTGCGCGCCACAATCGACGAATGATTACGTGGTCTAAATTCCTGTCTTTTTACACTATTGTAAATAGAGTTTTAAAAAAATTACACGAGTCACGACGCATTGCATTATGCATCTGACCTGCCGGCTGATGATATTTAAAACATGGAGAAAACACGAATACAACACACTGCACTTGGATGAATAAATGTCTTCGCTTTATTTAATAATAAGACAATAGATGGTTTTATTTTTTTAATTAGACTACTTTTTGATTTATGAATTATAACAGACTGATTGGGAAAAAATGTATTACTTTTTAAAAATTGGTTTTATTATTATTCAACAATTTCTTGCTTTTTGTTAGTACTTTTTTTTCTTCAGTTAAATAAAGTTGAAAGAGAATTGACATCACAGATTCTTGATTTTACTGCATTTTACAAAATGTGGTTGCACTCCATCCAATACAGTACAACTCTACCTTATCTTAAATATGGTAAGGAGATCATTTAACAGCTCCATAATCACGCAGGCTCCCTGTAGACAATGCACTAGATGCAGTAGATTGCAGTGCGCAATGATTTACATGTTCTATAGCCACATTTTTAGAAATGCGCTTTTAAAAATGCTAAACACGAATCTATAAATTCTGCACATAATCCGTATAATAATATATACATTTTGTATGATATAATATGATATAATCTGTACATTTTGTTTATTGTAAACATGGAAGGCTAAATATTTTTATATTTACATTTCTGATAAAATTAAATATGACCCTAACTCTTCATTAATTTAAATTAAATGTAATTAATGAGTTGTCTGACAAATTTTGTATTTTATTGTTGGTGTATACTGTTTTTTTTTTATAATTGGATGTTGTGTGTTTTTTTTTACAGAGGACTTGTGGGCATTAACCCGGAAACTGGATCAAAAGTTGCTGCTGGAAAGCGAGACAAGAAAATGCATGGAATGAACCCACATGTATGCACACTGTTACGAAAGCTAATGGACTTTGAATGGCTTGCCATTTAAACAAAATTATTCCAATGGAATTGATACAAGAGACCCTGACCTGATTTCCAAGTTCATGATTGAGGTTCAAGTTAATATACATTCTTGCCATTTTTATAGACAAATTAAAGGTATAGTTCAGACCATTTCTTTTCCCTGTATAGTTGATATTTAAAAGATTAGTTTATCTCAAAATGAAAATTTCCTGATAATTTACTCACCCCAATGCCATCCAAGATGTTCATGTCTTTCTTTCTTCAGTGGAAAAGAAATTAAGATTGAGGAAAACATTCCAGGATTTTTCTCCACACAATGGACTTCAACGGTAACCAAATTGTTGAAGTCCAAATCAATGCAGTTTCAAATCTAGCGAAACGATCGGTCATTTTCGAAAAACAAAAACAAACAATTATATACTTTTTAACCACAATTGTTCGTCTTGTGCTGGTCTGCGACGCGCCAGGCATTACGTCATCAGTTATTTGTCTGTGTACTCCGGTTCAAAAGGGTAGGGAAGGGCGAAAAATGTATCTAATTTTCTCCTCCAACTTCAAAATCGTCCGACATCTTTGTTTTAATTTATTATTTTTTAATACATTTTTATTATTAAATTTTTTTTTTTTTTCATGACCTTTCCAACTTGATGAAGTGATACATAGCACATCTCAGAGATGGTACAAGACAGGTATTTGGTTAAAAAGTGTATATACATATATATATATTAGGGCTGTCAAAAATAGCGCGTTAACGGCGTTAATTAGTTGTCTGTTGTTAATTACGTCAATTTTTTTAACGCATTTCACGCATGCGCAGTGTGACAAATTATTCAGATCAGGAAAGTGGTTGAGAGCTAGCGGCGAGATGGAGCAAGGTGAGCAAAGTGGGCCTATTGACGGATTCAAATATAAAAAGAATGATGATGGTACTGTTAACAAGTACAAGGTTATTTGCAAGATTTGTAACAAGGAGTTTCAATTTCACCGGAGCTGTTCAAGCTTGAGGTACCATGTCAACGCCAAACATGCGTTTGCTGGGCCGTCAGGTTCAGCAAGTGGCTTGCGCCAGACCACGCTGAATGTTCACAGGCCATTAACAAAATCAACCTCAGATAATTTGACCAACACAATAGCAAAATGGATTGCAAAGGATTGTAGACCCATTAGCATTGTAGAAGACAAAGTTTTCCTTGATGTTTTGCAAGTGGCGTCTCAAGACTCATTCTATAAGCCACCGTCAAGAGCCACAGTTATGACGAAAATCCACGAGCTCTATGAAAACGAAAAAGGAAAAAGGAAAGAGATCTTGGCTCAAGTGAATCATATCGCCCTGACAGGAGACCATTGGACATCAGTGAGTAACAACAATTACCTCGGAGTAACTGCACATTTCATCAGTGACACGTGGGAACTGAAGTCTTTTGCGCTGACTATATTAAAAACTGAGGAGCGCCATTTTGCGGAGGCTTGTAAAGAACAGTTCCTGTCTGTTGCACGTAAGTGGGACATCGAGGGCAAGACGACAACCATTGGGACTGACAGTGCACGCAACATGGTTGCCGCAATTCGACTTACACGCTATGAACACATGAACTGTGTCGCTCACATGGTGCAGAGAAGTGTCACAGTGAGTCTTGCTGACAGCGGCTTTGTAAATGCTTTGGCCAAGGCTCGCAAAGTTGTCGGTCATTTTAAGCACAGCCCAGCAAATGCTGCGGAGTTTCAAGCACAACAAGTCAGTCTGGGGAAGAAGGAAGAGCCATTGATCCAGGATGTTCCGACACGTTGGAATTCGACGCTGGAAATGGTCAAGCGCGTGAGCAGAAATAAAGAGGCTGTCATCGCAGCCCTGGACAATCAGGAGCACAAACTCGTTTTGCCGATCGCAGCAGAGTGAGATAAACTGCAGAGGCTGGAGACACTTCTAGAGCCATGCAGGTAAATCAGTCTGTAACTTATCAAATAACATTGCTTTGATTATTTTCTGGAATGAATTAAACCAAGTCAAATATCAATAACATGTATGTAAAAAATAATAATGATGATAATAATAATAACAATAATTATAATAATAATAATATGTTGATAACCACTGTTCTAATAATACACTGTCTCTGTGTGCATGTGACAGTGCATGTGCATGTGACAATCTCTGTTACTGTAAATTGTATGTTTTTCTCTGTAAAGCTGCTTTGAAACAATCTCCATTGTTAAAAGCGCTATATAAATGAAGATGACTTGACTTGACTTGCATGTGTGTGTTTGTGTGCGTAGGTATGTAACTGAGCTCCTGGGTGGAGAGGCCTATGTCTCCTGTTCTGTGGTACTACCTTCTCTCTGCCACTTGCGTCTCAAGATGGAAGCCTGTGATGAGGACCCTGCATATGTGGTGAGATTCAAGACCAAGTTCAAGGAGGACCTAGCATCCCGTCAAGAACAGCTCAACAATGCATGGCTCCAGATTGCTACAGTTTTGGATCCTCGTTTCAAAGACTTGAAATGCCTGCCCAAAACAGACAGGGAAGAGGTGTGGACCACACTTGCAGGGATGCTGCAACAAGAATCACCCAGAAAGTCTTCACAGACACATGATGATGGGCCACCCAGGAAGAAAATCAGCCTTCTGCAAATGGGCTGATTCAGAATCAGAAGATGAAGAGGTCCAACCTGCCATACAGAGGTACAGAGCAGAGCCCACCATTAAATTGGAGGACTGCCCCTTGACGTGGTGGGCATCTCATTCAGGAGCCCATGAGAAGCTGGCCTCACTAGCTCACAAATATCTAGCCACTCCTGCAACCACTGTTCCCTGTGAACGACTTTTCTCAGTTGCAGGTCACATTGTGAACAAGAAAAGGTCAGCTTTACTTTCAGAAAATGTGAACAAGTTAGTTTGCCTCAGCAACTGGCTGAAAAATGATGAAGCTCAGTAGATTTGAAAGGTGATGTTCAAACAAAAAGACCAGTTTCAGTGCAACATGTTATAGTAGTTAGCAACTGGATTTTTGAGCAACTGGATTAAAGAATGGAGGAAAAAGGTAAAAAATTGTTCTTTGGTTTGATTTAAAAGTTTTCTTGAAAATGTTTTTTTTCCACATAAAAACGCAACAGATGACTCAAATTGTGCAAAAATGTGGTAGGCCACTGTTATGATTTGACTACATTTATTGCTTTGTGTTCAATTGAATACTGTAAATTGTACATCCTGGTTAAGAGGAATGCCAAAGAGGAAGCGATTGGACATTACAAAGACAAATATTATGGTGTGTAGTATGTTTCAGTTTGATTTAAACCACCATTAATTAATAAACAGTTAATAAACAGACATAATATGAAAATTATGTATCTGTGTCCTGTTATTTATCTTTTGGTATGCATTTCAGAAAAAAAATGGTTAGGATTCAGGTGTAATTGCAAATAGTGATTAATCATGATTAATCCACTGAAAATTCTGATTAATTTGATTAAAATTTTTAATCATTTGACAGCCCTAATATATATATATATTTTTTAAATGACCGATGGTTTCGCTAGATAAGACCCCATTCCTCAGCTGGGATCGTGCAGAGCCGTTTGAAGCTCTTCAGAGCCCTTTGAAACTGCATTGATTTGGACTTCAACATGTTGGTTGCGCTTGAAGTCCATTGTGTGGATAAAATTCCTGAAATGTTTTCCTCAAAAAACTTAATTTCTTTTCCACTGAAGAAAGAAAAACATGAACATCTTGGATGGCATTGGGGTGAGTAAATTATCAGGAAATTTTCATTTTGAGGTGAACTAATCTTTTAAATGCTGCTGTTCTCAGTGGTTCTTTCCAAGGCTAAAGCCTTTCATTTAATGTGCAATCGCCTTTTTTTTTTTTTCAAAATATATTTTGGAATCTGGTGCTTATGTTAAACAGCCATTATTGCTCAATAAATTTGTTATATTTATGAAAACCTGTGATTGTGAGTTTTATTTGACAAACAGGCTGAAACTTACAGCAAATGTATGTTTACACTATCACAGGAGTGAACAATCTCAACTGTAGTTAGTGAATTGAATTCCTCAGCAAATGCTCTAATTTACTGTAAAATGTATAGCAGTACATGTAAGTTCATAGTTGCTCTTGAATTCCACTTCCATTCAAAAACATTTCGACTATAATATTAGAGTTGCGGCTGTAAAGACAATTTTACAGCATATACAGGTCCTTCTCAAAAAATTAGCATATTGTGATAAAGTTCATTATTTTCCATAATGTAATGATAAAAATTAAACTTTCATATATTTTAGATTCATTGCAAACCAACTGAAATATTTCAGGTCTTTTATTGTTTTAATACTGATGATTTTGGCATACAGCTCATGAAAACCCAAAATTCCTGTCTCAAAAAATTAGCATATTTCATCCGACTAATAAAAGAAGTGTTTTTAATACAAAAAAAAAAAAGTCAACCTTCAAATAATTATGTTCAGTTATGCACTCAATACTTGGTCGGGAATCCATTTGCAGAAATGACTGCTTCAATGCGGCGTGGCATGGAGGCGATCAGCCTGTGGCACTGCTGAGGTGTTATGGAGGCCCAGGATGCTTCGATAGCGGCCTTAAGCTCATCCAGAGTGTTGGGTCTTGCGTCTCTCAACTTTCTCTTCACAATATCCCACAGATTCTCTATGGGGTTCAGGTCAGGAGAGTTGGCAGGCCAATTGAGCACAGTAATACCATGGTCAGTAAACCATTTACCAGTGGTTTTGGCACTGTGAGCAGGTGCCAGGTCGTGCTGAAAAATGAAATCTTCATCTCCATAAAGCTTTTCAGCAGATGGAAGCATGAAGTGCTCCAAAATCTCCTGATAGCTAGCTGCATTGACCCTGCCCTTGATAAAACACAGTGCACCAACACCAGCAGCTGACATGGCACCCCAGACCATCACTGACTGTGGGTACTTGACACTGGACTTCAGGCATTTTGGCATTTCCTTCTCCCCAGTCTTCCTCCAGACTCTGGCACCTTGATTTCCGAATGACATGCAAAACTGAGCAACAGTCCAGTGCTGCTTCTCTGTAGCCCAGGTCAGGCGCTTCTGCCGCTGTTTCTGGTTCAAAAGTGGCTTGACCTGGGGAATGCGGCACCTGTAGCCCATGTCCTGCACACGCCTGTGCACGGTGGCTCTGGATGTTTCTACTCCAGACTCAGTCCACTGCTTCCGCAGGTCCCCCAAGGTCTGGAATCGGTCCTTCTCCACAATCTTCCTCAGGGTCCGGTCACCTCTTCTCGTTGTGCAGCGT
The DNA here is from genome assembly GCF_029890125.1 of Rhinichthys klamathensis goyatoka. Lineage (NCBI taxonomy): Eukaryota > Metazoa > Chordata > Actinopteri > Cypriniformes > Leuciscidae > Rhinichthys > Rhinichthys klamathensis. The sequence continues at coordinate 84,835 of NW_026606831.1, forward strand.
TTTTTTGCCACACTTTTTCCTTCCCACAGACTTCCCACTGAGGTGCCTTGATACAGCACTCTGGGAACAGCCTATTTGTTCAGAAATTTCTTTCTGTCTTACCCTCTTGCTTGAGGGTGTCAATGATGGCTTTCTGGACAGCAGTCAGGTCGGCAGTCTAACCCATGATTGCGGTTTAGAGTAATGAAACAGGCTGGGAGTTTTTAAAAGCCTCAGGAATCTTTTGCAGGTGTTTAGAGTTAATTAGTTGATTCAGATGATTAGGTTAATAGCTTGTTTAGAGACCCTTTTCATGATATGCTAATTTTTTGAGACAGGAATTTTGGGTTTTCATGAGCTGTATGCCAAAATCATCAGTATTAAAACAATAAAAGACCTGAAATATTTCAGTTGGTGTGCAATGAATCTAAAATATATGAAAGTTTAATTTTTATCATTACATTATGGAAAATAATTAACTTTATCACAATATGCTAAATTTTTGAGAAGGACCTGTACATATATATACAGCAGTGTGCTGTGTTTTTACGGTTGTGACGGGGTGGAAGTAGTGATGGCAGTGTGACGCTGAAGCTTCGATACGTGCTTCGAAACCCTGAACTACAAACCTAGAGAACCACTGCTTCAAAGCTTGCTTTGGTGCGAAAAAAATCATGTGACATATGACGTCCGAAGCAGCAAGTGCTTCATTGCCTGAATGAATCATCTGACTGGTTTGCGGTCCAATCAGGTGATTCACTGGAACGGCGCGTCTCGATTCTGACAGGTGATAGGTTGAAACAGTTTTGAGCGCCTTTTAGTCTTTATAACCACTCTAAACAATGTACAATTGTACAATGTACAAAACCATCAAAATGTGTACCCTCATCTGTTTAATCTTGCAAAAAAAAATTTATGTTCGCCAGCATCATCTGTTCCTTGTGAGCGAGTGTTTTCCAAGTCTGGAGAGGTTGTGAGCAAAAAAAGAAACCGACTCAGTCCAAAAACTGTTGAAAAAATAATGTACCTCAATAAAAATCTTTGAGTGTTCCCCATCCCAAAAATCACCCACCCCCTGCCATAGTTACACAAGCACACCCAACCTATGCCATATTTTCCCAGCACTCTCTCCTAAATAACACAAAACATACATTTATCAATTTTTATTTGTAAATAGAACATTATGCTCAGCATTAGCGTGTGCATCAAAGAGTTTTCAAAGGAAATATAGTTAAAAATCCAAGGGTGATCTTAGCAAAGATGCTTCAGAACTAAAGTAGTTTCTCCAATACTGCTCACTGATTAATTTGACTGCAGCCTTGCTTTTCGCCAGGAGAGGTCGCTGCAACTGAAGCTTCGAGTAATGAACCCATTTTCGAACCAATTGGCTCAAGTGGTTCAGTGCTTCACAAAAGCTTCATTTGGCCATCACTAGGTGGAAGTATCACGCGACAAGGAGAGCTCAAATTAATTACCCCAGAGGGTGTATTTATTAACAAGTATGTGAAGAGTAAAGAGTGACTTGCTGAGTGACCAGTCTCCTCGTTGTTCAGCCTCATGCTGCTTATATGGCAGTGGGGGAAATTGGTGACAGGTGTGGCCGATCAAGCCATAATGAGTGGGCACAGGTGTTTCGCATCTTTCCCCAGGGCAACGCTGATGAGTGCTCGGGACCCTCGTCACAGGTACAATTGTAGTTAATGGTTTACAGTACTCTTGTAAATTTTACAGTATTACTGGCAACCAAAATTGCCATTAAGTTACTGTAAATTTTATAGTATTTTTTACAGTTACAGTGTAGGCTCAAAGATGAACTAGTGCTCAACACCAAAGAGACATGCCAGTGAAAAACAGTTGATTTGTGAGGAGAGAAATCACAAGTTCCCCTTCAGGGACTACCGCCGCGTGTAATCGCAGTGGGAACGCCCCCAGCGTGACGCGTCTGAAGCATGAATGAAATCAGTCAATGGAGAGAATAAGCGTACGGCGAGTGACGTCATAGACCAGGAAGCTGTAAATATCCCCTGAGCACACAACACGCCAGCCTTTGTCACTTCAGCAGCTCTGTGCGTGTGTCTGAATCTGTCGATTGTGTTTGTCTGTTCTGTCAGGAGTTTATCACTATATATATATATATATATATAAAAAAAACAATATGAGCGAGCAGTATAGGAAGTGTGTTCCCCCCTGTACTCGATACATCACGGGTGGGGATTCACACGAGTTATGTGTGGCTTGTTTGGGTGTTCAGCATGCCCAGTCGGCTCTTGAGGGAGTCGACTGTCAGCATTGCGAACGCTTTCCTCTTAGAACTCTGCGCTCGCGGCGATCGCTCTTTGAGGAGAGTGGTTTGCTGCGAGCTCCCCAAGGCTCGGGTCCCGCTTCTGTTGAGGCAGAGCGGCGGCGCTTGACTTGGGGTTCGCAGATGGATCTCACCGGCGATGTTGAGACGGGCCCCGCCCTATCTCAGCTTTCTCCGGCGGGATCCGGTGCCTCTCACCCGGCTTCGGAAGCACGCGCTGCGGCGGTTACTTCTGCCCAGGTGGAGGCATATGATGATGTGGAATTAAGATTATCCAGTTCTGAGGATCTGGATGTCGAAAGTTTTGCATCAGAGGGAACTAGTGTGACACATTATACTGCAAATGAAGAAGGTTTGATGGATGTGTTATCTCGGGCTGTTGAAAGGCTCAGTATCGAGTGGCCAGCTGATAGACAGGATTCTAAAATTAAAAGCAAACTAGATAGATTTCTGTCTGCACGACCTCAACCTTCTCGCCGGTGCTTACCGTTCTTCCCAGATCTTCATGCTGAGGTTTCAAAGACCTGGGTTAGACCGGTTTCTAGCAGAATTTACACGAATCAGTCAAATGCTTATGGTAACATTTTTGGTGCTAAATCTGCTGGTTATGTGACGATGCCGAAGGCGGAGGAGACGCTCGCGAGCTATCTCTCTCTCCTGCTTCTTCGGTTTCACTTAAAGCGCCGGCTCTTCCATCTAGACCACTAAAGAATACCTCTGTGCTGGTGGGGAAGGCTTACTCGGCGGCTGGGCAGGCGGCTGCGTGTTTGCATACGATGGCTATTATGCAGGCTTATCAGGCCGACCTGCTCAAAGATGTTTCTGAGGGGGGTGAAATTTCGGCTGATATGATTAGCGAACTTAGGCAGACTGCTATCTATCCTCTGCGTGCCACCAGAGAGTCCGCTAAATCTATTGGTCGATCTATGGCAGCCATGGTGGCCACAGAAAGGCACTTATGGTTGAGTCAGACATCGATGAAGGAAAAAGATAAGTCTCTCCTTTTAAATGCTCCTGTTTCGCCTGCGGGCCTCTTCGGTGACGCTCTTCACTCGGTCACGGAGAGGTTCCAGGAAGAGAAAAAACAGGCGGCTGCTTTTTCTAAATTTATCCCTCTCAAAATACGTGTCACTGGGGCTGCTGAGCGAAAAGGGCAGTCCCAGCCGTCGAGTTCTTCCTCTTCAAAAAGAGCACAGCAGAAGCGGAGTGTCGCGTCTCGTGCCCCCCCGCAGGGAAACTGGAGGGACGAGGCGGGGCGCTCTCCGGCGCGGCCGTCTCGGGGCAGGACTGATCTGAGGACAGTCATTGTCGCCAGGAAGGCCGCGTCGAAAAAGTCCTGACGGGCTGAACGTCAGGACTCTGAGGGTGGTCCCCATCGGGAGAGACTTGAGTTCACCGCACAAGAACACGGTGCCTTGTCTTTCCCGATGCCCTCAGGGGTCTGTTCTACTAACCCTGCCTACACAGGGCGTAGAGAGACTCAGCGAGCGATTTCCCGAGGGACGCTCGCCCCCTCCGAGGAGGGTTGTGGAGTGTTCAGACCAGCTGTTTCCTGCCAGTATGTTACAGGGCGCTGTGTCTGTCACTCGGGATGTTCATCCAGAGGCCAGCCTCGAGAGGCTGGTTCCCTTAGTAGAGTTCCTGGCGGAATGGGAAATGCTTCCCAATGTTTCTCAGTGGGTCCTGAATATTATAAAGAACGGGTACGCTATTCAGTTCAGAACGCGTCCACCTCGGTTCAGAGGGGTTCTGCCCACTGTGGTAGGCCCCGAGCAGGCTCTGGTATTAGAACAGGAGGTAAAAACTCTGCTGCAAAAAGGGGCTATAGAACCGGTTCCTCCACCCAGCAGGGAGTTAGGATACTACAGCCGGTACTTCATCGTTCCGAAAAAAGATGGAGGGCTGCGTCCCATTCTAGATCTGCGTGTCTTAAATCACACTGTAGGGAAGCTCAAGTTCAAGATGCTCACTCTCAAGCAGATCGTGTCACAAATCAGATCCGAGGACTGGTTTGTCACGATAGATCTAAAGGACGCTTACTTTCATGTATCTATCCTCCCTCAACACAGGAAGTTCCTGAGGTTCGCTTTCGGGGGCGAAGCGTACCAATATCGGGTTCTTCCGTTTGGCCTAGCACTGTCACCCCGCACGTTCACGAAGTGTATGGATGCAGCTATAGCTCCGCTCAGGCTGCAGGGCATCCGTATTCTGAACTATATAGACGATTGGTTAATTCTAGCTCAATCGGAACATCAGGCGGTTCGGCATCGAGATGTCGTTCTTGCTCACATCAAGAGGTTGGGGTTGAGACTCAACGCCAAGAAGAGTGTTCTTTCTCCATTACAGAGAACCACTTTTCTCGGTGTAGTGTGGGATTCGACGACGATGCAGGCACAATTGTCACCTGCTCGTGTTGCTTCGATTCTCGCCGCAGTACATCAAGTCAAGCTAGGCCGGTCATCCACTGTAAAACAGTTCCAGAGACTGTTGGGTCTCATGGCGGCTGCGTCCAACGTGATACCTTTTGGCCTCCTGCACATGAGACCGTTACAGTGGTGGCTCAGAACCAGGGGATTCTCCCCGAGGGGAAATCCGCTTCGCATGATCATGAGTTCGCGACGGTGTCATCGCGCCCTGGTTATGTGGAAAGATCCTTGGTTTCTGCTATGGAGGCTGTGGGCTTGGCCTCTGAGGGGGCCCAGCTCATAGATTCTGGTCTCTCGGCTGAGGTCGTTGAGACCATCCTCCAATCCAGAGCTCCCTCCACGAGGAAGTTATATGCCGCGAGGTGGAAACTTTTCACCTCTTGGTGTGGAGAGCGCCAGCAGGACCCAGTTAACTGCCCGGTTGGTACAGTGCTGGATTTCCTGCAGGACCGTCTCTCCACAGGGTTATCCCACTCCACACTGAAGGTGTATGTGGCGGCCTTAGCTGCTTACCACACCCCTTCAAGTGGAGGTTCCCTCGGGAAACACCCACTTATATCTCGCTTCCTTCGTGGCACCCTGAGGCTGAGGCCTGCAGTTCGTACAAGGGTACCAGCTTGGGATCTGGCCATCGTCTTAGAAGGTCTCTCCCTTGCTCCTTTCGAGCCCATCGAGGAAGTTTCGGAAAAGTTTCTTACTCTTAAGACTATCCTTCTTCTTGCTATCTCATCTCTAAAAAGGATTGGTGATATTCAAGCACTTTCGGTGGCTCCCTCGTGCCTGGAATTTGCTCCTGGTATGGTTAAGGCCTTTCTCTGTCCGAGACCAGGTTATGTTCCTAAGGTGCCAACCACTTTAGTTAGACCTATAGTTCTGCAGGCTTTCTGTCCTCTGCCTTTTCTGACGTCAGACCAGAGGAAACTTAATTTGCTGTGCCCTGTTAGGGCTTTAGATGCGTATGTCCACAGAGCTGCTCTGTGGAGGAGATCGGAACAACTGTTTGTCTGTTTTGGGTCACCTAAGAGAGGGTGTCCTGCATCTAAGCAAAGGATGAGCAAGTGGGTGGTCGAGGCCATCTCGCTTGCTTACGGTTCGGCCCATCAGCCTTCACCTTTGGCTGTAAGGGCTCATTCCACCAGGAGTATGGCTGCCTCTACAGCTCTTCTTTCAGGAGCTTCTCTTCAGGACGTTTGTGATGCGGCAGGCTGGTCCTCACCGCACACTTTCGTCAGATTTTATTCCCTTGACCTTAGCTCCACTCCCGGGGCTCAGGTTCTCTCGTCGGCTTGTGTCTCCTAATGACACACGACGGGGATTTGGTCGTATGGGGATGTGGGTATTGCGTTCCCACTGCGATTACACGCAGCGGTAGTCCCTGAAGGGGAACGTCCCGGGTTACGTATGTAACCCTAGTTCCCCGAAGGGACGGACGCTGCGTGTCCTGCCATACTCTCGGCATCCCCTGGGGTCGCTGCTTCAGTAACTTTTAAGCTGGCGTGTTGTGTGCTCAGGGGATATTTATAGCTTCCTGGTCTATGACGTCACTCGCCGTACGCTCATTCTCTCCATTGACTGATTTCATTCATGCTTCAGACGCGTCACGCTGGGGGCGTTCCCACTGCGATTACACGCAGCGTCCGTCCCTTCGGGGAACTAGGGTTACATACGTAACCCGGGACGTTTATTTTCTAAAATCAAAATAAAACTGAACACCTCAATATTGAAATAAATCAAGGTCGACACAACAGCCTTTTAAACATCTACAAACACTTAAGTCTCAGTTAACCCTCTGGGGTCTAAGGTGTTTTCGGGGTCCTTGAGATGTTTTGACATGCCCAGACATTTGTGCTTTTTTTAGTTGCTTATAAACATATTAATGGCACAGGTGAAATTGCACTCTATTTAGCACAAACAGGGCTACCATAATATGCGAGCAACATGTATGTACATGTTTGTATTTTTGAGAGAATACTGTTTATGCATGGTTATTGAAAAACTACAAATTAAAGTTTCTAATATAAGGCCACAAAACACATACTAAATATGTGTCCACAAGACTTTTGACTAATGGATGTTGTCGCCTAGAGTTTTTGCTTCAAAATGATCTGAAAATCATCCTGCCTTATCATTCACATAAAACAATAGATTGTTTTAAATTGTAAAAAAAAAAAAAAAAAATTTGGAAAGGCAATATGCGTGGAGGGATGAACGGCCCAACCCCCTCTTGAATAATTAGGTGGTTCTCACCTGAGAAGACAATGACCCGCATAATAATGAGCCTTTCATTCAGGTGTGTCACACAAGAAAGAATGCAAGGATTATCAATAGTATGAATTTATTTTTGTGCCGATAATAATAAACGTAAATTTTCAAGAAACTAATGAAAATAAAAAATTGAACTTGAATAAATTATCTTTGAAACTGAAAAAGAATGAATCGCAAGCAATTTTTTTTACTTTGTTTTTAACCTGTTAAGCTTCAAGCCCACTTTTGAAAAATCCCCAGAAATCACATACCCAAACTGAAACAGATACAGTTCATGAACCCTTTGCACTAAAAGCACAAGTATGATCTCATTTGAAAGCTGACACCTGGTTGTTTATTGTAAATGTAGAATGAATTATTGTCATAATGAAAAAAACAATTTTAAATAGCTTCAAAATTTTGTAAAGTTATTAGAAATTTATTTTTATGAAACATCTTTATGAAAATAAAATGGAAGTTGGCCCTGGAGCAATCTAGAAATGCACTGCAGCTAAAGCCACATGTCTGACCATTTTATATTTAAAATCTGAAAATGATAAGTATAAAACTCTGTATTTAGTTAAATGTTTTTCAAGATCATGTCAAATTACTTTATTTTGATTAGACTCTATTAGCAAACTGATGTTTAGTCATCCTCTGAGTCATCTATTCAGTCTATTGTCTCTATTGTTTTGTGGTGCCCCATTCAGTGTCAGTCTCCCCTGTACACATTCACACCTCTCCAGACTGGTTATTATGGATCTAAATATGCATTTCTTTTGTCTGCATTATAGCTACTAACGACTGGCTATTCACAGGCTATTCATAGGGTTTCAAACCCTAATTTCTTTTATCAAAATTCTCACTAAATATTTGAAACTGGTATCAAATGCACTGAAACATTTCAGTAAGCATTCCTATTTAGAAAAAAATCATAAAACAATAACTGCTCGTGGCAGGTGCGCCTGGGCTCGCTAGCATGTTAGCTTAGCACACCATCAATACACGACCATTTATGAGATTAAAATTATGTTTGTGCTCCAAACTTACTATATAACGCAAGTCTAGTGTTTTAAATAATCTTCTGTGATCTAACTTGGCTTCATATTAAAAAAAAATCCGACAGAATATGTATTATTTAGTGTTCTGAACGATGATGAAATCTATATCGATTAGCATTACATTATAAATATAATCTATTATTATGAAATACCTGGCATGGCTTGAAGAACACAGGTAACTCAAATATCATTGCAATCATGTTTATTGTTTTCAAAACATCTTTATCTGCATGTTACAGCGATCTCTGTCAGCTACTTTCTGTATCACTCAGTGACGTCCTGGAATGTCACATGACTATGGGTCTTCTTCTTCATGATCCATATATGGACTTTTATTGGACACATATAGCGCCCCCATGCCATTGGTATGAATGGAAAACACAGCACATCTCAGTAAGAAGCGATCATAACTTACATCGACGCATTTGGGTATAAATTCAATAAATATTATTCCTGTCTATAGAAATATGATGTGAATCTATGAGAATATATCAATATTTCTCCACATCTGCACATTGTTGAGCTAAAAGCCCTCAGGGACGTTGTTTTGTGAATCGCTGTCATGACGACAGCACGGAGTGTTTTTTATGAATGGACCAGCTGACGCTCATAATTCATATTAAAGGTATCGACTCATTGTTTTCATTTCATAACTCCTGACACAAATTAAGACATAACTGTCACTATAAGTTTCTCAGAATACAATAGTGGTCAAATACTGAATCTTGAGGCTTATATCTTTTTAATGATGTATAGTTTGTCAAGGTATAACATTAAATCTGATAGTATATTTGAACTAAATAAAAAAAAAAACGCTTCAGTGCGCCGACGCTCTGGAGACGGTTAAGAGGTTAATACACTGCATGTTTTGCTAACTATTCCTCATATTTTGGTTGCTATTCCTCATATGGAGCCAGCAGCCATATCACCCTGTAGCCCAAGACTGGTTGCCCACTGAAGCTAAGCAGGGCTGAGCCTGGTTAGTACCTGGATGGGAGACCTCCTGGGAAAACCAGGTTGCTGCTGGAAGAGGTGTTAGTGAGGCCAGCAGGGGGCGCTCACCCTGTGGTCTGTGTGGGTCCTAACGCCCCAGTATAGTGACGGGGACACTATACTATCAAAGAGCACCGTCCTTCGGATGAGACGTTAAACCAAGGTCCTGACTCTCTGTGGTCATTAAAAATCCCAGGATGTCTTTCGAAAGAGTAGGGGTGTAACCCCGGCATCCTGACCAAATTTGCCCAGTGGCCTCTGTCCATCATGGCCTCCTAATCATCCCCATATATATATACACTGATTGGCTTCATCACTCTGTCTCCTCTCCACCAGTAAGCTGGTGTGTGGTGAGCGTTCTGGCGCAATATGGCTGCCGTCGCATCATCCAAGTGGATGCTGCACATTGGTGGTGGTTGATTAGATTCCCCCTTCCATGTGAAGCGCTTTGAGTGCCTAGAAAAGCGCTATATAAATGTAATGAATTATTATTATTATTATATTTCTTTTACTGATCTAAACTTACAAATGCGCTTCCAGAGTTTTCATTTACGCTTCTGAAGTTTTCGTTTGCTTCTGAAGTTTTCATTTACGCTTCTGAAGTTTTCGTTTGCTTCTGAAGTTTTCATTTACGCTTCTGAAGTTTTCGTTTGCTTCTGAAGTTTTCATTTACGCTTCTGAAGTTTTCGTTTGCTTCTGAAGTTTTCATTTACGCTTCTGAAGTTTTCGTTTGCTTCTGAAGTTTTCATTTACGCTTCTGAAGTTTTCGTTTACGCTCCCTGAGTTTTCGTTCGCTGTTCTGACACAATTCTCTCGTGGGGGCAGGGCTAGTGGCAGTGTGTTCTTATTGGCTACTGAGTTTTTGATTGACAGCTTCTTGACCTGGAAGTGAAGACGTCAGTGTTGTGTTTTTTTTGTGTGGATGTGAGCGTCTGTAAGCGCAGCTTTCTATTTAATTTTAGTGATATTAAGTTATGTTTGTTTTTGAATTTTATCTGTATTTACCTGCTGCTGCTACTACTTTGTCAACAGAAACTTTTAGGAGCGCAAGAGATCTCTTCAGTCTATTTAGGTGTAATTGTACATCAAAGTAAGCCTACTGTATATGCCTACTTAAAATATTGTGTCCAATGTTTTAGGAGAATATTTGTTTATTCCTGATGATTCTTTTGCATGTTAGGCTCTGATTAGGTTGTGCTATTACAATTTCAGGAGAATGGCCTACTAGTATACGTGTGTGATATATTCAGCCGTCAAGAAAGTTTCACTTCAACCAGGTAATCAAGGTTGGCAACCATGGCCATCAAATTTCTCATTGTTACCATATGCATTTGCACCATCAAAATGTATGATCACTTAAATAAGAGGAATTTAAACTATGAAAATTACAATCGTGGCTTGCTGTCAGATGATACAAACCTCAAAGGGCATTTCATTACATATTTCACACAAATAATATTTTTGTTGCCATTTTTTTAATCATGCTGATAATTTTATTTATTTCATTTAGTTAATATTATCTTCTAACATTTAAAATTGTAAATATATTTGAACAATCATCAACAGGTTCAATTATGACTTATAAAATCAGTTAAATGAATTTAAATTAAAAATCAAATAAATTTACATTCTTTATTGTCACTACAGCATATACACAAGGATCAAAGTGAAAGTCTTGGATGCGATTATGTTGTGACAGGAAAGACCAGAAGCCACAAAACATTAACTGCATACTATACATGTAATGCACAGTATTCTCATAATATACATACAAAATGCATAATTACAAAGATTTTTAAGGAAATAATCCATCTCTGTGAGTCCATATTAAACAAGTGGATTGTAACCCATGTATGACAGTTGGTCGGAAGTGATTTTTAATAGTTAAAACAGTTTACAGCATTAGTATTTTTCTTATCCTATTGTTTCACTTCAGAAGGCATTGATTCATCCACTGAGGTCGCATGGACATCACGCTCACTGTGTGTGGTTTTTAAAGCATCTTTAGGACTCGCAGAGATGGATTACTTTCCTTAAAATCTTAATTCGTACTTATCTGTAGAAAGAAAGTAAAATGCATCTGGGACAGCATGAGGGTGAGTAAAATAAGTGAGAATTTTATTTTTGGGTGAACCATCCCATTCATATGCTGTTGGTATGCTAATCCATGATCAGCATAGACTAATAAGGATAAACTGCAACCTCTTGTGTACTTGTAAACTGTGTTTGTTTTAATCTAGAGCTCCAAAGAAATTAAAATATTTGCTATTTTATAATATTAAAATAAAATACATCAGGTGTCTGAAGATCAGGATCCCAGTCATTCAAAGGTGATATGTCTGAACAAAGTAACATTATTGTCTGGTGGAGACTGTGGATCTCTGGTATTATCACTCCATCCTCTGTGTCAGCATCAGAATTGTGTTTATGGAAAAGTTGCTCAACTCCCTGGAAAATGAGAAAGGAAATGTATTATAATCTAACAATACAAACTGCTTTGAACTCCCACATGCTGTAACAAGTTGCAGACTTAAAATAAATATTTCAAACAAATTATATAAATGTTTTAAGGGATTTTACAGTACTAAATATTTACCTCCGAGTCATGCACCATTTATCATCTGTAATACTGTTGTGTAACCAGTAGATGGCTGTATAGCCCTATAAACATTTATCCATGGCTGTGTATTCCCTAGTTGCTGGATGTTTTCAGTCACAATTACTTGGATATATTAGGTTTTGCATTTGGACATATAGTTATTATTAAAGACTATTAAAAAATCAACATTTTTCTCCGAAAAGTTTTTTTTTTTTTTTTGCATTATTATTGCTCAAATATGGACACAGAAAAAGCATTTTGTTGCATTTTGCAGAATAAATATTGCGCCCAGGGTGATACTTCAAAATAATTGAGTGTTTACATATTATGAATAGAGACGTGGAATGTGGTCAAGTCCTGTCTCTCCTCTTTTAAAAACTCTGCATCGCAAATTAATCAGCAATTGGCTTTACATTGCCAAAGTTGAATCGGGCAGTGATTGACAGCGCTCTGGTCCAATGGCATCGGTCATTGTCTGATACAGTACTTTTTGTACTGTAGGCTACAGTAGTACTCTAGCCCAATGTTGTTTGGGGTGGCAGGGGGGAAATATGATCTAATCGAAGACTGTAATGTAACTGTATGTAACGTTAGATAAACAAGTCATGTAATGATTGGGCTAACTTACCAATTAAATCAAGACGACACTGCTGTATAATGTATAATCTATCCAAAACTAGTCAACGAAATGTTGTCATTACAGACACTATTCTTTATCGCGATTAGAACAAATCTCAGTAGGCTATAGCAATATAGTTTGGATGTGTTCATGTAAAAATAACGTTTACTAATGTAGGAGCGAGAGTGAATGAACGCACAGATGCAATGTACAGCTGTACACTCTAAACAAAAATGGTGCTAAATAGCACTAAAAGTGGTTCATTGGCTTGTAATCATAGGGGAACCACTTTGTCAAATGGTGCTATGTAGAACCTTGAGAGGTGCCATAGAGCACCTTAACCACCCCAGAGAACCACTGAGGAACCGCTGAAGAACCAAATTGGGCTTAACAGGTTCTTCAAATGGTAGTGGTGCTATTTAGCACCATGACCACCGCAAAGAACCCCTGAAGAACCGCTGAAGAACCATTTTTTTTAGAGTGTAGTAAACAACATTGCGCACGCGTCTGTGCCATTCATTCATTCACACACAGACACGCAATTCATATTTAAACAGTCTTTGTGGAGTTTACAGACACTATTCAATAACGCGATTAGAACAAAGCACTTAAGAATAAATGACTTACTACATCAGCTGAATCCGTGCTCCTCGAAATGAAACTACCAGCACTTATGAGGTAACTTTTCCAGGATTATTACGATAGTATTCCTCACAGCGCAGCAAGACGAGGTAAAGTACAAGATTCTTATTAAACTGGATGTTTTATCCAGCTGATGTGGGCGTTGGCATGGCTTGCCTCAACATTTGCGTTTGAATAGCGCGCTATCAGTGGGCGTGGTCACATTAACACGTCATACGCTATAATTAGCTGAAAGGAAAAATACTGACATCTCTCTCTTTTCATACAGATTACATAAACTGAGAATAGTTGTTTTTTATATAACTTAATTAATCATTCAATCATTTAAAAGAAGAGAATTTCAGCTTCATAACGAAAAATCTCTCATGTCTCTGTGACAAGTATTCACTGAGTTACAGTTCATTTTCGAACGCGTTTCAGAATAGACTTCACTTACAGAGAGAAGGCAAAATTCACATCATGTTTATTTTTCTTTATTTGACAAAAAGCAGAACACTTTGTTTTTATTGTGAGTATACACAAAAGAAATAGACACTTAACAGGATCTAATGATGCACAACACTTATTTGTAAGATCAAAATCAACAGAGTAATTTGAGTCTCTTTTGCACTGATAAGGAAAAAAGTGAGCTCGTCGCGGCGGCTCGATAGCCAACCTCAGAGGGTTAAGCTCAAGTGTTCAAAAGGGCATAAGGAAACCAATGTCCTTCAGAAAGATCTCTTCAATATAACGGATAAAATAGTGTTTAGTAAACTTAAACTTGCACTGTACGTGCTGGTTTCGGCCTCATCACCGGCTGCAGTCATGTCCTCATCTCATATATGAAACACCTGCGATTCACAACTACCTGCTAAAGCACTCCCATTCGTGTAAAGTAGCCTTGTTGACAAGTTTGGTTGAGTTAGGGCAAAACACTCAAGCTATAGTTCCTTCAGTGTCCTGTAGATGGCGATATCGCTTTCAAATAAACTACTGCAAGAAAAGTTAGGTGCCTGGCAGGATTTGATGAGCAATTGCGTTACTCATCACATATGTAAAGAGTACATATTCTTATTTAAAAATGTAGTCAAGTAGGGAGTAATAGTTGCTAATATACTTAATACTGATTCAAAGTACAAAGTAGCCAAAAAGCTACTTAAGTACAGTAACTAATTACATTTACTTTACACCACTGTCATTGATTAATGTCACGGAGACTGTAAAGGTTTGTGCACAGTGTTCGCATCTCATAATGAACCTTTAGAAGAGTATTTTTTGTTTATGCCTTTCTCTAATTGTTTACAATGATGATGAACTCTCTCTCTCTCTCTCTCTCTCTCTCTCTCTCTCTCTCTCTCTCTCTCTCTCTCTCTCTCTCTCTCTCTCTCTCTCTCTCTCTCACTCTCTCTCTCTCTCTCTCTCTCTCTCTCTCTCTCTCTCTCTCTCTCAACCTGAGAAAAACATTTCCCTATTTGGTTAGAGAGTGTTGAGCTTGTGTTAGCGAACACTGTCTGAGGAAATGCCATGGAGTTAGTGTAGCCTAATGTGAGAACTCAAATGGACTAGTAAACAGCACTGTTGCCTTTCAGCAGTCCTTGAGTTAAGTTATTGATAATGTTGTTATCTTTAAGCAGTATCTGCAGTATGCGAGTGTGCAGCAGTGTAACTGCATCAGCAGAAACATTTCAAGCTTGCACATTCACATTGTTGCTGCAGATCTATATAGAAATGCAGAAAGTGATTTCTAGGTTAAAATGGTTAGCAGTAAAAATACATTGAGAATTGTTACAATTTTGATCATTGTGGAATCTAATTTCATGAGAAGCAACTATGCAAGAACAGTTTTGGTGCTTAGAATATTTTTTTACCAGAAAATAAAATGAAATGAAATGCACTGAAACCTAAACTTCTATATCAACACAAAATGTTTCAATATAGGCTGTGCTGTAGGCATGACATCAAAACCTGGAAGACTAATTCACTAGTGGTCCGCTTAAGATTATTCTAGATTTTACTAGCTTTCCTGGGTTTTTATAAAGGTTTTTTTTTGTAAGTAAAACAAGGTCTGTGGTAAACAAACCAACAATACTTGGATGTTTTGCTCTACAACGTAAAATACTCTATGAAATCTTGAATTTTGAAGCTGTTATGCCGGTTTTAAAGGCAAGGGTTAAGCCTAGTCCCAGACTAACATGCATGTTGGAGCTCTCTTAACAGAAAGCAACACTGACAGATCTCAACTTGAGAACCTTTTTTTTGAAGCCCAAAAAAGCACATCCATCCATCATAAAAGTAATCCATACGGCTCTAGGGGGTTGATGAAGGCCTTCTGCTGTGAGGTGATGCGTTTTAAAATCCATATTTATAACTTTATAAACTATAATCACTGGCTTCCGGTAACTGCCGTACGAGAGTCTTGTTCCGGTGGAAGAGTGACCTCTGACCCGATGCATGACGTAATGACGAACACGGAAGCGCAGAGGATAGAGCAAAACAAAACACCAGTCACGAATTAGAAGACTTAAAGGAGAATTTTTAAAGAGAAATGTCGGAGGAGTTTGAGTTTGTTGTCCAGCCCTAATTGTTTAAACAGCGAGAGGCGGGTAAATTATGGGATAATTTTCATTTTGGGGTGAACTAACCCTTTAACCCCTTAACCCAAACCCCCCATTTTGGCAAGTGGGGCATAAATGACATACTCAAAATAAAAAGGTTGTTGCTCATAAGTCATTCTGGATATCTGAATAGACACATAACCAACATATATTTAGAAAGCCAACACTTGAGAGTTTACAGTTCAAGACTCAGAATTACTTAGACTGTTATTAATATGGGGAAATACACTCACCTAAAGGATTATTAGGAACACCATACTAATATTGTGTTTGACCCCCTTTCGCCTTCAGAAATGCCTTAATTCTACGTGGCATCGATTCAACAAGGTGCTGAAAGCATTCTTTAGAAATGTTGGCCCATGTTGATAGGATAGCATCTTGCAGTTGATGGAGATTTGTGGGATGCACATCCAGGGCACGAAGCTCCCGTTCCACCACATCCCAAAGATGCTCTATTAGGTTGAGATCTGGTGACTGTGGGGGCCATTTTAGTACAGTGAACTCATTGTCATGTTCAAGAAACCAATTTGAAATGATTCGATCATTATCCTGCTGGAAGTAGCCATCAGAGGATGGGTACATGGTGGCCATAAAGGGATGGACATGGTCAGAAACAATGCTCAGGTAGGCCGTGGCATTTAAACGATGCCCAATTGGCACTAAGGGGCCTAAAGTGTGCCAAGAAAACATCACCCACACCATTACACCACCACCACCAGCCTGCACAGTGGTAACAAGGCATAATGGATCCATGTTCTCATTCTGTTTACGCCAAATTCTGACTCTACCATCTGAATGTCTCAACAGAAATCGAGACTCATCAGACCAGGCAACATTTTTCCAGTCTTCAACTGTCCAATTTTGGTGAGCTCTTGCAAATTGTAGCCTCTTTTTCCTATTTGTAGTGGAGATGAGTGGTACCCGGTGGGGTCTTCTGCTGTTGTAGCCCATCCGCCTCAAGGTTGTGCGTGTTGTGGCTTCACAAATGCTTTGCTGCATACCTCGGTTGTAACGAGTGGTTATTTCAGTCAAAGTTGCTCTTCTATCAGCTTGAATGAGTCGGCCCATTCTCCTCTGACCTCTGGCATCAACAAGGCATTTTCGCCCACAGGACTGCCGCATACTGGATGTTTTTCCCTTTTCACACCATTCTTTGTAAACCCTAGAAATGGTTGTGCGTGAAAATACCAGTAACTGAGCAGATTGTGAAATACTCAGACCGGCCGTCTGGCACCAACAACCATGCCACGCTCAAAATTGCTTAAATCACCGTTCTTTCCCATTCTGACATGTGTATATGCCCAAGCATAAAAAAATACAACTTTTAAGAATTTTTTTAATGTTAAAAAATATTATGTGGATGTGGTTTAACAACTTATAACCACAATTAAAGTGTAGCCATAATTGTGTTCATGCTTAATTTCAAATCTGAGGATATCTTTAAAACGATGCATTTTATGACACATTTTATACTATGTGTGTTTTTACAGAAGGATAATAAAAATGCAAATGAAATTATTTATGGCCCCTATAACTCCCCAGAACTGCCCATTCACGACTCTATATTTCTCTCTCTATACCTTTCACACCTCTGCCAGTATGACACTTAATCTTCATTATTCTTTTGTTTTTATTCAGCCATTATTAGCCTTTATTCTGGCATTACTCAGGGATGTGATTAGAGATTAATCCGGAATTCCGGTTATTTCAGCCTAAAATCATGACCCACGTGAATCATGCAGATCAGTAATAAAAATAAAATCGGGGGTGGTGGGGGGTGTTTGGAAGTTTTGGGAAAGTCATTGTAATTTGTTTCAAAATATTTATATAATAGAATATGTTTAAGTGATAATATTAGTTAAACAAACTACAATACTTAACGTTCATTCGATCCATCCGACTGGCATTTCCATCAGATTTCGTTTTGCAGCGTTGAGCATTTTAACCAATCGCACACGTTTCCGTTGAGTTTATGAGCGTGATGACCAATCAGAGGCGTTCAGATTAGTCATCGCTGAAACCACTAGTTTTGTTCAGTGCGCTGGCTGAATTCTTCTGACTTCCATCATGAACAACAAAGTGCAGATTCGATGTAAGAGATTCATGTCGCACGTGTCTGTGATTTTTAACGGGAGTTTTGTGCGTGCTTAAACTCGCGCTAGACCCAAGTAATGGACAGCCTCACGATCGTTCCTGGCTATGAGGTGCCCCTAGGGACATTATTCAGAATTACCTTGCATATACATGTACTTTTCCTCTCACATACACATATAAAACCAAATTCATTCACATACTATAATGAAATGCTCAAACACATACAAGTGAAATGCTTTGACAACCACAACTGAAACGCTCTCATACATACAACTGAAAATATTACGCTCACACACACAACTGAAACGCTCACACACACACAACTGAAATGCTCTCATACATACAACTGAAAATATTATGCTCACACACATAACTGAAACACTCACACACACACAACTGAAATGCTCACACACATACAAGTGAAATGCTTTTACAAACACAACTGAAACGCTCTCATACATACAACTGAAAATATTACGCTCACACTCACAACTGAAATGCTCACACACATACAAGTGAAATGCTTTTACAAACACAACTGAAACGCTCACACACACACAACTGAAATGCTCACACACATACAAGTGAAATGCTCTCACACACACAAGTGAAATGCTCACACACATACAAGTGAAATGCTCACACACACACACAAGTGAAATGCTCAAACACATACAAGTGAAATGCTCTCACACACACACAAGTGAAATGCTCAAACACATACAAGTGAAATGCTTTTACAAACATAACTGAAACGCTCTCACTCACACAACTGAAAATCATTTCAGTATGTTGGATGAAAGCATTTCAGTTGAAACGGAAGCACATTTCAGTTGAAACGGAAGGTGGTTAGAGTCCCCGCCCACTCCAGCAGGGTTGCCAGATGCCAAAGTTTTCCATCACAAAACCTCGCCAAAAACTGCGAGAATGCACAAAAAACGAGAATGCACCAAATTTGTTCTGGCTTGTTTCTCGTTTAAACA
Organism: Rhinichthys klamathensis goyatoka; assembly: GCF_029890125.1. Taxonomy (NCBI): domain Eukaryota; kingdom Metazoa; phylum Chordata; class Actinopteri; order Cypriniformes; family Leuciscidae; genus Rhinichthys; species Rhinichthys klamathensis. Next base: position 103,371 of record NW_026606831.1, read on the forward strand.
CAGTGAAATCATTAACAAGCTTCAAAATTACCCATGGTCCGTGTACTTTTGCGTCCATTCGTTTTCCCCTTTTTAACCCGTAATTGAAAAACGAAAAATGGTTGTTGTAGGCCCTATTTTTAAAACGCAAAGTTGAACACCAAATTTTGAATTTGAATTGTATACACCACAGGGCTCGACATTAAGGCTTGTCCGGGACAAGTGGATTTTTTGTAGGACAAGTAGAGGAGAAAATTAGTTGTCCGACCGGACAAGTTATATTTCAAACAAAATAAAATGCCATGTTACTTCACGTTATGTGCCACTCGTTACGTCTATTTTACAGATTTAATTTTACCGATTTGAAACGAACACATTTTTTCGCGCTGCCTGTGAATGTCCTGAATGTGACTCACAGAAAGACGCGCGCCAGTATAATGCGCATGCACAGACCGCGCGCCAGAAGTTCTCTTTCGCGCTTGAACGAACATCAACAACACACACAATTAAGCCAAAATGTCATTTGTCGAGTATCTTCATAACATAAGAACAGTCTTATGATGGACATAAAGAGTTGTGACTCGTGAGAGAATGAGGCGCGTGTGATATCCGCATCTCTGTCCACAGCGGCTGCTCTTAAAGGGCCAGCTACCAATAAAGCGTTCTGTCAGTAAAGTTACTGAAAGAACAAAGGGAACAGAGAAAATTACTCACTGCTCTTGACTAAAGAACTTGTGTAGCTTCAATAAGTAGTAGTCTATATAATTTATAATTTATGCAGCCCAGACTGTTTTATAACTTTATTCAACTTCTGTATATGTCCTACCTGTTAGACAGTTAATTTTTATCCAGACATCAATGGCTTATTGATCATTATAGGTGTTATCAATCATTTAGTTGTTATTGCTAATTTCAGAATTATCACTAATCTGTGTGTGCATTTGGTTTAGAACCAAACAAGTTGACTCATGAAACCATTTGTTTATTATCGCAATCGCATATCACAACCGCAATATTGAACTCAATAATCGCAATATGACATTTTCCCCAAATCGTGCAGCCCTAGATAAAATTATAAATCTTTACCCGGACAAGTGACTTTTCTGCATGGACAAGAGAAACATAAATTTATTTGTCCGAAGGACAAGTGCCTCAAAAAGTTAATGTCAAGCCCTGCACCAAATGCTACGCAAAAAAAATAAATGTTGAAGTATTTTCCGATTTTTGTATGTGACTTTTTGCCCCTTTATTAAACATTTAAAATATTCACAAATTAATATGCAAAAAATTGATTTTACTGGTTTTCTAACTAAGGCCAAACCAGGAAATGATATTTTTCCCGCAGTGCTGAATGAAAAGAGCCATAGCCTACTCTCTAACCATACAGAGAGGTGATTTAGGCTATAGGTGATCTGAAAAAATAACGAGGCTATACCTCCATCTCCGCTGTAAGGATGGGCCTTTAGAGAGAAATTCATATGGATTACATTATCAGACGGTATTTGCTTTCGATTCGAATTTGTTCTTTAAAAGTGGACATTTCAAGCTTTAGCCTACATACATAGGCTATATTTTGTTTCAGTTCATTTTTGAGACACGATCACGGAGACCATGAAAGCTCGCCTGATTGTTTTATTTTATTTTACAAAAGCACAACGTTTTCTTGTTATTGTGAGTTTACACAAATAAAAGTAGTTGCGAATGATGTATTATTATTTTCTGTATGACCAGAAATTATAGAGTATTTTAAGTTGTTTCCACTGCTGATAGGAAAACGCAAGTGTTCGCGCCTCCGTGCCATGCAGTGCGCGCTCCACACTCGCACAAACCTTTGGATAAGCGTCACAATCTTTTGTTTATTTGTGATAATCTTAGCCCTGTATTATTATTGTCTAACCTGTATTATGACTGACATTTGACGAATGCTTTGTTCCTTTTTTGGATAAAACCGTCTTCTAGCCTAAATGTAGGATAATAATAATAATAGCCTAATAATAATGGCAATTATTATTTGCGGTTATAACTATAAATTAGTTCACTTAAGACAGTAATTATGTTTCTCATAAAATAATTTATTAATGTTTTATTTTTTATATAACCTGATATTTTACAGTTTTTGAAATGTTTTTGTTTTATGTTTATTTTTTATATGTGAAGTCTTTTCTTTTTATTATTATTATATTATACTGAGCTTTTTCCTCCCCCCCCCCCAAAAAATGACTTTAAAGATGTAAATGTTTTTTTTTAGAAAATTCAAGAAATTACCAATTATCAAATGTCAGTCATAATACAGGTTAGACAATAATAATACAGGGCTAAGATTATCACAAATAAACACAAGATTGTGACGCTTATCCAAAGGTTTGTGCGAGTGTGGAGCGCGCACTGCATGGCACGGAGGCGCGAACACTTGCGTTTTCCTATCAGCAGTGGAAACAACTTAAAATACTCTATAATTTCTGGTCATACAGAAAATAATCATACATCATTCGCAACAACTTTTATTTGTGTAAACTCACAATAACAAGAAAACGTTGTGCTTTTGTAAAATAAAATAAAACAATCAGGCGAGCTTTCATGGTCTCCGTGATCGCGTCTCAAAAATGAACTGAAACAAAATATAGCCTATGTATGTAGGCTAAAGCTTGAAATGTCCACTTTTAAAGAACCAATTCGAATCGAAAGCAAATACCGTCTGATAATGTAATCCATATGAATTTCTCTCTAAAGGCCCATCCTTACAGCGGAGATGGAGGTATAGCCTCGTTATTTTTTCAGATTATAAATCACCTATTGCCTAAATCACCTCTCTGTATGGTTCGAGAGTAGGCTATGGCTCTTTTCATTCAGCACTGCGGGAAAAATATCATTTCCTGGTTTGGCCTTAGTTAGAAAACCAGTAAAATCAATTTTTTGCATATTAATTTGTGAATATTTTAAATGTTTAATAAAGGGGCAAAAAGTCACATACAAAAATCGGAAAATACTTCAACATTTATTTTTTTGCGTAGCATTTGGTGTATAGGCTACAGTTCAAATTAAAATTTTGGTGTTCAACTTTGCGTTTTAAAAATAGGGCCTACAACAACCATTTTTCGTTTTTCAATTACGGGTTAAAAAGGGGAAAACGAATGGACGCAAAAGTACACGGACCATGGGTAATTTTGAAGCTTGTTAATGATTTCACTGTGTTTAAACGAGAAACAAGCCAAAACAAATTTGGTGCATTCTCGTTTTTTGTGCATTCTCGCAGTTTTTGGCGAGGTTTTGTGATGGAAAACCTTGGCATCTGGCAACCCTGCTGGAGTGGGCGGGGACTCTAACCACCTTCCGTTTCAACTGAAATGTGCTTCCGTTTCAACTGAAATGCTTTCATACAACATACTGAAATGATTTTCAGTTGTGTGAGTGAGAGCGTTTCAGTTATGTTTGTAAAAGCATTTCACTTGTATGTGTGTGAGCATTTCACTTGTGTGTGTGAGAGCATTTCACTTGTATGTGTGTGAGCATTTCAGTTGTGTGTGTGTGAGCGTTTCAGTTGTGTTTGTAAAAGCATTTCACTTGTATGTGTGTGAGCATTTCAGTTGTGTGTGTGTGAGTGTTTCAGTTATGTGTGTGAGCATAATATTTTCAGTTGTATGTATGAGAGCATTTCAGTTGTGTGTGTGTGAGCGTTTCAGTTGTGTGTGTGAGCGTAATATTTTCAGTTGTATGTATGAGAGCGTTTCAGTTGTGGTTGTCAAAGCATTTCACTTGTATGTGTGTGAGCATTTCATTATAGTATGTGAATGAATTTGGTTTTATATGTGTATGTGAGAGGAAAAGTACATGTATATGCAAGGTAATTCTGAATAATGTCCCTAGGGGCACCTCATACCTGGCACTGCGTATCTAGGGCTGCATGATTGTGAATAACGTGTGAGCAAGTGGGGGTGTTAATTGATTGATTGGTTAATGAGTATGCTCCCAATTATTGTGGATTCCTCTCAGGTGTGTTTGTCATGTGTCCATGCCATGTGATGCTCTATTTAAGCTGCACCTGTACCAATAAACGATTGACTGTGTTCTCACTGCAACCTGTGTGAAGCATGTTTATTCTCTGTCTTTAGCCGATATCTAGTCAAGCTCTGTTTAACAGTTCTGATGACGCAAGAGTTGCAAGTATGGCAGCTGAGAAGGCCATTCTTTGTGTTCTTTGTGAAGAATTTTCGGAGCCTGATGAAGTCGGTATAAACGTTTAATACTACAAAATATGCCCGATGTTACAGTTACTGCACTTGCCGCCCAGAACACAAGAGAACATCCCAATCGAGTGAAGAGATTTGTGGAAACTGAAATGGAAGCACATCTTACCTAATTCAGACTAAAACACATCTATTCAGCCTCACATACTGACTTTATTTGTAGTTCATACTGTTTTAATACCCTGTATTTTCTTTCTCATTTTTAGGAAAAGCACTTAATTACCATTGTTTATTTCTATACCAAATGTCACACACTTGCAATGAAGCTAAAAATATAAACAACTACATTATATTTATATCCTATATTTTTACAATAAAACTTACGACAAACATATCTTAAATATCCTCAGTTGTTGCGTATATATAATTTGTAAATTACTTTCCTTGAACCCATTGTGCGAGTTCTCTTTAATACCGTGTGCTTTATATACATGTTGCTGCTGATTGGACTGCAGTTCTGACACACCCACCAAACAAGAGAAAACGCATCTCAAACCCCGTTGCACACCGTTTCCAGGAAACATGACGTTCAACCCGGAAACCGAAGCAAAACGTTGCACACCGTTTTGAACTTGAACGTGCCCCAGGTCTATAGCACGAGTGCATATCGTTAGCCTCATAGCATAATTGCCTAAGTCATATTTCAACGTTTTTGGAAAACACGAAAAAACACAATATTTAGAAATCACATTGTGATTTTTTATTGATATTATAACAGTACATTCAACCAGATGTGTGAACAAGTATACAAAAAGAAAAAGATCCATCACCAATTGCCTCACAAATAAAAGTGACTTAGGCAGAACATGCCATGACTTAGGCATTTTTTCTCTTACATTTAAATGCAAACATAACATAACAAAAGTTGTTTTTCTCTCTTGGATTTCATGTCCACAGTTAACTATGCATGATCCGATGGTTCTGGGGGCGATGCCAAGTGTTGAACAGAAAATATTCTTACACACAGGTAGTTTACATCTATCTGCCTGTTGCAGGTGGTAAAATAGGGACGTTGTTCTCCTTGATGCAACACCGCCTTTCTTCTGTTTTATGGGCACATTTTCAACTAGAGTCTGGATATACAGCTTGCGTGTCTCCCAGGAGGGCATGGACCAGAAATTGTTGAAGATATCGGTTCTCTCCTCTTCAGTCAGTAGTTCACAACTTCGTTTCTCCGACTTTAAGCAGTGCTGTGATGTGCAGGGTGGACCCATGGTCTTTGGTGGTCTCTCCTGTCCCATTGTATTCTTGTAAATCTCCCCCTTAAGACGCTTCTCTATCACCTCTCGCTTCCACTTATCTGGCCTTGGACGTCTATGACGTTGAACAGCAGCGGCTCCTGCATGTCCTTCACTGTGTTGAGCTGTGTCTGTATCACTACCATTATCTGGGCTGTCATCTTTCTCAGGTCTATAGTCCTCATCCAAGACAGTGTCATCGATTTCACTATTTGACTATAAATCAGGATCTGATTCAGCTCTGGAGGCTTTACTGGCTGTTTCCTCTTCTATCTGTTGCCTCATGTCTACGTCATTACCTTCTTTCTCAGGTCTACTCATCTAAATCCTCTAACTCCACTACATTTCCTGACAATAAAGCAGAACATAAAGTGCTGTTGAATATTTGAACACAATTCATATGTTCACTGCAAAAAAAAGGTAACACTTTACAAAAAGGTTAATTTATTAAACATTATGTATTAACTAACATGAACTTGCAATGAGTAATACATTTGTTACAGTATTTATTAATCTTCGTAAATGTTATTTAATAGAAATAAAACTGTTAATTGTTTGTTCATGTTAGTTCACAGTGCATTAACTAATATTAACAAGATTTTAATAAAGTATTACTAAATGTGGAAATTAACATTAACAAAGATGAACAAATGCTGTATAAGTGCAGTTCATTATTAGTTAATGTTAATTAATGTAGTTAACTAATGAACCTTATTGTAAAGTGTTACCCAAAAAAAATTCTAAATCTTACCAAATACTTCTTATGTCTAGTCAAAATGTCTAATTTCTAAATGTCTAATTTCTAAAACAAATCTATTTGCCCTTAAAATAAAAAGTAAATGCTTGAAAAATTACTTCACTTGCCTAAAATGACCTAAATGTCTTTTTATGGTGATGTTCTGACCAGAAATTGCTAGCTACTTATCTTGTAGCAAAAAATGTGTTCAGTTTATAATCCCTTTGATTGACTGGAATTACATTTAGTGTCTAGAAAATTTAAGAAATATGAACTCTTACCAGATAAAACGAATCAAACAGAAGAGCTAATACATCACTTCTGGACATCTGTCTTTCCACGTTTTTTGCCATTTTGTTTGTATCAAAACTGTCTAAGTCAAAGAGATGACTGAGGCAGATAGTGTTTTTGGATCCCAATAAGTGTTGTGATTGGCTAAGGACATTGGCAGAAAGGCAGGATGATGCAGCAGTGGAAGGACAGTAAAATTAGGCAGATATCACAATTTGGCAAAAAAATGACTTAGGCAATTATGCTATGAGGCTAACGATATGTAATACGTAATACGTGCATCTGGTAGGCAAAAAAAGTGCGTATCATTTGTAGCCTATGGCGCTAAATTGCTTATTGGATGCACGTAAAAGGTAATTTATGCGTATAAAGAGCACGCAAAGCTCGATCGGTCACATTCTCTGCTCCTTTTCTGTGTACAGTTTATTCCAGTTAATATAATTTATTCATCATGCTAATAAGATTGTGTAGTCTTCATTTTCTAATGCGTAAAAAGCATTAATATAATCCATAAATGGTTCTTAGGTTGTTTTATCTGTGTAGCCAGAATATGATGTCATGTGCAGTTTACCAAAACACAAAAAACATTTTATGTTGCCTATTCCTATTGTAGAAGTTTGAGTGGAATTTTATTTACTGAATGAGATTGATCGGTATTGGAAACACAGTTGTTTTCTTTACAGAACTACAGAACAGTTATCGCCCTTACATTTTCCCCAAAGATAAGTTAATATGTCCTGTTTTGTATTACTAGAAAGAAATTATAGCTGTTAAATATATTTCCATGTGTGTCACTCATCACAGTTCCTGGTAGTTCATGCAGTAAATGGCTGATTCAGGTGTTTAAAAAGTAAAAAGTGCTTTACGCTCAGTCTTAAAAAATTTACTGCTTTTTTTCACTCGCACAATCACATCCCTGATTACTTACCCATCCATATCACTTTCATTCTAGATTTGTTAATTCACCTATTGCCTTAAGTCTTTCTAAAAAAAAAAAGGCATATTCTTGGGACCTTGTGTGAATTCTTGTAACAAAATAGATTGTGAAATAGAAATAGCTCCTGGCGCAGCAGGTGCATTAGAGCTACAATTAGCATCAAGCTATATAACACAATTTAAAAGATTAAAGATACACACTTTTTCTTCAAAACTCACTTTAAACGACCAACGAGTGTTTTTTTAATAACTTCCGATTGCAATCTAATATGGATTTTGGTCATATAATGTTGTTGAAATATGTCATATTTAGCATTTTATTTGGAGCTAATCGCTACACGTGGTTAGCATGTATACTGTAAACATTCTTTATTCATATGAATAAACCCCAAATCGCATGAATATCCCACACAAATCATATACTATCGTAATTGTGTGTTTATTCTAAATGTTTGACGTGTAAAACGTTTATTTGGCTTTGTTTTTCACAGAGCTGTGAAGCAGGAAGTTTACACAGGACGTGGTCATGCAGAAGGCAGGAATTATGCCACGTAAGATGATTGACAGCCATATGCGGAATCAGCTGACACTGACACAGACATTGTCTAGTGCATCTATGTGAACACAAACAAACCAGAACAGACGTGAGAGAAAATGAATGAACTGAATTATTCTATTCAAAATATCAAACATTACAGATTGATTATTTTGCACTCCTTAAGAAATTTATGTCACTGCAACCTAGTTTTATCACAAACAGTGGTCAAACATCGAATCTGGAGTCTTTAATCTTTACTCAGTTTGTCCAGATCAAGTAAGAGTGTGATGTTTTAAGGTGCAGTGAATGTAAAACAACAATTATCTGGAGCCGTCGGCGACCTTTGTATGGAAACGGGTTAATCTAAGCTCTGTCAGTAAAACTGGGCCTAAGACTTTTTTTCCTTTGGAATAAAATACACCAATGAATCATTAACATTAAGACCAGGAATGTGTACAAAGAAAGTAAATGGGGTTCGATTTGATTGTATGTCAACTTGCAAAGATGAAATGTTAAACGGCACAATCGGTCATTTTGCACTCCGCTGAAAAACAAAATTCTACTCTGTTCAATAAAGTATGTTGCAATTCGACCGAATATGTTACACAAAAATAGGGATTGACTACAGACATGGAAACTTATTTTGATACCAAGTGGTGTTATTTTTTATTATATTTATTGCTCTGTCATTCTGGTCAAACTCTGAATGAAACATTTGGAGTCAAATGATTAGTGATGGTCAGGGAACCGAGGTAAGAACGTTTGGCTCATGGGTTCATGATCTGTCGAGGTCGACCATAGCCTGTCATGCCAGCCTGGGACGCCCCTTTATTGGATCCCATCTGCAGACCGATGACATTTTTCCCCTCTTTAATCTGGTTGTCAGAGAAATCTCTCCGGTTCTCCTGAGCTTTCCTGCAAATAATCAACATCGATAAATTAAACAAAACCATACTTTTTGATTTATAACCCTAGACAAAACAATCCGTGTAATCTCTGAAGTGTGATCATCTGTAACTCACTTGAAGAACCAGTTGGGATCTCCATTGAAGGCGCCGTCATCTTTTGTCACCGCGATGCTGCCCAGAGCCATGAGTGTCCTCTGCACTGCGGCCAAGTCCTTTCCTAGAGGATTTATTAATGCAAGCTATAATAACAGTGATGCAAATACACCTTCACTGTTCTGGACTTTCTTGAATTTTGGTGTCTAGCAGGGAGAAGTCCACAGTGATTCCTGCATTAATGCTGTTTGTTCTAATTGAACTGATTACATGTTGAATGCTTTTTGGTTTGTTTGTTTTCAACAGTAACCATTGTCTATTGCAATAGATACCAGTGGTAAATATTCCAGAGATACTTGTTGTTTGGTACTTGGAATAACGTGTATGGTTCAAGGACAACACCTAATGTGGTTTGAATGTAACATTACACCCAGAATAATTAAAAACACCTGTTAAATGCAATTGTTACTGTAGCATGAGAGATAATTGTACATTCTCCTGTGTTGTATCTCAGGAAAGAATCAGAACACCTGTTGCATTCCTGAAGCTCAAGAGTTATTTTGTCTTTTCTAGGAAAAATGTATTACAATCCACTTTGAAAAATGTCCTCCAAACACTTTCATTACACTTATTACAAAGACAATGGTGATCAATGGATGTGTTAATATTACTTGAAGGTAAATAGTTTAACCCCCTGGGGTCGGCTATCGCGCCGGCGCGATTGTCTCGCTTTTTTTCTTATCAGTGCAAAAGAGACTCAAAATACTCGGTTGATTTTGATCTTACATATAAGTGTTGTACATCATTAGATCCTGTTAAGTTTCTATTTTTTTTGTGGATACTCACAATAAAAACAAAGTGTTGTGCTTTTCACCAAATAAAGAAAAACAAACATGATGCGAGTTCTGCGTTCTCTCTGTCAGTGAAGTCCATTCTGAAACGCGTCCTAAGATTAACTGTAACTCTGCGATTACTTGTCACACAGGCACGAGAGGTTTTTCTTTATGAAGCTTAAATTGTCTTCTTTTAAATGAAGTAATTTATATAAAAAACAAATATTCTCAGTTTATGCAATCTGTATGAAAAGAGAGTGCTGTCAGTATTTTTTTTCCCCAGCTCATTACACTTCATTACGCGTTAATCTGACACGCCCACGGAGGACGCGCGCTATTCAAACGCAAATGTCGAGGCAAGCCATGACAATGCCCACATCAGCCGTTCCACCGCGGCGGTAAAATGTGTGGTGTATTTGCTGCCTTTTACCGCTAAGAGGCGCTACAATCATAGACTCTGAAAAGTGTTCGTTTATTCCGGTTTATTCTCTCTAATGCGTAATCTGCTGCTGCACCGCGCTGATTCAGAGCGATTGAAAGCTGGTAGCAGAAGAATTCAACAAGTGAAATGTAGTTAAAATAATTCATAATCACAATACTGAAATTAGGCTACTGAAATGTAATTGAATAAATAATGAAAACATTTCAACATAAAACATTGCAATAAAAACATTTAGGCTACATCAATGAGGCTTTACAACTTTATCAGCGTACAGACGATAGCTCAGTGGTTAACGCAACAACACGAGCTTCGAGGAGCTTCAATCGACCCGAGATCGAATCTCAATGTAGCATACATGTTGTTAACCGATGTTGTCCTACAGCGTTTATATTTTACCACCTTGATGCTTAAATAGGTAACTGTTTATATCTGTTTACTTATTTAAAGTCAAGAGTTTTGTTTAATTATCATTACAACATAAATTTGCTACATTCCTGTAGAACCGCAGCCGCTGCTCAAACGACAAAAACTGATGAAGGAAGATTGTCAGCCGATTGCATCAGAAAATGAAAATGAAGAAGCTCGTCTTTAGTCTGCTAAATTATTGTGTAATGTAAAAGAACACTAAAATGACTTAAGTTTGAAACCAAGTTCGAACATTTCAAGGTTTACATTTTTTAATTTAAAACAGGGTTGCATCGGGTTTAGAGTTTATTTCTTTTGCGATGCAAAATAAGAAACACTAGGCTAATCTTATTCTTGCGACATTTTAAATTTGTATTGCCAAAGAAATTACAGCTAAATTAAACAATTAAAACAGTACAAAACGAAAATTGTCCAAAGAAACATAATTAAATTAAAAACATGCGTTTCTCTTTGCCTCTCTCGCGCTGGATCTCTTTTTAACAAGTTTATTTAGTCTCCCTCGCTGCGCGCGCCAGGTCTCTCTCTCGAAATTAAACATTTCAGGGTAAAAACACATCATACAGCTGATAATACTGTATATGTCGCTGCGTGTCAGCCATACAAATCACGAAAAAATTATTTAACCTTTAATTGTTGCTTCAAAGACACAGCATGCCTTGTTGAATTCACCTTACAATAACTTCAATTGAAATTGTGTGTGAAAAAACTTTAAATAGGCTACAATAAATAAACTACAATATTTATAATTTAATAAGATATGGGGTCTACATTTGGACACAGATTTATCCTTACAATAATTTTGCCTGCTCATCAGGCTGGCTATCCGACACTCTCCATATGAAAGAGGAACATTAACACCTTTGTCCAGCAACTGTCCCTCCAACCCCCCACAGGCTATCGGAGTCTGAGGCTGACTTAACACAAAGAGAAGTCGCAATTCACACTTAAATCGCTATTCTAGACAGTGTTGATAATGAAGGAATTAAATGATTTAAGTTACATGTAGCCTAGTGATATTTCTGTCATAAAAGTTTATTACTATATATTTCATTATTTCAATAATTGATGAAATAAAACTGGTTTGGGCCAGCTTTTTCCAAGCAAAACTAAATATAATCTGAAAAAACGCATGTTAATTTGTTACAGAACAAACAAAATGAACAAAATGTTCAACTCAATATTAAATTCTACATGGATCTTTGGATCCTTACAAGGCATGCAATTTGTGAATTAAGTTTTTATTTTATTTTGTATTATTCAAATAAATATCGAAACACGGTGCTTCGTGGTAATGCTGCTAAATTAAATAACATTTATAGAATAATTATGAACTTAAATGAAACAATATCGCAACATTTCGACAAATACATTATTTGATATGTTTTTACATTTTAATTCAGGGCGATTTAGCCTACATAGAGCGAGATTTTCACCCTTGTCTTGTCATTTTCTCATTGGGAAGCGCTTACATTGCATGTTTGAGTAGATCCTCTGTACCTCTCGTTTTCATATGGATTAGCCTACATAATCAGATAACATTTATTAGCCTAAATATTTAGACATTTAAAGGCTTTAGACATAGCCGATTTCTTATCGTGACTGAGCTGAAGTGGCTTTCGGTTCATTTTTTGTGACGCGCAGTTCCCGGAGACAGAGACGACAGATATACTGTTGTTTTTGTCGTTAGCCTATATGAATACAAGTTTACAGTTTTGAACGATGTAAGCCTACTCTACTCTTATCTGTATGACCAAAAAATTACGGGGGGGATTAAAATAATTCAGCAGAAGCAGGGATGTTTAGACCAGAAGGAAATCCTAGTCCCCCTTGGCAAATCACACTTTACTTAAAACCATGTTTTTAAAAAACTCTAGGTTGTAGGGAACAGACCTCTCTGCCATGCACGCGCATGGTTTGGAGCACAATATCTGTCTCGCATGCACGCTCGCTCTAGATAGATTACGGGATATTTTAACTAATTTGCGGTATAACTAGTCGATCACGAGTGGCTTAACAGGTAGATCTATAGATAAACTATATCTTTTAGGAATTTGACCGACCGGGTTGACACTTCAGCGTGAGAAATCGGGGGTGTGGCGTGAGAGCGTGAGATTTGGGTCAATTGCGTGAGAAGCCTACTCTCACGCTCAATGCGTGAGAGTTGGCAGCCCTGAAATTTTTTTTATATATATATATATATATAGGCTATATATAATAATTTTTTTTACAGAACTGCTTTTGAAATTACGATTGGTAGCCTATTATTATACAGATGCAAAGTCATTCTGTTGGATACTATTTTGTTCCTTAGTGTAAAATGGAAATGCATGATAATTGTATTTTATAAATATAAGCAAAAAAAACTGTATGGTGTAACAGAGTTTTAGAGCTAGACAAATCTAAATAAATATAAAAAATACAGCAGACCTTGTTTGTGCGGGATTTGAACCCGTGTCATCTTGATGATGAACCCTAAGTTCTACCGTTTGGCTATGAATTTTCTCACTGAGAAATACCCAAACCTCTGTTTCTCACATGAGCGATTTTTTCATTTAGCCTGTGAGTGTAGGCCTATACTTTAGCCTTTTACAGTTTTAAAAGATTATATCTTATCTGTATGACCAACAATTACGGAGTAGGCTATAAATGTTTGTTGTAGGCTTATTTGGAAATTACCATAACTTGTAGTATTTCATCCTTAGGCTACAGACATTAGCCCCACTTACGTTTTGCTAAATGTCCCTTTGCGCCACCTAGCGGTCGTTTCGCGAACGACTTTGAAATGCGACTGGTTTATTTTGACCGCGGTGGTTGGCTAAAAATGTGATGTGGATGGCTAAAAGGTTGGACTAAAAATGTGCTTTTGGCTTTCATTTATATTTTGATTGTTTGTATATATATATACACTACCGTTCAAAAGTTTGGGGTCGGTACGATTTTAAATACTTTTAAAAGAATTCTCTTCTGCTAACCATGGCTGCGCTTATTTGATTAAAAATACAACAAAAATCAGTTATAGTATTAAATATTATCTCCAGTGTAAATCAGCTGTTTTCTGTGTGAATATATAGTAAAGTGTAATTTATTCCTGTGATCAAAGCTGAATTTTCAGCATCACCAGTGTCAGTGTCTTCAGTGTCAAATGATCCTTCACAAATCAGTATAATATGAGGATTTGATGCTCAAGAAACATTTATTATTATTATCAATGTTGAAACAGTTGTTGGTCTGTCAGTTGTACAGTTTTTTTTTTTTTTTTGGATTCTTTGATTAATAGGGTTAGGGTTAGAATCTTTTGTAACATTATAAATGTCTTTACTGTCACTTTCGATCAAATGAATTATTCCTTGATAAATAAAAGTATTGATTTCTTTCCTCCAAAAAATAAAAATAAAATTCTCACTGACCCCAAACTTTTGAACGGTAGTGTGTGTATATATATATATATATATATATATATGTGTGTGTGTGTGTGTGTGTATAAATATTTATTTATTTATATATATATATATTGTCCTTGCATTCTTTCTTGTGTGACACCCCTGAATGAAAGGCTCATTAGTATGCAGTCTGCTCAGGTGAGAACTGCCTAATTATTCATGAGGGGGTTGGGCCGTTCCGCCCATCCACATATTGCCTTTGCAAACAAAAAAATGTTTTTCACAATTTAAAACAATCTATTGTTTTATGAGAATGATTAGGCAGAATGATTTTCAGATCAATTCGAAGCAAAAACTCTAGGCGACAACATCCACTAGTCAAAAGTCTTGTGGACAGATATTTAGTATGTTATTTGTGGCCTTATATTAGAAACTTTATTTTTTAGTTTTTTCAATAACCACGCATAAACAATATTCTCTCAAAAATACAAACATGTATTAATATGTTGTTCACATATTATGGTAGCCCTGTGTGTGCTATATAGAGTGTAATTTCACCTGTGCCATTAATATGTTTATAAGCAACTGAAAAAAGCAGAAATGTCAGAGCATGCCAAAACATCTCAAGGACCCTGAAAACACCTTGGACCCCAGAGGGTTAATAAATAGAAAATATATTTTCAACACATTATTTAGTCAGTAACGTTGTACTAAGAAATATGGTGCAACAAAAAGGATCACTGATTTATTTCCCCCCTCATGCATAGCAGAGTTGAAATGTTGATCTTTACAAGGTCATACTAAACATAAGACAATATGAAAAACTTCTGATTGATCAAAAATACTTCTGACACTCAGATATGTAGGAAATGTATTTTTACATTCAATTTCATATTTTATTTTGAAATTGATTTTGTATTATTGCACACACTAATCAGATAATATGACTGCATTTAATATCCTATTAATTAATCAGACATGCTTTCTGCATATATGGCATGTGATACATTAATAATCATTCAACCATATTTATTTAACAACCTTATTTAATCTTGATATGGGATCTGAATGTCTAAGAAGAATATATATATTTGTT
Source organism: Rhinichthys klamathensis goyatoka (assembly GCF_029890125.1). Lineage (NCBI taxonomy): Eukaryota > Metazoa > Chordata > Actinopteri > Cypriniformes > Leuciscidae > Rhinichthys > Rhinichthys klamathensis. Next base: position 118,511 of record NW_026606831.1, read on the forward strand.
GGAGAAAGGTCTGATATGTTGGTGTACTCACCCTCCCACAGATCTACCGTCTGAAACATGTCGGTTTTGACGACGCCATATCGCTCTGCAGCATTAAGGAACTGTGACACCTGCTCCATCTGTTTGAAAGCCATACTGGAGCTCTGGATCTTCTTTACGGGCTTTTCCTTACACAGACTATTGATGAGCTCACACAAAATCTGAGAACGGGCAAAGGAAACAAGATTACACTCTACATAAAACTCTAAATTTTCCATAAATGTGATCATAATTATAAATGACATTATAACAACACTAGTTATCTGGAAGAGTAACCTGGCCACTCAATGTGGTTTGATTATCTATCACTCAACATGAATTCGATTTTGGTGTGTCCTATCATTCCTTGTGTAAACTTTGGTGTCTCTTTTTCAATCCCTGTTCATTTGACCTTCTGAATAGCCTATAGGTTGTTCCCTTTCGAAGAGGAACTCAACACTGTGTCTAGGATCGACACTATGGGGAACACATCAGTGTGACCAGTGTCTGAAGCGAGTGTAAACACACGATAATTTCATTGGCTGGCGACAGCCCGTGATGTCATAAGCAGAGCGCCTGGAAGCAGGCCCGTCGGAACAGGACAGGCAAACCAAGCAATTGCTTGGGGCCCCAAGCTGGACTGGGGCCCCAAGACAACGACTGTTTAAGAATAAAATGCAACGACAAACTGTGAGCGCCCCTTTGATAGTCAATGCAGTAAAGTGCAATGACACTGTTATCGGAATCCCCCTCAAGGGGGCCCCTCTCAGTAGTCGCTGACGACAGCCAGCCAACCACGCGATCTCTGCTGCCGGCAAAATACAAACCTCCTCGGGAGTTATCATGAAGCGGAATTATGCTTCAGGAAGCCAGAAAAGAAAGAAGAGAAAGGAAGAGAAGGTTAAGAAAAATACCAGATAGTGGTAAAGTAATAAATTACACTGCATAAAAATAGCTTGTCTTGTACAAATGGTGTAATTTTGCAGCAGGTAAGTTAACATTAGGCTAGCAAAAATATGTTTATGTTAGCTACCTGCCTGACGGCAAATGCTGCTTGTAACGAACAGTTAGTGCAAAAATTTTTCCGAACGGACGGAATATGGTTAACGTTACATACTGTAATATGTTTTTTAACGGTTTAACCCTTTGATGCACAACATGGGTCTAAATAGACCCGACTGAGTTTTCATTTTCTATATCTTTGCAAGAAATTAATTTCATCATTCAGTATTCCAGGTATTCCTCAATTAACTTGTTTTAGATCATTACAAATCCTTATTTAAATTTTTCCTTTCTTACTTTTCGAATAAAAATCGTTTTTGTTTCACTACCCTTCTAATGCGCAACATGGGTCTAAAAAGACCCGTATTCATGTTTCTTTGCTGAATATTTGAAATAAATATATTTTATCATTTATTAATCCAGGTATTCATTAAATATCTTGTTTTTGATTTCCACAAATCATTATTTTTATTTTCCCTTTCTTACTTTATAAACAAACACGGTTTTTGTATTTCTACATCAATTTTACACACATGGGTCAAAAATGACCCATATAGGAACCTTTGATATTTATAAATAGTATAAATATATTTACTGCAGAAAACTATTCACCTGCCACACATTTCAAAATTCAACACGGCTGCTTTTGTATATTTCATGCATGTAAGTTTTATTTAATACATTTTTTGTCACAGAAAATATTTGATATTTTGTGAAAGACATCTAGATATAGCCTAAAATTTGAACGTTTAGGCTAAGGTTACCTTGACCTTGAAATCCATTACTAGTGCAAAAGAGAAACATGTCCAATACTATTAGCTAGCTTGCGGTCGACATATTTTATTTTATCTAATGTTAGCTAGGTCAACAAAATAAAAGTTGCGATAGAAAGTTATATATACAAGTATTATATTGGTGCTGTCTGGCAGAAACCTTACCTGGGCAGTACCTCCATATTAATTTTTATTTGTGGTCATAAATCAATGCTATCGGTCACATAAGCCGTCGTGTGGTGGCGTTCTGGTGCACTATGGGTGCTGTCGCATCATCCGGGTGGATGCTGCACATTGGTGGCGGGGAGATCCCCCCTACAGTTGCACTACACTACAGTTCAATTTCAGTGTTATCGGTTATATGTGTGTTATGCGTGACAAAGTGGCCAATAAACATATTTTAAGTGTTACAGTAAATGTGTTGATCTAAACAACTGTGACAATGGTTATTTTAACAAAAAGTTTTCTTTATTCTTTTGTTTTATCACGTTTGCATAGATGGGTCATTTTAGACCCATGTGTGTAAACTTGATGTATTTACACAAAACCTAGGAAATATTAAAATATGAATTTGTGATAATTGAAAACAAGATATTTTGAATATTCATAAATCATGAAATTTATAGATCATGAAATAGAAAATGCTCAAATAAAGTGATTTCAAAAGGTGAAACAAAAAAATGCCGAGCCATGCATGAAATAACATAGGAAATGAATACGGGTCTTTTTAGACCCATGTTGTGCATTAGAGGGGGTATCCATAGCTTGCGCATCAAAGGGTTAAGGAGTTCCAGAATCACTGTTTATCGTATTTAATGACATGACATTGCTATAGCTAATAGGTTTTGATGAAAGTGGCATAGCATAACTATTCCACCGTGATAATCTATTTACCAATGGGGGTTAGGAAAACCACACAATAAATTCCATGCATCAAACATTAGCTTGGGATGTTTTTAAGCATTGGTAGTGAAAGCAGCATCCCTTCCCTTCTAATATCAAAATATGGAAATGCTAACATATCTTTAAGTTTTCTGTAACTCTTTATAATAACAATCATTAATAGATGGTAAATTGTTAGTTATTTAATATTTAGTTAATTGCCATTTAACTGTTAGCAAACAGTCTTTTTACTTAATAAATAATTTGTAATCTTACCCATCTATAAACATTATTTAACCTGAAAAAGGCAGAGGAACATGATTTTTTCATAGCTTATGTCACTGTAATTTTTTATTTTTTTATGCACAGTATGCAACAGCAGTATTTGCACTGTAAACTTTTTTATTCATATAAAGTGTGTGTAAGTGTGTGTGTGTGTGGGGGGGGGGGGCCTCCATGTCCATTTTGCTTGGGGCCCCCAAATTCCTTCAAACGGCCCTGCCTGGAAGTATAAGAGGGCACCCGTAGGACACGTCATCAACCTTTTTGTCTTAAGGAGATGCTTGTTTGTATGCGAGTGTAAGACAAACGCTACCGGTGGAACGCGTTCGACTCCTTGAGGAAGCTGGATGTGCTCATTATGATGCATTCGAGAAACTGGTGACGGAGTTTTCCCTCTTTTCCACCTCGCTTTTAAATCACTTATGAATGTTATCTGTCTTCTAACTAAATTAAATTATTTTTATTACAATAAACAATCAAAATGACGGGGCGGTGCCAGGGTGGGCAAGTGATGCATTCGGTGTGTGGCTTAACACCGGTAACAGAGCAAGCCTACTCCCTTTAAAAAAAAGAAAGAAGAAAAAACAGGGTTTGAGCTGCCTCCCCCAGACTTCAGCAGACTTTAAGGTTTGGCAAGCTGCCCTTTTGAGCCTTAGGACTGAGGGAGGCGTTTACTTCCAGACCATTTTGAGTTTTAAAGCAGGGATCCATGCCCCCTTCTTAAAGCCTCAGTTATCCTTACACTTGATCTTTAAATAAAGTAGTGCGAGCAAATCTACCTGGATTCTGGGAAGAATGACAGGAAGGGTGTGAGCACTTCCATTATTTGCTTAGGGTAACTGAACAGAGCTGCAGGTCCACTGCAGCTGCCTGGGGATTAGTTTATTACAAGAATCTGTGCGATTAAGTGATTGTCATTCTTATATTACAGCCTTTTCTGTAAAAAAAAAAAAAAAAAACCAGAGTAGTGGAATTCCAGGGTCTCTTGTGTACGTCTTTTTAGGACGCATCCTGGGTTTGACGCTCTGACTCTGGCTAAGAGTCAAGCTATGCTATGCCCACTCTCTTTGTGCATACTCACACCTAGTGATGCAGGTATCCCTACGGCATGGCGGAGGGGGTATTTGTTCCCCATAGCGTTGATCCAAGAGGCAGTGTTAAGTTCTAATTCGAAATGGTTACCATTGTAACCATGGTTCTCTGAAAGGGGAATGATACATTGCTAAACCTATGTCTCCGTCTCCTTCAGACAAAGAAGTTGATGACTTGTTCTACGGGTGCCCTCTTATAGTTCCGGGCGCTCCGCTTATGACATCACAGGCTGTCACCAGCCAATGAAATTGTCGTGTGTATACATGTGCTTCAGACACCGGTCACACTGATGGAGTTCCCCATAGCTTCGATCCAAGATGCAGTGTTGAGATCCACTTCTCAAGGAACGTCTCAGGTTACGACTGTAACCCTTGTTACGCTTATGGGGAACGCCTCAGCGTTACTGGTATCTGAAGCAACTGTCAAATCAAAGCAATCGTATTGGCCAGCGACAAAAAGGCAGTAACCAGCTCACACTGAATAAAGAGACAGGCATCCTGGGAAGTAGGACTCGTATTTGTTTCCCAAAGTGCGCATAAAACCATGGCGAGGTATGTACGAACGGGACGCACTGAGATGAAAGTGCAGACTGCCTGTCGCGGGAACTGAAAATGGCAAAATGCACTTTTCGTGTCATGCATATGCATTCATGGGATGGTCAAGGGGAAAGTGGGAGTGTCACATAAAGAGATGGGAGGGGAAGCGTAAACTGCGCCTAATTATGTATTCCGCGTTATGTACAGAAAAAGCCGGTGAAAGCGTGCCCTTTATTTTGTGCTGAAAATTTTCCGCCTCTTAAGGCGAGACACGGCAGGCAAAAACATAGTTTTTTTTTCACTGGTCAATTTTGAGATTTCGGGATATTTGTCTTCAAAAACATGTCTTCTTTCAGACTTGTGGTGAAAAAAAGTCCGAAATACACATTTAGGTCTTTATTTTACTACACTTTGTCTGTTTGCGTCTGTAGATTTCTCATAAATTCATCAAAAGTTGGCATTGTAAATCATCCGTTGCTCCGCGATCACGATCTGCACCCTGTCATCACACACACCGTTAGAAAGCTCTCTCTCTCTTGTACAATGTTGTCGGATCCAAATATGGTCATTTCCTTTTTATCAGCAACCAATCGTGAAAGTAAAAGGGCGCAAATGCGCAATCTCATTGGCTGATGCTAAATCTTTAAAGCCCGTTTTCTCAAAATGACTTTTCTCTCATACTCAAAGTCCGAAATCTCCACTTCGGTAGCACCTGTATACACCAAACTTTCCAGTCTTGTACCTAGTTATATTACGAAGACATTTACAGAGGGATTTGTAAATATATTATTCCTAGCCCGATTTATATAACATTTTATTCCAAAAAACATGGCAAAAATAATTTTTTAAGGCTATTGACAGTATATTCTGATTTATAGGATAACAAAAGTAGATATCCATAAATCCCTCTGTAATTTTTTTCCCATCTAATATGTGAACACAATGAAAAAAAGAATTTTGAACCTGGCTTTATCCAATACTCAGATTTCATTTTTTTAAATATATGCAAATTAGTGCATATTTTATTAGATAATGTCTAATTTGCATATTTAAACATTAAATTACAGAAAACTTGTAATACATTTTTTCTCACCTTAATGTAGGTAATCAACTGGGAAAGTTTCATGGTGATATCTGCTAGTTAAAAAAATTACCCTATTCACCTGTAGTGTCTCGCCTTAAAAGCAGGTGTAACTTAGGAAGCGGGTTTCCTGGCATATGCCTCCTGGTGAAATGGTAGCAGTAATCCGAGCAAGACGAAGACATAGGCTTAGGAGACGAGCTGAAAAGATTTTTGCCACAAGAATCACACTTTTTCAATTGAGTGAAAACGAAATCATTAAGCATTACAGATTAAGCAGCTACGCAATATTACTGTTACTGGAAGAAATCAAAGATGACATCGAATCTCCGACTCAGCGTTCACTTTCCATTCCATTCCAGCAGTTGTAAAACTCCTCGCTACATTACATCAGTAGTGAGAGGCCCATTCAATTGCGCGTTTAAATACACGCAATTTACGGTATAGTGGGTGGGGACAGGCGCTGATTACCTGATGAACTGCAGGTTTGGTACATAACACGCACACTGCGGTTTCACATCAAGCGCTTTCTGCGTCTTGGCCATGGCGCTATTAACGCTGCGTTCGCAAATGTACGTACATCTGGTCCATAGTGCTTTTCAAACCCTTACAGAGTTACACTGCTCGACCCTGGACCTATAGAGTGCTATCCTTTTCAAACCACTGTGGAGGCTGGGTACTGTACATAGGGTCCCTAATGAGAGAAGTACCTCCAGCTCTTCAAAGGGACGACCCTCTCGAACAAGGACCAAGCTCTAAGGAATAACAGGGAGGCTCCAGAGCCTGTAAGATGTAACAAGGGAGCTACAACACTGATTTAGCTGAAAGTGCTAAAAACCTAGCTCAACCCAGAGGATCGCCTTCAAGGTGGCCTGCTTGAGGGTCAACTACTTGGTAACGAGTCTAGAACTCTAGGGCTAGTGTCAGGTAGGCTCCTGTGAGGCCTGCAACCTGATACCAATCTGCGCCATACTAGGGAGTCAGGAGCTTGCATGCTAAGAGCCTAGCTCAACCCGAAGGATTGCTTTCAAGGTGGCCAGTAAAGGGCCAATTACTTGGTAGCAAATCAATTTCTAGCAGAGATGGCCACCAGATGTCTGCTGGACTTGGGATACTCATTCACATTGCCAACACAAGCGATGTACTCAGCTTAGCGCCTTTTACCCTTTAAGAAAGGGGAGAATAGATGTCATGCAACCAGAATGTCGAGGAGGCCCCTTAAACCACTCTAGAATAACACGGCATGTGCTCTGGGCAAGTGTTTGAGCTCTAAGGGAGCGTACTCAACGCCATCCTGGATAGGAGGCTTCAGGGCTCTGGAAGCGAAGTGTTCAGATATCAGCTTGACCCGAGATAAAAACTCAAGGGTGGAGACCTAAAAATTATTTGACTCTAGCTCCAAGACAGGTTGCTGTCTGAGCTTAGCTCTGGAGGAGTAGAGGCATCAGCAGGAAGAAATTCCATGGAAGAGGCCTAACCACTCAACCCCACGACTTGATGGTCAAAATCAAGGAGCTTTAACAGAAGAGTCTATTTTAAAGACCACAGGCTAGATTATGCTACTATCAAAGCTCTAGAGAGCAGCGCCTTAAACATAGTGCTTGTCACTCTCTAAGCGAGAGGAAGCCTGACAACGCCCAGGTAACAACCACAGGGGAGGCTTTCCGAAGAAATAGCCTGCAATACCTGGCTATTTGTCTGTGGCAAACACCGCTAGGGAACTGAAGCTCAGCATTTCGCAAGAGGAGTCAGCTCACACTAGGCAGTTAGAGGAGGCCACAGGGTCTGCTACTCGCATTATTAGCCTAATGCAGAAGGCGGTCCCCGGCCGGGCGACTTTCACTGTGAGAGGAGGCATACCAGGATCACTAGCTGCCAGTCTTGGGCTGGAGATGCTCTCCTTTAGGAGTAGCCTACTCTGAGCTACGGCAAGCTAGGAGGCAGAGATGCTACAGCAAAAAATGCCTCTTTCTAAGAGACGCATTCCTAAAGTACTAAGCCTAGGCCGGATATCGGGGCAGCCAAAAAATTGAGGGCCGATCACACACGTATTCATGACCTTCCTGAAGCTCAGTGGAGCGGTGGCTTCAACATAATGACTCTCTAAGCGAGAGGAGGCCAGCTCACTCAATACAGGGGAACTGACCTCCGGGAGCTCAGTGGAGCGGTGGCTTCAGCATAACAACTTGCCAACGTCACTCACCACAGGGAAATTATCAAGGGGGCCTTACCACAGGCCTTCACTTGAAAACATCATCTACTTGAAACTCAGTGGACTGGTGGTTTCAACATACTGACTCTCTAAATTTACGCAAGATTTGTTTATTTATGTTCATGAAAATGGTTGAATATGTGATAAATGAACGGTTTCTTTGTTTTTCCGTTTAGTAGTCAAAAACAAGAAAACAAATTATCTGAAGGTACACGGACCTTGACACCATTCACATGAAAATGTTTGGCAGCAGGGGCGTAGCCATCATTTCAGAAGTGAGGCAGACAGAAATGTCAAGGATAATACCATTTTTTTTTTCTGATCTTTGTTATTAGAAATTAGATTTTATTTTCATTTTTGGCTAAGAAATCAAATACACTGCTGAACAAAACCAATAATTTGTATTCACTAATATTTTTCCCATATTTTCCTGATGACTACAAACACTTGTGCATTAAAGGGATAGTTCACTTTGAAATTAATTTTTGATATGTTTTAGCTTACCTTAAGGGCATCCAAGATGTAGGTGTCTTTGTTTCCGCAGTAGTTTCAATTTTGATATTTTTAGGTCAAACCGTTCTTGTCTGTCAGTCATATAATGCAGGTCTATGGTCACTTCCTCAAAGAGCAGCACAGAGAAGTCCAAATTAAACATGATTTAATGACTCTTAAATGTTAGTACACATTGATGGCCTAAGACACGAAACGAGCGGTTTGTGTGAGAAAACGAACAGTATTTATATCGTTTTTACCTCTTGTAACCACAGCCACGTCCAAGTGATCAGAGGGCGCCGGCGGTTCGGTCTGCGTTACAAGAGGTAAAAACGATATAAATACTGTTCGTTTTCTCAATGTGTACTTACATTTACGAGTCATTAAATCATGTTTAATTTGGACTTCTCTGTGCATGCTCTTTGAGGTGGACCCCATAGACCTGCATTATATGACTGACAGACAAGAACAGTTTGACCTAAAAATATCAAAATTGAAACTACTGCGGAAACAAAGACACCTACATCTTGGATGCCCTTGAGGTAAGCTAAAACATATCAAAAATTAATTTCAAAGTGAACTATCCCTTTCAGTCGTCATATATTTATGGTTTTATGTCAAACTATTTTTTTTATCACAGAAAAAGGCAAAAAATAGGCTATTTAGCACTGCATTATTCATATCCTTTATTGATATGAAAATCCATGAGATGGCTTGGAAAACACACATAAACCATATACTATATTGTTGCAATCGTGTGTTTATAGTCTTCACGTTTTATTAGTGAAAATCTTTTTCCAGTTTATTCAGCTGCAGCGATAGCTGAATGCATTTGTCCATATAAGGGGTTTCCTGACATAATAAGTTATTACTTCTATGAGTCCATATCTAACTTTCTGTGTGAAGGGTGCCCTCAAGCTTTCAGTATGAATGAAACATACATCATGAGAATGTTTAGCCTTTATGTTCACATAATGAATAAAATGTCTGCTAATGCATTTAATATACATTTATTCACATTGGCCCATGAAAACCTTGACCGAAAAATGTGATGGAGACGAATCGACTTTTTGTATTGGCAGCCCTTTCTTAAAAATGTGTACAAACTTTTGCTTTTTTATGATTGCCAAAATTACCTGATAATAACAGGCATGCCTTACTTACACATCCATCTTTGAGCCAGGTCTGGAAGCCCAGTTTTCCTGCCTCTGGCTTTCCCACCGCAGGCCCACACTGGGCCATAATCCACTCCACCAAACGCGCCTCCAGTTCAGTGTCATACTTCTGCTCAATTTTATCCTGCACTTGGCGGCTCATCCCATAAGATGGACCCTTGTTTGCCATAGTTGAAGCTCCCTGCTTTGATGAGAAGAGGAGACTGTCAATAGTGTAGGACCTGACGTATGTTCCGTGTGTACTAATCTTTAGAGTAACTACCAAATCAAGCAGCATTTAATATATGCTATTCCATGTCACTTTTATTATAATTTTTGTATTGATTTTTGCTCCAGTGTAGTGTTGTAGTTTGTCTGAAAATGTCCTTTATCAAATGTTATTAGTCATGTTCAATAGTTTGTTTGTTCAATAGCGTCTGAGTTTGTTTTATGGACAAAATATAAAACAGGAACAAGTTTGTAAAGTTTGTGTCATTTACCTCCCCAGAAAATCCTCTTCTCCTAAAACGTTTATTACATTTCAATTTAAAAATTAATTCCAGCTAAAACATCATCAGCATAAAGTGGAAAAAGAAAATGATGCAGGTAAAAGCAGCCACAAAGCCATAAAATGAACTTTCAAATCATGCGTAGCCTATAGATGTTGTGCAGCGTAAACAGTCCAACAGGTTTCCAACGGCGAACAGTTCAGCTCAATTTTTATGTTGTGTCAAATGGATTTCTTGAGCTAAACTGTTATACAAAAAGCAACCATAAAGGCACAGGTTCACATGTTCACGTAGTCCTTGAGTGAATGGGGCTCTTGGAAGAATTATCACTGGAGTCAGATAAGCAGCCATAATGTTTATGCCAGGATTAGATGAACATGTTCCTCCAGAGCGTTTGTTTAGAAACACCATCAATTATATTCTGACATTTCTCAGCAAAGCACACACACACACACACACACACACACACACACACACACACACACACACACACAGAGCAGCAGTCACCTGTGCTGCCATTCTGCAGTTTAGGACACCGCCTCTGAAGTTCCAACCTTAAATAATGAGTTTTAAGACATTCACCCTATGAGCATTACAGTAAAAATGTGTACTTTCTTAATGGTTTTTATTTTAATGAAATATGACTCACTATAAGTAACTTTGCAACTATGTCTGATTAATATCTGCTAACACTTTATTGTGATGCTCCTCCAACAGACAATCTATTGACTTTAAGTAACTTTGCAACTACATGTCAATATATTCTACCAACCCGAACCCTAACCTAACAGATACTCTAATGAGAGTTAGTTGACATGTAGTTGCAAAGTTATAGAATGTATAAAGTGGGACATTGAAATAAAGTGTAACCAAATGACTTTCTAGATAACAAGTCATTTAAAAAATGGGTCAGAAAAGTGTAGTTCTGAGTATCACTTGCTTCAATATTTTCTAATGCAATGACATTAACACTTTTTTAAGTGTCACGGAAGTGTCCATTTACTTTTGGGAGGCACTGCATTGCATTTTTTTGTAATAATTATAATTAAGGTAAGCTTAATTGTATGCCTTCTTTTCTCCCCCCAGTCTGAGTGGCCTAGTATTGGTCTGGATAAAAGATCATAGGATATGTATATAAATAGGTCTGCATTAGCTGTTAGTGAAGAAAGATACTGTATGTGGTTGATAATCATTACAAACTTTAAAATTCAGGTCAATTCACACTTTAAAAGGTCATAACAAAGAAGCTCATGCAACATATCAAAAGTTCAAATAATACTGAAACACTAAAATGAACGTAGTTATAAGCTAGTTTATCAGGTCTGAACATTTTATCCTTTTTTAACTGTAGTACGTAGATTGTGCATGAGATGTATTGGTTTACTTCATGTCATTCACAAGGCACAATGATCAGCAAAATAACTGACTGAAAGGTCTTTGATAGCATATGAAAAACATACTTACTCTAGTAAATATGAAGATGACCTTGTCCTTCGTGGAGTCACCAGTCAACCTGGAGCAATGGATTTAGTGTGAGAGTGTCTAGATTCAAGAGTTCAGCAGAGTCGTTCCTGTTGCTGTTTCAGGAGTAAATGTCTTTACCATTAGAGAAATACAAAAACAAGGCATTCGGTGAGGGGGCAGAGAAAAGGAAATTGACACCTTAAAAGGACATAGTCTTTTTCTCAAGCCCACCCTCGTCTCCACTCAGCACTTACGGTTTATAGTTCGGCCCTTTGTTAAAGCAAAGCCTTATTTGGGAAGAGGCCTGGGTAAGGACAGGATCCAAGCCAAGAGTCTTTAGTTTGGTCAGAGACCAGAATTCTCCAAATACCACATCACTGCATCAGCAGAGAGAGAAAGAAAGGCTGTGCGAATGCCTGCTGGAAGGTAGGGGATGAAGCTTGGGAAATAAGAAGAGGGCTTCAAGTTTAGACAGGGACATAAATGGAATAGTTTGACAGATGTACTGTGTAGTTTTTACACATCAGAGAACTCTGTCAGCAGTTTGGTATTTGTTCTGGGATGTAGATGTAGAAGCACTGGCAGTGAGGAAATAAGAGCAGTAGGAGTGCTTCGGCTGAGATTAAGCAAAATGATTTACTGACACTTCGGAAGCAGCCATCAACAACGCCTTCTATGTACAAAACACTCCCTAGTGTGCATTCAATATTACATCATCTAATGAGTATGTTATAGCTAATGTTGAAAACATGCAATGCTATACTGATATATTTTACTGACCATTCAATCTACCTTTATTTTTTAATGTCAACAATGTCTTTTCATCTCAATTTTGCCACAAACGTTTGTTCTTAAAAAAACGTCAACTTTACTTCTGGGTTATTTTTTGATTTGTAATGATAGAATGATAAAACTGGTATCATCTGAATAATCAGACTCTCTTTATCCCCATTTACTTCTACTGGACCCACAAACACTGCATAAAATGGGACGGTGTATTAGCTGATATGACTTTGAAATGTTGGGTTTCCATGTTTTATAGGGACTTTCCATAAACATAATGAAATACTTTATGCATTTTTACAATTTCAAAAAACATCACAGAGTGATTTATAAGGTGTTTTGCTCAAAATGTCCCCACTAGGTTAAAACATCTGATATTAGATATTGTGATGATAGGACCACACACACACACACACACACACAGTAATATTGTTACATCTACAGAGGATATAAAAAGTCCACACACCCCTGTTACAGTTTTTTACAATCACTTTGCTACTATTTTCAGAACCTTGATGTCATTTTTCAAAACTCTAGACACAAAACTCAAACCGGTTATCACTTGTAACACAAATTGTCTAATGTTCAAAACATTGCATTGTGCATTCACATCTTTAAAGATTGTGCACTTGCACAATCATTGGTTCAAAAAACAAATTTACTGTGAAATAGCATTGAAACATAACTATAGATCACCCACACACAAGCAACCGATAGTTTCACTGTGTCATTGTTCGTACAATCATTAAATATTGTAGAACAAAATAGGTGATCCAGGTTTCATTATGGTCTACATGTACAGTAAACACATCTCTGTAAAAGCACTGTAAAAGCACTGCAGTCGTAGAGAGAATACACACATAGTGGAATCATTGAACAAAGTGTGTAATATATTGATGCAAAACACTACAGTACAATCACAACACAGGTTTATTGGAATCAAAGCAAAAATATAAAATATTACAGTAGGCTACATCCATGGATATTGTAGTCTAATTGGTTCATGCTCCATGCTAATTGGTGACAATGAATCTCATTATCTTGAAACTTTCATGATTTACTGTAAACATGGAAGATTGTGTGAATATCCCACGTATCCAGTCAGTGGAGTGGAATGGCGAGCAAGCGAAGACACCTGAGCGGGTCCGGCACTAGCTGGTTGAAGCGAGTACTTGAGAGGACACTGGCTCCACTTGGAGATTGTAGAATCTGGCGAATGTGTTGGGTGTCGCCCAGCCTGCAGCTCTGCAGATGTCTGTTAGCGAGGCGCCATGCGCTAGAGCCCAAGAGGACGCCACACTCCGGGTGGAGTGGGCCTTCACACCAAGGGGGCACGGTCGACCTTGCTGCTGGTATGCCAAAGCAATGGCGTCCACTATCCAGTGAGACAGCCTTTGCTTGGAGAGAGCCTTTCCCTTCAGCTTCCCACCATAACAGACAAAGAGCTGGTCTGAGGTCCTGAAACACTGCGTTCTGTCTACATAGGCGCGGAGAGCACGTACTGGACAGAGCAGTGCCGAGGCTGGGTCTGCCTCCTCCAGGGGCAGCGCTTGCAGGTTCACCACCTGGTCCCGGAAGGGAGTGGTAGGAACCTTGGGCACATATCCAAGCCGGGGTCTCAGGATCACGTGAGAGTAGGCCGGCCCGAATTCCAGGCACGCTTCGTCAACGGAGAATGCATGCAGGTCCCCTACCCTCTTGATGGAGGCCAATGCAACCAGGAGCGCTGTCTTCATTGACAGGAACTTAACCCTCTGGGGTCCAAGGTGTTTTTGGGGTCCTTGAGATGTTTTGACATACTCTGACATTTGTGCTTTTTTCAGTTGCTTATAAACAAATTACTGGCAAAGGTGTAATTACACTCTATTTAGCACAAACAGGGCTACCATAATGTGTTATCAACATGTATCTACATGTTTGTATTTTTGAGAGAATATTGTTTATGCGTGGTTATTGAAAAAACTAAAACTTAAAGTTTCTGAAATAAGGCCACAAAACACATACTAAATATGTGTCCACAAGACTTTTGACTAATGCATGTTGTCGCCTAGAGTTTTTTCTTCAAAATGATCTGAAAATCATCCTGCCTTATCATTCACATAAAACAATAGATTGGTTTAAATTTAAAAATGACACTTTTTGTTTGGAAAGGCAATATGCGCAGGGGTGTGACCTGCTGTGATTCACACCTGAGAAGACAATGGGCCCGCATAATGAGCGCACAATGGGGCTGCATACTAATGAGCCTTTCATTCAGGTGTGTCACTGAGCCACAAGCATGCAATGACAATATAGGCCTATATAATACAAAATTGGTTCACAGTTCCAATTATTTATTTATTTTTCAAATTGTGCTTGCAAATTGTATAATATCAAATGTAAACATTTCTAGTAATTGTGCAGTTAATTCTCATACTGTTTTTACAGAAAGTTTGGGAATATATCCCAAATGTGTCACTAATAAAACACAATACAAATAATTTAAAGAGGAGGCTTATATTGAGTTTTTAAGATTTACCTAAGATTTATTTATATGTAGCCTACATATATTTTTGCTATTTTATTAAAAAGGTTACAATTACAACAACAATTAAAATGTTAACTATATTTCAAATGTAATCTTTCTTGTATACATTTTATCATACATATTTCACAGTTGCGGATTAATTAGTTTGAATATAGCCTACAATCCTCGAATAAACACTATAATAACATCTTAGCAAACAAGCTTATTTGATGTGGCAGTATTTTACAGTAAAAACGACATCTTGTCTTTCATATGTAACATATAGTTTTTATGATTAGGACATATAAATGTTAATTTGCAGTTTAATACGTTGCTTATACAAAAATATTTTATTTCAACATATTTCAGTCGATTTTTACTCATCTCAGTATTGGAATATAGTTAAATAAAAGCTGTTCATTCATTCACACACAAAAATGCGATTCATATTCAAACAGTCTTTTTGTTTACAGACACTATTTCATATCGCGATTAGAACAAAGCACTTGAAAATAAAGAATGTACCTATTCCTCAGCTGGATCCGTTGCTCCTCCAAATGAAACTACCTGAGGTAATTTTTTCCAGGATTATTATTAAGATAGTATTATTCCTCACAGCGTCGTAAATCTGAGTCTCTTTCGCTGGGTTATCCAGCTGATGTGGGCGTGGATCGCCTCAGAGCATTTGTGTTTGAATAGAGCGCGCGCTCCGTGGGCGTGGTCAAATTAACTTTAATGACCTGAGACGAGAACGACTATCATCTCTCTCTTTTCGTACAGATTACATAAAATGAGAAAATTAGTTTTTTATATAAATTACTTCATTTAAAAGAAGATAATTCAGGCTTCATGCCTGTGTGCCTGTATACCTGTTTGACTGAGTATATGCAGAGTTACAGTTCATTTTTCGGACGCGTTTCAGAATGGACTTCACTGACAGAGAGAACGCAGAACGCGCATCATGTTTATTTTTATTTATTAGGCTAAAAAGCACAACACTTTGTTTTTATTGTGAGGTTCCACAAAAAAAATACAAACTTAACAGGATCGAATGATGTACATCACTTATATGTAAGATCAAAATCAACAGAGTAATTTGAGTCTCTTTTGCACTGATAAGGAAAAAAGTGAGCTGGTATCGCCGGCGAGACCGCCGACCCCAGAGGGTTAAGCTCCACTGATTGCAAAGGCTCAAAGGGAGCACTCTGCAGGGCAGTTAGAACCACTGAGAGGTCCCAAGAGGGAATGGGAGAAGGGCAAGGAGGATTCAGTCCCCACGCTCCTCTCAGGAACCTGACGATCAGGACGTGCTTCCCCATAGACTTACCTTCCACTGGGTCATGATGTGATGCAATAGCGGCAACATAGACTTTGAGGGTGGAGGGAGACAGCCTTCGCTCCAACCCTTCTTGAAGAAGGGAAAGCACGACACTGATCGAACATCTCCGGGGGTCTTCTCGGTGAGAAGAGCACCAGTTGACGAAGAGGTTCCACTTCAACACATAGGTGTGTCTCGTGGACGACGCTCTAGCGGAAGTGAAGGTAGCCACCACCGCTGGTGGTAGGGTACTCAAACCTGCCTCGTCCCGTCCAGGAGCCACACGTGGAGGTTCCAAAGATCGGGACAAGGGTGCCATAGGGTGCCCCGTTCTTCAGGGTCCTTTCTCAGGGGAATCGGCCAAGGAGGTGCTGTCGCGAGGAGTACAAGTTCGGAGAACCAGGTCCGGGTGGGCCAGTATGGCGCGACCAGAATGACCTGCTCCTCGTCCTCCCTGACCTGCGCAGGGTCTGCGCAAGAAGGTTCACTGGGGGAAACGCATATTCGCGGCCCCACGGCCAGCTGTGCGGCAATGCATTCGTGCCGAGCGTGCCCTCAGTCAGGGAATAATACAGGGCGTAATGGGTCGAGTCGTGAGAGGCAAACAGATCTATCTGTGCGTCCCCGAACTGGACCCAAACCAGCTGAACCGACTGTGGATGGAGTCACCATTCTCCAGGGAGGGGCTGAAGCCGTGGGAGCTCGTAGGCTGCACAGTTCAGGGCTCCAGGAATAATGGCTCGAAACGGGTTCGCTCAGCCTCGCGCATATCAACCAGGTTAAGCCAGAGATGTCTGACCACGCATGTGGACATCACCTGACCCAGGGAGCGTGCGGCCACCTTCGTCGCTCATAGAGCAAGGTCGGTGACAGCAGGCAGCTCTTGGATGAGCCCTGAATCAGCCCTACCCTCGTGCATGTCATTGAGCACCCAGAAGGATGGCAATAACATGCAGTGAGGTGGCAGCCTGCCCCGCAGCTCTACAGGTCCTTGCCACCGGAGTAGACAAAAAATCTACAGGCATTGGAGGGGTGCTTAGGGTCGCCACGCCAGGTGGAGGCGCTGTGGGGCACAGATGTGTTGCCACAGAACACTCTACGGGGGGAACCCCAGTGTACCCTTGGCCGCGGCCTCTGCGAGGGCAGAGAAGGTGGAAGAGGCCGCTGAGCAGTCACGAAAAGTCAAAGGAAACTCCCACTATCTCATGACCTCTTCATGCACGTCCGGGTAGAAAGGATTTGGGTTCGCCTCCCCCAAAAGCCAATCATCAGCCTTAAGCCTTTAGGCGCCAAGTTATTTTTGAAAAAAATGCTGGATTTTGACAACAAAATTTCAAAAGCTTGTGGCTTGAAAGGGCTTAAAGATAGAGATCTACTGTAAATTAGAAAAATGTTGGGGATGACTGAAAGTTTATGTGGGGTGTAAATATACTCATCTAATTAGCATATTATGACATCATCAGGGGGCGGCCCTCTTGAATTTCATAATATCCAGGAAATGGTAGATATTGAACTGATGTTTGAACTTATTTGCATGTTTTATTTTTTTTTAATCCTCATTCCAAATGATGAGAAAAGAGGAAACCAACAATAGGAGAAAGTACTATACTATATAGTAGTAAAACGCATGTGAACAGTAGCCTACTTTGTGATCAGTTCATCAGTAATATTCAGGAAATAGTAGATATTGAATTGATGTTGGAATTTATTTACATGCTTTTTTTTCTTCTTTTTTTTATCCTCATTCCAAATGATCGGAAAAGAGGAAACCAACAATAAAATAGGAGAAAGTACTAAATTATTACTATATTACAATACTTTAGTAGTAAAACACATGTGAAACCCTGCTGCAACAGCTCTCCTATAGTCCTATGTACACTAAGACCACGTCCACCCCTGCCAACCCCATCCCCGTTGGGCAAATGGTCAAAATGATCTGTTTGTGCTTCGTGAACACTCGCGCGGCAAAGATGTACCGAGAGAAGCGCGCGCGACACCATTGCGCGTCAAAGATGTACCGGGAGAGGCGGCACCATTGCTCGGCAAAGATGTACCGGGAGAAGCGCGATCATTAGACGGCCGATCGTCATTTACAAAAGGCAAATATTCCCCTTCAGAGTCAGAATCGGCGAATAACATTTGCAACACATCCTCACGGTACAAGTTTTTATTAGCCATTTGACGATTTTCTCTCACAAATCTCACAATTTAATCAGACGTTCTGAACTGAAATGCTTCCGCATCAATGACACGATCGCTCACTTGCTCTGCTGTTTCCTCCAACACTTTGAATAGGAACATGACGTCATTTTGATCTTGAATCGAAGTATTACATGTCTGCCATCTAGTGGTAGGGAATACAAATTAGATATTACACCATATTAGGATCTACAGCCTGTTTTATTAAGTATGACGTCTTGTCGCAATTTTGCGACTTTGGCGCTTAAAGGGTTAAGTGCTCGGGACATGGCAGATGGTTCCACACAAGCCCGACACTCGCGGCAGCCCGGGAAAGCATAGCTGTCAACTCTGGATCAGACTCGTTATGCTAGCACACCCGAGGATGGCAGCACAGACGAGCCATCATCTCCAGAGGACTCCAGCTCACCTTGTGATGCGGCGATATACATGTTTTCATCAGTCGGGGGACCGAATGAGACTCGGGACCACGCGGGTTGCAATGTGAAAGACGGGTTGTGGACCAAGGATATTTCGTCGGTTTAGTTCCAGACCTGCCGTCTTAGGTCACCCTGGCCACCAGCCGAAGTATTATCTCACGTGGAGAAAAATAGATCAGGGTGTGGATGAGGAGACTCTCGCTCTATTGAGCTCATCGAGTCTCGACCGTTACATTGCGATGGTCACGTTCCCGCTGGGACAAGGTGACACATCCACGAGCGCTGTCCGAACGTGATCGAAGCCCAAACACACCAAAACAGAGCTCGTGGCCATCAGCTGAATCTATCAGAATACCGCACTCAGAAATACACGGGCAGATCGTCTTTAGAAAGACGTGCCGCGTGCACGCTCTTTTTGTGAGAGAAAAGCTTGCAGCAGTGCTGAAGTGCCTAGGGAGAAACACACACGCTGTTCAGTTCAGCAGGCAGGAATATGAAACTCGCTGGAACTCGCCATCCCACCAACACCGACTGGAAGCTGCTCGTCTCGAAGACTCTCGAAGATAGTCAGAGAATAGGCTGTAGGAGTGAAGAAAACCTCTTGGCTCCGAAGCGAAAACATATCTGCATATTGCCGGCATTCTCCTTTTATACCCACGCGGTGGGGCGGAGTTACGCCATGCAAATTCCGCAGACCCATGGCATTTCTTTGCCATTGGCTCGTTTTGTAATACTCGAAGTCGATAGGCTTTCTAAGCGAAACCCCATTCGTCGTCATCCGACGGAACTCGGAGTGACAACGAAAGGGAACCACAACCTTTGTGTCCCTTCTTTTCCACAAGGAGATAAGCTGGATGCCATACATTTCAACCAAACATGACACATTGTTAAAAATTAATTGAATGTGTTTCAATTTGTTGTCCCTGTTTTTTTGTTTTTTTTTTTAAAACAAATATATCCTTCATTTTTACTGTTCATATGAATAATGACCTTTAAAAGTTACTACTATCAGTTAGAAACCCTTCTTACTTGACGCTGTGTGGTTATTGATGTCTTGGATGGTTCCTGGGGTTTGTTTGAGATATCCCCATACTGTAGTCTTTCCAGCCAAAGTTTCTTCATGGCTCCCCTCCAGGGATGAACTAGGCTGTGGTGAAGACTTGTGTTTTCCAATGGGACCCTCAGGCAACAGATTGAATTATTAAGGAGCCTCATTTAACAGTGCTTCTGTTTGTCTTTTAATTTTCTTTTTTAATTACATTATTGTTATTATTATTTTTTACAAGACTCCAGTTGTTTGTAGATGCTTCAGTTGTAACTTACATTAATTGTTTTTCTAAAAATGTAGTACCACAATATTAAGTAAAGATTTGTGTAGTGTTTGAAATAACAGAAAATTAAGAGATGAAAAAGGGGTTTTGCTGTTATATGTCTGTGAGTAGTAAAACATTTCGGATTGGCTGCGATTCCCTTGGCTGCAGTAGAACTAAAAGTGTTATGTTAAGATTAAGATTGTTACTGTTAGAAGGCATGACAGCATTACGTTTACAGTATACCTTGTTTGATTTCTTGAAAAAGAATGGCTTGCGGAGTGGTGTTACATATCTCCCCTTCTTTTTCTGCTGGCGTTCCTTCCATTTTTCTTGGTCTACTCTGTATGTCTGCATGAAGTAAGGTATTGATGGAAGCAGTCATTAAAGGACAAGTTTGGTATTTTACACTTAAAGCCCTGTTTCAAGGTCGTTTCTGATGAAATAGAATGGTTAAGATTAAAATTTGGACACATGCTGCTGTCCCGAGAAATTTCGAAACAGTCCTTCCTAAAACGCTGGTAACCTAATAGCATAGTGGAGCACATGGATTTCAAGCTGCAGGACTGATGCCTTGATGTCCAGAAAAGTAATAAATCGACTCTTTATTCTTTGTGTTGGGCATGTACACTTATTATGCGTCATTACTGTAGGGGGTATACAGTCAAAGACCCAGAACCAGATATGAAGAATGAAGACCCGGAGTCAGAATTATAAAAAATTAAAGAAAAGTTTTACTGAAGATAGTTTGCATTTTCATCAGCAGAAGTCAGCTTCAAGACTCACAGTCCTGAGTCTGTAGGCCGGCCTACAGTTCGTAGGCCGGCCCCCCCTTACAGTTACAAAGATCTAGGGCTGTCAACGAATATTCTAAATTCGAATATACATTCGAATAGTTTTAAAAAACATAAATTCGAAGGTGAAAATTAATATTCGAATCATGAGGAAAACACGCGCGCGGTAGCAGAGGCGCGGCTGTCTGCTTTGCGAGTGGCAAAATTCTGAAGCTTAAAATGTAAAACGCATTTTCCAGCTGCACAGACACAGTGAGTGTCTGGCTCACTCATTGGCTGTGCTGCGTCAACTGCACATCCAATGGCACGGGCGCCTCCAACGTGTGCGCCAATGAGCTAGCATTACATCAGACACGTCAGAGCCCGCCAATGGGGGCGTGGCCAGACGCCCTCGAAATAGCCATAGTAGCAGGCTAGCTAGCAGCAGTTTACCCATGAGTTTACCACAGCACAGCTCGCTCGGAGCGTTCAATGTCGGTTCTATATACTGTAAAACTTCAATTAATGTTAATAATATTTGTTTCAATCACCGAATGAAGCCTGCTATATTTAGGACAAGAGTCGCGACCTTAAATTGCTTGCACAAAACTTGATCAGCACTCAACATTTGTTTATTGTTGTTCATTTAAACCGTTATGCGCAGAGAGCGTGAGGGCGAGAGAGAGAGAGAGAGAGAGAGTGCCTGCGAGTGCGAGCGAGAGTAAGGTCTGCGGTCTTGGCCATTAGTTGATTTACTTGGTTTTGTGTAAGTTAATACGTTGTCAAATATGTTTAAACTTAAATAAACTACCTATACAAGTAGTTGTGTCTCTTTGTATTAATTTGTCCTGTTATTGACATAATGCAAAAATGCGCAAAATGCGCAATTGACAAAATGCGCAACCAGATATTCGAATAGTTCGAATATATGTGTTTTTTTTAGAGGGAATATTCGAACGTCATTTTTGAGCAATTTTGACAGCCCTACAAAGATCACAGCAGCTATACCATTTCCAAGGTCTAAGCTACGTCATTGCTTACAGGTTGAATGATTCTCATTGGCTAAGAAACATTAAGAGCCTAAACAATTTAACACATGTGAGGAGATAGGGGTGCCTATCGCCATTAGTCAAGATGGTTGTCGTCCACTCATTAGATTTAGGTCTGTGGTGGCCTCGCAGGTTAGAGAAGGGCGCCGGGTTGTCTGGTCCGAACGTCCAGAACCAAGGCCGTAACCAGGGTTTGAAAATTAGTGAGGTCCGGGGTGAGGTGTAAAGCATTGTGCTATAATAACATCCACAAATGCAACTCATACACTCCATATAACCTAAACTTTAAAATAGACAGACATGTAGATGTTTGTGAAATATTTTTTTTATTCAATATAATGTTTTACATTTTACAGTCATGTTACAAACTATTTACAGGCTATTTGCTATAGCTTGTGTGTGTGTGTGTGTGTGTGTGTGTGTACTACTCTTCAATCCTTGGCTCACTGAAATGACAAAATAAAAAAGACAGATTCAGACTTCAGACATATAGTTTATAATCAGTGCAAAAGCAAAAGGGAAATGAATGTTGGATGACTATACTCTACATAACATGCATTACCTTTCCATTGAAGGCTAGCTGAATCCTCCTGTGGCCAGAGGCATCCCATCGTCTAAGGACTCTCTCCTTGTCCAGCTTAATTTTTTGATGAACATGCATCAACGCCAGTCCTGTGAGCCTTTCACTAGACATGGAAGATCTCAGCCATGTTTTGAGCCTTCGCATTGCAGAGAATGATCTTTCACATTCGCATGTTGTCACAGGAAGTGTAAGAAAAATTTTCAGCATGCACTGGATGTTGGGGAAGAAGGCCATCTGTGTGATTTTCAGAGTTTCCAATGCTGATGCAGGCAGCACCCCATCTACAGAGAGAAACTTGTGCCTCCAGCATTCTATTTCCTGCTCTGCTGTGTTTGGGTAAGGTAGGTCCTCATGGTACCACTTTACCAGTCTTTTCTCTCTTTCTTCTGTGAGCTTCTTCAAAGCGTTTGGTACCAGGTAAGCTGCTAGTAATGCAGGCTCATTACTTTCAGAGAATCTCTCATCCAGCTCACTGGTTATGTGATCTATGAAGGGATAGAAGAGATTCACCCGATAGTGGTGTTCCACTGACTCTGTGGATATGTTTGGTCTGTAATTCTGTTTTACAGACACTCTACGCTTTGCTGGGACCACATCAACTGAATTGGCCAATGCTGTGGCTTTTTGAAAACATGGACTGAATCCTTGCTCATTTCTTTGGTTGGCTATGACTTGCCGTACATTTCTTGCCTCCTCGTATGCTGTGATGATGTCCAAGTTGGTAGACTGCAGCTGTTTGGTTAGAGGTAGCATATAACCCAGCACTTTGTTGGCTATTACAGCTGTAATGATGGTCTCAAATGTCCCAATACTATGCCGGAGAGTACTGGCCTTTCCAGAGGTGGTAGTTACTTCTGCCTCCATGGTCTCCAACACAGAATGTATAGAAGTGAACTTCTCCACAAAAGCACTCAGTGTGTTTGCTCTGCTACCCCATCTAGTGTCTGACATAAGTGGGATCCCTGCTGTTCTTGGTTGCCCTTCTCTTGTACTCTCTGCCCGCAGGGCATCTTTCCTGGCCCCTGTGGCTGAGAAGAACACGGCAATTTTTTCTATGATGGACATTGTGTTTCTCACTAAAGGAAGATCAGAACAACCATGCACCACAACCAAATTAAGTGCATGGCTCCTACAATGGGTGTACACTGCCCTGGGGTACAGTTCCTTGATTCTCTTTTGTACCCCACTCACTTTGCCACTCATTGTAGAGGCCCCATCATAGCCCTGACCCCTTAGGAAAGTTGTCTGAAGACCCCACTTTGTCAGCTGATTGAGAATGGCTGAGGTTATTGTTGCTGCATCTTGTTTGGGCAAGGGACAGAAACCGAGAAAATCCTCCTTTATCTCTAGGTTTTCTTCCTCCTCATTGACGTAACGGACACATATGGACATCTGTTCAGTCCCACTTATATCCAAGGACTCATCGGCTAATACAGTGAAGTACCTGGCTGCCTGTATCCTTTTGATTAGGGTCCCTCTGATTTCCTCTGCACAACATTCAATAAGCTCATTCTGAATTGCGGGTGAAAGGTATATTGCATTTTTGGGTGCAGTCTGCATGTGTTGCTTTAAGGCCACATCAAATTGTGCTTTCCAGTTAATGAAGTGGTTAAAGTTTCCATTCTCACTGTCCCCTTCCCAGCTCCCGCGGAATGCAATATTTCGCTGGCCAAGACACACAATTATGTCAATAATAGATAGAAGACTGTTACGATTTGCAATGACCTTTTCTTCATACTTCTGGCTGATAATTGAACTAATATCCTGTTCTTTTTTTGGATAACAGAAAGGAAGTTTTCTGCCTTTTCTGTGGATTTTCTGTGTCCTTCTGTTAAACAGTGTCTTGGGATGATTCCTCTCTTTTCACCCACAGCATTCTTCCAGTCAGTGAAGCCCTTCGTAAGAAAACTAAAGTTTGAGCCCTTTAACTTATTAAAGCTGAGGCAATGAGCACAATATGCTGAATCCTCAAATGGTGAGTAGCGAAGCCATTCGTACTTTTTCTCCCACTGGACATTGTATCTTAGTTGTTTTGCGCCAAATGTACGATAGGGATAGATATGTTGCTCTGGTGGTATCCATCTATTTTGGAGCAAACAGGCTTTATCTCCATCTGTGAGTCTCTCCTCCTTAATTATTTTATTCTTTATTCTCACAGGGTCAAAGGGATGTAGAGTCCCATCTTCAGTGTTCTCGCTGCCCTGTTCATCACTAATGTCATCCTCATCTAAGTTCCTCTGCTCTCTGTCCTCCTTCTCATCTCTATCCTCTTCCTCTCTGTTGCTCTCCTCCATCTTGTTTCGATCTCTATCTTCCTCTCTGTTGTTCTCTTTTGTCTCCTCATCTCTATACTCTTCCTCTCTGCTGCTCTCCTCCATCTTGTTTCGATCTCTATCTTCCTCTCTGTTGTTCTCTTTTGTCTCCTCATCTATATCCTCTTCCTCTCTGTTGCTCTCTTTTAGCTCCCTCTCATCTATATCCTCTTCCTCTCTGTTGCTCTCCTCCATCTCGTTTTGATCTCTATCCTCCTCTCTGTTGCTCTTTTTTGTCTCCTTCTGATCTCTATCCTCTTCCTCTCTTTTGCTCTTCTCTCTGTCCTCATATTCATCATCCTGATATTTCAATTTAGGCTTTTTTTTAAGAAAAACATCTAATGTATTTTGCCGGAACCTTTTTGCCATTCTACACTCTCTCTGTTCTGTCTGTTTTGGAGGATAAACATTGTCAAATTAGACCTTTATTGCATCACAATTTGTAATGTAACAATACTGCTTACTGTAATAGATTTCCATAATAAACATTGCTATAAGGATAAGTAATAATAACTTTGTCTGTGCTCTAACGCAGTGGTTCTCAAGTGGTTACGCGATTGGACCCACATTTCCCCATGGACATTAAGCTGCAACCCTTTTTTGCTTAAAAGAATTTGACATATATATATATATATATATATATATATATATATATATATATATATATATACACATACTGTATATAATAATGACACATACTGATGAGTATGTACACTCTAAAAAATGCTGGGTTGTTTCAACCCAAATTTGGGTCAAATATGGACAAACCCAAATGTTGGGTTAAAATGTAATTTACAATTTTAACCCAACTTCAACTTTCACTTTCAACTGTAAAAATCTAAATTTTTTACCCAACATTTGGGTTTGTTCATATTTGACCCAAATTTGGGTTGAAAAACCCAGCATTTTTTAGAGTGTATGAGATATAAGGTATTTGGTAAGGCTAGTAATAGCAGTTCCAAAATAGTTTTGTTAATATGTTTTTTACATTTAGAAATATAGTAGGCCTACAAATACACGGTGACAAAAAAGTGGCATTTTGTAGTTAAACAAACAACTGTTACCATGGTAAATACACAATATTAACATGAGCTGTTGAACCTGACCACTGATCCTGATGAATAGCGCGAACATTGAATGAACACACCTGCATGTCATTCTAAGCGAATGCATGAAGTTAGATCATTTATTGGCACTTTTTGATTTTGTATTTTTAATGATTTACTATTTTACATCAAACTACGAATATGATGTTGCATCTGATCATGCTTGTAGTTTATTTTCTTTTCTTTTCTTTATAATGAAGTGACATACGCGCGCTCCCGCATATGCGCGTGTAATTGAAGAGTGCGCGCAACAAGCACAGTATGTCAGGACAAGAAAGTTCGGGTTTTTTAGGTGAGAGACTTTTTATTTTGTGACAAGTTATAAAAAATAACGTTAGAATAATTACACTAACATAAAACTTGACATTGAAAACATCTCATCTGACCGTAGGTACTAAATGAGGACGTTTTTCTCAGGCCCTGAAAGAACAGTCAACCGCTTTCACGTCTTTCACAAAAAAAGTCTACCGGCAGAAAAACAGAATTGCGTTTGTTGTTTCTTTGACTGCACACTCCGTGACCCACTCAAAACCTTTTTGCGACCCACCAGTTGAGAAACACTGCTTTAATTAATGTTTTTATGATGACTTTGTGAAAGGTTAACTAAACAGCTTCAGCCGTCTTCCTGCTGGCCAGTATTTGGCATATAAAATTCTGTAACATACAGATCATTGCTATTATTTTTGATAGGGTTATACATTATTAACAGATAATCACGATGATCATTGCCTTGTCTTACCGAATCTGGAATCTTCCTGTCAGCAATTACAGTTTGTTTGTAAGCTTTTTTTTTTATTAATGCCGGTAGTGAAATGTTGCCAGATATTGCTACGAAAAAGAAGCAAAAAAAGTAATAATAATAATAATCCGAAATAAGTTCAATGCTTGAGTTTTGGAATTAAGATTAATATATCACGAACACTAAAATGCAACTTTCCACTTTAATAACTTCCTAAAGTGTGACATTAAATCAGAAAAACAAGTCCAGAAGACAATACTGCCACCTTTCCATTAGGTGGATCTGGTAGGATCTGGCACCCGCGCCCTTACTCACAAGCATAGCTCACAACGCGCTCTCAAGCCCCGTTCACAGCGCGCTAGATTCTCGCAGCAAAATGAATTGCAAAAACTCATCTGAGGTGTTTTAAACAGCTAATTAATCACTCAGAGAGCTTAAAAAAAAAAAAAAAAAAAAATTGGAATGTAAAAAAATAACCGAGGTCCGGACCTCGGTGACCTCATAGCTGGCTACGGCCATGTCCAGAACCTACATAGAATGTCATACGCACACACACACAAACAACAGACACTAGCAAATAACAGCTCCCATCAAGGCTGAAGAGAGTCTGAGCTCCTTATTATCAGTTAAGTATACCAAAACATAATGCTAAAACATTCACTCGTTTGGGAGAAAAACAGATCACTGGCATTTACTCCCAAGGAAGGAAATATACTGGAAAGAATATATTTTAATACAACAATTAAAGTTCGATTGTAACGCTCAATATAGCTTGACCATATGTCCAACGAAGGATCATATGTGCCCACGCTGCCTTTAGGACCCTCTACTGATACCAGAGAAAGAGACAAACGGCCTTGTGGGTTACGTGGCCTTCGTGTCCTGCGTGGACTACGTGCAATCTCAAAGTAAGATTGGAATGCACCTAAAAGAAACTGGTTAGTTACATCACATGCATTTAAGAAAATATAATTCCACAAGCACAAAGAATATAAAGATTATTATGTGATAATGAATATATTTGATTATTGATTTTTATAAAGGAAGTATATAACCATTCAAAAGGATATATGATTATAGATGTATTTGAAGAGGCAAGGGATTTTGACCAACCCTTCATTACCATATGTGTTGTATTTCTGTATTTTTAAACATTTTTGGATTATTTGTATCACTTTATTAGTTAAATTGGTGTACATTACATGTAGAAAGCTAGCTACACTTGCTTAGTCATCATCTTAGCTAGCAAGGCTAGTTTTTTTTACTAAATTGTCATTCCCAGCACAGTCATTACCAGCACATTACAGCTTGTGCTGGTAATGACAGGTTGTGGTGGTGATAACGGCAGATACACACAGTTCCTGTTTGGTCTTCCATAATCAGATTAAACTATGTTTTGATGTTTAAACCGATTAATAGCTGGTGTTTTTTTTTTTGGTCTGAAGGCACTTAGGCTCTTAAATTACAATAGGTTATGATCAGTGATTTGTCATCACCGCAACAAACTGTCATTACCAGAACTGCAATGTCATCTCCATCACCATCACCATACATATTTTTGCCAATAAATTATGTATAAATTACAAAAACAATTATATATTTCTGACAAAGTTGGACAGTCTAAATTATCACTGTATTAAAAAAGTTTTGATCTATGGCATTCACTTAAAATAAGCTTATATTCCAAGCCAGGGTAGATTGATGAATCAGAAATGTAGATACTTAAATGACTATAATTCATCTTGCAAGTAAAAATCAACAATCCCATTAAGTTCAAGATAAAATGTTTTAAAAGCACTGATTTATCATTTAAGTTTTATTTTTTTTACATACATTCGATGTTGTGATGGTAATGACACATTTACTTGACATAGTTAAAAAAATGGCAAAAAATCATAAATTCCCTTATCTTATGGTCTCAACCAAGCTCATAACGTTGTACCTGACTTAAGGACTGATAAGTTAATGTATACCAATTAGTCAAATTTGGGATTTTAATTTTCAAAATTGCAGCAACCCAGGCAGGTAATTAATCGTATTTTTTGTGTAAATAAATGTAGTAAGTCTTTACAGACAAAACACACTACAGTTACTTTCTGTACTGACAAAAGGGTTTGTTGTTCCGATGTTGTCCTACTATTGTTGTTGTATTTACATGTAATGCAATTGTTCCATAAATGTGTTGTGTAAAATAGTACTTTCAAACATGTATTGCCGTAATACATACTTTAAGCACTTTGAAAATTAGCTACTCTCTCTAAGGCAATTATCTAAGTACATTTTCACTTCATTACTGTTTCTTTACAGTACATTTACTATATTCCATTCTTTGTGTAAATAAAACCATAAACTATACAATGTAAAACTAGATTTGACATTTACCTTCAAGTCCTCAGCGTAACGTTTGGACTTGGTAATCACATCCAATGAAGTCTCTGTTCTCTGCTGCCAAGACTGCAGGTTTTAAAGTGTTTCTCGACATTGGCCCCACAGGATGGACTTGAGAAGTATTCAGTACTCATGTTTTATGATGTCATCTAGTGTCATCTTTTGAAGTGCTTGCAGTTGTGAAGGAACCAAAGACATCCATGGCCAGATGGTAGTGGTTTGGCGCACTGTGAATCAGGGTTGCCAACTTTGGGACTTTGGCTGGAGTGAGACAGTAAAATTTCAGTGCGCGCACGGAGAATTTTTTTGGTAACCCTAACCCTAATTTTAAAAATGTCAGTCCTTGTTTAGTATAAACCCTGATTTATGCAAAAAAAAAAAAAAAATTTGTTTTTACATTTAGTTTTTTTTTCAAAATGTACAATTAATTTAATGATTGCACAATAAAAAAATAAAGATAGAGGTGATTAAATAACAAACATGTAAAACAACATCATCTAAACAATAAGAAATCTCAAAACAAAAAGGACACATAATAGTTTTTGCCTTGCGACGTCAGAGTGTGCGCCGTTATCCGCTGTGTTTGACGTCAGATTTGCGCTTCTGATTGGCCAACGTGGCTTTATGGTTAAGGTTTATATCGCCACCTGCTGGCGTGGCATGCTCTTGACCGCGCTTGATAGCGTGTTTTTGCGTTTTCATGTAGACGGAGACCGAGCATGTGTGGACAGGATTTTTTTTAAAACGCTGTAGGAAAAACTCCGTTTATAAAAATACCCGTGTCCGTGTGGACAAGGCCCAAGTTTCACAAATTAGGCCTGTTATATACGCCACAGTTTGGCCTGATCACTGCCTCTGCAAGAGCTCTGTATCTGAAGCAGGGTTTGATCCGTTCATGAACAATCAGTTCATTGCGTCTGTCACGTGACAAATGAACGAAAGACTCGGAAGGTAATTATTTATGTTCCCTGTAAATTATTTTTTGACTGCATTATAATGATTTCTTAATTCAGAATATGATAAAGGGACTGCGTAGGTGGATGTGTTCAGGGAATTTGCCTGTTAAAAGTATAACATTTAAAGCCCTTTAAATGAACGAAATGACTCGAAAAAAGATTTGTTCATTTTAATGAACGAGATCGAACAAGCGAGTCAGTAAAGTGATCCGAATGATCTGTGGTGTCAGTCTTGTTTAGGCCAATAACTGAAAAGGTTCGCTCAGCATCCGCATTTGAGTGTGGCAGGCTCAACACAATCTGGACAACCTTTGCTAATTTGGGGAATTTTAAAATGCCACTTGCCCGATTTGCCAAAACGTAATTTGTACCATGAGCCTATTTTTATTGAGCAATTAGCTAGCCCACATAACGCACGTCAGACAACGTTTGCAACTATAGTTGAAGTCTGTACTCTCGGCACACAGACTGATAAGGCAAGGCTACGACACTAGTGACAAGGCACACCATTTTATTATCTGCTTACCTTGATTGTCATCCAAACTTTCAAACGTGCATCAGTGGCTCCGACTCCGAACCTATGCTCTGACCTCTCTCTGAACTTTTCACACGCAACTGACGTATATCAGGTGCAAGGTTTTCAGCGAATCAACGATCCGAGAATACTGCCGTCAGAACGTTGTAGGCAGATGTTACAGCTGTGGGCCTTAAACTCCTCTCCTGTCATTAACACGCGGTGGTCTAGTCATCAACAGAAAATTAACGGATTGAGAGGGGAGAAAAGTGGATTTTGGCGTGACATTTCTTGCGTGTGCGTGAGAGCGTGAGATTGATGCTGAAAGCGTGAGTGTCACGCCAGATGCGTGAGAGTTGGCAACCCTGTGTGAATGTAATAGAATAATTAGGTTCAAGAATAAAATTATACTGTAAGGTAATGTGTAAGAGTAACATAATGACATTAAATGAAATTGCTAAACTTTTCTGAGGCCAGACGAGACTTTTAAAGTGTGTGCATTTTTGAAAGACCAGTTCACATTGGTAAGTTTACATTGGTCACATTGGCAGTAACATTCTTATGTTTTGGGATGAGGAAAACAGATGTTGCTGTTGTGTTTTTCGGTCTAGAACATTAATAAAAGGTCATTCATCACATAGAGTCTGTATAAAGTTTTTCAGACACTTTATCACTGTCACTAAAAAGGAATGTCCCGAACAGTATATTGTTAATGTACGGTACTTACAACTTTGTGCACATTTCCTTGGCATTCTTCATCACATGGCTAAGGCAACGATGAAGAATGGGCACCTCAAAATCTTCTTGTTCCTTTTCCACTGGCTAAGTTGTAGTAGTGGTTAGTGGTGTCTTTTAGATTTTTCTTGGCGAATGACAGGCATATAGCCTGCATTAACACCATCGACCCATCACAGAGGATCATGATGCGTGACCACATACCTTTCCTTCCAAAGCTCCTTGCCACATCAGTTTGAAACGCCTCTAGAAAATAACTGAGGCTGTGGTGGGGTCACAGGTCAGATACGTGGCAACAGGTAAAGGGGATGAGTTTTTGTAGGGATTCCTGACCACCAACTCGTAAACATAGAAAGGAGGAGAGCTCTTC
This sequence comes from Rhinichthys klamathensis goyatoka, assembly GCF_029890125.1. Taxonomy (NCBI): domain Eukaryota; kingdom Metazoa; phylum Chordata; class Actinopteri; order Cypriniformes; family Leuciscidae; genus Rhinichthys; species Rhinichthys klamathensis. Next base: position 150,068 of record NW_026606831.1, read on the forward strand.
TCTTTCCGCATGATGCTGCCGGTCGCATCGAGATACACAATGTCCTCCAGGCATCGCTCCTGATAAATTTCAATACCCCTGTGTGACCAAAGTAGAACCCCTTTTTGGGTGTAGCATGATTTTTTGGAGGACCTCATCAGGACTATCTTTTTTCTTTTCAAGTAACTCCAGTCCGATTCCAAATTTGAGAAAGCATTCGTAGGCCAAAGGACACACCCACTTGCGAGAGGCTAACCAAGCAGCACTACCTCCTCTCCACAATGCCTGAAAACACACACTTTTCTCATGAAATTCACCCTCAATAACTGCCTCCAACGGGAATGTAATGCACGCCACTCGTCAGTTGAACATGACCCATCTATACTCTTTAAGCCAGTGTTCTTCAACCCTGGTCCTGAAAGACCCCCAACACTGCACATTTTCTTTGTCTCCCTAATCAAACACACCTGATTCATCTCATCTGATGAGTTGTGCAGTGTTGGGGGTCCTTCAGGAGCAGGGTTGAAGAACACTGCTTTAAACCATGCCCCTATATACTCATTTCCGTCGTTAATTTTCCTCTCCTCCAATCCTGCCAGAGTATAGTTTGGGAGGAGGTGACAGAGAGTGAAAGTACTTAAAGGGGCAGTACAAAAAATATTTTGCTTGTTTTTCAAATGATTTTTAGGGGCCAAGCCCCGAAGGGGATAGCCCCTATTGTATCTGTTAGTTTTCTTATTATTTTTCCCGATTGGGAGTCAATGGCAGCCCTATCAACGGAACATAGGAAAAATATGAAATTTGGCACACTTGTAGTGATGGTAATGAATAGTAATTGGACCAATTTTTGAGTCTCTAGGACCAACTCTATAGAGACACCACCAGTTAAAAAATTCAACATTGAAATGGTTATAACTTTTGAACCCTTTGATCTATAAAAATGAAACTTAGTACAGCTGATTCCACTCATTATGGTGATCACAATTACATTAAGACTCCGCCCATTACAGTAGTTTCCATTTTGAAAAGTACAGTATTCAGTTTTTTTTGCTACTCCTTCAAAATTTGTCCAATTTTGTCCAAACATTTGCTCAAACGATCTTTGCACTGAGCCGCACAGAAATGACTGAACAGAATTTCATTATATACTGGTGAAAAAAAAGTTATGATGTTGCAAACTTACCAAGCTCGACACAAAATTGGTTTAGAAGCTGTAGCTCGGACAAACTTTGATCAATCGAAACGAAAATTGGTAGGCATCATCGGAGCCATAATCTGAGAGTCCATGCCAGAGTTGGGAACAGTGCCACCTACAGGTCATGAGATATGAAAAATGGCTATTTTGGCCAATTACTTTTAAACAGTTTGTCAGAAAATCATAAATGTGGTATCTATGGATTTGTTGTGTCATGCCAGGATCCTGTGCATTTTGCCAGGATGTACCACGTGTCCGCCATTTTGAATTTTGTCATAAATTGCCATATCTTTTAAACTATTTGACATATCTTCACACAATTTGGTAGGGATCATCAACACCATGTCCTGAAGGTACATGAGAAGTTTGAACAGAGCGCCACCTAGTGTTCCAGAGATATAAGGATTTTTTTCAAATACGCTTATAACTTTTAAAAACATTGTTCGAAATTTGATTGCTTCAAATTCTGGATGCGTCGAAATTACTTTTTTCCGTTTAAAATTATTTTTGAATAATTGTATTATTATTCAACTTTTTTATTAAATTTAATGAATCTGAATTAAAAACAATTAAGCCAATAAAATAAAATAACCTCACTTTTAATTCAAGTAACAAATATTGGACAGAAAATAGGCCTATATTAAAATAATATTAAATATCAATATATTAATCTTCATCCAGTTCTATGCAGCATAATCAGATTTATTTTTGACCTATTATCCAAATAAAGAAGTCCTACAAAGCTACTATTATCTGAGCAGATAACAGTGATTGGATCAGTGAACAAGAGGATAGTGTAATTTTACCAGCGTTGTGCAGCTGAGCTATACACACAATGTTACAGCACAGTAGGGCTATTGCAAACAGAAACAAGTCCAGAGAAATTTCATGTCGGCACGTTTTTTAGCGGACTTTGCCTTTCCGGTGAGCATGAACGGTGCATGCATTTAGGCCGTGAGCGACTGAGATGTTGCACACACACACAGTGAGGTTGCAGCGGAACATTGAGAAGACCGTGCCACGAACACGGAGCGGAGAGCACAGCGCATAGGCAAGGCAAGGCAAGGCAAGTTTATTTATATAGCACATTTCATACACAATGGTAATTCAAAGTGCTTTACATAGGAGAAAATAAAATAATCAAAACAAATAAGAATTAAAACAGTTTAGAATAAAAAATAAAATAAACTACAGTAAAAACAGTCGGACGAACAGTGGCACAGTGCTCATTCAGTAAATGCATAGCTAAACAGATGTGTTTTGAGTCTGGATTTGAATGTGACTACTGTAGGAGCACATCTGATCTCCTCTGGAAGCTGGTTCAGCATAATAGCTAAAAGCGGACTCACCATGCTTAGAGTGAACCCTTGGTATTTCTAGCTGATGTGATCCTAATGATCTGAGTGATCTGTTGGGTTTATATTCAGTGAGCATATCTGGAATATATTGAGGTCCTAGGCCATTTAATGATTTATATACCAGTAATAATACTTTAAAATCAATCCTAAATGTAACTGGGAGCCAGTGTAAAGACCTGAGGACTGGTGTGATATGTTCATATTTTCTGGTTCTGCTCAGAATCCTGGCAGCAGCGTTCTGTATGAGCTGCAACTGTCTTATGGTCTTTTTAGGAAGGCCAGTGAGGAGTCCATTACAATAATCCACCCTGCTGGTGATGAAAGCATGCACAAGTTTCTCTAAGTCTTGATTGGAAACAAAGCATCTAATTCTTGCAATATTTTTCAGATGATAGTATGCTGATTTAGTTATTGCTTTGACATGACTACTGAAACTAAGGTCTGACTCTAGAGACACACCAAGATTCCTGACTTGATTTTTAGTTGTTAGACCCCTAGCGTCAAGGTATGCATTCACCTTGAGAACTTCATCTTTGTTTCCAAACGCAATGACTTCAGTTTTGTCTTTGTTTAACTGAAGAAAGTTTTGGCACATCCAACCGTTTACTTCATCAACGCATTGGCACAGGGAGTCAATGGGGCTGTAGTCGTTAGGCGATAGGGCTAAGTAGAGCTGTGTGTCGTCTGCATAGCTGTGGTAAGAGATTCAGTTCTTTCTCATTATTTGGCTCAGTGGGAGCATTTACAGGTTGAATAGGATTGGTGCAAGAATTGAGCCTGGAGGGACTCCGCATGTCATGGATGTCCACTCAGATTTATGGTCTCCTATACTCACATAATAACCTCTCCCTTCTAAGTTTGACCTGAACCATTTTAGGACTATCCCAGAAAGCCCCACCCAGTTTTCCAGCCTGTCAAGAAGTATGTCGTGATCGACAGTGTCAAATGCAGCACTGAGGTCGAGTAGTACCAGCACTGATAATTTCCCTGTATCAGTATTTAAGCGAATATCGTTTATTATCTTTATGAGCGCTGTCTCTGTGCTGTGATGCGATCGGAAATCAGATTGAAAATTGTCAAAGTATCCATTCAAGCTTAAGAATTTGTTCAGCTGATTGAAGACAACTTTTTCAATGATCTTGCCTATGAAAGGAAGATTTGAGATCGGTCTATAATTGCTTAAGATGGTCTTATCCAGATTGCTCTTTTTCAGGAGGGGCTTGACAACTGCAGTTTTCAGGGAGTTTGGAAAACTCCCAGAGAGAAGTGAGGCATTAACCACTTCTAGGAGATCTGCTTCTAAACAGTTTAACACACTTTTGAAAAAAGATGAGGGAAGTGTGTCAAGGGCGCAGGTTGATGTTTTAAGGTGCTGTACGGTTTCTTCCAAAATTTTGCCATCAATTTCTTCGAAAACAGACATAGTAACTACTTTTTTAGGTAGTGGTCTGATCTGTTTGACCCCAGAGAAACTCAAGGATGAGCTGATCACCTTTCTGATTTTATTGATTTTCTCAGAGAAGAAAGAAGCAAACTCAATGCACTTGCCGTCTGAGAGCATTTCACTGGGAATCTGGCTTGGGGGGTTTGTCAGTCTCTCTACAGTAGCAAAAAGAGTGCATGTGTTGTTTAAGTTGCTGTTTATAATATTCGAGAAGAAAGTCTGTCTAGCTTTGCCTAGTTCCATATTAAAAGCATGGATGCTGTCTTTGTAGATGTTATAATGGACTACAAGTTTTGTCTTCCGCCACATGCGCTCTGCTCTTCTGCATTGTCTTTTCATATTTTGCACAGCTGTTGAGTTTCTCCAAGGTGCTTTTTGTCTACTATTTTTCCTGACTTTCACAGGAGCAATATCATCAATTACACTTTTAATTTTTGAGTTAAAAGATTCAAGGAGAAAATCAACAGAGTCAGCAGATATGATTGGTTTTAAAGATATACCCTTCATAAATAGCACACTAATGTTCTCATTTAAGCATCTCTTCTTGACAGACACAGATCTAGCTTCAATGGCAAGAGAGATCAGTATATTAAAGAAAATACAGAAATGATCAGACAGTGCTACATCCTTAATAACAATCGATGAGATGTTTAAACCCTTACTGATGAGTAAATCTAGAGTGTGTCCATGATTGTGTGTGGGACCATGTACATGCTGAGTCAGATCAAACGTTTTTAAAACAGTTTTGATTTCTTTTGCCATATTGCTTTCTGTATTATCTATGTGAATGTTAAAATCTCCAGCAATGGCAAAACAGTCAAACTCAGAGGAAATTGTTGATAACAGTTCTGTAAAGTCCTCAGCAAAGGCTGGAGAGTATTTTGGAGGCCTGTAAATAATGATAAGTAAAATACGTGGAGCACCTTTTAACACAATACCCAGATGTTCGAAAGACGGGTAATTCCCAAATGATATTTGCTTACATTGATAGACATAGGGCTGGGCGATATGGCTGAAAACTGTATCACGATATCAGTGTTTCATATCGGTCGATATCGATAATTATTGATTTTTTTATGACCCATTTAAAATAAGGACCAGGAGAAAAAATATATTACATTTAAACATTTTTATTTTAAACTTAACCTTCCTCTGATTACAATCCCAAGACAGAAATGTCAACACAACCATGGAAAACTCAAATAATTAAAATGTAAACATAAGTCTAAATTCACAATCAGACCTGCAAACTCCTCAGAGTAAAAAAGGTGACAGTGGCGCGGCGGGGCGTGGGTGGTGGAGGTTTGTGATCGTACGTGCCCCCTGCTTGATTTGTTTTGTGATTTTAATATGCAAATGACACATTTCTGAGCGTGACTTAACAAAAATCAGCATACTTATCAAAAATCTTTGAGTGCCAACCCGGAAGTTTGTATCTTACACATGCACTGTATCATAAGTCAGGGCAGAGCACCCGGCTAACGATAAGCCTAGCTAACGTTACAGGGATATTCCACCATTTGGGGGATTAAGCTCATTTTCCACCTCCCCTCGAGTAAAACAATTGTTTGTTTACCGTTTAGGAAACCATTCAGCCGATCTCCAGGTCTGGCGGTACCACTTTTACCATAGCTTAACGTAATTCATAGTATGACGACAATACTAGGGGTGGAACGGTACACAGAAGTCACGGTTCGGTTCAGACATCACGGTTCGGTACGATTTCGGTACAATGGAGTGAAAAGCAAAACAGAAATATAGAAGGCATTTTTATAAATGTCTTAAGCCTTGTATTTTTTAAATAAGTTTTATTAATAAAGGTTTATAACCAGTTTATTTATAGTGCACTGATAATAGTTTTATATAATTGGTTTATTAATTAAACTAATAAAAAGATAGAAATGAGATATGTTTGGTAATTGTACCTGAATGAATTTAAAATTAATTTGCTATATTTCAGATCAATATATTTGTTTTCCTTAATTTTAATTAACCCTAACTTTATTCTCATCAGAATTATAAATAATTGATTTCCGTATAAAATAATACTACCAACACATTTCATTTTCTTTTTTAATCAATGTGTAACTTAAAAATAAACAGATTAGTGCTCTGTTTTGAGGACAAGAAATTAAAACCAATGCGACATGATGAATGTCCAAAAGATGGAACACACAGACTGTTTTAAAAAGGGGTTGGATAAATATGTTTTGCTTTTAAAACGGTGTGTGACAGTTGTAGGTTACAGTTTGACAAGAAATACAGTGTGACAAAAGCACAATGTTGTGTTTTATTGCGAGTATAGGCCTACACAAATATAAGTAAACACTTTGTAGACTGAATGATGTCCTGTATTAACAAAATGACGGAGTATGTTTTTATGTCTACACTGTTCGATCGCGCCCGCGTGTCTCTCTCTCTCTCGCGCCCGTGCCTACCCTCTCTCTCTCTCTCGCGCACACACACACACACTCCAGCATTGCAATCTTGACATCGGAGCCTGTTCATTATGCTGTGTTCACATCAAACGCGAATAGAGCGAATTATCCAATAATGTTTCGCAATTCTAGCCTGCATGGCATGCAGATGAAGGGCACTCATTTTCTGCTTATCAATCGCCGGTTACTGAAGAGGAACCCGAGACAACGATATGGCGCAACCAAACTGACACGTTACATGATTGCCTGTTAGCTTGTCACTCCCTACGTTGCTAGGTTACCAGAGAGTGAGTGCCTTTGTTAATGCAACCAAACTTGCTTCGCAACCCGTGGTTTCTTCCGACGAAGAAAAAAATATCGAACGTTTTATCGAACACATTTTTTATTGATATCGATCACGTGTCTATCGCGATACATATCGTTATCGTTTTATCGCCCAGCCCTAGATAGACATCTTTAAAAAGAGCAGCTAAGCCCCCGCCTCTCTTACCCACTCTGCAAACACTCATAAAAGTAAAGTTAGGAGGGGATGATTCATTGAGGACTGTTGCACTGCAGCTGTCTTCTAGCCAAGTTTCATTTAGAAACATAAAGTCCAGGTTGTATGTGGTTATTAATTCGTTGACTAGAAGTGATTTATTTTTAAGTGAGCGGATGTTTAAAAGTGCTAACTTAACAGTCTTACTTTTTGTCCCCACAGCGATCTTAGTTTGGCGTGTAATAGGCACCAGATTAGATGGGTTTGCTGTACGCTTTTGAAGGCCTTAGATTTTCTATCATGTAATTGAACAGCAATAGAGAAAGATTCAGGCACACTGGGTTCCCGCTTGTTTTATAAACATTTAAGGAAAGTTACTGTTATCATAGCGGGGACCCGACAGATATCACTGAGAGCTGGTATCAGTTGTTTTTGGTTCACCTCGAGCCGCTGGAGGAGGGTGTGAGCCCTGGCGCTGTGGCAGAGGCCGAAGAGCTCTCACAGGAGGAGGAGGAGGGCGAGCTGGGCCCGCAGGCTTTGGTGGTTGTGGGGCCTGCCGTTTTTTGGTTGACATCTGGGGGCTTGCAGCAAAAGAGTGGGATAGTTTGGTTCCAGCATACACCAGTTGTTCCATTTTCTCTGAGAAGCACAGAAGTGGAGTTGCTGGAGAGTGGGATAACGTGTCTGGTGAGAGGGGCTGTTGTTCTGGTGTTATCGGAGGCTGTAGTATGCTGTCCTGGATTTCCTGGCTGTTTTCCAGAAAGTCATCCTTGGGTGCTGAATCTTCTAGCAGTTCTAGTATGTCACAGTCTGTCTGTGCTGAGCTCTGTGGGCAGGGCTCAGCTGAGATTGTGTCTGTGAGCAGAGGTTGTTGTGGCTGAGTGGTGTTATCATTGTCCTTGTGTGATGTGTCAACTGCATGTCCATTGAGGTGCAGAAGTGAAGTCCTGTGGTCATTCATACTGTGTCCAGGTGTGTGTGTGCCATTCAGGTTGAGTGTATTGGCACACACTGCAGAAGGATGATTAAGAGAGAAGTAGATGTTGTCCTTTAGCACTCTTGAACCAAGTTTGTTTGGGTGGAGCCCATCCTGTTGAAACAGTTGCCTCTGACTCCAGAAAAGATTGAAGTTGTCAATGAAGTTCACTCCTTTTATATTGCAGGTTTTTTGCAGCCATGTGTTAAGCCCAAGCAACCGTGAAAACCTGTTTGTTCCTCTTGCTGGGAGTGGTCCACTGATGAATGTCTGAACTTTCAGTCTTTTAAGTGTTTCAAAAAGTTCATTGAAATCCTTCTTAAGGAGTTCTGACTGCTCTTTATGAATATCATTCTTCCCCACATGAATGAAGAGTCGATTTGCAGTCTTATGTTTGTTTCGTCAGAATGTTCTGAAGTTCCCTATTTACATCAGAAGTCTTTGCTTGTGGAAGGCAGCACGTAGTTGTATCCCTGCTACTAATGTTTCTGATTATGGAGTCACCCACTATCAGAGTCCTGTGCTCGGCTGCGCTCTGAGCTGAGTGCCGCTGTCTGCTCAACCTTGAGCGCCAGTTAGCAGTGTTAGCTACTGGATTATTCAGTCTGTGTTCGATCACATTCATCACATTCAGGGATTCCTCATTCATTAATACTTCAAATCTGTTCTCAAGATGTATAGGCGGTGGTAGGAGACCAGTGTTTGCAATCCTTGTCAGAGCCGTATCTGGGGTAGAGGATGCTAGTGCAGCAATATGTGATGCTCGTGACAATCTGATGTCTCGAGTGCCTTTGGGTCTCGCTCCCTGTTTGTTCCACCGATTTGTAAGTCGATCGGCTTGTTTCTCTACACTCAGTATGGCCTGTATTGGAGCACTAGATTCATGGGACTCACCGGCTGTATGCTGAGGGCGTCCATGATGAAGCTCTGTTGTGTGTCCCGTCTGGTTTGGTGGTCCCACAAGTAACTTTGTTTCAAGAACTGCAATCCTTTGTAAAAGTCTCTGGCAGTTAGTGCAGCAAGTAGATTCCAGAAGAGGCATTTTCTCTTATCCTTATGAATGTAGGGAGTTGTGTTTTCTCTTCCCCGGAATGTAAGCTTTCAGTGGGAGGCTGGTCAGAGAAAAGAATTCTGCTTTTTTCTAGTAATCAACCGTTTGAGCACTGTGCTGATTTGCTGAAGTTAAAATTAGGTGATAAAAGGAAATAAAATATAAAAATATAAACACGATAGAGCAATAAAAATATAAAAGCGATAGAGCAAAGCGCGGAGCAGTAAGCAAGAGCGTCCGAACAGTAGCTGAGCAGGAAGTCACACAGCTACACACAGCGGAACACGCTGTGAACACGGAGCGGAGAACACAGCGCACACACACGGAGCGGAGAACACAGCGCACACACACAGCAGGACAAGCTGCGAACACGGAGCGGAGAACACAGCGCACACACACACAGCAGGATGCGCTGCGAACACGGAGCAGAGAGAACAGCGCACACACACAGCAGGACACACTGCGAACACGGAGCGGAGAACACAGCGCACACACACAGCGGAACACGCTGCAAAGTTGTGCATCTTCGGAAGTGGAGCAGCTCACAAAGTCACAAAACAGATTTCGGTGCGTCCCTTCTTGAACTATGGAACTACGGCATCTTGGTAAATACAGATTTTCCCAGTGGCGTAATGAGATGAATGACAGGCATCTGACCCAGAGATTGTGGGTTTGAGTCCCGTGTGTGATAACTTTATACAATTGTGTTATGTCATTTTGATTCTCTGGGTGAGCGTACTAATATTTCTTTATAAATTAGAAAATAAGTATGTTTTGTTCATTCTGTGTTCGATTTTGTGTTAAAATTTCACTTATACTTCTGAACAAGCTGTTTTTCCATGTACATTCAGTTTCTGCTGTTTTTGTTCTTCTGACTCTGCAGTGCTGTTGCTGCTGCTTCAGGGCTTGGCCCCGGTATCGCTGCTTGCAGCTATATTTATTATTATTATTACATGAAACAGATGTAAATACAAACAGCAATGACTAACTTGCTCAGGAGACTCGTATCCCTGATCTTCAGCAGCAGCTCCACTGGCCTCAGACGGCAATGGAGAAGGGGAATATTCTGCCTGGGGCTTTTTTGACAAAGTTTATAATCATGGTGTTTAAAATTAATCTCAAAATGTAAAAATTTCAAAAAGTACAAATAAGGGGATGTTAGGTTTAGCTGTGACTGTGTCTATGATATTGAAAAATATATATAATGCCTAGTAAACATATTACATGGCTGCATTTTTCTATGATAAATTTCATAAAATTTGAGGTGTCGGAAAGACAATATAACAATCTTCATTATTGGCGATCATCAGCAAGAGGTGTTTTATATTTGTGTGTGTGTGTGTGTGTGTGTGTGTGTAAATTATAATCGTTTGTAGTCAGGAATCATGTTTTAAAAGACAGACAATGAAACAAAGAAATGCTCACCTTGTGAAATACAATTTTCAGTCTATAGCGACTGTTTTTGTTTTTTGCAATGCACACTTGTCCCCAGAAGCCCTCTTTATGTGTGACATTTGCATAGAAATTGATGACATTCTTTTTTACGAGTTCAACTGTCTCCACAATTTCATCGTCAACTATTAAATTTCAATTTTTGTACAAAAATCTGTGTAAAGCAAATGGGGCTTATAAATGTAATAAAATATGCAGTCACCCTTGCTTGTTCTTCAGCATAATCAGCATAAATATTTCATAATAAAACATTTTTTCAAACACTTTATCATTTAGACATAATAACCATTCATTTTAAATATCTATAATGGCGATCATCAAGGTCCAGTCTCAAGTAGACAGTTATGTAACAGTGTTTCTTGTTTACAAGATAAAAAAGTAATGTAACCATAATCTAAGTTACTTGATTTTGCATTATTGGTGTAATTCACAGTTTTCTTTGCAAAATGTTACAGTACAAACATTTTTTTTTTACAAGTTAGTATACTGAACCACTTTCACTGACGTTAAGCTTCCAGTCGTGAAACGATTCATTATACTCTGGCTCCCTCTGGTGGACAATAGCTACCACTTGTCCAACAGTGTTTTCCTTTCCATAAGGCTTTATATTATGTAGTTTAGACAATATTATCCAACACAAAACTGACGGGGAGAAACACAAGAAGAAGAATCACAAACACGTTAGATAGCAAATCCATTGACTGAGCGCCATGGACAACGTCAGTGATTTGTACAGAGCAGTTTTGAGGCTTCAATGTCATGAGGCATAGTCAAGGACATTATATGTAATGTTTTGTGAGTAAAGGTAATAAAGAGAAGAAAGCTTCTTACGAAGAACTAAACGAGGAAACATTCAAGAGCAGTGTTACACCGACCTCTGACAGACAAACAGTCCTAGAGGCATCATGGGAAATGACCGTACTTTTTATAGTTTAAAGTACATCAATTTATGTGATTCCAAAAGATGTAAATGTATTTACGTGTCAGTGGTACATATCACAATAACATTTATATATTGCACACATTGATGTCCACCACAGAGAGATTTGTGTCCAAAAACATTCCCAATCGAAAGACACAAGCACAAAGGGAATAAGCATAAAAGTCTCTTCTGGGAATTGTTCACAAATGAGTGGATATAATTGTCTTGAGATCATGACAGACTCTTCGACATCGCAACATCTGTCATTTCCACTGCCTTTCCACTGGGCTTTGTTGTGACTGAAACAAAAAAACAGGGAAATTTATTTGATTAAAGGCCATTTATTTTGGAATACAACATCAGAATGTCCTGAAACGTTGCAGTTGTATGGAAGTCAAATAATGCCCAATGTTTTTGAAACAAAAAAACTGGTTGAATTGCACTACTTACATTTTGCATTGCATTGCATTAACCGTGCTTGCATTTTAATGCATTGTATTTTTAGGGCTTGCATTTTTATGGGCTGAAATTCAACATAGTTGTATATTTAAGCTGTGATAATTTCAATTCAAAACATTTCACACACATTTTCATTGTTACAAAGTCAATAATCCACATTCACCTTTCAGATTTCACTTCCAAAATATTTATTCTGTTTAAAAACCTAACTTCAACAAGTTTAATAAATAAACAAATACAAAAATGAAAGTATAAGCCACCAGCCCCTCATGGACGACTGCTAGCCACACAAAACAGAAACAAAACACAACATAAAATCAGGCCTGTTCCTCTCTCGATCTGCCCTGTCGTCGCTCCTCCTTTATGCTTCCGCTCCTCCGTGAGAGATACGAGACAAGTGCGTCGCGCAGGTGTCGCTCATCAGTAATAGCACCACTCGTCCTGCTCGCCACAGTCTTCTAAGTAGGCTGGTGGATGTCTCTCCCGCTGAGTACGAGGACGCACAACCGGTTATGTGACCTCCTGCTCTGGCTGCATGTTGTCTTCAAGGTTGCCATCATCCGGCTTGAAGGACCATTTGTAGAGGTCGAACCTCTGGATTGTTCGGATAGTCCTTGAAGACTGGTGACTCCGGTAAGAGAATAAGGGCTCGGAGAGTTACATTCAAAACGTCTCAGGTTACGACTGTAACCATAGTTCCCTGAGAAAGGGAATGAGACGATGCGTCATCGACGCTTTGGGAACGCCCCCAGCGTGAATGCGTCTGAGCATCAATGTCAACTAGTCCAATGGAAAGAATGAGCGTCACGGGCGGGTGACGTCAAGACCAGGAAGGGATAAAGCACATCCGGTGAAAACCGGCATTAGCTTCAAAAATGTCGAAGCAAGCCGATCACAGGGATGCAGGAAGTATGGCAGGGTGACGCATCGTCTCGTTCCCTTTCTCAGGGAACTATGGTTACAGTAGTAACCTGAGACGTTCCCTTTCGAGGGAACTCGCGATGCGTCATCGACGCTTTGGGAACGAGAATACCCAAAACGCCAGAATTCCAAGTACCTGAGTGTCAGTCTGTTGAAACTAAGCACTAAGCACCTGAGAACCTTGGGCAGCATCCAGCCACAAGCTGTAAAGCCTAACGAAGGTGAGCGGTGAGGACCAGCCTGCCGCATCACAAACGTCTTGAAGAGAAACTCCAAATAGTAAGGCTTTAGAGGCCGCCATACCCCTCGTAGAGTGAGCTCTGACCGCCAAAGGACACGGCTGGTCAGAGTACTCGTATGCAAGTGAAATAGCCTCAACTATCCACTTACTAACCGTCTGTTTAGAAGCAGGAAGACCCTTCTTAGGTGATCCAAAGCAAATAAATAACTGGTCGGACTTCTTCATTGAAGATGTCCGATGAACATAAGTATCCAGTGCTCGCACTGGACACAAGAGGTTCAGCCTTTCCTGGTCCGCAGATGTAAAACGAGGAGGACAGAAACCTGCAGCACAATAGGCCTCGGAATAATGGTAGGCACCTTTGGAACATATCCATGTTTCGGGTAAGATTGCCTTGGCCATCCCCGGTGCACTTAAGGCAGGTGGGGACCGAAAGGGCCTGAAGGTCTGATTCTTATAGGGATGAAATAGCTAGCAGAAAATAGTCTTAAAGAAAGGAACTTCTCTGAGACAAAATCTAAGGGCTCGAAGGTAGCCCCAGATAGGCCTTCTAGAACTATTGCAAGGTCCCAAGCCAGCACCCTAGTGCAAGTTGCAGGCCTCAGCCTCAAAGTGCCACGAAGGAAACGAGTGATCAGGGAGTCTCGACCCAAAAATGTACTACCCACCAGGGCGTGGAAAGCCGCAATGGCCGCCACGTATACCTTAAGCGTGGAAGGACATAGACCTGATACAAAGCGTTCTTGCAGAAACTCGAATACTGTGTTTACTGAACAGTTAATCGGATCCCACTGACGCTGGTAACACCAAGAAGTGAAAAACTCTCGAAATAGTGAATATAGTTTCCTCGTAGCGGGAGCTCTGGAGCTTAGAATGGTCTCAACAACCTCGGTTGAGAGACCACTCTCTATGAGTTGGGTCCCCTCAGAGGCCAAACCCACAGTTTCCAAATCCCCTGCCGGGGGTGCAATATTGCATCCCCTGCCTGAGACAGAAGGTCTCTCCTGATCGGGACCTCCAAGGGAGGTCCGTCGAGGAGAAAAATTAGGTCCGCAAACCAAATTCAGCTCGGCCAGGGTGGTGCTACTAAATAGGCTTATTCCATCCTGGCGGAATCACTCCAGAACTCCTGGGAGCAGAGCAACAGGGGGAAATGCGTACAGACATAGCCTCGGCCACGTCTGCACCATAGCAACCAGCCCCGAGGGGACTGGTTGAGTGAGGGATAACCAGAGTGGACAGTGCGTCGTATGCTGAGACGAGAACAAATCCACTTCTGCCTGGCCATAAAACTCCCATATTTGCTCCACCGCCTCGGGGTGGAGTCCCCTGGCCTCAGCTCCTTCCTCGACAGGGTGTCTGCTCCAATATTCTGGCCCCCCTGGAATATAGACTGCCCTCAGACACCGTAATTTCCTGAGGGACCAAAATAATAGGCCACCAACGTGTTGTCTGTGGGTCAAGAACCAGAGTTTCCTCCATATAACCAAGGCGCGGGGATACTGCCGCGTGATCTTGATCGTACGGAGTGGGTTTCCCCTCAGGGAGAACCCTCTGGTCCTGAGCCACCACTGTAAAGGTCTCACGTACAGCAGGTCAAAGGGTATCACATTGAACGCTGCTGCCCTGAGGCCTAACAGTCACTGTTTCAGAACAACACATGATGGCCCCTCAGGTCTGGGAGGAGATGTCTCAACGCATTGAAGACGACCATCATCTCTAGGCAATTCATGTGCCAAGCGAGATGATGACTCCTCCACAAGCCCTGAGCTGAGCGGCCTTCCAATACCGCTCCCCAGCCGGTGAGGGAAGCATCTGTCGAGATCACAACTCGATGGCAAAGAGCTCCCAACACCGGACCCTGGGCTAAGAACCAGTGTTTCCTCCATATAACCAAGGCGCGGAGACACCACCGCGTGATCTTGATCATACGAAGTGGGTTTCCCCTCGGGGAGAACCCTCTGGTCCTGAGCCACCACTGTAAAGGTCTCATGTACAACAGGCCAAAAGGTATCCCGTTGGACGCTGCTGCCACAAGACCCAACAGTCTCTCGAACTGTTTTACAGTGCGTGACTGGCCTAGCCTCAGCTCTTTTGTGGCTGTTAGGATAGCAGCTACACGAACGGGTGACAGAGTGGCCCGCATCGTCACTGAATCCCATACCACACCAAGGAAAGTGGTTCTCTGTCCTGGAGAAAGCACACTCTTCTTGGCATTGAGCCTCAACCCCAACATCTGCATATGAGCGAGAACGACACCTCGGTGCCGAACCGCTAACTGTTCTGATTCCGCTAGAATCAGCCAGTCATCTATGCAATTCAGAATGCGTATACACTGCAGCCTGGCGGGGCCAGAGCTGCGTCTATACACTTCGTGAATGTGCGGGGTGATAGAGCTAGACCGAAAGGAAGTGCCTGATACTGGTGTTCTTTGCCCCAAAGAAAACCTCAGGAACCTCCTGTGCTGAGGGAGGATGGAGATATGGAAGTATACGTCTTTTAGATCTATCGTGACAAACCAGTCCTCGGATCTGATTTGAGTCACGATCTGTTTGAGTGTCAGCATCTTGGACTTGAGTTCCAGCACCAAACACTCCAACAGACGAAGATCTAGTATGTGACGCAGCTCTCCATCCTTTTTTGGAACAATGAGATAACGACTGTAAAGACCCGATGCAATGTCGGGTGAGTACACCTGCTCTATAGCTTTCTTTGCTAACAGGGCCTTTACCTCTTGCTCCATTACCAGAGAGATATATTTGGCAGTAGCTTCCGCGCTGCCAGAAAATCTACCAAGGGAACCAGCCCCTCGAGGCTGGCCTCTGGTGTAATAAAGACAGCCAGTTCGGGGACCATGAAACATACTGGCAGGAACCACCTGAACTGACTGTCAGAGTCTCATCATCGACAGTAAACGCAAGCTCTTATCAGCCCCATCACCGCGTTTACATTGTTATTAATAGTGGATACTTTCATGCGCTTCCATGTCCAAGTGCCTGCTATCAGACCCGTTGAAGTGCAGTTTCTGTTCATGTGTGCTAGTGTGTTAACCCTATATAGCCTACCCTACATACAGTTAGGGTGATATACATGACTTAAAATGTGATATTGTCCGCACACCTCTTGCGTTTCGTTTGGTCACACACCACAAGGTGTAACTGTGGCCTCAAAGCTTCAGCACTGCCACTCTGAGCTCGATTGCTGATGTCTGAGGTAAAACACGCCCCCCTCGTTAGCATACGGACAAAGAAATGTCGAAATAAATAAATGTGGAAATAAATAAATGTGGAAATAAATAAATGAATAAATGTATAAATAAAAAAATAAATAAATGTGTGAAAAAATACAATTATACATAAATAAGGAAATAAAAGTATAAATACTCATTTATTTGTACTTTTTTACATTTCTTTGTATATTTATTTATGTATTTTTGCTTTTTTACATTTATTCGTATATTTATTTATGTATTTATTTATTTTTAATTAAGTCAGCTTTGGCATTCCATAGTAGCCACGGGTGTGCCGGTGCCACCCACAGTGGCAGCTGGCACACCTAATAATGGATGCAGAATTATTTTTTATAGTCTTAATAAAAAATGCTTTACTAAACTTGGGCTATTGTTGATTACTGAAAATATATATTTTTTAAATCAACACTTTCAAGCGTAAGTTAAACTAATTTTAACTGACCTTGTTTCCATGGCGACACGTCTATGGAGCTAGAAATGTGTCTTTATTACATGCGAGAAAATAAATGATCTGAGAGAAAAAAAAAAGTTTGAGAGAAAAAGTTATCACACTGAGAGCAAAAAAGCATTTCATGACAGAAAAAAATAATATTTGAGAGAAAAAGTTTTCATATCAATAGCAAAAAATTATATTTGAGACTAAAAAAAGTTTTGAGAGAAAGTATTTTCTCATAGAACATAAAAAATTTTTTTTTTGAAATTTTTTAAATTATTTCTGAGAAAAAAAAAATCTCTCAAAATACTTATTTACTTATATATGTAATATATTTTTTTGCTATCAGTGTGAAAACATTTTCTCTAAAAAAAAAAGTGTTTCTCTCAAAACGCTTTTCTTGGCTCTCGATGCAATTTTTTCCTCTCGTGTCAGGATTTTGCTTTAGCTGTGAAAATTGTGTCATGGGCGGGGCCACGTTCCTATTGGCCAGTCGGGTGGGCATGGTCTTGTCTTGGGAGTCGAACTGAATCATTACACCATTGTTTGGTTCACCTAGATAGATGCTGCCTCTGCCTTAGAGTTTAGATTCTCTGCCCGAGCCCGATGTCGGGCCGATATTTCCCGACACTATCCTCGGGCCGGGCCTTTGATCTAGAGACGTGCACTCCCAACGCAATAGAGTGCGGCGCGGGACTAGATTTGATGGCCGAGTGCGGGTGCGGGCGCGGGCGCGGGCTGTAATGCACCATGTGTGTGCGGGTTCCGGGAGAATAAAACGATTCGCGGGACTCCCGCAAACTAGAAATATCTATGAATAAAACATAAAAACGAATAAATTTTTATTCATCTGTTGCAGAAAAGCAACAAGAACAACTAAAACAAAATACAAATGATTTACAGGCCAGAGTTCCCTTTCGAGGGAACTCTCGATGCGTCACTTGACGCTTTGGGAACGCCCCCAGCGTGCATGCGTCTGAGCATCAATGTCAACTAGTCCAATGGAAAGAATGAGCGTCACGGGCGGGTGACGTCATGACCAGGAAGGGATAAAGGCTCACCCGGTGAAACGCGGCATTAGCTTCTGTGTCTCAGCAAGCGATCTGTGTCATTTTGTCTCTGTCTATTTACTGTTGTCTGTTGCGGAAAAGGATGGAAACTAAACAAGTGTACAAACAGTGTGCTTCTCCCTGCCCGCGTTATTTAACGGGTGGGGACACACACGAGCTTTGTGTCGTTTGTTTGGGAGTGGAGCATGCGGTCTCAGCCTTCGAGGGGGCTGAGTGCCAGCATTGTGAGATGTTACCGCTTCGCATGCTCCGCTCTCGCCTGTCACTCTTTGATAAAGAGAGTGGGCAGGCTCGCGATCCGCAGGGATCAGGACCCGCGTCTGCTGAGGCAGCGCGGAGATTGCATTCCTGGGGATCGCAAAAGGAACTTTCGGAGGGGTTGGAGACGGGTCCGAGGGCTCTTTCTCCTTCCTTACCCGAGAGATCCAACGCTCTCCCCCCGGTGTCGGAAGCACGCTCTGCGGTTTCTTCCGCCCGGGGAGAGAGCCCTCCATTACTTTATTGCTCTTCCTCCGAGGAGGTTGATGCGATGAGTTTGGAGAGTGAAAGCACACACATGGGGGAAAGAGATTCACAATTTATTTCCCCAGCATATGATGAGCTGGTGGATGTTATGTCGCGGGCTGTAGAGAAATTAAATATTGAATGGCCATCTGAGAAGAAGGGCGCTCGTCCTAAAAGCAAATTAGATGAGCGCTTTTTATCTTCCACCACATTATCTCCACCACGAGGGCTTCCATTTTTTCCCGATTTGCACAATGAAATATCTAAATCGTGGAATAAACCTTACTCATCACGTCTTTTCAGCCCTCAAGTTAACACTTATTCGAGAATAAGAGGGCTGAAAGAGTATGGTTATGAGGCGATGCCCCAGGCGGAAGAGAATTTAGCCAGTTATCTTTCCCCTGGTCCTGCATCGTCTCTGAAAGCCTCGGCTTTGCTCACTAGACCGCTCAAAGCCACTTCGGTGTTAGTGGGCAAAGCTTATACGGCAGCAGGTCAAGCTGGAGCATGTCTGCATACTATGGCAGTGCTCCAGGCTTATCAAGCTGACCTGCTGGGGGATCTGGATAGTAGTGAGGGAGTCAGTCATGACGATATTCGTGAACTTCGTCGGGCTACCGATCTTTCTCTCAGGGCTACTAAGGAGACCGCCAGAGCAATTGGGCGGTCTATGGCAGCCTTGGTAGCTACTGAGAGACATTTATGGTTAAATCTGTCTGAAATTAAAGAAAAAGATAGAGCTTTTTTATTAGATGCTCCGCTTGAACCTTCTGGTCTCTTCGGCGACGCAGTCCACGCGGTCGTCGAGAGATTTCAGGAGTCAAAGAAACAAGCTGACGTTTTTAAAAAGTTTATCCCTCGCCGGGTCCAGCCCCCTGGGGCTGCTGGGCGTGAGCAGCCCCAGCCGTCGAGCTCATCATATCGTGTGCATCAGAAAGAGAGTGTTGCGTCTCGTGCACCTCCACGTAGAGACTGGAGACGGACGCAACCCTCTCAACCGAAGTCTTCTAAGTCGAAGCCGGATCTGAGGACCGTTCTTCAGGCGAAGAAGACTTCGGTTCAAAAAAAAAAAAGGTCCTGATGTTCATGCATCAGGCCTGTGAGGACAGCCCCGACCGAAGTGGAGCGGTGTACACCTCATTATACGGTGCCCGTTCCATTTCGGGGTCCTCACGAGACCGTTCTGCCAACCCTGCCACCCTCGGTGCTTCAGGGCGCAGCGGTCTCCAGCGAGTCGCTGATGCTATGCTGCGGCACAGCATCGGTTTCGCGCCCTCTGAGGGGGGCCTTAGAGCGGCCAGTTCAGGTAGTTCCTGCCATTATGTTTCAGGCTCCGGAATTAGCCGTCTCGATAACACCAGAGACCAGCCTCGAGAGGCTGGTTCCCTTAGTAAATTTTCTGGCAGCGTGGAAGCTTCTGCCGAATATTTCTCGTTGGGTCCTGCAGATTGTAGAGAAAGGATACAGAATCCAGTTTGGTTCTCGTCCTCCTCGTTACAACGGGGTGCTGCCCACAGTGGTGCATCCCGAGCAGGCTCTGGTAATGGAGCAAGAGGTAAAGGCCCTGTTAGCAAAGGAAGCTATAGAACAGGTGTACTCACCCGACAGAGAGTCGGGTTTTTACAGCCGTTATTTCATTTTTCCAAAAAAGGATGGAGGGTTGCGTCCCATTTTAGATCTTCGTCTGTTAAATCGTTCAGTACAGAAACTCAAGTTCAAGATGCTGACACTCAAGCAGATCGTGACTCAAATCAGATCCGAGGACTGGTTTGTCACGATAGATCTGAAGGACGCTTACTTCCATGTCTCCATCCTCCCTCAGCACAGGAAGTTCCTAAGGTTTTCTTTCGGGGGCAAAGAATACCAATATCAGGTTCTTCCTTTCGGTCTAGCTTTATCACCCCGCACGTTCACGAAATGCGTGGATGCAGCTCTAGCCCCTCTCAGGCTTCAGGGCATACGTATTCTGAACTACATCGACGACTGGCTGATTCTAGCGGAATCAGAGCAGTTGGCGGTTCGGCACCGAGGTGTCGTTCTCGCTCATATGCAGATGTTGGGGTTGAGGCTCAATGCCAAGAAAAGTGTGCTTTCTCCAGTACAGAGAACCACTTTCCTTGGTGTGGTATGGGATTCAGTGACGATGCGGGCCACTCTATCGCCCGTTCGTGTAGCTGCTATCCTGACAGCCACCAAAGAGCTAAAGCTAGGCCAGTCACGCACTGTAAAACAGTTCGAGAGACTGTTGGGTCTTTTGGCGGCAGCGTCCAACGTGATTCCTTTTGGCCTGCTGTACATGAGACCTTTGCAGTGGTGGCTCAGGACCAGAGGGTTCTCCCCGAGGGGAAACCCACTTCGTATGATCAAGATCACGCGGCGATGCCTTCGTGCCTTGGTTATATGGAGAAAACACTGGTTCTTAACCCAGGGTCCGGTGTTGGGAGCTCTCTGCCATCGAGTTACGATCTCGACAGATGCTTCCCTCACCGGCTGGGGAGCGGTAATGGAAGGCCGCTCGGTTCAGGGTCGGTGGAGGAGTCATCATCTTTCTTGGCACATAAATTGCCTGGAGATGATGGCCGTCTTCAATGCGTTGAAGCAATTCCTCCCAGACCTGAGGGGCCATCATGTGCTCGTCCGTACAGACAACACATCGGTGGTCTCTTATCTGAACCGTCAGGGGGGTCTGCGGTCGCGTCCGCTTTGCAAGCTGGCGCACCAGATCCTCCTGTGGTCTCTGGGGAAGGTACTCTCCCTGAGGGCAGTGTATATTCCTGGGGACCAGAATATTGGGGCAGACATCCTGTCGAGGCAGGAGCTGAGGCCAGGGGACTGGAGACTCCACCCCGAGGCGGTGGAGAAAATTTGGGAGTTTTACGGCCAAGCAGAGGTGGATCTGTTTGCGTCTCAGCATACGACGCACTGTCCACTTTGGTTCTCCCTTACTCACCCAGCCCCCCTGGGGCTGGATGCTATGGTGCAGACGTAGCCGAGGCTACGTCTGTACGCATTTCCCCCTGTTGCTCTGCTCCCAGGAGTTCTGGAACGAGTCCGCCAGTACGGAATAAGCCTACTGCTAGTAGCACCACGCTGGCCGAGTCGGATCTGGTTTGCGGACCTGATCCATCTCTTAGACGGTCCTCCCTTGGAGATCCCGATCAGGAGAGACCTTCTGTCTCAGGCCGGGGGCACAATATTTCACCCTCGACCAGAAATTTGGAACCTGTGGGTTTGGCCTCTGAGGGGGCCCAACTCATAGAGAGTGGTCTCTCAGCTGAGGCTGCTGAGACCATTCTAAGCTCCAGAGCTCCAGCTACTAGGAAACTATATGCGCTTAAATGGAGAGTTTTTTCTGTATGGTGTCACCGACATCAGTGGGATCCAGTTAACTGTTCTGTGAACACAGTACTCGAGTTCCTGCAGGAGCGCTTTACGTCAGGTCTATGTCCTTCCACGCTCAAGGTCTACGTGGCGGCCATTGCGGCTTACCACGCCCTGGTGGGGGGTACATCGTTGGGTCGAGACCCCCTGATTACACGTTTCCTTCGTGGCACTTTGAGGCTAAGGCCTGCAACTCGCACTAGGGTGCCAGCTTGGGATCTTGCTTTAGTACTAGAAGGCCTGTCTAGGGCTCCATTCAAGCCCTTAGATTCGGTTTCAGAGAAGTTTCTTACCTTTAAGACTATCTTTCTGCTAGCTATTTCGTCCCTTAAGAGAGTTGGAGACCTTCAGGCCCTTTCGGTTTCCCCCACTTGCCTTGAGTTTGCACCGGTGATGGTCAAGGCATTCTTATATCCAAAACAGGGATACGTCCCTAAGGTGCCGACCTTGACTCCGAGGCCTATTGTGCTGCAGGCTTTCTGTCCTCCTCCTTTTACATCTGCGGACCAGGAAAGGCTGAACCTCTTGTGTCCAGTGCGAGCACTGGATACTTATGTTCATCGGACATCGTCAATGAGGAAGTCCGACCAGTTATTTATTTGCTTTGGATCACCTAAGAAGGGTCTTCCTGCTTCTAAACAGACGGTTAGTAAGTGGATAGTTGAGGCTATTTCACTTGCATACGAGTACTCTGACCTGCCGTGTCCTTTGGCGGTCAGAGCTCATTCTACGAGGGGTATGGCGGCCTCTAAAGCCTTACTATTTGGAGTTTCTCTTCAAGACGTTTGTGATGCGGCAGGCTGGTCCTCACCGCTCACATTCGTTAGGTTTTACAGCTTAGACCTGGATGCTGCCCCAGGTTCTCAGGTGCTTAGTGCTTAGTTTCAACAGACTGACACTCAGGTACTTGGAATTCTGGCGTTTTGGGTATTCTCGTTCCCAAAGCGTCAAGTGACGCATCGAGAGTTCCCTCGAAAGGGAACGTCTCAGGTTACGACTGTAACCGTAGTTCCCTGAGAAAGGGAACGAGACGATGCGTCACCCTGCCATACTTCCTGCTTCCCTGTGATCGGCTTGCTTCGACTTTTTGAAGCTAATGCCGCGTTTCACCGGGTGAGCCTTTATCCCTTCCTGGTCATGACGTCACCCGCCCGTGACGCTCATTCTTTCCATTGGACTAGTTGACATTGATGCTCAGACGCATGCACGCTGGGGGCGTTCCCAAAGCGTCAAGTGACGCATCGTCTCGTTCCCTTTCTCAGGGAACTACGGTTACAGTCGTAACCTGAGACGTTTTGTTTTATTAAACGTTTGCAGCGTTGAGCGATGTAGCCAATCACAGACATATGTGTTGATTTCTTGAACGCAATGGCCAATCAGAAGCATTTAAGGTAGACTCCCCTCACCGCTCAAAACGGACTTTCTGTTCAGTGCTGAATTCTGTATGCTGGCAAATCCTCTAATTATAACAAACAAAGTGTGGATATTATGAAAGATTCATTGTGCAGTCAGCTTCATTGATAATAACAGAGATGTGTGAGATGAACTGATGTCAGCTTTAGGAATTTTTAAGGGAGCGCACTTTGCGCGCATTCAGTCATGCCAAACCATGCACGCAGTAGCTGCTTGATTTTATGTTATAACAGTGGTTTGTGTGTTAATGCTTTAATAACACATAATTAATCAGGAGCATTTATGCTGATGTGTATGATGGTGACACGTAGGCTAACTTGAAAGTATTTGGAGGTGCAGAACAGAGGAGGAGGAGGAGGAGAAAGTAATATGGAAAGTAGTTGAGAACGTCAGTTATAACGACCCACGTATTAAAATGGTCGGGTTTAAATCGGGCTCGGGCTCATAATTATAGTTAATGTGTCGGGCCAGGCTCGGACACAACGTGCACGGGCTCGGGTAACTTAGGGTCGGGCTTGATTTTTTGGGCCCGATCTAAGCTCTAAGTTGAGCATGGACACTCCAATGTTTGGGTAAGATGATGATAACTGGATGTTAGCTGGCTGAGCAAGTTCAGCATCACTGAAGATTAAACATTAAAAATAGCACTCATATTCATGAATGAATGTGTATTATATTATTAGCTTGCTAATCGCTAGTAAAGCTAATTATTAATTAGCCATCATGCTAGGTAAACTTGCATGAGTGCTATTTTTTAATGTTTAATCTTCAGTGATGCTGAACTTGCTCAGCTAGCTACCCATCGAGTTGTGTGTGTGTCATCATCTTACCCAAACATTGGAGTGTCCATGCTCAACTAAGGCAGAGACGGCATCTATCTAGGTGAAGTTGGTGAACCGAACGCAAACAATGGTGTAATGATTCAGTTCGACTCCCAAGACAAGACGATGCTCACCCGACTGGCCAATAGGAACGTGGCCCCGCCCATGACACAATTTTCACAGCGAAAGCAAAATCCTGACACGAGAGCAAAAAATTGCATCGAGAGCAAAGAAAAGCGTTTTGAGAGAAACACTTTTTTTTTTTAGAGAAAATGTTTTCACACAGATAGCAAAAAATATATATTTGAGATTTTTTTCTCAGAAAAAATTAAAATAATTCAAATTTATATTTTTTTATGTTCTATGAGAAAATACTTTCTCTCAAAACTGTTTTTTCTCTCAAATATTATTTTTTCTCTCATGAAATGCTTTTTTGCTCTCAGTGTGATAACTTTTTCTCTCAAACTTTTTTTTTCTCTCTCAGATCATTTATTTTCTCGCATGTAATAAAGACACATTTCTAGCTCTATACGCGTCATGATTGTCACGTGACACACCGCAGGCACAATAACTGACAGATGTATCGCTATTCGCTTTTATTTAATTTACCATGTCTGATATTCCAATTCTTAGTTTAAAAACCTTTATAAATGATATTGATCTATAATCTATATAACAAGATGAGCGCCGCAGTGTAGAGAGTCCTGTCAGCTGGGTTTACAGCACCTGAAATGATCAGTTTCTCACGAAATACATGAAAGAAAGTGGCCGTCGAACTGGGAGAAGAATAGAGTAAACTTTATAGTTCCGCTATGTGTGTCTGATATATAAATAAAACACATCGGCAAATTACATTTGAATAGATTGTTATTGCTGCTTCCATACTAGACATCAGTGTGTATATTTTACTAACTCCAAATGTATTGCTTTATACTAGTGCTTATGTGTATTTAAATGTCTGAAACCTAAAATAAACATTATGTGGTTGAAAACAATGTATATTAGTTGTGATATGACAAGTGCTGAGCGCGTCCGTCTCTGGCTCAGCGCCAGCTAACCCCAACCTTGTCCGCGCAAGCAGTTTGAATCTGTCAGTTCTGTGACGTCACTAAACATTCTAGTCATACTCTCAGGGGCACAGAAATAACAATCCAATATAGGCTATGGTGCCATAACGCTCAAAAGGTTGAAATGTAATTTACATTTTAAATTATTTTCGTTTAAAAAATATCTGCCGACATTCGTACTGCCAACCAATCAGCAAAGAGCAGCTGAATCAGAAGACACCGAAATGGCCTCCATATCAGAGCTTAAGCCTACAAACCTTTCTGCAGTAGATGAGCCTGCATGTCAGCCAAAACTGTGTGCTTTTCCAGTCACGCAAACAGTCAGTGGAAAGAGGAGGAATTTTTCTGCTAAGTGGTATGGCCGGTACACTTGGTTAGAGTACAGTATCACAATGGATGCTGTTTTTTGCCATTCCTGTCGCCACTTTAACACTGATGCCAAGGAGGACAGATTCAGCAAAGCAGGACTAAGAGACTGGGGGCATCTTGATCAGTTTTGTATAAAACATGAAGCCAGTAAAGCCCATGCTGCTGCTGTGGCCCGACACAAAGGTTTCATGGAGATAAAAAGGGCTGGAAAAGGTGACATCATACATCAGGTAACAAAAGACGCACAGGGGCATTTTACTGACCTGATTGAAAGAAACAGGGCACATGTCAAAGTTATCATTGACATTTTGCTTTTCTGTGCGAAACAAGGGATTGCACTGCGTGGTCACAAGGAAGACATAGAAAGCCTGAACAGAGTTGTTTAAAGTGCTTTGTCAATATGACCCGAGATAAAACGACGCCTTGATGAGCTTCCAGCTAATGCAAAAATGATGAGCCCAGATATTCAAAACGACCTCCTTGAAACTGCAGCATCACTTCTCCGACGAAAAATCAGAGCAGAATTGCATGCACAGGCTGACACCTATTATGCCGTTTTAGCTGATGAGTAGAAGGACCTCTCGAAGAAGGAACTAATTGCTGTCTGTGTGACCCCAACATGAACAGTTTACTGCGTGTTTTGATCACATTGCCTGTTACAAGCTGTTCTGTGGAGCGCTTGTTTTCAGCAGTGAACCGAATCAAATCCAGCAACAGAGCAACCATGCTCACAGACAGACTAAATAGCCTCTCGTTGCCAACGTTTGAACGAGAACTCGCAGAGACACTGGACCTAGATGACATAATTGATGCATTCAAGGCCAGGCCATGCCGCCTCTCCCTTTAAGCAGCTAACAGGCACTATGTTATGACTGTTGTTGGTGATCCTGAGTGTAATGTATAGTTATATTTTATATAGTTTTATGGTTATGTGGGGCATGGTTATGGTTAATAATTTTGCACAGTAATCTGACAATAAATGTGGCACACCCAGTTTTTCAGAGTCTCTTTTCTGGCTACGCTACTGGTTAAAACTGTTCCATTTACTCTTGGCAACATAACCATGTCTCTGCAAAATGAATATAAATCTAATCTTCAATTCCTGCAAATTCAACTGAGTTCACCTCAATGAAGGCAAGATATGAGCTTCATTTAATTTATCATCAGCTATTTTCAAAATAAAGCAGTGTCACTACGTTTAATGAAGACACCTGTGTTTTGAGCTTCAGGATGTGATCTTTCAGTTTAATTCACAGCAGTTTGCAGTTTTCATCTGGAATGCGAATGGCCTCTCGTTGGGAGCAGGATTAGCGTCTGCCCTGGGTCGTCTCCATGTAGTTTCTGAATACTTCTAGACTATCCACACTCTAATAATAATAATAACCAGTAAAAAAGAAGATTATGATCCATTCTTTTATTACATTCTAAAATAATATAGAACACTTCTAATAACAGAGAAAATGTGTTCTCCGTATATGGTTAATGCAGCTGATGCTCGTCTGATAAACATCTGATGATGTTCTCTCCTTTGGCTCCAAGCACTTTATACATACACATATGAAGATTAAAGCAAATCAATTAAAGAATATATAATAAAATGTCAACAAACTGGAAGTTATAAGTGCCACAGAAAGCTATTAAAGTAACCTTTATATGTACTTTAATGTACATGCTGATTTTGTCATTTCTATGACAATTTCACATAAAGAATTCCAGATTAACATCTTTTCAAAATTGCTTTAATCTCGATGGAAGGCATTACAATGAAGATCGTTATGTATGTGTTTACAGGTCTTTTCTCATTACTCAGAGAATGGATAGATCAGGTATCCACTGAAAGTGTTATGGCCCTGGGTGTCTCCACAAAGCTGTCTGCCTGAGAGCAACTCAACATAGACTTGACAGCCACGTCTAAGCTGGAGAAGAACAGTCTGAGTACTACTATCCTCTGAATCCTCACGGTTATCCTCCCAGGATGAGGCAATCAGCTGACCGTTCTTCATCAACTGCAGCTTCTGGTAGAGCCGCTCACCGGCATCGCCAGCTTTGGAATAAGCCGTGAAGGAGAAGGAGTAGAGACCGGCGTGGGGGGCTGTGAATGTACCTGTGAAGAATCAGGTTCAGCTTGAATACTTTGTATTGTTGGCTAACTCAGACTTATTTTGAGAAGGATGTTTCTATAAGGATGAATTGAACAAAATCCACTGCATATGGTCATAACATATATCTAAACAGGAGTTTAGTTTGACCTATACTAAGCATCATTTAAATGAGATGTTGGGTTAATCATTTGCACATGTAATTATCTGGGAACACTTCATGCCGCAGCTCAATGAAATCTACTAATTTGAATACTAGCATTTGTTTTTGGCCCAGTGAATCTAAGGCTACGTCTACATTAATCCGGATACGTTTGAAAACAGAAACAAAATGCTCTCCGTCCACTAGCGTTTTCAGGCGTTTTCCGACATTTCAGTGTGGATGAGAAACTTTTGGAAAACGCTAAATTCACCTTACTGCGCATGGGTAAAAGCTCACTGAGATGGAAAAATAAAGAATAAAGTTATCGTGCAATTCTAATGACAGGATCATTTTACTGAGGTCACACTCAGTCACCATATGTTTGGTCTAAAACGCTAAACCTGCTTTACCACAGGACAGCAAATGTGAGGTCATTTTATGTCTTCTTTGCAGGACTGTGATATGAAGAGTGTGCAAAGTAACATATTTTAGCAACAATGTGAAAGTGAATAGCACATAACAGGCACAATACTGGTATAAACATGAATATTTATTGGTACAATACGCGTCACATGGCTAAATTTACATCATCGTTTTTAAATACCTCCATTTTGACAGTCCACACTACAACGCGGAAACGGCGTTGTGGCGAGCAGGGCCGTGGCATAACGAGGCGAGGCCGGTGGTGTGATTGATAATGAGAGACATATCTCTCACGGAGGAGCGAAAGCAGAAAAGGAGGAGCGACGATGGTAAAGGACAAGAGAGGATCAGGCCTGGACTATTTTATTTGATGTTTTGTTTTATTATGTGTGGCGGCAGTCGACCGTGAGGGGATGCCGTCTTTACTTTCATTTTGTATTTATTTATTTAGGTCTTTAAATGTTCGCCGGTTCCCGCCTCCTTCTTCCCACAACATCTAGCCTTGCTACAGGCGTTTTCGTTTTCATCAATAAAAACGCCGTCTCAGTGTTGACGGGTAGCAAAACGGAGAGAAAAAAGATCCGGTTTCAAACGAAAACGTATTAGTGTGGACAAGGCCTGACCCTGTCCCTGCTCCATTTCAGATGCCTGTAGTTTTCAAGTAATCCCAGAGGACTTGATTAGCGGGATCAGGTGTGTTTAATTAGAGTTAAAGCGAAACTCAACCAGAGTCCAGGAGATGAGTTTGACACCCCAATACTGCATGGGAAGGCAGCCTATTTTTTTATCAAGACCAAGGTTTGATCTGTCTCTCTCTCTCTCTCACACACACACTCTGCAATCCGCACAGTCATTCATTTGTTACTCACATGTTTCTCCTTTTAGTTGATTTGTTCTGCTATTTAGTCATCTCTAAATGGGCAGACACATTCATACACATGTGAATGAAATGAACGCAAACTTCCAAAGTTCAAGTTTAGTGAACCATGACCTGCAAATTTTATCACGTTGTAGGATCGAACATAATCAAAGATATTTTAAAATGAACAAAGAATTTTCTTTTATTGTTTCAACTCCCCCTCTTTCTTACCCCAATTGCCATTTGACATTCCTAAAGACAGAGGTGTTGATAGTAATCGAGACATGTAGGCCAACATGTGTGTACATTGGGGGTCTAATGCCTTTTGTATGGTGGGGGAAGATGTAATTCTGATTGGTCAGTTTGAATGTCTCACATTTGGGTTTCAGTCACATGGTCAAGGGATAAAAGAGGATTGTAACTATTGATCTGGCCCTTTTATTCTCTGGCTCTCGTTCTTCTTTGCTCTGGCACTTCTTTTCGTATGGGTCCCTTTCTTGGGGCACTCTTTCTTTGTCTCTTTCTCTCTACACTTTCTCCTTCTCTTCCTATCTCTCATACATTATACATATATGCTGGGTACAATTATTAGTAAACGTTTTTATCATCTCATCTATTTTGCAACTATTTTAAGTGTATCCATAACAATATATTGTCATTAAACCCTTTCAATTACAAATGATGTGCTAACTAGTTTTGATTTGGTATTGACTTTGAAGTGCTACCTATTGCAATACAATATCATCACACTATAGCAACACTCTCCCACATATTTAGCTATTGTAACTGCGCTTATTTCCGTCCTTGGTATAAGTAGCAGTAGGAGGTAATAGACAAGAAATGCACAGTTTTAAACCATCTAGGTGATAACGTTTCGAACATGAACCGCGTTTTTGAACCACTGTAGGAAAACCACTCTTACAAAGTGAAGACTCGTGACCAGTAGAAGATCGAGAGCTCACCACTCCACAGAGACTACAACATGTTTAAAAATAAAAAAAAGATTAAATAAGATTAAATCAATGATGAATGAGGGTGTTCCTGAAAGTTGAAGTAGGTTGAATCGAGTATATCTCCATTCTGGATGTATTAGTGTTAAATTATTTTAAAAAGAAGAAGAAAGTTATGAGCGCTGCAGTATAGTGTCTGTAGAACTTTTATGTGCTTAACCCTCTGGGGACCAGAAACGCGCCGGCACGTTTTGCCGTTTTTTTTTTTCACATAGCAGAAAAATAGACTTAAAATACTCTGTTGATTTTGATCGTACATATAAGTGTTATACATCAATCGATCCTGTTAATTGTCTATTATTTTCTGTATACTCACAATAAAAACAAAGTTTTGTGCTTTTTGTCAAATAAAGAAAAATAAACATGATGCGAGTTTTGCCTTCTCTCTGTCAGTGCAGTCCATTCTGAAACACGTCCGAAAAATTAACTCTAACTCTGCAAATACTTGTCACATGGTTCCTGCACACTTTTGAAAGTCAAATTTAAGGCTTTTTAAGACCTTTTTAAGACCTGAAGAAATCAAAATTAATACCGTACATTAGGGCTGTGCAGTATTGGCAAAAATATATCTTGATATTTTCAACGTTTTGTTGATAATAATTAGATGATATTTTACTGATTGTGTTTTTGTGCTGGTGCCATGGCTGGTTTAGGTCTGTTGTTGACAGCTGACTCACGAAGATATTCATATTTTTCATATTCTATGCAGTGGTCAGTTCAGAGCAGTGACAGAAATTAATATTTTAATTAAGGGGCAATATTTGTCACCTTAAATTGATTTTTTCAGGGGCATTTTCACCCATATATGGACATTTTTTCTAAACTTATTTACAGTTATGCATCACCTTTAATGTCAAATACTATCATTAAAATTAAATTATACAGTAATTATACAATAATACTTAATTATATAATAATCATACAGTACCACTGTTACAGTCAAATTAAATCATTCAATCAAAATCCATCTTTGCAGTGCAGAGGTGACAGAAGCGGCATCAGAAGTGGCATTCATTTATTTACACTCCATTTACAACTGCATAAATAAAGCTATGAGATATATATATTTTTAAATCAATATTCAATATTTAAATATGAAATGATTTCTAATTTTAACATTTTATTTAAAGGGTACTTTAAATATGAAACCGCAGCGGCAAATCACTGTCTTAAAAAGTGAGTTGAGGGAGTCATTCATTCAACCGATTCGTTCAAACGGCTGATTCATTCGGGAAAGAAGCAAGTGATTCGTTCAAAACGCGGATTTCAGTCAAGAAATAATCGCTGTCGGTTGCATTGAGACTCTGCTACGGTTTCATTTTGAAATTATAGTCGGCGAAATAAAGGGAAAACAAACAATATTGACAATATTGTGTCTAAAAAGTAACTCAATGTTAACCTATTGTTAATTTAACTGTTGTATAACATAAATATCACAATTGGAATTGTGCACGGGAAAACGGCACTCTTTCTGATGTGATATTCTAATATAAGAACATAATATGATATAAATATAAGACAAAAACTAACTTGGGGACATAACAGTTACACTGCACACATCACGCAGTGAAAGCACGAGACAAATGCGATGTCAGCTCGCAGTGCCTCGTACATTGTTAAAACAATGATTACAATATCATACAAGACAATACACATCGCACACCATACGCACATAAAGAATGAACTTACAACTGAACTGACATTTACGACCTTTCTTCTCCTTCTCTCCTCTCGCGTGCAGGAGACAGTTATGCTGCCGCGACTCGCGAGTGACGCGAAATGTCACGTGAACTAGCAAATCCACAAAGATAGAATAATAAATAAATAAAAATACGTACGCTAATTAGATGGTTAAAATTTGGAAAGCTTTTAGATATGTCTAAGTCAAAGTGTCATCTAAAATTTAAGACCTTTCATAAGTAAAAATAAGACTTTATAAGACTTTTTATGGCCTTAAATTTTAAAAATCTAATTTAAGACTTTTTAAGACTTTTTAAGGATCCGCGGGAACCCTGTGTCATACAGGCACAAGAGATTTTTCTTTATGAAGCTTGAATTCTCTTCTTTTCAATGAAGTAATTTATATAAAAAACAAATATTCTCAGTTTATGTAATCTGTATGAAAAGAGAGTGCTGTCAGAATTTTTTTCCCCAGCTCATTACACTTCATTATGCGTTAATCTGACACGCCCACGGAGGACGCGCGCTATTCAAACGCAAATGTTGAGGCAAGCCATGACAATGCCCACATCAGCCGTTCCACCGCGGCGGTAAAATGTGGGGTGTATTTTCTGCCTTTTACCGCTAAGAGGCGCTACAATCATAGACTCTGAAAAGTGTTCGTTTATTCTTTCTAATGCGTAATCTGCCGCCGCACCGCGCCTGATTCAGAGCGATTAAAAGCTGGTAGCAGATGAATTCAACAAGTGAAACGTAGTTAAAATAATTCATAATCACAATACTGAAATTAGGCTACTGAAATGAAATTGAATAAATAATGAAAACATAAAACATTGCAATAAAAACATTTACAGACGTACAGACTGTAGCTCAGTGGTTAACGCAACAACACGAGCTTCGAGGAGCTTCAAACGACCTGAGATCGAATCTCAATGTAGCATACATGTTGTTAACCGATGTTGGCCAACAGCGTTTATATTTTACCTTCTTGATGCTTAAATAGCTAACTGTTTATAACTGTTTACTTATTTAAAGTCAAGAGTTTTGTTTAATTATCAT
Source organism: Rhinichthys klamathensis goyatoka (assembly GCF_029890125.1). Lineage (NCBI taxonomy): Eukaryota > Metazoa > Chordata > Actinopteri > Cypriniformes > Leuciscidae > Rhinichthys > Rhinichthys klamathensis. The sequence continues at coordinate 182,562 of NW_026606831.1, forward strand.
AACATAAATTTGCTACATTCCTGTAGAACCGCAGCCGCTGCACAAAGGACATAAACTGATGAAGGAAGATTGTCAGCCGATTGCATCAGAAAATGAAAATGAAGAAGCTCGTCTTTAGTCTGCTAAATTATTGTGTAATGTAAAAGAACACTAAAATTACTTAAGTTTAAAACCAAGTTCGAACATTTCAAGGTTTAAATAAAGTGTCGGGACAGTTTTTTTTAAATTTAAAACAGGGTTGCATCGGGTTTAGAGTTTATTTCTTTTGCGATGCAAAATAAGAAACACTATAGGCTAATCTTATTCTTGCGACATTTTAAATTTGTATTGCCAAAGAAATGACAGCTATATTAAACAATTAAAACAGTAGGCCTACAAAACGAAAATTGTCCAAAGCAACATAATTAAATTAAAACATGCGTTTTTCTTTGCCTCTCTCACGCTGGATCTCTTTTTAACAAGTTTATTTAGTCTCCCTCGCTCTCCATATGAAAGAGGAACATTAACACCTAGGCCTATTGTCCTGCGCGCACGATACACTGAACTGTCCCTCCAACCCCCCACCGGCTATCGGAGTCTGAGGCTGATTTAACACAAAGAGAAGTCGCAATTCACACTTAAATCGCTATTCTAGACAGTGTTGATAATGAAGGAATTAAATGATTTAAGTTACATGTAGCCTAGTGATATTTCTGTCATAAAAGTTTATTACTAAATATTTCATTATTTCAATAATTGATGAAATAAAACTGGTTTGGGCCAGCTTTTCCAAGCAAAACTAAATATAATCTGAAAAAACGCTTGTTAATTTGTTGTCATGAACAAAATGTTCAACTCAATATTAAAGTCTACAGGGATCTTTGGATCCTTTCAACCAGGCATGCAATTTGTGAATTAAAGTTTTTATTTTTTGTATTATTCAAATAAATATCGAAACACGGTGCTTCGTGGTAATGCTGCTAAATTAAATAACATGTATAGAATAATTATGAACTTAAATGAAACAATATCGCAACATTTCGACAAATACATTATTTGATCTCTTTTTACATTTTAATTCAGGGCGATTTAGCCTGCTACATTTAATTAGAGTGAGATTTTCACCCTTGTCATTTTCTCATTGGGAAGCGCTTACAGGCTACATGTTTGAGTACATCCTCTGTACCTCTCGTTTTCATATGGATTACATAATCAGATAACATTTATTAGCCTGATTATTTAGACATTTAAAGGCTTTAGACATAGCCGATTTCTTATCGTGACTGAGCTGAAGTGGCTTTCGGTTCATTTTTGTGACGCGCAGTTCCCGGAGACAGAGACGACAGATAAACTTTTGTCGTTAGCAAAAGTTCGAATAAAACCCGACTTTAGAAAAATGCATAGGGCCACTCGGCGTGGTGTGCCAAAACACTTAATTATAAACTTCAATATTTCATTCAAAATAATCTCAAAACGCTTTGTGAAATTTTGAAAAGCCGTGCATGCATTAAGGCCACTTGAACTAATGAACAACTGAAACGCTGGTTTTGATTTTATTGTTTGTCGTTGTTTAAACGTGCTTGTTGCATATCTCTATTTTATATTTGATATGGTCTATTGGTGAAGTAGCCTATAGCATTGATTACTGTGGAGGGAGGGGTGTGGGGATTCAAATAATTCAGCAGAAGCAGGGATGTTTAGACCAGAAGGAAATCCCCGTCCCCCCTGGCAAATCACACTTTACTTAAAACCATGTTTTTAAAAACTCTAGGTTGTAGGGAATCAAAATAATAATAATAATAATAGGCCTAATAAAAAAAATATATATATATATAGGCTATATATATAAAATTACTTTTTTTACAGAACTGCTTTTGAAATTACGATTGGTAGCCTCGTACGATTGGTACAGATGCAACGTCGTTCTGTTGGATACTATTGTTCCTTAGTGTAAAATGGAAATGCATGGTAATTTTATTTTATAAATATAAGCAAAAAACTGTATGGTGTAACAGAGTTTTAGAGCTAGACAAATCTCTCTGCATTAATAAATATAAAATTTACAGTAGACCATGTTTGATCGGGATTTGAACCCGTGTCATCTTGATGATGGAATCGTAAGTTCTACCGCTCGGCTATGAATTTTCTCACTGAGAAATGCCCAAACGTTTGTTTCTCAAATGAGCGAGAAAACGTTTTGTCGTTAGCCTGTGATTGTAGTCCTACTTTAGCCTACATGAATAAAAGTAGACCTTTTACAGTTTTAAAAGATGATATCTTATCTGTATGACCAACAATTACGCAGTAAGTTCTTTTAGCTGTTATGAGAAAAATAAATCCAAATGAACGCGCCGCCGCGTTTGTCAAACTCTAATTCAACATGCCAGAATAAAGCCAGATTTTAGAATAATGCATAGCCACTCGGCGTGGTGTGCCAAAATACCCTAATTATAAACTTCAATATTTCATTCAAAACCATCTCAAAACGCTTTGTGACATTTTAAAAAGCCGTGAATGTATTAAGGCCACTGGAACCAGGATCGTAACTGAAACGCGCTGCATGTCTCAATACAGGAAGCGCTGGTTCAGATTGTTTTGTTTGTTGTTTAAACGTGCATGTTGCATATTTAAAAATATTTGTTTAAAAATAAATGTTTGTTGTAGGCTTATTTGTAAATTACCATAACTTGTAGAATTTCATCCTTACTGTTAATTGACATTAGCCCCACTTACGTTTTGATAAATGTCCCTTTGCGCCACCTGGCGGTCATTTCGCGAGCGACTTTGAAATGCGACTGGTTTATTTTTATTGTATTGGTCTACTTTAAAAAAAAATACTTTATAAGACATTTATGGGAAAAGACTATTTTCTTTTCAAGATGTTTCCAACTGTAACTTTGAACCAATTCTGTAGACTGGCCCATATTCATGGGTTTCAGTCACGTGACTTTTTTGTTGTGGCCGCCATCTTTAGGACCATTGCGTTAAATCGCATAATCTCTCCCTGGTGATCGGAAAGATGTTGCACACTTAAATAGCACAGATGAAAAGCAACGGTATTTAAAAAAAATAGATACTTTAGGTATAGATCCGTATTTACTGTTAAACGAACTGCTGACTCCACTAAAGTCTAGTAAAAACTTGCCAAATTTTACGTTTGCTGACATTTACATCTAACGTTACCTCGTCCACAATCCCTCTCCATGTCCCCACCACTTTTGAAACATCTCGCGGCACGGATGTACCAATACACATAAATAAAAGTAAAATAAGAGGTGATCTAGCACGCTGAAATGTGTTGTTTTTTAAATCAAGTGATCAAAGTGCTTGTTGACTCTGGATCAGTGGTGCAGAAACAGTGTTCTCTCATGACTCGCGCACACCCCACAGTCTTCACACGGACGCGCGCTTTAATGAAATCACAAAATAAAATGCACACATGTGTTCCTGACTGATATACAACCACTGATAAACACAATCGATTTTAATAAGGGTTTTTTAATAAAAAAGGGTACGAGGGCGGATTAGAACCCAGAACCTCTGACACGCTTGGCAAAAGTTCCGCCACTGGACCATCAAAGTACATATGTAAAATAGTCGGATGTTGAATCTCATTAAACAACAAATTAAATTCAATGGACTATTTACATTGATTGCTGGACATCGTAATGTTATTGTACAGGTATATCTGATTTATGATTTAGTGTTGTATTTAATGCCCCCATGAAGAAAATTTTCTTGATAACAGGAAGGGTAAGTGGCACTCTGTTAATCAAGCAATATTAACGTTACACCAGTAATCGCTGAACATAAAAGCATCGCTGAACTGAATTGCTAAGAATGTTGGTAAAGCACATATCTCTTGTATTATCAGTGACGTTTGGACACCTTTATTTTCAATTCTCATTTATTTGTATAGCGCTTTTCACAATCAAAGCAGCTTTTTTAGAAAATGCATGTGTCTACATTACAATTTAGAGTGTCCGAGTTATGCATTTCAGCAATGTATATAAATCATGCAGTTAGCTAATAATCTATTAATTTAAACAATGCATTAGGCAGAAACAGTGAGCTGTAGTTTAGCATACTGAAGCAGGTAACAACAACATAATTCAGCCAAACGTATAACTAAGGTTATAATGCAAATATAGATAGCGGTCTAGAATAAGGTTGTATATAGAGAATAAGTGTTCCAATTGTAAACTACATGTTTTAATTTAGCTAGCTAACCTGTAATTTGCTAATTTTACTTTTATTTAAATTTCCAGGTCAACGTTAATTTCTCAACATATCTTTGTGATTTGCTGTTATCACAGTTTACAGCACAGCAGATAGACGGCATGTTGCAATTCGGTCCTACAAATGGCGGCCGCTCCACTGTGTGACGTCACATGAAATCTATGAATAGCATTTGACCAGGATTTGTTTCCAGGTATGACTAAAAATGTGCTTCTGGCTTTCATTTATATTTTGATTGTTTGTATATATATATATATATATATGTGTGTGTGTATATACAGGGGTGCACATAACTGGTACGCAGGTACGCATGCGCGACATAAATCAGGAATGCGTAATGCCACTTCTGTTACTACGCGCCTTTGCGTAACTGTCGCCAAAATGCAACCTAGGGTCTTTTTGTTAATCTACCCGAGGCAAACTTTCGTTTTAAAGCATAATTAGAATGGAAACGCCACTTTTAAGTTTGACCGTATTTTCGTTTTCGGAGAGCTAGGGGCACGTATATGATAGCAACAAAAATCGCTATTTTTAAAACACTAAGAAGGCTCGACACAACATGAAACTTTGCTCAAAGTATCACCAGGGGACATGAACTCCAGCATTGAGAACATTGTTTGTGTACACAGAGTTTACTAAAAAGAAAGATTTTGAACAACTCACTGTAGCTGTGTCCGCCGGAACAGTAACACCGGCATTTTGTCAGTCAAAAATAGTCGATCTCCGAATGCGAATGAACTGACTCTGAATTTTAGTATTGTTTCTTATGAGGATCCTTTTTCAAATACAAGGTCAATATTGTTTTTCACTTATGACAAAACAACAAATTATCCGTGAATTTTTAATGGAACTAAGCTTTAGGAGCTTTCCATCTTTACTCTCCTCCCTGTTAAGTTGCATTCGGAGATCGACTATTTTTGACTTACAAAATACCGCTGACAGTGAGTTGTTCAAAATCCTCACCATGAAGTCTAATGAACGCGATGGAAACTAAACAATCAAATTACACTTCAAAATAATTATTTCCAAAGATGTTTTCTGTCATTTTAGGTAGTTTTATTCACGCTGATGTAAATTTAAGTGTTCGTTTTTTAAAATAAGTTTGGTCTTTAGTTAGTTATTTGATGCTATAAAACCGGGAATGTGACATCATGATTGACAGCTTCTACACTGAGGAGGACTGCACTTATTAAGACCAGGCTACATATGGGGTGAGTACCAAACACCATCTCCTGGTACTCACCTGAGTAACTCACTGAAAAACTTATGTGCACCCCTGTGTATATATATACAAGAAAGAATGCAATGACAATATATATATATATATATATATATTGTCCTTACATTCTTTCTTGTGTGACACCCCTGAATGAAAGGCTCATTATTATGCAGGGTCACTGTCTGAGAACCACTTAATTATTCATGATAGGGGTTGGGCCGTTCCGCCCATCCGCATATTGCCTTGGCAAACAAAAAAATGTTTTTCACAATTTAAAACAATCTATTGTTTTATGTGAATGATTAGGAAGGATGATTTTCAGATCATTTTGAAGCAAAAACTCTAGGCGACAACGTACATTAGTCAAAAGTCTTGTGGACTCATATTTAGTATGTTTTTTGTGTCCTTATTTAAAAAACTTTATTTTTTAGTTTTTTCAATAACCACGCATAAACAATATTCTCTCAAAAATACAAACATGTACATACATGTTGCTCACACATTATGGTAGTCCTGTTTGTGCTAAATAGAGTGTAATTTCACCTGTGCCATTAATATGTTTATAAGCAACTGAAAAAAGCACAAATGTCAGAGCATGTCAAAACATCTCAAGGACCCCAAAAACACCTTGGTCCCCAGAGGGTTAAAGTCTAGAGTGACCGTGGCATTATTTTCTCCTTATTTCCTCTCTCTAGCCAAGTTCAAGTCAAGTGGTATTGTGTCGTGTCTCGGCTCTCTGCCCAGTTATCCTGTACCTGTAGCATTTCATTTTCTTCTCTCGATTCACACTACTTGCCTGGTTACGGACATATGCCTGCCTGCTGCACTTGCTTTTCCCTCTTGCATTGGCTGCCTTTTCCCATGGACTGACTATTGATTTTGACCTCAGCACCTGGTCCTCAATCTCACCCCTTCACCGGTTCAGAGACCGCCTCATCGGCTTTTGACCTGTTGGACTGCCTTGTTTAATTAAAATTGTAATCAATAAACATTCAGAACTGCCTTTGACTCCTCCAATTGTTTTTTGATATTAGGTTTATGACACAGCCCTAAAATGTAAAGTTGTACTGTTGCACGGTGTATTTTGGCCTGCTTACCCAATGCAGAATTGTACCCATTCCCCTGATTGAGTGAGACAGACTGGTAAGAGATGGACATGTTGCTGGTGAAAGGCCCAAGACATCCACTCATTGGTAGCATTGCAGCAGTGAAGGCTATCTTAGATCCAGCTTGAGGATGGCACAGAAAGCAAAGCAAATTCTGCAAACATTTGCACAATGTTTTATCTCAGATAAGTAAATGTGAGGTGACAATTGTGATGACTACCTGTGACTTCCTCTATTTGGCTGTTCAGGTGAGACAATCCTTCCCATAAGCCAACCAAACGTATGAAGGTGGCCTCCTCCAGCTCAAACAGTGGCTTCGCAACACAACAACAACCCTGCTGTCTCCTGAATGCACATTCACAGTCCCATCCACCACAGGGCAGAGTCCCTGTCCAACTCACTGAATGGAATGGAAATGTAACAAAAGTAAGTAGAAGTGAATCAAAGCCCTGCAAAACCTGTAATTATATGAACCTGAAAATAATTCATGGTCAAATTAATCACCAGCAGTTTCACGCAGGAGGTCAAAGGCAGTGGAAGCCTCTGACCTTGAGCAGAGACAGAGAATCATCAAAATACATGGACCAGCAAGTGTCTTCATCCTCAGAATCCCCAGAATCCAACTGTCCTTTAAAATAAAACTGTTTTACAAATTTAAAAAATAAATAAATACATTATATACATACACACACACACACACACAGTAGAGCTGAAAAATCAGAAAATGTGGGATTTAAATCTAATTTAAACCCTTGAAATGTGAACGAAAACCTTCATCATTTAAAACATATTAAAAAAAATATTTAAAAAAATAAATAAGAAATATTATGCCCCAGGTTTCTACTAGAGTGTTTCCCAACCCAGTTTCTGGAGACACACCTCTAGTACACATTTTGGTTGTGTTCCCTGGCTACCTTTGGAGAGTGCTTACAGTCAACCTGGATCACATGATGACCAATCACATTATCCCTTCGATATCATTGATTTGCTGCCAGAGTTGTACATATTTGAAGTCTCTTTAAAGGTGCTATATGTAACTTTTCTTCTAAAATGAATCCTTTTTTTATTGCCTGTGTGTGAAGGGGTTGTAATCACACATTACAATGATCCACTTGTCCGGTTTTGCTATTACCTCTGAAGGCCAGTATTCCTATTTCTATGTGAATTCACCGGGTCGGATTTTCTGCGAAATCCATCGGATGTGACGTGCTAGCTATGATCAAGATCGGCTTGCGCTGCATTGGTCCAAACTGATAAACGGTCCGCCAACCACACAATAACGAGTAGCTCAGTTTCGTTCCGCTTACATGACATTTTCCATTTGATGTTGGGCAATGTTGTGGTCACGCCAGCGTCTCTTATGGTGTGTTCACAGCCAACGCAAATGTAATTATTTGCGCGAGTGGATTACATACAAAGTCAATGCAAAGACGCGAATAGACGCATCATTCGCGCCGGGCGTTGCGAATGACGCGAATTGGGCGACGCGTTTGCCGCGAATGTCTTCCGCGCAAGTTGAAAAATTTGAACTCGAGCGAATGTTCAAGCGTCTAACTAGACGCGATAGACGCGTATTTGACGCTCTATTCGCGTTCGGTGTGAACACACCATTACATTATGAACGCGCTTGCCACGCGAGACGCGCCTAGACCGCCTACATTTGAAATAACGACATTTTGGTAGGCAGGAAAAATGGTCCAACGAACCGTTCGGTTTAAAAGTGCGTACCGAAAACGAACCGAAAGCCTCGTACCGAACGGTTCAATACGAATACGTGTATCTTTACACCCCTAATATTTAGTATGTGTTTTGTGGCCTTATTTCAGAAACATACATTTTTTGTTTTTTCAATAACCTTGCATAAACATTATTCTCTCAAAAATACAAACATGTACATACATGTTGCTCACATTTTATGGTAGCCATGTTTGTGCTAAATAGAGTGTACTTACACCTTTGCCATTAATATGTTTATAAGCAACTGAAAAAAGCACAAATGTCAGGGCATGTCCAAACATCTCAAGGACCCCAAAAACACCTCAGACCCCAGAGGGTTAAAGTCGATGTTGAGAAAGTAATGTCTAAGTTCTGGTAAAGAAAGGGACGAGGGGGTACCATTAGTATTGTTTGCAGTTTGTGAAGCGACTCAAGAATCTCAGGTATTTAGTCCTGCAGACTTAGTATTTGGTCACACCGTATGAGATCCGCTGAAGGTACTGAAAGAAGGGATGTTGAATGGCAAAATGTCATCTGAACAAAATGTGCTGCATTATGTTAGTCGGTTTCAAGAACGACTGCATAATGCATGTTCATTTGCATGAAAATCGTTGTCAATTGCTCGGGAGGGCATGAAAAAATGGTATAAGAAAGCTGTTGTGTGTGAAATTCAACGTGGCAACCTGGTCCGTACAAGGTATCAAAAAGATTGAGTGAGACTCGTTTGCGATCAGGCGTGTGTATCACAAAGTCAAAGTTGCGAACTTGTCACATTAACATGTTGAAAACATATTGTTCTCGTAAATCATCTGAGAAATTTGCAGATGAAAAAGAAAAAGCCGGAGCGGTACCTACTGAGGTTTTAGCTGCAGTTTCCGTTGCGGTGTCTGACTCTACTGCAGTGAATGGTGAGGTGTTGCTGCCATCTCCTGGTGAGTGTTATACTGATGATGGTGTAACACTTCGTAATGATGTGTCAATGTGTGGTAGACTTTCAAATTCAGAAATTAAAAAAAAAAACTTGCCTGAAACCATTGATAATTTGCTTGAGTCACAGAAACAGGATGTTATGAAACTAATTCAAGAATTTCCCATGCTGTTTAGTGATGTGCCGACTCAAACACATGTATTACAGCATGATATCCAAGTGCGTGTAATTCTTCCATTAAGCAACAAGCTTACCAAGTGAATAGTTTTAAAAGTTCTGTGATGAAGATTGAGGTTGATTTATTTGGTGAAGATTAACCTAGCTGAATCTAGTTATAGTCTGTGGAGTTCTCCTTGTCTTCTTGTTTCAAAGTCTGACGGTACATTCTGGTTTTGCACAGATTACCGAAAAGTAAATTCTGTGACTGTACCAGATAGCTATATCCTCTTCCTAGGATGGAAGACTGCATCGATAACTTGGGTTCTACTAAGTTTGTGATGAAATTAGATTTGCTGAAAGGGGATTGGCAAGTGCCATTCACCGCTCGAGCTGTGGAAATTTCAACTTTCGTTACTCCAGATAACTTTCTACAGTACCGAGTTATGGAGTTCGGGTTGCGAAACTCACCGGGAACTTTTCAGTGCCTTGTAAACATTGTACTGTTAGTTCAAAATTGGCATACCTCGATGATCTAGTGATTTATTCTTCTGATTGGTTTGAACATTTGAGTGTTGTTCGGACAGTTTTTGAAAGATTAGCTGACGCTTCACTGCCAATTAATTTGGCCAAGTGTGAATTCGGTAAAGCAACAATCACCTATTTGGGCAAAGAAGTAGGTCTAGGTCAAGTCCGTCCTGTTAGTGCCAAAGTATCTGCCATTGCTGACTTTCCTATTCCAACGACAAGATGAGAGTTACGTCAGTTTTTAGGTATGGCTGGTTACTACAGAAGTTTCTGGCGAAATTTCTCTACTGTAGTACATCCTTTGACCAGTTTGTTAAACCCAGCGAATGCTTTTGTTTGGACTGATGCATGTCAGCATGCTTTTGATAGCGCAAAGCTGCAGAGCGCAAAGCTTCTTGCTGCTGCAGATTTCACATGTTCTTTTGAATTGGAAGTGGACATTAGTGCTTTAGGCATGGGAGCTGTTCTCATTCAAGAAGATGATGTTGGTTTTGAGCATTCCATTTGTTACTTTTCTCGAAAATTCAATCGACATCAGCGAAATTATTCCACCATCGAGAAGGAAGCTTTGGGTCTAATTCTGGCTTTACAATTCTTTGAGGTTTATGTGGGTTCATCCGTTCTGCCTGTTACCGTGTACACTGTACATTCTGGACAAGTGATCAATCACAATCAATGTCTGATGCATTGGTCGCTGATTGTGCAAAATTATAACTTAATCATAAAGCCTAAAAAGGGTTCAGAAAATATCATTGCTGACACCCTATCTAGAGCTTAAACACTGCTTCAGGTTAAGTTTTAAGGGGGTGAGTGTTACGTACGTCATGCTACGTAATTTTGTTTCTTCCATGTTGCTGCATATGTATGTGTGTCTGTGTACTTTGTCTGTTTCAGGTGTGAAACTCGATTGGAGGCTCCGCCTGTCAATCTGCTGACGTCTGGAATCGCGCCACCAATCTCCTGTCGCCGTGCAGTTTATGAATGGCTCTAACTTTAATGGCGACAGTCGAGATAGACTCTGGGTTGGGAAAGAGTATGCACAGTATGAGGACTGTTTTCTCTTTTGAGATATCAGTCTGAGAGACTGATTATTGTCTGGGGGTTCACTGCTTTTATGATCTAGCATTTGGATCAGCTCTCGTTTGTTTGTGCCTGTGCTTGTTTGTGTTTGGGCCCTTGATACATGCTGGATGTGCAATGCGAAATGTTTGTTACCGTTGCCCTCATGTCATTCATCTCAGTCACCGTCCGACACTGTGTAGACTGGCGGGAGAGGTTGCGAGTCAGGTAAGCAGGTCGCGACCTACATTTGCACACGCAGTTTCTATGAAATATATTAGACGCACTTGCGTTAGGAGTGGTGCTAATTCAGTTCCTTAACTTTAGTTAGAGGGTTTTCTTGTTTTATTCCGTTTTTGATTTAAGCACCACTCTCTTGCTCCTTCCTCTCCACCAGATTGTTTATTGATTTTGCTCGTCCTTGTTATGTTGTGCATTTTGTAAATATTAATTACTGCATTACTTTACCTTATTTCTACTTCACTTTATTGCAGTTGAAGAATTAAATCTTTCAACTAAGTTGTTGGTTTGTTGGCCGTTCTTATTCTTTTGCAATTCCCGTTACTGTCTTGACACACACATGCAAACCTTTTGTTATGTCTAATAATATTCCTAGACAAATAACATCTAATTAACGAGGGACGTAACAATTAGTATACTTTTTCTCACTCAATCCCCATGTATGCAGATGAGTGTGACGTTTAAGTCATTTTATTAAACCAGGGGAAAATACGCCATATCTCATCTCTCATGCATCTTTTCCTCTGACACCACATTGTTTTTCTCTCTGGGCAACAACATCTCAACTTTGCGTTACAAGGTCATCAGTAAATGAGTATGACATGTAGAGAACTGAGTTTAGAGTTTTACAAAACGTCAATTGCAAACTGAGTGTAAAGCCGTGTAATTTGCTTGTAGTTTTGGAGACTTGGTCTGAAGATTCGGTACATGAGTGAATGGTTTCACTGAGTGAGCCTCAAGTTCCACTTTTAGTGAGTAAGCAATTTGAAAAAACTGTAAAGCTAATAGGGGAAATGGAGATTTTTTCAAATTAGTATTTCATAAATTCTTATTCTGACAGTATCATTTGTATTAAATTAAAAATACAATATAGAAGTATTATCACCAAAAGCACTCATATTATTTTCAGTTTATAAATTTTAATTAATTATATAATAAACGTGTGAGCCCTAATATACAGTATAAACATATAAGCCAGTGTAGAAATTAAGTAACAGGGAGATGCCTTTTTGGCCTGAGGAATCAATGGAATCAAATAGACAGAAGCTAAAATACGACATTTAAAAAATACAGTGCCAGCTAAGAATAAACATGACAACCAAAAGCAGGATAAACACCCAAACATAAACCAGACGTTTGTGAATTATTGATATAAAACTACTACTAATGTGTCTAAAGGTAGTAACTAGTTACTAATATATCTAACTAGGTCGCCTACTATGTTTATCAAAAGTTGTATGTAAAAAAAATACATACAAATGAGAATTCTGCTTACTTATGTTTTTAAATATAATTTATTTTAATACTTACTGCTATGAAGAAACAGATGAGGTGCAGAAGAACGGAGTCAGTCACAGACCAGAATTGTAAGTGGACCGTTCTTTGCAGCTTTATGCAGTGGGTGGAGTTGCTCTGAGTTCCTCACCCTCTGAAGCATCTGATAAGACTGAAAAAGTAAAGAAAGAATATGAGACACCACAATGCCTTTCATTTGTTCCACTTGAACATAAATACATGAAAAAGATATTTTGTAACTGATACCGACATTATATTTCTTTCCAGGATACTCTGGTCTCTTTCAACTCCTCATGGACTACAGATAATATCATTCCAGCTGCTGTGTGATTGTTCACCAGTCATTTTAGCGACAAATGAAGAATGTGGCAAAATCTGAAGTCCAAATCTAGAGGTTGGTGCAGGATTTGGTTTCCTGATTCTCAGAACAGGGTGTAGACTAGAGAAAGATGTGAATCTAATATCATTGTTTACAGTGTTGTCTCATATGTGCCTGTATTTTAATATTATCCCAAATCTTGAACACGAATTTACTGTGATTGTTATTTAAGATTAAAGTGATATATTGGCAAATAATCACTTATTTTAAAGCGTGGGAGGGCCATTGAAGTGTAAAATGAAACTCGTGTTTGTGTGTCTGCCACAAAGAAAAAATTTCCTGAAGATCTAAAAGGCTAAAAGCAATTCTTCCATGTGACTAACAAAAAGCTGCAGCCATGTCTCTAGCAAACTGCCAGGCACACAAACATGAAATGTCCCAGGCCTGGACCTCTCTCACCTTCCACTCTAGTCACTCGTCCCTTTATCCTTCCATCCTTCCGGAGATCCTCCATGGACTTGAGACAGGTGTGTCGCTTGGGTGTCTCTCATTAGGCTTCATTCCACAGGGCTTGCTCTGTTCCCACGGATCACATCTTGGATAAGTGTCCTACATTGTAGTTTTACAAATAATGCAATCAATACAGACAATGATGTGCAAATGCAGATGTTTTGCTTGTACAAAGCATATACAGTAAAGGTGAAGTGTCCGAGTTTTGTCAACAAAACAAAAAACAAATGGTATCTGTCTCAATCACTTGCAGGGCCAAGATAGTGACCCTTACGAAAAAGAAGTTTATCCAAGTGTGCTATTAGTATACTTCTTTTAAACTAAAAATAAAAAAAGTATATTTTCAGTCTACGTTTTATGTACTTCTCAGAAACATACTTAAAATTGCAGTTTAGTATACTTGACATATACTGACAGAAAAGTATATTTTGCCTTATACTTGTATCTATCTTTTGATTGAGGTGACCTTAAAAGTATAATACAGTATTCTAAGTATATACTTGGCTTGTAGTTGTGTTTAGTCTTTTGATTGAGTAACCTATTAATGACTTTTTTCACATAGTTTTACATACTGTCTGATAAACTTACAAAAAAAATTGCTTACACAAATGTAAAATAATGCGACCATCAAACATTAAACTGCATATAAGATCAGGTCTCGAGGGAACTGCCTGTGTAAATTGTGAGCGTTTTATCTTTGAGAACGCTCCGCTCTCGTCTGGCCCTCTTCTCGAGAGTGACGTGATGGGCCAGGATCACAGCGGTGACGTGCGTTATGAGGTTCCCAGATGGAGCCCTCCGATCGCCTTGAGAGGGGTGTAATCCTGCAGGATGAGCTGCAGGTGGATGAAAGCTTTTCTAAAGAAAAGAAAACTTATGGTAGCGAGTGCTCTTCCGGACGAACAGGAGATGGCTGGTGAGGGTGGTGATAATCGGATAGATCCTGATTCTTCTCAGCCACCCTGCCTCGTGTATGCTGAGCTGGTTGGTGTTATGGAATGCGCAGCGGGCAGGCTGCAGCTGCCGTGGCTACACGTTGGGGAAGAAATCGCTCGCAATGAGAGCAGTTTCTCCCCAGTCATAAAACCACCAGCTCAGGTGAGCATTCCATTTCTTCCCGATATCATACTGAGATCGAGAGGACATGAAAGAAACCATATTCTGCCCCTATCCACCGACATCAGCGGGCTAGTCTCACTGATGTTGATGGGATAGGAGAGCGTGTGTATATGTCTATGGGGCGGACATCGACACTGAGAGCTCCAACCCTGCCAGTTTGAATGTCAGCGTCAGCGGGTCAGGCACACCATGGCATATACCAGCACACCATGGCAGGGTTGCAGGTATACCAGGCCAATCTGCTGGGGGATCTCGACCAGGGGGTGGGGCCCCTGAGGTGGTTACTGAGCTGTGCCGCAATTGAAAAAAAAGTAGCTCTCCGGGCCACCAAACAGACTGCTGCCGCAATCGGCCGATCGATGGCTGCGATAGTGGCCACGGAGAGACCTTGGCCGACATTGGGGTGAAAGAAAGGCTTTCTCCTCGATTCGCCGGTTTTCGCCCTCTGAGCTTTTCAGCACCTCTGTGGAAACGGTGGTTGGAAAGTTTAGAGAGGCGAAGGCGCTCTCAGCTGCACTTAGGACCATCTATACCGCTGAGATCTGTATCCACGCCCAGACAGACTTGAGGCCCTGGCCCATCACGGTCCGAGGACCATATACAGGGCCAGAGAGCCAGTTTAGCCTCTCGTGCGCCTCCTCCGTGGAGGAGTAGGTCGCAGAAGAGGAGCAGGTCGCAGAAGAGGAGCGACTCCTGCAAGAGGGATCTGAGGGAGGTGATCAAGCACAAACGCACACAGTGTCGGTCATGGATCACCTCTCCTGAACAATGCTCTGATGGCCCACCTCGGCTTGGTTAGTGAGAGTGCCTCTTTCAGGGATGTAAAGGTGGTAGACCCCATGTTCATAAAGAACTGTTGGGTGAGTCTTCACTTCGCATGCCGCAGGTGAGCTGTGTTGGTCTTCTTAAAGAGGAATTTTTTTGTGCAACTAACACTAAAATGTATCTCTCTTCAAACCTCATTCCCTGTATAGAGCTAGGGGGTCATGTCAACGTCAATATCATAAGATAAGTTAACATTTTTTGGATTATTAGGGCCCTGAAGTTCCCCTGTTAGGTGGCTAGAACAATAGAGAGAAGCACCAGTTGTATGGGCTTCTTTTGTGAGTATGTGATGGCTTTCCTTGTTGTCATATGTAAAAAGAGCGAGGTGTGCCACCACTCATTCTAGTTGTAAAACTATGTTATAGCTTAGGCTTCCTCTCATGGTGAGAGCATTTGAGGCCGCCGCTCAATCATACAGTATGAAATATGTTATCAGCAGAGAGTTAAGTGGCAGAATGTCATTCTAGAAATAAGAATGGGAATGTTTATGCTACCGCTTGTTTTTTCTACACACATCTGTGTTAGCCCTTGGGCTATTAGCCAGCTCAGGGTAGAGTAGTTGGTCTCTCTCTCTCTCTCTCTCTCTCTCTCTCTCTCTCTCTCTCTCTCTCTCTCTCTCTCTCTCTCTCTCTCTCTCTCTCTCTCTCAAAAAAAGCTTCAGATAGATCTTATGTCCGGCCCACGGGACCGTCTGACATTTTTGTCCTGAGTACATCGCCCCCTTGAGCTCTGTTTAGGTTTTCAGTACGCTGAGCGGATCTGCAGTCCCTCGTATGAAAATAATAATAGTTTTTCTCGTAAGGCTGTGGCTCCTCTGAGCCCTCAGGTAGATCTATGCTTACAGGCTGGCTCTCACCAGGGCCGCCTCTGTAGCTGGCCTAGGCTATGCTAGGGATAGTGGAGGCGTTCTGTTAAAGCATTTCTGCCTCTGGCCCTTCACTTTGTGAAAGTAGATTTTTTAGCATCCCTATATGATAGCCTCCTCCCATGGAGTCGTTAGGCCAAGGCCCGCCCCCTTTCTGCATTCTGGGGCAAGAAGAGTAATGCAGGTTGGTGTAGAGGTTGACCGATAAAGACTTAGGCCTTCAATAAAGCCTCCCCAGTGCAATGGGTCTTTTTGGGCAGGGTCAGGCCGTCTTTCGCTTTGCGAAGAGATTGTTTTTGGTTTGTCCGACCCCGCCGTGCAGAGCTGGCATATGGATTTGGCCGCCAGAGTAGGCTCCATTTAGCTCGCTGAGCCTCCGCTCAAGCGATGAGTTTAAGGAGGTTGACTTACAAGCAAGCCCCACTCTCCTAGGCTGAGCGCAGAAACATTTCTGTCACCTCTAGAGCCACTGGCAGGCCCGCACCCTGTTGAACTATAATTGACGGCATGTGCCAACGCGCGAGGCGTTTTCCAGCCTGACGGCATAAAGAGAGCGGCACGTGCAAGAGTGTGGGCGTGGGAGAGAGCGGGTCTTAAGTTGGATCTCGGTTATGTAAATTCTTCTGTTAAATAATAAATCTTTACACGTTTGTTTACCGAACTCTCTCCTGCTCTTTTGTTACTATTTGAGAGAGTAGTAACAGTGGGGGCTCGTCAAAACCTTATTTTACCTACAATTTAAAAGGCGTCTATTGCTCTTAGAGTAGGTCGACGGGACGCTCGCGTTTAGACATCTTAACTAAGCGTCTTTCCGAATTCGCCGTTTTATTGGCGATTGTAAGTCAGGACAATGGGATCTTTTATGGTGTCGGACATGAAGGGTAAGTTCAGCGATATACATTTAATCAATTAGCCATGATCTTTCCTTTTTGTGCTTACATTGTAGGTTGCGTGTTTTCTGGGACGTGTGTCTTTTTTGTTTTTGAACAGGTCTGTGGCTAGAGCATTAGTCTCGGGGGCACTACCGAGGTATTGGAGAAATCGCCAGGTTACTGGTTGTTTAACCATTCCTGCGGCCTTTGTGTTTAATTCATCCCACCGCAGTACTGTTTGAAGATCCGCGTCTAGTTAAATTGTATGAGATATTTTGATATGCTCAAGGGGAAGGGTTATTTGTTTTTTTGAGATGTCGCTGGCCTTCCCGGTTCGTGTTTAATTCGTTTCAGACCATACAGACTGTAATATGGTATGTTTATTTGAGTTCATCATAATAATAAACATCTTAATTGTACGAGGAATTCTAATGCTAATTGCTACTCATTATAATATAGAGCTTACGAGTAAGCGATATTAAAAAAAGAGATAAAAAGTATAGTGAGTGCAGCCTTGTGCGCCGAGGGTTTATTGGTAAAGTCTGGTAGTGGATCTGAAGATGATGACACAAAAATTTCTCCGAGTTCAAGTCATGTTGAAAACTTAACCTTTGCTGAACAAAAATAATTGTTACTCTTACAGTTAGAAAATCGTAAGTTGGAACATCAAATGCAAATGGATAGGTTGCGTCTAAACGAACAAAATGAATGGGCTAAATGAGTAGTAGAGCAGCAAAAACTTTTACTCGAAGCTGAACGTTTGGATCTTATTAACCTGTTAACTGTCACCCCCCTTTTTTTGAATAGACATGAAAATGCACATTTCGAACATAAATGGTTGTAATTCAAGAATGCTTTGGAATATAGACGTAAGATTGGTCTTGTTTTAAAGAAGACATTTGGCAGATTTATGTAGAAGTGAAATAAATTAAGAAAGTGAAACAGAAAAAAAGTTATAGAAGTTTGAGTTTATGGAAATGTACAATGTAAAAAAAATAATTATTCATATTTTATATAAAATCTATATTTTCAAAACCTGGGCTACTCTAAAACTGCAGAAAAATCAAAGCCAAAAATCTGAACAAGTTGTGTTTCAAATTTTAGGTTGATATCTCAAAAAATGAGCTTTCAGTAAGATTTTGTTTGGGCGCAGTACCAAACTTTTTCACTAGGGCACAACCAGACTCCATTACTGCCCATATAAGGGCGCCTCCATTTCCATATGTGTTTTGAGTGATATGAACCATTATTTCCACAATTTTCATACAATTTATGAAGTAGAGATCCTATTCAGAAGTAGTATGGGAAGTTTGGCAGATTTTGATATGAATTCAACCTCTAAGAAACACACACAAAGAACACGCATGTGCGTTATAGCTCGCTGCCACATCACAAATGGTGAATTTATTATTTTTTTCTTTATATTTAAAACATTTTCAGACTTTTTTTTCCTAAAATAATTGAATGGATGCTATCTTTTGAACTCTTGGTATGAAAACAAACTAGGTTTCTACAATTTTTTTCATGATTTTTCATGTTCATAGCTATTTCAAAATAAAGGTCTGAACACGCCTAGGAGTATGAAAATATTCTTGTTGCAAATTGATACATTACGGCTCCTCTGTAATTTATTTTGAAAATCAATCACCAAATATGGAAACTAGAGATTGTAAGCTTTCAAATGATATATAGTTTGTCAATATTACTCAAGGTTTTCACTAAGATATTATTGTTTTAAAAATATAATGGTAAACGTCCCACCTGTGGGACGGTGACAGGGAGAATGCCTGGTTCAGGGGATTTAAAGCTTGATATCTCCACTAGTTTACAGCTTCTTCCCTCATTTAATGAAAAGGATGTTGACACTTTTTTCGTGTTATTTGAAAGGGTAGCAGACGTGCAGGGTTGGCCTGATATACATCGCGCTCTTATGCTGCAATAAGAGTTTTTTGAGTCCTGCTCAGCTACTGTTCGGACGCTCTTGCTTACTGCTCCGCGCTTTGCTCTATCGCTTTTATATTTTTTTATTGCTCTATCGTTTATATTTTAATATTTTATTTCCTTTTATCACCTTATTTTAACTTCAGCAAATCAGCACAGTGCTCAAACGCTTGATTACTAGAAAAAAGCAGAATTCTTTTCTCCGACCAGCCTCCCACTGAAAGCTTACATTCCGGGGAAGAGAAAACACAACTCCCTACATTCATAAGGATAAGAGAAAATGCCTCTTCTGGAATCTACTTGCTGCACTAACTGCCAGAGACTTTTACAAAGGATTGTAGTTCTTGAAACAAAGTTACTTGTGGGACCACCAAACCAGACGGAACACACAACAGAGCTTCGTCATGGACGCCCTCAGCATACAGCCGGTGAGTCCCATCAATCTAGTGCTCCTCGACAGGCTATACTGAGTGTAGAGAAACAAACCGATCGACTTACAAATCGATGGCACAAACAGGGAGCGAGACCCAAAGGCACTCGAGACATCAGATTGTCACGAGCATCACATATTGCCGCAGTAGCATCCTCTACCCCAGATACGGCTCTGACAAGGATTGCAAACACTGGTCTTCTACCACCGCCTATACATCTTGAGAACAGATTTGAAGTATTAATGAATGAGGAATCCCTGAATGTGATGAATGTGATCGAACACAGAATGAATAAGCCAGTAGCTAACACTGCTAACTGGCGCTCAAGGTCGAGCAGACAGCGGCACTCAGCTCAGAGCGCAGCCGAGCCCAGGACTCTGATAGTGGGTGACTCGATAATCAGAAACATTATTAGCAGGGACACAACTACATGCTGCCTTCCACAAGCAACGACTTCTGATGTAAACAAGGAACTTCAGAACATTCTGATGAAACATAAGACTGCAAATCGACTCATTGTTCATGTGGGGAAGAATGATATTCATAAAGAGCAGTCAGAACTCCTTAAGAAGGATTTCAAGGAACTTTTTGAAACACTTAAGGCGAGACACTACAGGTGAATAGGGTAAAAATTTTAACTTAGAGATATCACCATAAAACTTTACCAGTTGATTACTCACATGAAGAGGAGAAAAAAATGTATTGCAAGTTCACTGTAATTTTATGTTTAAATATGCTAATCAGGCTATATCTCATTAAATATGCGCTAATTTGCATATATTTTGAAGTGACGAATCTGACCATTGAAAAAAACAAGGTTCAAAATTATTTTTGCATTTTGTTGATATATTCAATGAAAATACATTTTCAGAGGGGATTATGAATATCTCCTTTTGTTACCCTGTAAATCAGAAAATACTGCCAATAGCCTTAAAAAATTGATTTCTGCCCTATTTTTAGGCATAAAATGTCATATAAATCAGGCCAAGAATGATATATCAACAAATCCCTCTGAACAAACATTCACAATATAGTTAGGAATACGACTGTAAAGTTTGGTGTATGTAGGTGCTACAGAAGTGAAAAATCGTCACGAGGAGTGCAAGAAAAAACTCGTTTTGAGAAAACGGCCTTTAAAGATTTTTATGGTAAAATTTTACTAATTTCTATTGAAAGCCATGAATTACAGACAAAATATGCTTTAGGTCCAAGTAAAATCCATGCATCACACTTTATAACATCCAAAACTCATTATTGCTTCATCCATCAATGATCATAACATCCAAAACAACACATCAACAGTCCATCACACAGGTGTGACAAAAAACGAAATATATAACACCCACAGCAACATCACGTGACGCTTCTGAAGATGACTGCATCAGCATTCGAAACTGTCAAGGTATGACAACAAACTTTAAACCTGTCGTATAAGAAAGAATTTGTATTATAAATACAAATAGTAAGCTAAATTAACTTGTTTGGATTAACACATCAACATGAACTTCAACTGAAGACCATTACATCACAAACTTCAAACTGACAGAACACAACCTTTACACCTAGTTAATTTACAGTCTACATATCCATGCCAGCACCATATGTAGGGCCCTCCTCCATCT
Source organism: Rhinichthys klamathensis goyatoka (assembly GCF_029890125.1). Lineage (NCBI taxonomy): Eukaryota > Metazoa > Chordata > Actinopteri > Cypriniformes > Leuciscidae > Rhinichthys > Rhinichthys klamathensis. The sequence goes on from NW_026606831.1 coordinate 203,532, forward strand.
CCTGCTGGTGTCTTTTCACTTTTTTGGCTGTGCTTACACTTTTACGGCTCCGTTTTACACTAGCGGAATGGACACTATTGGCTTTTGAAATCCTAACCATGTCGTCATCCTTCATTGCATTGACAGTTACGACTGTGCTCTGAAGCCACAGTTTCTCCATCACAGCCAGCATGGCAGAGGCACCCTCATTAAATATAGAAATAGCCATACTGGCTGCAGCCTCAACTCTGCTTTTCCCCACAAAGACTGTTTTTGGACATCGGGCCCATATGACCGAGTTGAGGCATTCGTTGGCATTCTGAGTGCCTCCATGCTGCATGCGCTTGAGCAGGCTGTCACTGGACATCCGGTGATAGACAGGGATGAGCTTCTGACCCACCTCCCGTGATAAAAAGTTTCCTGTGTAAAGACTATGGCTCTCTGGCTTTTTTCCATTCTCCTCTGCTCTCCTGTACCAACACCAGGATGGATTACACCTAGTGTGTGTAGGACTTTTATCACTAGACATGGAGTGGAGGAGACCTGCCCATATTTCTGCCTTCATTTGATCCAGTGACCCTTGATTATTTAGAATAGCCCCCCTGTAATAATTCTGCAAGGCTTTACATTTCTTGGCAGTGAGCTTACCCTGACCTTTGCCCCCTAACTTACGCTCAGCACTCAGTTTCCTAAGTGCTGTGCCCATACGCTTGTGAGCATGATTTATGCACTCAAGCTTTACAATTTCATGTCCAGGGTATGGGTTGAGCGCAACCACCTCCCTGAATGCTGCACTGTCCCCATCTGACAGCATCTCTGTGTAGCGCAGCTGATGCTGAGACACAGACCTGGCCCACATCCTCTTGGCTGCCTCCTGCTCCATGGCCTTACTTGACCCTGAGAAATTTTTTGCACAGTCTACATGACTCTCCTTCCAGCTTTCAAATTCCTCCCGCGTAATCTTACCACCTCGCCTAGCACACTCTCTCAGGGTACAAGCATGGCAGTAGGAGGATAGGACCTCAAAGTCCACTACCAGCCCAGTGAGGATGTCGATGCACACACCAATGCCGTAGTGGGACGTGAAGCCTCTCTTCTGCCAGGTGCCATCAAAAGACACACTGATGTTTATCATGGCATCCTCATCCTCCCTTACTATCTCAGCCACATCAGGGTCAATATCTGCGTATGCCTGCCTGATCTGATCCCTGGTTCTCTGCAGTGACTCCAAGCCTCTCTCAATTTCAGCGACTGAAATTAAATTTATAGCTTATTACTAACTGTTCATCCATATTATAAAACACAAATAGATGGATGCCATAATCTTTAATGCCGAGAGAGAGAGAGAGAGAGAGAGAGAGAGGGAGAGGGAGGAAGAGAGATAAAGAGAAAGAGAAAGAGAAAGAGAAAGAGAAAGAGAGAAAAATATCTTCACTAAGATATTTACACCTTGGAAAAATAGCCAAAAGAATAAAACTTCCCGAAGTTAACTGGAAGCTCTCCTAGGAGAGAGGACAGCAGCTCCAGAGCTAAATATGTCTGCCTGAGGGACTCACAACCACTTTAGGATTCCAGAAAATTTACATATTTGTACAGATAGTAATTATATTTTACAAAACCTGAAACGTGTTGTCTAATGTAATTGTTTTGTATAGTATGTATGTGACACCTATATATTTAATATATGACGTGTAGCTATGAATTTCTGTAAACTGCTTTGAGAGAGAGAGAGAGAGAAAGAAAGAGAGAAAGAGAGAAATAAAGAAAGAAAGAAAGAAAGAAAGAAAGAAAGAAAGAAAAAAAAAGAGAGAGAGAGAGAGAGAGAGAGAGAGAGAAAGAGAGATTTTTCTATACCTGTTACTGTCTTTTGGTGTGTCTGATACGTTTTAACATGAAGACCAGGAATCCCCAACACTTTGCTGATTTTTTTTAGAGCTGCATATCCCAAGCCTAACTCATGAGCTAAAAGCACCATTCGCACATTCACATCAAACGCCACATCGTTCCTGGATGCGTCTTGTAGACGCGTAGATGTATAGACACTTTGCCTGTACCTATCCTCTTTGCAGAGACAGCACTCTAGTACTAAACTACTACAGAACCCATGATTCTTTGGGTCGATGTTAACTTTCAGCCCTGTCCCTGTGCAATTAGGACAAATTAAACCACCGATCAGTTCATTCAAACGCGCTACATGAACTATCAGCCACTGCTGAGTGGCGCTTTGATTACCTCCGCTGCTGTCTGAACACTCCTGTTTTCCAAACGACAGTTTACGCATCGACGCACTATGTGATGGCATTTCAACATCTTCTGTCTTCATTGGTGATCCCTTGTGTCTTCTTGCTAATGACAACTGTTTTCGTTTTTTCTGAGAGACTTTTACACGCGTATCTTTCGACATTTTGAATACCGGCGCGGAAATGTCAGAGCGCGTTATGTTACGATTCTGAACGAATCACGTTGTCAGAAATTGGCTTCAGCCAATGAGATTGCGCATTTCGAGTTAAATCACCCATTTTACTTTCATGATTGGTTGCTGATCGACAGGAAATGACCAAATTTGGATCCGACAGCATTGCAAAGGAAAGAGAGAGCTTTACAGCGGTGTTAGGGAGAAGAGCGATCGCGGAGCAGTGGGATGATTTAGAACGCCAACTTTTGACGAATTTAGACGAAATCTACAGGCGCAAACAGACAAAGTGTAGTAAAATAAAGACCTTAATGTGTATTTCGGACTTTTTTTCACCACAAGTCTGAAAGAAGACATGTTATTGAAGACATATAGCCCAAAATCTCAAAATTGACCAGTGAAAAAAAAACGATGTTTTTGCCTGCCGTGTCTCGCCTTAAAAGACTGAAAGTTCAGACATTCATCAGTGGACCACTCCCAGCAAGAGGAACAAACAGGTTTTCACGGTTGCTTGGGCTTAACACATGGCTGCAAAAAACCTGCAAAATAAAAGGAGTGAACTTCATTGACAACTTCAATCTTTTCTGGAGTCAGAGGCAACTGTTTCAACAGGATGGGCTCCACCCAAACAAACTTGGCTCAAGAGTGCTAAAGGACAATATCTACTTCTCCCTCCATCATCCTTCTGCAGTGTGTGCCAATCCACTCAACCTGAATGGCACACAAACACCTGGACACAGTATGAATGACCACAGGACTTCACTTCAGCACGTGGATGGACATGCGGCCGACACATCACACAAGGACAATGATAATACCACTCAGCCACAACAACCTCTGCTCACAGACACAATCTCAGCTGAGCCCTGCCCACAGAGCTCACCACAGACAGACTGTGACATACTAGAACTGCTAGAAGATTCAGCACCCAAGGACGACTTTCTGGAAAACAGCCAGGGAATACAGGACAGCATATTACAGCCTCCGATAACACCAGAACAACAGCCCCTCTCACCAGACACGTTATCCCTCTCTCCAGCAACTCCACTTCTGTGCTTCTCAGAGAAAATGGAACAACTGGTGTATGCTGGAACCAAACTATCCCACTCTTTTGCTGCAAGCCCCCAGATGTCAACCAAAAAACGGCAGGCCCCACAACCACCAAAGCCTGCGGGCCCAGCTCGCCCTCCTCCTCCTCCTGTGAGAGCTCTTCGGCCTCTGCCACAGCGCCAGGGCCCACACCATCCTCCAGCGGCTCGCGGTGAACCAAAAACAACTGATACCAACTCTCAGTGATATATGTCGGGTCCCCGCTATGATAACAGTAACTTTCTTAAATGTTTACAAAACAAGCGGGAACCCAGTGTGCCTGTATCCTTCTCTATTGCTGTTCAATTACATGATATAAAATCTAAGGCCCTCAAAAGCCATACTTAGCAAACCCATCTAATCTGGTGCCTATCACACGGCAAACTAAGATCGCTGTGGGGACAAAAAGTAAGACTGTTAAGTTAGCACTTTTAAACATCCGCTCACTTAAAAATAAATCACTTCTAGTCAACGACTTAATAACCACATACAACCTGGACTTTATGCTTCTAAATGAAACTTGGTTAGAAGACAGCTGCAGTGCAACAGTCCTCAATGAAACATCCCCTCCTAACTTTACTTTTATAAATGTGTTTGCAGAGCGGGAAAGAGAGGCGGGGGCTTAGCTGCTCTTTTTAAAGATGTCTATCAATGTAAGCAAATATCATTTGGGAATTACCCGTCTTTCGAATATCTGGGTATTGTGTTAAAAGGTGCTCCACGTATTTTACTTATTATTATTTATAGGCCTCAAAAATACTCTCCAGCCTTTGCTGAGGACTTTACAGAACTGTTATCAACAATTTCCTCTGAGTTTGACTGTTTTGCCATTGCTGGAGATTTTAACATTCACATAGATAATGCAGAAACCAATATGGCAAAAGAAATCAAAACTGTTTTCAAAACTTTTGATCTGACTCAGCATGTACATGGACCCACACATAATCGTGGACACACTCTAGATTTACTTATCAGTAAGGGTCTAAACATCTCATCGATTGTTATCAAGGATGTAGCACTGTCTGATCATTTCTGTATTTTCTTTGATATACTGATCTCTCCTGCCATTGAAGCTAGATCTGTGTCTGTCAAGAAGAGATCCTTAAATGAGAACATTAGTGTGCTATTTATGAAGGCTATATCTTTAAAACCAAGCATATCTGCTGACTCTGTTGATTTTCTCCTTGAATCTTTTAACTCAAAAATTAAAAGTGTAATTGATGATATTGCTCCTGTGAAAGTCAGGAAGAATAGTAGTAGACAAAAAGCACCTTGGAGAAACTCAACAGCAGTGCAAAACATGAAAAGACAATGCAGAAGAGCAGAGCGCATGTGGCGGAAGACAAAACTTGTAGTCCATTATAACATCTACAAAGACAGCATCCATGCTTTTAATATGGAACTAGGCAAAGCTAGACAGACTTTCTTCTCGAATATTATAAACAGCAACTTAAACAACACACGCACTCTTTTTGCTACTGTAGAGAGACTGACAAACCCCCCAAGCCAGATTCCCAGTGAAATGCTCTCAGACAGCAAGTGCAGTGAGTTTGCTTCTTTCTTCTCTGAGAAAATCAATAATATCAGAAAGGTGATCAGTGCATCATTGAGCCGCACTGGGGTCAGACAGATCAGACCACTACCTGAGAAAGTAGTTACTATGTCTGTTTTCGAAGAAATTGATGGCAAAATTTTGGAAGAAACCGTACAGCACCTTAACCCTCTGGGGTCTGAGGTGTTTTCGGGGTCCTTGAGATGTTTTGGCATGCTCTGACATTTGTGCTTTTTTCAGTTGCTTATAAACATATTAATGGCACAGGTGAAATTACACTCTATATAGCACACACAGGGCTACCATAATATGTGAGCAACATGTATGTACATGTTTGTATTTTTTAGAGAATATTGTTTATGCGTGGTTATTGAAAAAACTAAAAAATAAAGTTTATAATATAAGGCCACAAATAACATACTAAATATTTGTCCACAAGACTTTTGACTAGTGGATGTTATCGCCTAGAGTTTTTGCTTCAAATTGATCTGAAAATCATTCTGCCTTATCATTCACATAAAACAATAGATTGTTTTAAATTGTGAAAAACCTTTTTTTGTTTGCAAAGGCAATATGCGGATGGGCGGAACGGCCCAACCCCCTCATGAATAATTAGGCAGTTCTCACCTGAGCAGTCTGCATACTAATGAGCCTTTCATTCAGGGGTGTCACACAAGAAAGAATGCAAGGACAATATATATACACTACCGTTCAAAAGTTTGGGGTCAGTGAGAATTTTATTTTTATTTTTTGGAGGAAAGAAAACAATACTTTTATTTATCAAGGAATAATTAATTTGATCGAAAGTGACAGTAAAGACATTTATAATGTTACAAAAGTCTTTTGAACTTCCTATTCATCAAAGAATCCTAAAACAAACAAAAAAACTGTACAACTGACAGACCAACAACTGTTTCAACATTGATAATAATAATAAACGTTTCTTGAGCATCAAATCCTCATATTATACTGATTTGTGAAGGATCATTTGACACTGAAGACCCTGACACTGGTGATGCTGAAAATTCAGCTTTGATCACAGGAATAAATTACACTTTACTATATATTCACACAGAAAACAGCTGATTTACACTGGAGATAATATTTAATACTATAACTGATTTTTGTTGTATTTTTAATCAAATAAGCGCAGCCATGGTTAGCAGAAGAGAATTCTTTTAAAAGTATTTAAAATCGTACCGACCCCAAACTTTTGAACGGTAGTGTATATAAATAAATAAATGTTTATACACACACACACACACACACACATATATATATATATATATATATATACAAACAATCAAAATTTAAATGAAAGCCAAAAGCACATTTATAGTCACACCTTTTAGCCATCCACATACCATTTTTAGCCATCCACCGCGGTAAAAATAAACCAGTCGCATTGCAAAGTCGTTCGCGAAATGACCGCCAGGTGGCGCAAAGGGACATTTAGCAAAACGTAAGTGGGGCTAATGTCTATTAACAGTAGCCTAAGGATGAAATACTACAAGTTATGGTAATTTCCAAATAAGCCTACAACAAATTGTTGGTCATACAGATAAGATATAATCTTTTAAAACTTTAAAAGGCTAAAGTAGGCCTAAACTCTCACAGGCTAAAGACAAAACGTTTTCTCGCTCATGTCAGAAACAGACGTTTGGGTATTTCTCAGTGAGAAAATTCATAGCTGAGCGGTAGAACTTACGGTTCATCATCAAGATGACACGGGTTCAAATCCCGCACAAACATGGTCTGCTGTATATTTTATATTTATTATTGCAAAGAGATTTGTCTAGCTCTAAAACTACTCGGTTACTATCGTAACCTCAGTTCCCTGAGATAGGGAACGATTATTGCGTAGCTATACGCAGTGGGGGAAACTCCCTTTCCTCGATTTACTGAAGCTTATATGTAAAACGCATTTGCAGCTGCACAGCCAGCCCCCTGAGCGTCTGACCCGCTCATAGGCTGTGCTGCAGCAACTGCACATCCAATGGCGCGGGCGACTCTGACGCACAACCAATAAGCTAGCCCAACGTCAGAGCCCGTCGAGGGGGCGTGCCCTGCCTATATAGACCCCCGAATTCGCCATTATAGCAGGTTATACGACTGAAGCGACAACTTCACCAGTTACTATAGTGCGGCCGGCTACGCAATACTCGTTCCCTATCTCAGGGAACTGAGGTTACGATAGTAACCGAGTAGTTCCCTTTCGAACGGTCACTTCGTATTGCGTAGCTATACGCAGTGGGGACACCATGCAAAACGCCGCACCCTGAGTAACTGGTTGTCCTGCCACTCAGGAACCCAAAAACATATGCATATACATGTATATATAACAGACCAGACACAGTCGGGTCTGCCTAATATACATAATAAGTCAGTCACCACTAACAGAATATACTAGCAAAACCAGACACCGTCGGGATTATTAGTATACTTTATTACCGGCCGAAGCGGGTTTATATAATATGTATGTGATTATGCACAGTAATTTTTGTAGACAAGACCAGCCACTGTCAGGTCTCAATCATACCGAAAGCACCTTCGCCTGCAGGGAAGGTACCTCCATATTATAGAATTTCATAAATGTGGAAGGCGAGGACCAGCCGGCCGCATCACAAATATCTTGAATGGGAAAACCAGAAGACCAAGCCCACGACGAGGCCATACCTCTGGTCGAATGGGCCTTGACACCTATGGGACAAACCTGACCCACTGCAGTGTAGGCCAAAGAGATGGCATCCACTATCCATCTAGACAGTCTTTGCTTAGTGACTGGATCACCCTTAGATCGGCCCCCAAAGCAGACAAACAGCTGTTCCGATTGTCTAAAAGACGCAGAACGCTCCAAATAGATTCTCAACGCCCTGACAGGGCAGAGAAGATTAACCTCCCCATCCTCAGCAGAAGGGGGAAGGGCTAATAGCGTAATAACTTGTGCTCTAAACGGCGTTGAGAGCACCTTGGGCACATAACCAAGCCTGGGTTTAAGAATGACTCTGGAGTCATCCAATCCAAACTCCAAACATGCAGGACTCACTGAGAGGGCCTGCAAATCTCCCACTCGCTTGATAGATGCCAATGCCAACAGGAGAGCAGTCTTTAGCGAAAGTGGTTTTAGATCAACCGACTGGAGCGGCTCAAAAGGTGGACCCCTCAGGGCCCTAAGGACCGTGGAGAGGTCCCAAGGCGGCACCGAAGGGGGCCTGGAGGGGTTAATCCTCCTAGCACCCTTCAGAAACTTTACCACCAGGTCATTCCTTCCCAGTGATTGGCCAGCCACCAGAGCATGGTGCGCCGCGATGGCTGCCACATACACTTTGAGCGTGGACGGGGTGCGGCCCGCGTCCAGTAGCTCCTGCAGGAAGGCGAGCACCACTGAAACCTCACATGACTCTGGGTCAATACGATTTTTCGAGCACCAGCTGGAAAAACCCGACCACTTTAAAGCATAAAGGCGCCGAGTAGACGGGGCCCTTGCCTCAGAGATAGTGCTTAAGACCCTGTCAGGCAGGTCCCCGGATACCCGTTTAGGGGCCACACATGGAGGGCCCATAAGTCGGGTCGGGGATGCCACATCGTTCCGTTGGCCTGTGTGAGGAGATCCTTCCTCATCGGAACAGGCCAGGGGGTCGTGTCCGACAACTGAACCAGTTCCGGAAACCATGGTCTGGATTTCCAGAGAGGAGCCACCAGAAGGACTGGGCATCCGCTCTCCCTGACCCGCTCGATAACCTGTGGGATCATCGAGACGGGGGGAAACGCGTAAAGGGGGCGGCTGGGCCAGAGATGAGCCAGCGCATCCCTGTTTTTCGAGAAGAACACCCTGCAGTGGGTGTTGGCTCTTGAGGCGAAAAGGTCTACTTCGGCCTCGCCGAACCTCTCCCATATTAGTCTGACCGTCTGAGGGTTCAGGGACCACTCGCCTAGGGGAGTGTTGCCCCTTGAGAGCATATCCGCGCCCACATTCTGGACGCCCGGGACATGCGCTGCTCTCAGAGAGCTCAGATTGGCTTGTGCCCACATGAGGAGGTCCCTCGCCATCACATACAGGTTGCCTGACCTGATGCCACCCTGGCGATTTATGTAGGCCACCACGGACATGTTGTCTGTACGGATCAAGACGTGGTGACCCCTGAGGTTTGACAGAACCAACCGCTTTCATTTCCAGACAGTTGATATGTAAGCTCTGCTCCGTGCTCGACCAGAGGCCGGAGGCAGGCTTGCCCTCGTGCAGTGCTCCCCAACCCATGTTGGATGCGTCTGTAAAAACCACTTTCCTCCTGGAAACTATCCCCATGGTCACCCCCTTGCAGTACCAGTCCTGAGCCCGCCAGGGAACCAGTGTTCTCAAACACCCTTGATTCACCATAATGCGCAGGCTGCCTGACTGCCATGCATGGGTTGGCACACAGCGTTTCAGCCAGTGCTGCAGCGGGCGCATGTGCAGTAATCCCAAGTGGAGTACTGATGATGCAGCTGCCATTAGACCAAGCAGTCTCTGAAACCTCTTCAGAGGCGCGCGCTCGCGCGCCCTGAATGCGGCTACCAGTGTCTGTACCGAGAGCGCGCGCTCTTGAGTGAGCCGCGCTTTCATTGTCACCGAGTCCAAACCCGTGCCCAGAAAGACCACAGTCTGGCTGGGATTCAGTTCGCTTTTGGCAACATTGATTGTGAGACCCAAGCATTTTAAATGACTGAGAATCAAATCCCTGTGCACTATTAGTTCGTCTCTCGACTGCGCTAGCACCAGCCAGTCGTCGAGATAATTCAGCACACGCACTCCCTGGCTTTTCAGCGGGGAGAGCGCCGCATCCATACATTTCGTGAATGTACGGGGTGCCAGAGCCAGACCGAACGGCAGAACGGTGTATTGATATGCCCTCCCCTCGAAGGCGAATCTCAAAAATGGCCTGTGACGAGGGTCGATCTGAATATGAAAGTATGCATCTTTCAGATCCATTGAAACAAACCAGTCCCCCGGGCGAACCTGCGCGAGAATCTGTTTGAGTGTTAACATTTTGAAAGGCCGTCTCATGAGAGCCCTGTTCAAACGCCTCAGATCTAGAATGGGTCTGGGCCCGCCGTCTTTCTTTGGTATTAGGAAATAGCGGCTGTAAAACCCCGAATACATTAGCGCGGGAGGGACTGACTCTATCGCTCCTTTTGCTAATAATTCTTGAACTTCGGTGCGAAGCACGTGATTCACGCCGCTTCTCACCGATGTCTCGATAACCGCCTGGAATTTCGGGGGTCTGCGAGCGAATTGGAGCGAGTAGCCTCGCTTTATAGTGTTTATGACCCAACTCGACACACCAGGGATGGCTTGCCAGGCCATCACTCGTGTGGCTAGGGCGTGACACACTGAATGGGGGGGACCGCCTAACATAGGGGGACCTGATACCCTTATAATGTGATTTGTGCACATACTGAGTGTTTGACTGACTATATAGGCTTTTGCCTGGGGGGAAGTCAGTGTTACAACAGGGCGGGGGCCGCCTAGTGGAGGGGGACCATGAACCCGTGTGTTGTGATTGTGAAACATGCTCTTTTTGTGCTTTATTTGGGTCGCCGTGAAAACGGCGTTTGTTTGCAGAGACGCGCTCACTGCTGCGGGCCTGTTTACAATAATAAAATCCCCAGCCGCCTGAACTGAACAGGGAGCTGTGGGAAGTTTTGCTGGTTTCTTCGAGGGGGGTCCGGCTAGCGCGAGACACGAGCCCTCTCTCTTTCCCCTCCGTGCTAGGACGACTTCGGAGGCGCCTGGTCGGCCGCGGCGCTGGGTCGAGGGCCTTGACGCCTGGGGAGCGGGTAGCGCTTAGCGGGCCTTGACTGGCGCTGGCTATCAGCCGCAGGGCGGGGCTGAGAGGCCTGTTTCGCCGGCTTGGCTGGATGAGGCGAAGGCGGAGGTTTGGGCTTGCTGGACGCGGAGCCCGAACGCTTCGGCAAGAAGTGTCGCATGGCCTGGGACGCTTTCTGTGCCTCCGTGTACCTCTCCGAGAATCCCTTCACCGCCGGGCCGAAGAGACCGGAGCTGGACACCGGAGCGTCGAGAAACCTCGTTTTGTCGGCCTCCTTGATCTCGGTGAGGTTAAGCCACAGGTGGCGCTCGAGCACGACCAAACTAGCCATGTTTCTGCCGATGGCTTGTGCTGTAGACTTAGTAGCCCGCAGCGCTAAGTCCGTAGCACTCCTCAGGTCCCGAAACGTCTCCGGGTCCGGGCCAGCCTCGTCCATGGACCGGAGGAGTTTGGCCTGGTAGACCTGCAACACGGCCATCGTGTGCAGGGCCGATGCAGCCTGGCCGGAGGCGGCGTACGCGCGTCCAGCGAGGGCTGAGGTGTTACGGCAGGGTTTGTTGAGATGAGCGGCTCTAGCTCGCCAGCTAGCTGCAGAGCTCGGGCAAAGATGAGCTGCCACGGCCTCTTCGAGGGGCGGCAAAGACTCATAACCCTTTTCCGCTGCGCCATCCACGGAGGAGAGCGTCGCGGAAACTGCGGATCCCACACGTGCTGAGTATGGAGCGCGCCAGGCCTTGGTTAGCTCCTCGTGGACCTGGGGGAAAAATGGCGCCGGTTTGTGACGCGGGGCCTGCTGGCGCCCCTCCAGAAACCATCCATCCAGCCGACTACGAGGCGGCTCCTCGGGCGAGGCCCACTCGAGGTCGAGGTCCGCGACGGCCTTCGTCAGGATCCGAAGCATCTCGGCGTCGGAGTTCGTCCTGGTCGCTAATCCGCTGGCCACCGATTGAGAAGCGGTGACGGGGTCGAGAGAGCCCGGCCACTCGTCCTCGGAAGCGGCGATGGATAAGCTGTCGTCGCGCTCGAGAGATCCGCCGAAGGAGACGAGGCCCGCCACGTGAGGGGGGGGGGGGGGCGCTGGTCTCCTGCGAACAGGACCGGTGATGGCGTTTGAGTCGGAGAAAGTGAAGCACGCGGGGACGCGGCCGGCGTGCGTTCACAAATCTCCATACCCTCCGGTTGCCGTTGGCTGCGACGCTTCTTCTTCCTTGGAACGGAAAGCGTGGATGAAGCGGCGTCGCCGTCCCGGGAGAGAGCTAGCCGATTGCGCAGCGCGGATATAGGCATGCAGTCACAGGCCTCACATCCGCCGGCAGAGAGAGCATTCTCTGCGTGGTCGATCCCCAGGCAGGAAATGCAGCTCGTGTGCTGGTCTGCCTCGTGCAGACGGCCTCCGCACGTGGCGCAGGATGGACGAGGCATACTGAAAAGAATGTTAGCAATATAGAACAAAGGATATAATGTCGCCGGATAGCCACAGGTGAGACGGCGTCAGGAGAAATCGACGTGCAGGCGAAGTCTGCTGAAGAGAAGCACGCTCAGGCTGAAAGGCTTGTTCGATGGCGAATGCTACAGTAAAAAGCTCAGGGACATGTGTACTGTCGCTGAAGGAGTAAAATCTGCTATAATGGCGAATTCGGGGGTCTATATAGGCAGGGCACGGCCCCTCGACGGGCTCTGACGTTGGGCTAGCTTATTGGTTGTGCGTCAGAGTCGCCCGCGCCATTGGATGTGCAGTTGCTGCAGCACAGCCTATGAGCGGGTCAGACGCTCAGGGGGCTGGCTGTGCAGCTGCAAATGCGTTTTACATATAAGCTTCAGTAAATCGAGGAAAGGGAGTTTCCCCCACTGCGTATAGCTACGCAATACGAAGTGACCGTTCGAAAGGGAACTCTGTTACACCATACAGTTTTTTTTTTTGCTTATATTTATAAAATACAATTATCATGCATTTCCATTTTACACTAAGTAAAAATACAAAAAAACAAAATAGTATCCAACAGAACGACTTTGCATCTGTATAATAATAGGCTACCAATCGTAATTTCAAAAGCAGTTCTGTAAAAAAATAAATTATATATGGCCTATATATATAGGCTATATATATATATTTTTTTTTATTCCAGGCTCTCATGCCACACCCCCGATTTCTCACGCTGAAGTGTCAACCCGGTCGGTCAAATTCCTGAAGGATATAGTTTATCTATAGATACCTGTTGAGCCACTCGTGATCGACTAGTTATTATAGGCCTACCGCAAATTAGTTAAAATATCCCGTAATCTATCTAGAGCGAGCGTGCATGCGAGACAGATATTGTGCTCCAAACCGTGCGCGCGCATGGCAGAGAGGTCTGTTCCCTACAAGCTAGAGTTTTTAAAAACATGGTTTTAAGTAAAGTGTGATTTGCCAGGGGGGATTGTGATTTCCTTCTGGTCTAAACATCCCTGCTTCTGCTGAATTATTTTAATCCCCACACCCCTCCCTCCACAGCTAATCAATGCTATAGGCTACTTCACCAATATCAAATATATAAAATAGAGATATGCAACAGGCACGTTTAAACGACAAACAATAAAATCAAAACCAGCGTTTCAGTTGTTCATTAGTTCCAGTGGCCTTAATGCATGCACGGCTTTTCAAATTTCACAAAGCGTGTTGAGATTATTTTGAATGAAATATTGAAGTTTATAATTAAGTGTTTTGGCACACCACGCCGAGTGGCCCTATGCATTTTTCTAAAGTCGGGTTTTATTCTGGCATGGTGAGTTAGTGTTCGACAAACACGGCGGCGCGTTCATTTAGATTAATTTATTTTTCTCATTATTACAGCTAAAATAACTTAGTAGGCGACTCCGTAATTTTTTGGTCATACAGATAAGAGTAGAGTAGCTTACATCGTTCAAAACTGTAAACTTGTATTCATATTAGGCTAACGACAAAAACAGTATAGGCTATCTGTCGTCTCTGTCTTCGGGAACTGCGCGTCACAAAAATGAACCGAAAGCCACTTCAGCTCAGTCACGATAAGAAATCGGCTATGTCTAAAGCCTTTAAATGTCCAAATATTTAGGCTAATAAATGTTATCTGATTATAGGCTAATCCATATGAAAACTAGAGGAACAGAGGATCTACTCAAACATGTAATGTAAGCGCTTCCCAATGAGAAAATGACAAGACAAGGGTGAAAATCTCGCTCTAATTAAATGTAGGCTAAATCGCCCTGAATTAAAATGTAAAAACAGATCAAATAATGTATTTGTCGAAATGTTGCGATATTGTTTCATTTAAGTTCATAATTGTTCTATAAATGTTATTTAATTTAGCAGCATTACCACGAAGCACCGTGTTTCGATATTTATTTGAATAATACAAAATCAAATAAAAACTTAATTCACAAATTGCATGCCTGGTTGTAAGGATCCAAAGATGTCATGACAACAAATTAACAAGCGTTTTTTCAGATTATATTTAGTTTTGCTTGGAAAAAGCTGCCCCAAACCAGTTTTATTTCATCAATTATTGAAATAATGAAATATTTAGTAATAAACTTTTATGACAGAAATATCAGGCTACATGTAATTCCATTTAATTCCTTCATTATCAACACTGTCTAGAATAGCGATTTAAGTGTGAATTGCGACTTCTCTTTGTGTTAAGTCAGCCTCAGACTCCGATAGCCTGTGGGGGGGTTGGAGGGACAGTTGCTGGACAAAGGTGTTAATGTTCCTCTTTCATATGGAGAGTGTCGGATAGCCAGCCTGATGAGCAGGCAAAATTATTGTAAGGATAAATCTGTGTCCAAATGTAGGCCCCATATTTTATTAAATTATAAATATTGTAGTTTATTTATTGTAGCCTATTTAAAGTTTTTTTTTTCACACAAAATTTCAATTGAAGTTATTGTACGGTGAATTCAACAAGGCATGCTGTGTCTTTGAAGCAACAATTAAAGGCTAAATAATTTTTTCGTGATTTGTATGGCTGACACGCAGCGACATATACAGTAGTATTATCAGAGCGAGGGAGACTAAATAAACTTGTTAAAAAGAGATCCAGCGCGAGAGAGGCAAAGAGAAACGCATGTTTTTAATTTAAATATGTTTCTTTGGACAATTTTCGTTTTGTACTGTTTTAATTGTTTAATTTAGCTGTAATTTATTTGGCAATACGAATTTAAAATGTCGCAAGAATAAGATTAGCGTAGTGTTTCTTATTTTGCATCGCAAAAGAAATAAACTCTAAACCGATGCAACCCTGTTTTAAATAAAAAAAAAACTGTCCCGACACTTTATTTAAACCTTGAAATGTTCGAACTTGGTTTCAAACATAAGTAATTTTTGTGTTCTTTTACATTACACAATAATTTAGCAGACTAAAGACGAGCTTCTTCATTTTCATTTTCTGATGCAATCGGCTGACAATCTTCCTTCATCAGTTTTTGTCGTTTGTGCAGCGGCTGCGGTTCTACAGGAATGTAGCAAATTTATGTTGTAATGATAATTAAACAAAACTCTTGACTTTAAATAAGTAAACAGTTATAAACAGTTACCTATTTAAGCATCAAGGTGGTAAAATATAAACGCTGTCGGTCAACATCGGTTAACAACATATATGCTACATTGAGATTCGATCTCGGGTCGATTGAAGCTCCTCGAAGTTCGTGTTGTTGCGTTGATCACTGAGCTACCGTCTGTACGCTGTTAAAGTTGTAAGCCTCATTGATGTAGCCTAAATTTTTTTATTGCAATGTTTTTATGTTGAAATGTTTTCATTATTTATTCAATTACATTTCAGTAGCCTAATTTCAGTATTGTGATTCTGAATTATTTTAACTACATTTCACTTGTTGAATTCTTCTGCTACCAGCTTTCAATCGCTCTGAATCAGCGCGGTGCGGCAGCAGATTACACATTAGAGAGAATAAACCGGAATAAACGAACACTTTTCAGAGTCTATGATTGTAGCGCCTCTTAGCGGTAAAAGGCAGCAAATACACCACACATTTTACCGCCGCGGTGGAACGGCTGATGTGGGCATTGTCATGGCTTGCCTCGACATTTGCGTTTGAATAGCGCGCGTCCTCCGTGGGCGTGTCAGATTAACGCGTAATGAAGTGTAATGAAGTGTAATGAGCTGGGGAAAAAAATACTGACAGCACTCTCTTTTCATACAGATTGCATAAACTGAGAATATTTGTTTTTTATATAAATTACTTCATTTAAAAGAAGAGAATTTAAGCTTCATAAAGAAAAACCTCTCGTGCCTGTGTGACAAGTAATCGCGGAGTTACAGTTAATCTTAGGACGCGTTTCAGAATGGACTTCACTGACAGAGAGAACGCAGAACGCGCATCATGTTTGTTTTTCTTTATTTGGTGAAAAGCACAACACTTTGTTTTTATTGTGAGTATCCACAAAAAAAATAGAAACTTAACAGGATCTAATGATGTACAACACTTATATGTAAGATCAAAATTAACCGAGTATTTTGAGTCTCTTTTACACTGATAAGAAAAAAAGCGAGACAATCGCGCCGGCGCGATAGCCGACCCCAGGGGGTTAAAACATCAACCTGCGCCCTTGACACACTTCCCACATCTTTTTTCAAAAGTGTGTTAAACAGCTTAGAAGCAGATCTCCTAGAAGTGGTAAATGCCTCACTTCTTTCTGGGAGTTTTCCAAACTCCCTGAAAACTGCAGTTGTCAAGCCCCTCCTGAAAAAGAGCAATCTGGATAAGACCATCTTAAGCAATTATAGACCGATCTCAAATCTTCCTTTCATAGGCAAGATCATTGAAAAAGTTGTCTTCAATCAGCTGAACAAATTCTTAATCTCGAATGGATACTTTGACAATTTTCAATCTGGTATATATAAAAATAAAAAAAAGCAATAGAACTGTTTTGAGGACAGTTATATTGGCTATGCTGAGGGCGGTCCCCACCGAGGGAGAAAGGTGTTCACCTCTTTTTACGGTGCCCATTCTTCCTCGGTGCCCTCAGGGACCCGTTCTGCCAACCCCGCCTTCATGCCGGGGCGCAGACGGTCCCGGCGAGCGCTTTCCCGAGGGACGCTCGCCGCCTCTGACACTGAGGGTGGTCCCATCGAGGGAGAAAGGTGTTCACCTCTTTTTACGGTGCCCTCAGGGGCCCGTTCTGCCAACCCCGCCTTCATGCCGGGGCGTAGACGGTCCCAGCGAGTGCTTTCCCGAGGGACGCTCGCTCCCTCTGAGGAGGGTCTCAGAGCGGTCAAACCAGTTGTTCCCTGCCGGTGCGCCGTTACAGGGCGCTGTGTTTGCTGCTCAAATTACACCAGAGACCAGTCTCGAGAGACTGGTACCTTTAGTAGAATTTGTTTGGCAGAGTGGAAAAGCCTTCCAAGAATATCTCAGTGGGTCCTGCAGACAGTAGTAAGAGGTTATGCGATCCAATTTAGGTGTCGTCCACCGAAACTCAGAGGGGTTCTGCCCATAGTGTGGGCCCCGAGCAGGCTCTGGTAATGGAACAAGAGGTGAAAATGCTCCTTAAAAAGGGGGCTATAGAACGGGTTCCTCCTCCCAGTTTGGAGCTAGGTTATTACAGCCGATATTTTATCGTTCCAAAGTAGGTTGGGGGGTTGCGTCCAATTTTAGATTTGCGCCTATAAAATCGCTCGGTAGGGAAGCTCAATTCAAGATGCTCACTATCAAGCAGGTCGTGTCACAAATCAGGTCCGAGGACTGGTTTGTCACGATAGATCTAAAGGACGCTTACTTCCACATTTCCATACTTCCACAACACAGGAAGTTCCTGAGGTTTGCCTTCGGGGGCGAGGAATTCCAATATAGGGTTCTTCCGTTCGGTCTAGCTATCTCCCCGTACTTTACGGAGCAGATGGCGGTTCGACATCGAGATGTCGTCCTCGCGCATATCAGGAAGTTGGGGTTGAGGCTGAACGCGAAGAAAAGTGTTTATCTCCTTCCCCGGAGACCACTTTTCTGGGCGTTGTTTGGGATTAGGTCACCCGCATCGCTTCGATTCTTCAGCCTTGAAACAGTAAAGCTAGGCCAGCTACTCACTGTAAAGCAGTTTCAGAAACTGTTGGGTTTGATGGCAGCAGTGTCCAACGTTATACCTTGGCCAGTTGTACATGAGACCGCTGCGGTGGTGGCTCAGGACCAAGGGATTCTCCCCGAGGGGAAATCCACTCCGCACGATCAAAGTCTAGGGGCTCTTTGTCGTCGCGTAAAGCTAACGACGGATGCTTCCCTCACAGGGTGGGGGGCGGTCATGAGTGGTCGTCCAGCCCAAGGTCTGTGGCAGGACCATCATCTATCATGGCATATAAATTGTCTAGAGATGTTGGCAGTGTTTCAGGCTCTGAAACACTTCCTAGCAGACCTGAGAGGTCATCATGTGCTAGTTCAGTCAGACAACACGTCGGTGGTCTCTTATATAAATCGTCAGGGGGGCCTGCGGTCTCGCCGGCTTTACAAGTTGGCCCGTCAGGTCCTCCTGTGTTCCCTAGGGAAGTTACTATCACTGAGAGCAATGTATCTTCCTGGGTATTTGAATGTGGTAGCGGACTCTCTGTCGAGGCAGGGGCCGAGGACGGGGGAATGGAGACTCCACCTCCGAGGTGGTGGAGCTCCTTTGGTTGAGTGTCGGTCGCGCCGAGGCGCACCTATTCGCTTCCAAGAAGATATCGCACTGTCGTCTGTGGTTCTCCATCAGTCATCCAGCCCCTCTGGGGTTGGACGCTATGGTGCAGCCGTGGCCGAGGTCACGTCTCTACGCTTTTCCCCCGATTGCTCTGCTACCAGGAGTTCTGGAGAGGGTTCGCCGGGACGGGGTCAGCCTACTATTAGTAGCCCCGTTCTGGCCGGCCCGAGTATGGTTTGCGGACCTGGTTTCTCTCCTGGACGGCTCTCCTTTGGAGCTCCCGGTCAGGAGGGATCTACTCTCTCAGGCGGGCGGCATGATATTTCACCCCCGACCAGAGTTATGGAAACTGTGGGCTTGGCCTCTGAGGGGGCCCAGCTCTTAGATTCCGGTCTCTCAACCGAGGTTGTTGAGACCATCCTTCACTCCAGAGCTCCATCCACGAGGAAGCTATATGCCTTTGAAGTGAAAACTTTTCACTTCTTGGTATGGAGAACACCTGTAGGACCCGGTTAACTGCCCAGTGGGTGCAGTGCTGGAATTCCTGCAGGAGCGTTTCTCCACAAGGTTATCCCCCTCCACACTAAAGGTGTATGTGGCGGCACTGGCTGCTTACCACGTCCCTTTCAGTGGAGTTTCTCTTGGGAGACACCCGCTTATAACTCGTTTCCTTCGTGGCACTTTGAGGCTGAGGCCAGCAGTTCGTGCCTGGAATTTTCGCCTGGTATGGTTAAGGCTTTTCTATACCCTAGGCCAGGTTATGTTCCTAAGGTCCCTACTAATGTTGTTAGACCTACAGTTCTGCAGGCTTTCTGTCCTCCTCCATTTCTGTCGTCAGACCAGGAGAAACTTAATTTGCTCTGCCCAGTGAGGGCGTTAGATGCTTATGTCCACAGAGCTGCCCTGTGGAGGTAATCAGAACATTTATTTGTATGTTTCGGGCCACCCAGGAAAGGGTGTCCTGCGTCTAAATAGAGAATGAGCAAGTGGGTGGTCGAGGCTATCTCACTTGCTTATGAGTCGGCTGGTCAGCCTTCACCTTTGGCTGTACGAGCCCGCTCTACTAGGAGTATGGCTGCATCCAAAGCTTTATTGTCAGGAGTTTCCCTGAGTGAGGTTTGTGATGCGACTGGATGGTCTTCACCGTGCAGGTGCTCTCGTCCGCTGTGCGCTAGATCTCACATGACGGTCACTTGCTCCTATGGCGACGTGGGTATTCGCGTTCCCACAGCGTTTGACGCAGCTCGAAGTTCCCTTGAAAGAGAACGTCTCGGTTACGTATGTAACCCTAGTTCCCTGATAGGGAACGAGACGCTGCGTCATTCTGCCATACTCCCGGCATTCCCGTTAAGCGCTCCTTCAGGCCTATCAGAAGCTGATGCGCTTGTGTTTTTGGGGTGCTTTATAGTTTCCTGGTCGATGACGTCACCCGCCTATGACGTTCCGTCTCTCCATTGGGCTGATTCCATACGTGCTTCATGATGCACAACGCAGGGGCGTTCCCACAGCGTTTGACGCAGCGTCTCGTTCCCTATCAGGGAACTAGGGTTACATACGTAACCGAGACGTTTCCCGTCTACTCAGTTCCCTGTGCATATTAGCTACCAATATCTACACGTTGCCTCGGCAAACGTGAGAAGAGCCACTTTATTATGCAGATATGCAGACCCATAATCTACGCGCTGCCTCGGCAATCGCGAGATCTGAGCCATAGATTCTTATTGTAGGGATGCAGACCCATAATCTACACGCTGCCTCGGCAAACGCGAGATCTGAGCCATAGATTCTTATTGTAGACATGCAAACCCGTAATCTACGCGCTGCCTCGGCAAACGCGAGATCCGAGGCAAATCTTTATTGACTTTCTTCCTCGAGAAGAAAGCCAACAAGAGCAGAGCTAAAACTCTCGATAGTGCATATTACACGTCGGGAATTTATAAATGAACACTGTCAGCCCCAATTTACTAGAGCTGACCGTGCATGCTCCACTCCCAAACAGACAACACATGAATCGCGTGTGTCCCCACTCGTAATGAAGCGAGGGCAACTGAATCAGATGGACACTGACTTGCAAAAAGTGTTTTATGAAATTGAAAACTGAGTTGAAGGCCAAGAATTGGTGGTTTTGCAGATTTGATGTGTGGTTATGGTGTTTGAGTGTCAGGTTTCAGAAATTGTGACAAGGATTTTGTGTGTAAGCAGTTGAAAAAAACTGTAAAGTTTTAATGTTTTTTTTTTCACATCAGATTTTCATTATATGATAAGAATAAGATATTTTCCTTGTATTGACTGTACAACATAAAGAATGAATGAGATGTGCAGCAATTCGTTTTTTTTCTATATCTTTACATAGTAATTTACAAGCAAAAAAGAAAAAGTTGAAACAACAACAAAATCCTGAAGCAATAATGTGTGTGTGTGTGTTGTCCCTGTGATGGACTGGCTATCTGTCCAGGGTGTTTTCCTGCCTAAGACCGAGATGCTGGGAAAGACTCCAGCCACTCCCCACAACCCTGGACAAGCACTTTGGAAAAAGTATGAAATAGACGAATGGAGGGATGGATGGATTAGATGGATGGATGAATCGAGGAATGGATGGATGGATGTCCAGTACTGTGAGGGTTCTTGTCCTCCCTTTCTCTTCTTTCCTCATTTGTATTCATTGATCCATGTTTCCAAACTAAATCATTCTGACTGAATAAAATAAATACTAGAGACTGAAAATAGGACACCTGGTTCAGCTTTCAGCTGCAACTGCAATTAGTTGTGTTTGTAATAATTACTATTTAATTTCGTTGTAAATGTTCTGCTAATATTTTATATTTTAATATAAATCCTTCAGAAAGGCAAGAGTTTATCATCATTCTGATTGGAATGTGCTTTTATCAGTTTTGAAAGCAGTGTTTTAGCATTGGAAAAATGTGCTGCAAATATATAGTTTTGCAGATGGTCAAATATGAATGACAAAAGTGTTCATGTGGTCATTGAATCAGTTTTGTGTGAAAGCCACGAAAAATTATCCACAGTTTGGTCCAAATAGACTTCTGTTTCACTGAATGAGTGAAGAGTTTTGAACATGTGGCTTCTTCAGTACTTAACAATTCTTGTTAGCAATTGAAAATAAAAATAAAAACATTGTAATAATACTATGAAAACAGTTAGCAATAATAATATAGCCATCATAATTAATTCACTAAAAAAAATTGCATTATTTAAATGACACTTTTTACAAAATGTTCTAACTTTTGGAATTATAAATTGAAACAATTCAATAAATATGCCATAAAGACTGAATCTGTATTACTAAATGATATATTCTAATTATAAATATACCATAAAGCCTGTAATGGTTTACTTTTAGAACTAAATGCGAATGCAAATTCAACGATGTTTGAGTGTGAGCTGAATCGATGTGTGTTGCTTTTGGGGTAAGAGAAGGTCAAGTGAATGTGTCAGAGCAAAATAACCATAATGTTTATTTCAACACAAAAGTAGTATTTTTGATTATGTTCTTTGCATTGAAACAGTTTTAATCTATTACCCTGACCTCATATTTTGTTTTTGAACTCTTAGAGTAGCTTGAAAGACATCTTGTTTTAGTTCATTTAAACATATAGTGTGTCACAGAGAGAGAAACATAATATTTGTTAAGAGGGCAGAGGAAATGTGTTTGAAATCACAATATATAGCATTCTTGCACTAATGAAATCAAAAAGAGCATACAACAAGATAAATGAAGTAATTGTCGCACACTTAGTACTGTATTTTATACATTAAAAAAGTCAAATACAGTATAAATCGTGTAGTATGTATATTTGAAAACAGCATTAATTGTCTGTATATTAATCAGTTGCATAGAGCAGGAACCCGGTGAAAGTGTTGTAGTGGTTGTTATCGTCGCACAGAAAGCAGCCGGCTGGAAGAGCAACATCCACCTGGTCTCCTGCATTCAGCTGCACTGCTAGCACAGCGCTAACACTGTCCTGCTGGTCTTGATTGTTCTTCTCACTCGGAGATGCGAGTGTGCGTCCGTTCAGCCGGAGTCGAGCACAAGCAGCGAGTGTGGCTCCGGCAGCACCAGCATCACTATAAACAGTTAGTGCCAGGCTGTAGACACCAGAACGTGGAGCTACAAAAACACCAGTGTTGGTACTGTAGCCATCTCCCAAGTTAATAAATACACTGCCATACTTCACCACAGAGTCTTCGCGATTCGGGCCGACACATTGGCGTGTATCAGTAAGAGCCACAGAGAAGGCACTCCGACTGGCTGTCCAAACATAAGAAAAGGGAAAGTAACTCTTAAAGGAAACTTAGAACATTTATCATTATGACACTTTCTGAAGAATAACGCAGTGCTAAGAGGAGAGTAGAACAGTGTTAACCTTTTAGGCAGGTTCATGTTTTAGGGTTTGCTTGTGAGGAAATTAAATGTACATTCACTCAATATGTGTCATGTTTTCTGTTGGCTGTGTAAGAGAATTAACACATCCACCAATAGCAACTAGATTGTTGAATAGATATTACAAAATCACAACTCAATATGCAAATAGATTGAAGAAATAAGAATAATTGCAATCCAGCATGTAAAATTACGATCCCATCGCTGTCAGCTACATTAGGAATTCTTAACCTTCTAATAATACATTTGAGCATGTGATTTTCAATGCATGTGACTTAAATTTTGTTAAAAGGTATAAGGACTTTGAATTAAGTGCAGGCTAAATTCAACAAAGTTGAATACCAAGATAGGCAAACAAGACCGCTACAAATGGCTCACCACGAATATTGTTTAAGACTGCATGAGCTCTCTCCAGTCCCCTTTGTAGCTCATTTAAGCTCATGTTGAAAAAGGTCTCCATCTTCCACATCTGATTCTTCATCAGGCAGCATCCACAGGACGCCACATCAGTCGGACACACTTCAGAGAGGCAAAGAAACGAGCATCATCGTATCTCACTTTCCTAGTGCCTGAATTGATGTTTAAGGTTTTTATGTGACCTTTCTATTTGTATGTTTTTTTTAAGTCACCATTCTCATTGGGGTCAACTTCACTGGGTTCTCCCGGACCATTCCATGAAAAAATTCTGTCTTGTGCAAGTGCACATCCCAAGAAGCTTAAGATTACAATGGCTAAAACATGTAAAAGAAAGTTACATACATCCAGGCAATCCTGTACATAATTATATGCAATTGTATATACAGGTGAAGGACTAAAAGTTTAATTTAGTTTATTTTATAGTCAGTCTCACCCTTCATTTCTGCTGATGTCTCTTGACTGTAGTCTCGCAGGAAGATGTGTTGACATCAACTTGAGTAATGCTGGTTATAAAGGCTACACCTCTGGTCTTTCAATAGCAATGGGCAGGGCCTTTTGTTTGAGTGTGTTTCCCATGCAATACAGTGCTGAATATGGGACAAAGATTGTTTTTCAGCTAAAGCACATTATGTTATTCCCATGGCTGTTTTCTCTAGGGTACCACTTATACAAGTTTATCATTCTTCATCTTGGAGCTGAGTATACCAAACCGCATATTGTATGTTCAATTGTAACAACAACAGCATGCCTAAACTGGCACTGTGAAATAATGGATTTTGACTTCTCATCTAAGGTGAATGATAAATGCTACTTTACCAAGGTACCTGAATAACAAATGTAAAAGGCACGTTGAAAGAAAATTCAAGTTAGACACTTCCTCAATATTGCAAATAATCGATGGCACTGTTGATCAGGACATGAAGCAAGACATTTTAACAGAGATCCTGCAGAACCTGTAATCATTTAAATTTACAAAAATGGTCTGATTTACTTTCAAATAAACATGAAACTGACACCGGTCTGATATCATCGCCGTGGATGGCAGCAAGTCTCTGTAACTACAAGTACTCTGGCTCTGCTGACGCAAGGCCTGAAGCCTCGGGACAAAGTGCTTCATGTATTTTTTTTCCACTCCAAAGGAAAAGCTTCACAGAATAGGTAATATGAAGAAAAAACCAATGACAGTTTCGAACCATTCACTAAAAATGAAAGTTTTGCCCTTTCATATCAGAGGAAAGCTCAAGGAACATTTGAGAACATTTAGAGCCAAAATTAAATGATTTCAAACATTCCCTTGAGGCTGAACGAGAAGCACAGCGTTTAGGACTACTCACAGGTATCGCACACCGGACACGCACGACTGATAGAAGAGCTGCAAAATGGGTGAGTTTTAACTTTATTTATTGCTTTGTTTTTTATTTTTATTGAATAATAGCTGAATTGTAAACGTTTATCAATAAAAAATAATCTATATCGGGTTGTAAAGTCTGTTATTGTTTTGTTGTATCTGTTGTCTAGGCCAGTGGTTCCCAAACCTGTCCTGGCGACCCACCAACACTGCACGTTTTCTTTGTCTCCCTAATCAAACACACCTGATTCAACTCATCAGCTCATTATCACATGGGTTAATGGGTTAACCGGTGTTGTGACCCCGAAGCGCCATAGCGAGGTGTGAGTGTGGCATTTGCTGTAATAGTTTGCACAAAGACGTTTAGTTTATTTACATTGTTTATTCTGTGTTAAACGCAGGGAGGAAATCCTCGATGCAAGAGTGTGAGCGCATGGGCGGTGTTGTGGCAAAAACTTCTTAAACATCATCACTGCGTAAGAGACGCTGAGTCAAATTGTCTTTTAAAGTAATTTATTCTCTTGCAAGAGAAGGTCAGACAGTCATACAGACATTCAGAGCCTGCCTGCAGAGTGTAAGACCAGGAGGAGGAGCTGTGCGACACCTTTTATATTCTTTACCAAGGTCTACTTCAGCTGTTGCTTTTCCTAGTAGTTTTCCACTAACTTGGGCACACTTTTGCACATGCTCCTATTCATCACTACTTCTGACACTGGGACCAACAAATTTCAATTTCAATTTTTTGTGGATGCCATGTTTAGCCTGTAGCAACGAGCTGTATCACACAGAGTCTATTCCACTCTTGGATTACGGCAGATATCTTTCTTTGTGGAGTTCTATGCATATGGACCTCTGATGTCAAGGCCCTGCTGTTTTGCTTATGATTTATTTTTGTTATACAAATCTTAAGTTTATGGTTATATACTGATTTTTCTATTCTGAAGTGATTTCTTGTTGTTATTTTTGTAATTGATTTTACTCTTTGAGTCCGGTTTGGACCAACCGCTGAGGTCTATGTTATATGATGTGTAAAGGGGAGTTTTCATCCATATTTTCTGTGTTTTAGGAGCCAGCCTGTGTGGGAGTACTTTCCTCCGGGTAATCCGGCCCTTTCCTTTCTTCACTGCATGTGGCGTGGGATTTTCTGCCCTGAGTATTGATTTGGTAGTGTAGAGTTATTTGTATTATTCACTACACCTTTTTTAAAGCGGTTGGTTAATGATCTGGAAAACCGTGCACGTGTGGCGTGTGCTCTTAGGGCGGTGGGATGACTCTGTCCCTTCTTCCTACAGGCTTGGCTAATCCTATTTTAAGAATGGTGGGTTGTGATTTTAATATTTGACCTAAAGTCTATATTTCTTAAATTGTGATTCCTCCTTTTATAATATTCACAAATTAAAGTTGATTGTTGATTCAGAGTTTTCACGACTCATTGTTAATAAAAGTATTGAGCTTGAATGCCACGTCTTTGTTTTTCTATCAAGTACTGTCTATTTGAACTTGGGTAACACTTTACTTAAAGGGGTGTGCATAAGACTGACATGACACCTTCATAATCATGACGGCGGTGGTAGGAGTGTAAATATTAATCGATTTGTATCGATGCATCGATTATACAGCCGATGATTCGATGCATCGATGCGTCCGCAAGAGTATCGATTAATGTGTTCGTTTTGCCGCCTGTCTATTTTCAGCATCCGCTCATATGCGTACAAACAATTGTTATGCACTGGGCTAACGTTAGTTAGTCACCGAACTAAACTGCCAGTGTGAATGCACCCTCAGTCACTTAAGGGGCTTTCACACTGGCAGTTTAGTTCGGAACGGGGCACGGTTCGCATGAAAAATCGCTAATGTGAACGCTGTCATGGGACCCGGGTGCGCACTGGGGTACCGAACCCGAGACTACCTGGAGGAGGTGGTCTGAGTTCGGTTGCTCCCGAACCGTGCCGCGGTTCGCGTGAATGTGAAAGAAGCACAGACTCGGGTGCGCACTTGTTCAGGAAGTAAAGTGACCTGCGCATGCGTTTTAGCTTATTGTGATGTATTCAGTTAAATAAAACACTTGTAAGGGATGATAATGTTGATGATTTACCTTGGATACGAGCGAGAGTGAGCCTGCAGTGTATTCGTGCATTGCGCATGAAATCAGGGCACCAAATTTGGAAATCCTCTGTCTCCTCAAAAGAGTCCGTTTGCAAGCAGCAGAAGTCCACCTTATGTGACACACGCATTGTAAACCTGTATTGTTCACTCAACTGCGCATAATAACAGCGAATTAATAAAAAACACAATATTGACCCGCGTTCTGTTTTCTATCATGCGCCGTGCACGTTTCCGATGACGTAATATGCACACAAACGCACCAGGGTTCGATAGAATCAAGTTGAGTATGAAACCAGACCAACACTGCGGGGGCGCCGGGAACAAACGCGCTCGGTCTCGGACCACAGCAAACGAGCCCAGTGTAAAACCCCCCTTAGTTGGCGAATTCCAAGCTAGCAGTTACTAACATAAACAAACAGGCGCTAATGTGTACAAAAGGCTACTTCAACAGCTTACTTGAAAAGTCTAGGGTGCTTTCACACCAACTCGGAACGGAACGGGCACGGTTCGCATGAAAAATCGCTAATTATGTAAACGCTGTCTGGCATGCGGACCCGGGTGCGCACTGGGGTACCAAACCCGAGACTGCCTGGAGGAGGTGCACTGAGTTCGGTTGCACTCGAACCGTGCCGCGGCTCGCGTGAATGTGAAAGCATCACGGACTCGGGTGCGCACTTGTTAAGGAAGTAAGTGACCTGCGCATGCTTTGTAGCTGATTATGATGTATTTAGTTAAATATAAACACATGTAAGGGATGATAGTGTTGATAATTTACCTTGGATAAGAGCGAGAGTGAGTCTGTATTCGCACACACATAGCGCGTGGACTCAGAGCAACAAATTAATGGAAATCCACTGTCTCCTGCGTTTGCAATCAGCAAAAAGCCAAATGCGACACACAGTAAACCGGTGTGGTTCACTCAGCTGTGCATAATAGCACCAAATAAAATAAAAAAACACAATATATTGACCCGTGTTCTGTTTTCTATCATGCGTCGTGCACGTTTGCGATGACGTAAGATGCACGGAAACGCACCAAGATTTGATAGAATCAAGTTTAGAACTGTATGCAGTAACTGTTATATATGCTGTTCTATTTGCAGTGCATTGAGCACAACATACACATTATGTGAATAGAATACTGTTCCTGTATTCTCAATAAAAGGCAAATTATAAACATTTTTGTTGATTTATTTGAAACTTAATAGATATCATGTAAAAATATCGATTATTGAATCGTATCGAATAGAATCGAATCGTATCGCGGGGAATTCTGAAGTATCGAAAATAATCGAATCGTTGGCTTAAGAAATCGGTATCGTATCGAATCGTCATGTAGGCTCCGATTTACACCCCTAGGCGGTGGGCGGCGCTTAGTTGGCGGCCGTGGAGATCTCGTGCAGGAGGAAAGTTTGTCTGTGTTTATGTCTATCGTACGGAGCTAGAATGAAAATTACCTACACCCGAGGTGAACTTCTAAACATTCTAAACATCAGCGCAACTTCATCCCTTAGTTGCCACCCTGATTTGCAGGGTTTTCATTCGGATATCCTCAGAAGCTCCACGGATTGTAGCCCACACAAACACTCGAGAGCTCGTCCATGGAGGCTACTCCCCCGTAGTAGAGCGAGGGGTAATTGAGCCGGCTGCCGTCGCCGCTTGGAGAAGAAAATGTTCCGTGCAACTTTTACCTGGACTAGTACTGGCTAACGTGAGATCACTCAGCAATAAGCTGGATGAGCTCCAACTTCGGTTGGAGACGGACAAGGACTATTCTCATATTGCCGCGTTCTGCTTTACGGAAACCTGGCTTCACTCCAATATTCCTGACACGGCGGTGAACCTACCCGGCTATCAGCTCTTTAGAGCATCCGCGATGCGACAACCACTGGGAAAACAAAAGGCGGAGGTGTCTGCGTTTATGTGAGTAACAAGTGGTGCAGCGATTTAACAGTCATTGTTGAATTATGTTCCCCCGATCTGGAACTGCTGGGCATACATTGCAAACCTTTCTACTCGCCTAGGGAAATATCATCCATTATTCTTGCGTGTGTCTACGTTCAGCCACTGGCGCACGCCGACACAGCGCAGCAGCTTTTAGCTGATCATATCACGGAAGTAGAGATTAAGTTCCCTAATTCCACTGTATTTGTCTTGGGTGATTTCAACCACACTGATCTGAGATCTGAACTTCCTAAATACCATCAGTTGGTGCGCTGTGCCACCAGGGGAGAACGAACTCTAGATCATTGCTATTCTTCCATCAAAGAGGCATATCGTGCTTGTGCGCGTGCCAGAGATGTTCACAAGTCTCTGAGCTAGAGTCCAAGTCAAGTCTCAAGTCTCTGAGCTAGAGTCCAAGTCAAGTCTCAAGTCTCTGAGCTAGAGTCCAAGTCAAGTCTCAAGTCTCTGAGCTAGAGTCCAAGTCAAGTCTCAAGTCTCTGAGCTAGAGTCCAAGTCAAGTCTCAAGTCTCTGAGCTAGAGTCCAAGTCAAGTCTCAAGTCTTTGACCTAGAGTCCAAGTCATGTCTCAAGTCTCTTGTGGTTATAAGTGTTGCATCACGTACAGCGACCCATCCAGGTTGCTTAGAACACTGCATAGCTTTATATAAGGAATTTAAAGCATGTAATATGTTAGGTTACACTTTATTTCGATAGTCCACTTTAGACATTCTACTAACCATGTACATTTTCAACTACATGTCAACTAACTCTCATTAGAGTATTAGTAGACTGTAGTAGACTGTCAGGTTATGATGTGGGTTCGGGTTTGGAGAACAAGTTGACTTGTAGTTGCCAAGTTACTTATAGTCAGTAGAATATCTGTTGGGGAACCAACAAAATAAGATATTATAATACATAATTAGCAGATATTAAGCCTACTAATACTCTAATGAGAGTTAATTGACATGCAGCTGCAAAGTTACTTATAGTTAGTCGAATGTATAAAGTGGACTATCAAAATAAAGTGGTACCATATGTTATTATGACTCCTTTATCTATTAGCATACAGTATCAGCTTTGATTTTGGTATATAATCAGTGTAAACAGGCTATTGCAACATGACAAAAACACCAAGAATGCTTTACTTTTAGTTAATTTCTTTATTTTGCCTTGTAGCTTGAACATACTAAGACATAAGACCAAATATAGAAAATGATATAACTCACAACACTAAAATTGACACACTCCTATTTAGTGCAAAACATCAGTGTAGCTAAATGCAAATAAACTATTGCATCCAAATGAAATTTTTAACACTACAGTGCACTTCCAAAACATTCAATTGCTCAAAATCTTTAGTGTAAATGTGAAGCAACTGACCAACTTATGGCATGTAACTTGTTAAGAACAAAATGTTTAGAAATAAAAAAATCCAAAGGGTGAGATCAGACTGGTTAACCTTCTTTTCTCTTAACACACTAGGTATGGGCCACAAAACATTTCTGGCTTCTTCTGGCTGCACTGCCTATGCAACTAATCATAGCTTATATACTGTAAGTCAACACATCCCAGACTCTAAAACCAGTGTAACGTTATAACTAAATGAAACTGTAACGTTACATAAACAACAATAATCCTGTAACCTGTTTGTAGACAACGGGCAGCCAGCGGCACGTAAATGATTAACGTTACGTTAATCGACCACCACAAGTTTGGCAATAAAACAAACGCTCATTCATATTTCATAAGGAAGACAATCGGAGTAAACCTCCCGTAACGTTAGGTAGCTAAAGCAATAAGCAAGCTAACGGTAGATGGTGAATGCTGAGCTAAACATGTTTACTCACCTATCAGGGTGCGTTTTCAGACGCCTGATAAAATTAGATGTAGTTGAGCCAGAATCTTTTATCGTGATACTGCATATTTTGCATTGAGCGCTTCTTTTGAGCGCGTCTTGTTTGAAGTTTTTGAACCTAAAGCTAACGATGAATGGCACAGCAGCGGCCGATGCAGTCGAACTTTTTGTTTGTTATCCTCTCATGTGTGGTCGCGCGCGCGCTGCCAGCAATAGGCCATGTAGTACGTGTTACGTAGGCAGGTTATAGGTAACGGAGGGAGGGGGATAACAGCAAGCTCATCAAACGTTTCCTAAAAATAAACATTGTTCACGAGTCCCGCAGCTCGAGTCCGAGTCGAGTCTGAAGTCTTTCGAGGACGAGTCTCAAGTCGAGTCTGAAGTCACTGTGTGTGGGACTTAAGTCGCACTCGAGTCCGAGTCTCAAACTCGAGACCCCATCTCTGGCGCGTGCGCCACTAGGCAATGGCGATCATGCTGTGATTAAACTCATCCCCACATACCGGTCTTTATTCAAAAAACAAAAACCGATCAAGAGTGCTGTACAGAAATGGTCACCCGTTGCAATTGAAACACTACAAACCTGCTTTGATATTACAGACTGGGATACTATTAAATTGGCATGCAATAACTTTGATGAGTATGTAGACACATGCTCGTCCTACATTTACTTTTGTGAGGAACTTTGCATTCCCAGGCAATCTATTGTCATTTATGGGAATAGTAAGCCATGGTTCAATAAGGAAGTAAGGCTACGGAGGAAGGAGAAGGAGGCGGCCCACAGGAGTAGAGACAAGGCTGCCTACATCAATGCCAAATATGCACTCAGCAAAGCCATTCAGCATGCTAAGAGGCTGTATAAGGCCAGGATTGAAAAACAGGTCGGGGATAAGGACATCAGAGCTGTCTGGAAGGGCCTACAATCTGCCACGGGCTACAAAAAGCCGTCATGTTTTGGAAAGAATCCTCTTACCTCTAAGGCAGGGATGGGCAACTTCGGTCCTGGAGGGCCACTGTCCTACAGAGTTTAGCTTCAACCCAAATCAAACACACTTGAACAAGCTCATCAAGGTCTTCAGGATTACTAGAAAGTTACAGGTAGGTGATTTTTTTCAGGGTTGGAGCTAAACTCTGTAGGACAGACCTACGTTGCCCATCCCTGCTCTAAGGGACCTCTTTCATAACGTAATCAGCTTTTTTCCTCATGTGCTACCTCTTTTAGACTTGTTTTACCGACAAGTTTCACCGCACTTTTGTAACTGGCGCTGTGGCTTAGCTGGTCAAAGCGCCTGTCTCGTAAACAGGATATCCTGGGTTCAAATTCCAGCTGTGCCTATGCCACAGGATATGGGAGTGCTTAAACTTGTCACATATGAAAGTCTTTGCATGCCGAACAGTGTGTACCTGCACAAAATTGGAAAAACGAAGAAGCGCTGCGCATGCAATACTTCCTTGAAGTATTGCATGCTTATTTGCAATATTTGATTTTTATTTGATTAAAATCAAATTATTTGATTTTATGGCTCTGTGGTGCAATTGATGGAGCTTTGGACTTCTAGGATGCGAATGGAGAAATTCCCTGGTTGTGGTTTTGAGTCCCACCAGAAGTGTGAATGGCCTCTTTTGCTCTGATGTCTCTGTGAGTCAGACATATGTTCAAAACTGGGGTCCACAAACTACTTCAGAAGCCTACCCCTCACATTCTGCTCATCTCCCTTATTGGACACAGCCAAGTCGGATCACAGAGTACTCTAGTAATTAGTTCAATTCACCGTTTTGAAATAAGGAGGATAACGAAAATGTATAGCGTCTGGGAGGTTTCGAGAATGGTTTGAAAACCACTGGCTTAGGCCAAAATCTGCTACTTCCTATTGTTGAGATCTAGCCTCTGGATGTGTGTTCAAAACAGTCTTTACAAATATGAATATTTAATTCATGAAAATCTTTCTGGATTTTGTCTTTCAGATCAGCTGAAAGCATAGCAAAAATTGCTTTCCATTTCTCCAAGCTGAGACAGAGTTTAGATGGATTGTAACTGGAGGTTCCAAAAACATTTCAGACACAAGTATTGAGAGTTTCAGATATTCCCTTGGATATCTCGGGTTTTGGAAATAATCCCCTAACCTCTTTCATGATGTAATCCGCTATTTTCCTGACCTGCAACCTTTTTTTTTTTTTTTTTTTTTTTTTTTTTTTTTTTTTTATTCCAACACATCGCAGAAGGTTTAGCAAGTGGCGCTGTGGCTTAGTTGGTCAAAGCGCCTGTCTTGTAAACAGGAGATTCTGGGTTCGAATCCCAGCAGTGCCTGTGCAGCGGGATGTGGGCACCGCTCACCTACCCTTTTTACATACGTAAATCTTTGGATGCTGAACAGTGTGTATCTGCACAAAAAGAGGAAATCTAAGAAGTGATGTGCATGCAATAGTGTCTTAAAGCTTGGCTTTTTGTGGCTCTGTGGCGCAATGGATAGCGTGTTGGACTTCTAGGTTGTGAATGGAGGTATTCAAAGGTTGTGGGTTCGAGTCCCACCAGAGTCGTGCATACCCTCTTTTGCTCAGATGTCTTTGTGTTGGACAAGCATACGCTTAAACCCTTGGATCCACAAACTACTTCTGAAGCTTCCCCTTCACGCTCTGCTTATTTCGCATATTGCACACACCCAACTCAGATCATAAAGTACTCTACTAATTAGCTTAAGTCACCTATTTAAATAAGGGAGATAACAAGAATGGGTTGAAATCCAATGGCTCAAGCCAAAATCTGCAACTACCTATTGTTGGCCACCTACCTAGCAAAAGAAAAAAAAACATGCTTTCCATTTCTCCTAGCTGAAACAGCGTTTAGATGTATCGTAACTGAGAGTTTCGATCCAAAATGAAATGGTTTGAGATATTCCCATGTCCCTGAACAGAAGCCTGCACACCTTTCAGGTTTTGGAAATAACTCTCTAACTTCAAAGGGACCTATTCATAATGTAATCAGCTATTCTCCTGACGTGCTACCTCTTTTAGACTTTGTATACAAAAGCATCGAATCAGGGACAGCACCTGGCGCTGTGGCTTAGTTGGTCAAAGCGCCTGTCTAGTAAACAGGAGATCCTGGGTTCGAATCCCAGCAGTGCCTAATCTGTGGCTTCTAAGAGTAGTCGTTCAACCTTTTCAGATGTTCAAGTCTCGGCAGGAAAGACAATCTGGACCTCTCGGGTGCAAATAAAGGCTTTATAAAGGTTGTTGGTTTTTGGGTCCCACCTGAGTCACGAATGGTGTCCCTTTGCATAGACGTCTTTGCCAGACTGACATTTGCTTAAACCTGGGGTTTTCCAACTTTTTCAGGAGCCGACGCAGCACATTTTTCTTGTTTTCCTTATTGGGCACACCCAAGTCAGATCATCGAGTATGTTACTAATCAGTCAATTATTTGATTCACCTGTTTTAAATGAGAGAGAGATAATAAAAACATATATGTGGTGCAGATGCGCTTCAAGAATGGTTTGCAAGCCCCTGGCTTAGGGCCGAAATCTGCTACTACCTATTGATAAAGTCAAGCCTATGGACATTTGTACAAACAAAGTCTTTACATATATGAAGAATAATACATGGATATCTTTCTGGATTTTGCCCTTTCATATTAGAAGAAAGCTCAGGAAACATTTTAGGCATGAGTGTTGAGAGTGTAGAGCCAAAATGAAATGAGTTCAGACATTCCCTTGAGGCCTGAAAGGCCATCATGTTTTGGAAACAATCCTCTTACCTCTAAGGGACCTCTTTCATAACGTAATCAGCTTTTTTCCTCATGTGCTACCTCTTTTAGACTTGTTTTACCGACAAGTTTCACCACACTTTTGTAACTGGCGCTGTGGCTTAGCTGGTCAAAGCGCCTGTCTCGTAAACAGGAGATCCTGGGTTCAAATCCCAGCAGTGCCTATGCCACAGTATATGGGAGTGCTTAAACTTGTCACATATGAAAGTCTTTGCATGCCGAACAGTGTGTGTACCTGCACAAAATTGGAAAAACGAAGAAGCGCTGCTCATGCAATACTTCCTTGAAGTGGGTCATTTTATGGCTCTGTGGTGCAATTGATGGAGCTTTGGACTTCTAGGATGCGAATGGAGAAATTCCCTGGTTGTGGTGTTGAGTCCCACCAGAAGTGTGAATGGCCTCTTTTGCTGTGATGTCTCTGTGAGTCAGACATATGTTCAAAACTGGGGTCCACAAACTACTTCAGAAGCCTACCCCTCACATTCTGCTCATCTCCCTTATTGGACACAGCCAAGTCGGATCACAGAGTACTCTAGTAATTAGCTCAATTCACCGTTTTGAAATAAGGAGGATAACGAAAATGTATAGCGTCTGGGAGGTTTCGAGAATGTATTGAAAACCACTGGCTTAGGCCAAAATCTGCTACTTCCTATTGTTGAGATCTAGCCTCTGGATGTGTGTTCAAAACAGTCTTTACAAATATGAATATTTAATTCATGAAAATCTTTCTGGATTTTGTCTTTCAGATCAGCTGAAAGCATAGCAAAAATTGCTTTCCATTTCTCCAAGCTGAGACAGAGTTTAGATGGATTGTAACTGGAGGTTCCAAAAACATTTCAGACACAAGTATTGAGAGTTTCAGATATTCCCTCGGATATCTCGGGTTTTGGAAATAATCCCCTAACCTCTTTCATGATGTAATCCGCTATTTTCCTGACCTGCAACCTCTTTTTTTCTTTTTTTTCTTTCTTTTTATTCCAACACATCGCAGAAGGTTTAGAAAGTGGCGCTGTGGCTTAGTTGGTCAAAGCGCCTGTCTCGTAAACAGGAGATTCTGGGTTCGAATCCCAGCAGTGCCTGTGCCGCGGGATGTGGGCACCGCTCACCTACCCTTTTTACATACGTAAATCTTTGGATGCTGAACAGTGTGTATCTGCACAAAAAGTGGAAATCTAAGAAGTGATGTGCATGCAATAGCGTCTTAAAGCTTGGCTTTTTTGTGGCTCTGTGGCGCAATGGATAGCGCATTGGACTTCTAGGTTGTGAATGGAGGTTTTCAAAGGTTGTGGGTTCGAGTCCCACCAGAGTCGTGCATACCCTCTTTTGCTCAGATGTCTTTGTGTTGGACAAGCATACGCTTAAACCCTTGGATCCACAAACTACTTCTGAAGCATCCCCTTCACGCTCTGCTTATTTCGCTTATTGCACACA
The DNA here is from genome assembly GCF_029890125.1 of Rhinichthys klamathensis goyatoka. NCBI lineage: Eukaryota > Metazoa > Chordata > Actinopteri > Cypriniformes > Leuciscidae > Rhinichthys > Rhinichthys klamathensis. The sequence goes on from NW_026606831.1 coordinate 239,272, forward strand.
CCCAACTCAGATCATAAAGTACTCTACTAATTAGCTTAAGTCATCACCTATTTAAATAAGGGAGATAACAAGAATGGGTTGAAATCCAATGGCTCAGGCCAAAATCTGCAACTACCTATTGTTGGCCACCTACCTAGCAAAAGAAAAAAAAACATGCTTTCCATTTCTCCTAGCTGAAACAGCGTTTAGATGTATCGTAACTGAGAGTTTCAATGCAAAATGAAATGATTTGAGATATTCCCATGTCCCTGAACAGAAGCCTGCACACCTTTCAGGTTTTGGAAATAACCCTCTAACTTCAAAGGGACCTATTCATAATGTAATCAGCTATTCTCCTGACGTGCTACCTCTTTTAGACTTTGTATACAAAAGCATCGAATCAGGGACAGCACCTGGCGCTGTGGCTTAGTTGGTCAAAGCGCCTGTCTAGTAAACAGGAGATTCTGGGTTCGAATCCCAGCAGTGCCTAATCTGTGGCTTCTAAGAGTAGTCGTTCAACCTTTTCAGATGTTAAAGTCTCGGCAGGAAAGACAATCTGGACCTCTCGGTTGCAAATGAAGGCTTTATAAAGGTTGTTGGTTTTTGGGTCCCACCTGAGTCACGAATGGTGTCCCTTTGCATAGACGTCTTTGCCAGACTGACATTTGCTTAAACCTGGGGTTTTCCAACTTTTTCAGGAGCCGACACAGCACATTTTTCTTGTTTTCCTTATTGGGCACACACAAGTCAGATCATTGAGTACGTTACTAATCAGTCAATTATTTGATTCACCTGTTTTAAATGAGAGAGAGATAATAAAAACATATATGTGGTGCAGATGCGCTTCTAGAATGGTTTGCAAGACCCTGGCTTAGGGCCGAAATCTACTACTACCTATTGATAAAGTCAAGCCTATGGACATTTGTACAAACAAAGTCTTTACATATATGAAGAATAATACATGGATATCTTTCTGGATTTTGCCCTTTCTTTTTTTTTTTTGAAATTCTTTATTTTCAGTCAGCAAGACAGAAGTACAGAATAAAAGTAGCAATAGTATCTTTCCAATTGCTGTTGTTTTTCTTTTTTTTTTTTTTTTGGACAATACATACACATACTTTGAACAATTAGGGAGAGATAAACTAGTGCATTACAAAATATACAAATAACTACATTGTCTAAGACATAAAAGGAGAGGATATGGAGGAGGACGGAACAGTAAAACACAGGATCATCAATTCAGCACCTCCACAAAGTCTGGTCTTAAGGGCCTTACATATTTGACCCATTTGGCCCACCGACTAACAAATATACTTTTCTTAAGACGAATGGAAAAGTTAATTGATTCCATTACATATATCTCATTTACAATATCTATCCATTCTGAGACTGTGGGAGGGTCGGGAAGCAGCCAACGTCTTGTAAATGCTTTTTTGCAGGCAGACGTAAGAATGGCATATAAATACTTATCAGCAATTCTGGACAAGAACTCACAATTCCCCAAAAACAGAGAGGAAAACTGTAACGGTACTTTATTATTAAGTGTAGTAGTTAAAATCTTGTGAAACTCTGCCCAAAATGGTTTGATTTTTGGGCAATCCCAAAATGCATGCCAGTGATCAGCCTCCCGAGTGCCACACAGCCTCCAGCATTTAGCACCACCAGGGTCAAAATGTGCTTTTTGCTTCGGTGTTATAAAAAAACGGATAAGACATTTCCAATTAAACTCCCGCCATATATGAGAATTTGTACTTTTCCATTGAAACTTACATATATTTAACTAGTCATCTGTAGATATTGATACATTGCTTTCCTTTTCCCATTTTTCTTTTATGTAGTCTGTGGAATGGGTATTTTTCACCAGGAAACCTTTGTACAACTTAGAAATAACCCCCTTAACAGTAGCATTTTTATATGCAATCAATATTGTTTTTAATATTGGGTCATTAAGGTCTGTTTTCGGTTTAATATTATGTTCAAAATAATTGCGAACTTGCAGGTATCGGAAAAAATCAGAATTTTCAAGATGGTGTTCATTTTTCAGACTCTCAAAATCCCTTAATTTTCCGTTTTCTGTGAGTGAATAAAAAGTTGTTATACCTTTAAAAATCCATGATTTAAAACGGTTATCCATCAAATTTGGCCTGAAACCAGGGTCAAAAGCACACCATTGAATTATCTGTATTTTATCGTTCAACTGATACTCTCCTTTTACTTTATTCCAAATTTTTAATTGGATTTTGATCCACGGATTTTGCGTATCCTTTATAAGCCTATCTAGGTTCGTACAGGCCAGTAATGCATGTATCGGGGGGTCCTTCATGATCGAAAGTTCAATATCTTTCCACCTGGCAAGAAAATTTGGGGAACATAGGTTAATAAAGGGTCTAATTTGGGCCGCGTAGTAATATCCTTTAAAATAAGTTAACCCCATTCTCCCCTCTTCCTTCAATAGCTGCAATGTTTTAAATTTAACCCTAGGTTTCTTCCCTTGCCAAATAAACCGGGAGATTATTTTATCTATTTCTGAAAATTCTTTTAAGGAGATTTCTACAGGAAGGGCTTGAAATAAAAAAAGATATCGTGGAAGGATATTCATTTTCACGCAATCAATTCTATGACTTAGACTAAGAAAGGAAACAGAGTTCCACCTTTTGATATCTTCTCTAATTTTTATCCAAAGGGGGTCATAGTTCATCTCCCCAAGCCGTGAAACATTATTTGGTAGGTGTATACCTAAATATTTCAGTGAAAGATTATCCCAGTTTAGCTTAAATTTATCAGTAAGACATGTTGGGGGAGAGTAATTAAAAGCCAACAATTGAGTCTTTTGTACATTCAATTTATAACCAGAATAACTACAAAATTTTTGTAAGAGGTTCATTAAATTAGGAACTTTCTTATGTAATGATGTAGTAGGTACATTTTTGGATGTATCTAATTCCGGGTTGAGGCGAAGGTTCCAGTCACCCCCGCAGATTACAAGTCCTGTTGCTTTCACCATTAAATCAAACATGTTCCTATACAGACCAAAACTGCTTCCAGGAGGAACATAAACATTACATATTGTAATTATTACATTATTTATCTTTCCAGTAACCATTATATACCTCCCTTCCTTATCAGATAACTCTGATATGTACTCAAAAGGTATTTTTTGTGAGATTAATATTATTACCCCTCTTCTTCGACCAGATTTATAGGATGAATAATACGTCCTTGTGTATCCCATTCTTCTCATTTTTTCATGTTCTGTTAAAGATAGATGTGTCTCTTGTAAGAGAACAATCTGAGCCTTTTCCCGCTTCATTTTTGATAAGATTTTACTTCTCTTAACTGGGTTTGAAATGCCCTTCACATTAAGTGATACTATCTTAAGGTCCTGTATATTCATACTTTTCTTATCTGATGAACCCGTATAAGGCCTCCCCATACACCATATCCAGTTTTATAAAGCTTATGCACCAACAAAATCTCTCCCAAAGAACATGTATTAAACAAAAACGAACAAAGTAAACAATGACATCATCATCATGAAGAAACCAAAATAAAATCTGTGTTTCCAAGGTTGAGGCTTGTATCAAGAGAGCCCTGCAAGGCCTTGAATGGTCTACGTCCCAATAGGGAGACGACCCACCTCGTCGCAGAGACGGGGCCCTATATATTGTCCGCACACTAGCAAGATTTTGTGTTGCAAAAAACATAAACATACACACAAATTTGATTGTCCCGACCCATAATTGTATTAACTAAAAAATAAAATAAGTAGGAACCCTTTAATTGGATTAACTGAAAAATTAACAGTAGCCCTACTCAATTGTTATAATTGTAAAAATAAATCAAAAGGGACAAGTCACTCAAACCTCTAGCAAAAATTAACAAACTTTGTGAGGTGACCTTACTGCATCAATCCTCAATAGAAGATAGTCTTCTGAATCCCTGAAGCTTTTCCTTGAATCGTGCGTGATGGCTTTTCTGTGTATTTTCCCTTGTTGCACCAGACTCTTGGTCGCCGCTCCGCGTTTGTCGTCGTCTTCTCACCGTCTGCCACGAAGACAGGAGTTGAATCTCCTCATGATCCGGGACTGCTGTGGTCGGTACGGCGGCGACAGGAAAACCGCAAGCAGCCATATCTCTCGTCGCTTCTGATGCGTCCTGGTTGAGACGGGTGCCATCCTCATAAAACACCCGCATCTTTGCTGGATATGGGGTCTGAAACCTGATGCGTTCATTTTTCAGTATTTTTTTAGCATCCGCGTACTCGTTCCGTTTTTTAAGCACTTCAACTGGAAAGTCATGGTCAACAAAGAAACACGTTTCATCACAGAATACTTCTTTTTTCTGCCATGCTTTCCGGAGAACCTCCTCTTTTATACGGTAACTCCCAAACTTTACCACGATAGAGCGGGGCTTCCCCTGCGCGCTGTCCGGCTTTTGAGACAGTGCTCGATGTGCTCGTTCAATCCGCAAATCCCGGTCGTCAGGAAGGTCTAGCGCTTTTTTAAACAAATTATCCAGAAAAGGAACCATATCGGCCCCTTCCTTATCCTCAGGTATCCCGTAGATCCTCAGATTCTCCCTACGAGCACGACCCTCCTGGTCTATCAGCCTAGCTTCCAGCTTAGCTTGACGTTGGGATAGCCTCTTAATTAGCGTCGATGCCGCTTGTAGCACCGTCTCTGTTTCCTCTATTCTTCCTTCCGCTTCATCCAATCTGTCGTTCACGCCTTGTATTTTTTGTTTAATGTCCGCCAGCTGCACGTTATTATCTTTTCTAAATTCACGTAGTTCGTCCAGAATACGTTGCATGCTGGGCTCAGGTGTGTCGCCGCTCTGAGGGCTTAGCTCCGGGGGGTAGCCTCGGTCACCATGGCTCGAAGTGGTCTCGTCCTCAACCAAAATTGCGGTTTTCCTACTTCTGGTAGAAACCCCCTTTTCCATTTTGACAAAAATTCCCAGGTATTAACAAAAAGAGTAACTTAGGGGTATATCTTAAGACATCATCGGGAGCTACCAAATTAGGCTGCCATCCTCTCGCTAGCGGAACCGGAAACCCCAGGATTTTGCCCTTTCATATCAGAAGAAAGCTCAGGAAACATTTTAGGCATGAGTGTTGAGAGTGTAGAGCCAAAATGAAATAAGTTCAGACATTCCCTTGCGGCCTGAAAGGCCATCATGTTTTGGAAACAATCCTCTTACCTCTGAGGGACCTCTTTCATAACGTAATCAGCTTTTTTCCACATGTGCTACCTCTTTTAGACTTGTTTTACCGACAAGTTTCACTACACTTTTGTAACTGGCGCTGTGGCTTAGCTGGTCAAAGCGCCTGTCTCGTAAACAGGAGATCCTGGGTTCAAATCCCAGCAGTGCCTATGCCACAGGATATGGGAGTGCTTAAACTTGTCACATATGAAAGTCTTTGCATGCCGAACAGTGTGTACCTGCACAAAATTGGAAAAACGAAGAAGCGCTGCGCATGCAATACTTCCTTGAAGTGGGTCATTTTATGGCTCTGTGGTGCAATTGATGGAGCTTTGGACTTCTAGGATGCGAATGGAGAAATTCCCTGGTTGTGGTTTTGAGTCCCACCAGAAGTGTGAATGGCCTCTTTTGCTCTGATGTCTCTGTGAGTCAGACATATGTTCAAAACTGGGGTCCACAAACTACTTCAGAAGCCTACCCCTCACATTCTGCTCATCTCCCTTATTGGACACAGCCAAGTCGGATAACAGAGTACTCTAGTAATTAGCTCAATTCACCGTTTTGAAATAAGGAGGATAACGAAAATGTATAGCGTCTGGGAGGTTTCGAGAATGGTTTGAAAGCCACTGGCTTAGGCCAAAATCTGCTACTTCCTATTGTTGAGATCTAGCCTCTGGATGTGTGTTCAAAACAGTCTTTACAAATATGAATATTTAATTCATGAAAATCTTTCCGGATTTTGTCTTTCAGATCAGCTAAAAAGCATAGCAAAAATTGCTTTCCATTTCTCCAAGCTGAGACAGAGTTTAGATGGATTGTAACTGGAGGTTCCAAAAACATTTCAGACACAAGTATTGAGAGTTTCAGATATTCCCTCGGATATCTCGGGTTTTGGAAATAATCCCCTAACCTCTTTCATGATGTAATCCGCTATTTTCCTGACCTGCAACCTCTTTTCTTTTTTTTTTTTTTTCTTTTTTTTTATTCCAACACATCGCAGAAGGTTTAGCAAGTGGCGCTGTGGCTTAGTTGGTCAAAGCGCCTGTCTCGTAAACAGGAGATTCTGGGTTCGAATCCCAGCAGTGCTTGTGCCGGGGGATGTGGGCACCGCTCACCTACCCTTTTTACATACGTAAATCTTTGGATGCTGAACAGTGTGTATCTGCACAAAAAGTGGAAATCTAAGAAGTGATGTGCATGCAATAGTGTCTTAAAGCTTGGTTTTTTGCGGCTCTGTGGCGCAATGGATAGCGCATTGGACTTCTAGGTTGTGAATTGAGATATTCAAAGGTTGTGGGTTCGAGTCCCACCAGAGTCGTGCATACCCTCTTTTGCTCAGATGTCTTTGTGTTGGACAAGCATACGCTTAAACCCTTGGATCCACAAACTACTTCTGAAGCATCCCCTTCACGCTCTGCTTATTTCGCTTATTGCACACACCCAACTCAGATCATAAAGTACTCTACTAATTAGCTTAAGTCACCTATTTAAATAAGGGAGATAACAAGAATGGGTTGAAATCCAATGGCTCAGGCCAAAATCTGCAACTACCTATTGTTGGCCACCTACCTAGCAAAAGAAAAAAAACATGCTTTCCATTTCTCCTAGCTGAATCAGCGTTTAGATGTATCGTAACTGAGAGTTTCAATCCAAAATGAAATGGTTTGAGATATTCCCATGTCCCTGAACAGAAGCCTGCACACCTTTCAGGTTTTGGAAATAACCCTCTAACTTCAAAGGGACATATTCATGATGTAATCAGCTATTCTCCTGACGTGCTACCTCTTTTAGACTTTGTATACAAAAGCATCGAATCAGCAACAGCACCTGGCGCTGTGGCTTAGTTGGTCAAAGTGCCTGTCTAGTAAACAGGAGATCCTGGGTTCGAATCCCAGCAGTGCCTAATCTGTGGCTTCTAAGAGTAGTCGTTCAACCTTTTCAGATGTTAAAGTCTCGGCAGGAAAGACAATCTGGACCTCTCGGTTGCAAATGAAGGCTTTATAAAGGTTGTTGGTTTTTGGGTCCCACCTGAGTCACGAATGGTGTCCCTTTGCATAGACGTCTTTGCCAGATTGACATTTGCTTAAACCTGGGGTTTTCCAACTTTTTCAGGAGCCAACGCAGCACATTTTTCTTGTTTTCCTTATTGGGCACACCCAAGTCAGATCATCGAGTACGTTACTAATCAGTCAATTATTTGATTCACCTGTTTTAAATGAGAGAGAGATAATAAAAACATATATGTGGTGCAGATGCGCTTCAAGAATGGTTTGCAAGCCCCTGGCTTAGGGCCGAAATCTGCTACTACCTATTGATAAAGTCAAGCCTATGGACATTTGTACAAACAAAGTCTTTACAAATATTAAGAATAATACATGGATATCTTTCTAAATTTTTCCCTTTCATATCAGAAGAAAGCTCAGGAAACATTTTAGGCATGAGTGTTGAGAGTGTAGAGCCAAAATGAAATGAGTTCAGACATTCCCTTGAAGCCTGAAAGGCCATCATGTTTTGGAAACAATCCTCTTACCTCTAAGGGACCTCTTTCATAACGTAATCAGCTTTTTTCCTCATGTGCTACCTCTTTTAGACTTGTTTTACCGACAAGTTTCACCACATTTTTGTAACTGGCGCTGTGGCTTAGCTGGTCAAAGCGCCTGTCTCGTAAACAGGAGATCCTGGGTTCAAATCCCAGCAGTGCCTATGCCACAGGATATGGGAGTGCTTAAACTTGTCACATATGAAAGTCTTTGCATGCCGAACAGTGTGTACCTGCACAAAATTGGAAAAACGAAGAAGCGCTGCGCATGCAATACTTCCTTGAAGTGGGTCATTTTATGGCTCTGTGGTGCAATTGATGGAGCTTTGGACTTCTAGGATGCGAATGGAGAAATTCCCTGGTTGTGGTTTTGAGTCCCACCAGAAGTGTGAATGGCCTCTTTTGCTCTGATGTCTCTGTGAGTCAGACATATGTTCAAAACTGGGGTCCACAAACTACTTCAGAAGCCTACCCCTCACATTCTGCTCTTCTCCCTTATTGGACACAGCCAAGTCGGATCACAGAGTACTCTAGTAATTAGCTCAATTCACCGTTTTGAAATAAGGAGGATAACGAAAATGTATAGCGTCTGGGAGGTTTCGAGAATGGTTTGAAAACCACTGGCTTAGGCCAAAATCTGCTACTTCCTGTTGTTGAGATCTAGCCTCTGGATGTGTGTTCAAAACAGTCTTTACAAATATGAATATTTAATTCATGAAAATCTTTCTGGATTTTGTCTTTCAGATCAGCTGAAAGCATAGCAAAAATTGCTTTCCATTTCTCCAAGCTGAGACAGAGTTTAGATGGATTGTAACTGGAGGTTCCAAAAACATTTCAGACACAAGTATTGAGAGTTTCAGATATTCCCTCGGATATCTCGGGTTTTGGAAATAATCCCCTAACCCCTTTCATGATGTAATCCGCTATTTTCCTGACCTGCAACCTCTTTTTTTTTACTTTTTTTTTTTTACTTTTTATTCAAACACATCGCAGAGGGTTTAGCAAGTGGCGCTGTGGCTTAGTTGGTCAAAGCGCCTGTCTTGTAAACAGGAGATTCTGGGTTCGAATCCCAGCAGTGCCTGTGCCGCGGGATGTGGGAACTGCTCACCTACCCTTTTTACATACGTAAATCTTTGGATGCTGAACAGTGTGTATCTGCACAAAAAGTGGAAATCTAAGAAGTGATGTGCATGCAATAGTGTCTTAAAGCTTGGCTTTTTGTGGCTCTGTGGCGCAATGGATAGCGCATTGGACTTCTAGGTTGTGAATGGAGGTATTCAAAGGTTGTGGGTTCGAGTCCCACCAGAGTCGTGCATACCCTCTTTTGCTCAGATGTCTTTGTGTTGGACAAGCATACGCTTAAAGCCTTGGATCCACAAACTACTTCTGAAGCATCCCCTTCACGCTCTGCTTATTTCGCTTATTGCACACACCCAACTCAGATCATAAAGTACTCTACTAATTAGCTTAAGTCACCTATTTAAATAAGGGAGATAACAAGAATGGGTTGAAATCCAATGGCTCAGGCCAAAATCTGCAACTACCTATTGTTGGCCACCTACCTAGCAAAAGAAAAAAAACATGCTTTCCATTTCTCCTAGCTGAATCAGCGTTTAGATGTATCGTAACTGAGAGTTTCAATCCAAAATGAAATGGTTTGAGATATTCCCATGTCCCTGAACAGAAGCCTGCACACCTTTCAGGTTTTGGAAATAACCCTCTAACTTCAAAGGGACATATTCATGATGTAATCAGCTATTCTCCTGACGTGCTACCTCTTTTAGACTTTGTATACAAAAGCATCGAATCAGCGACAGCACCTGGCGCTGTGACTTAGTTGGTCAAAGTGCCTGTCTAGTAAACAGGAGATCCTGGGTTCGAATCCCAGCAGTGCCTAATCTGTGGCTTCTAAGAGTAGTCGTTCAACCTTTTCAGATGTTAAAGTCTCGGCAGGAAAGACAATCTGGACCTCTCGGTTGCAAATGAAGGCTTTATAAAGGTTGTTGGTTTTTGGGTCCCACCTGAGTCACGAATGGTGTCCCTTTGCATAGACGTCTTTGCCAGATTGACATTTGCTTAAACCTGGGGTTTTCCAACTTTTTCAGGAGCCAACGCAGCACATTTTTCTTGTTTTCCTTATTGGGCACACCCAAGTCAGATCATCGAGTACGTTACTAATCAGTCAATTATTTGATTCACCTGTTTTAAATGAGAGAGAGATAATAAAAACATATATGTGGTGCAGATGCGCTTCAAGAATGGTTTGCAAGCCCCTGGCTTAGGGCCGAAATCTGCTACTACCTATTGATAAAGTCAAGCCTATGGACATTTGTACAAACAAAGTCTTTACATATATTAAGAATAATACATGGATATCTTTCTAAATTTTTCCCTTTCATATCAGAAGAAAGCTCAGGAAACATTTTAGGCATGAGTGTTGAGAGTGTAGAGCCAAAATGAAATGAGTTCAGACATTCCCTTGAAGCCTGAAAGGCCATCATGTTTTGGAAACAATCCTCTTACCTCTAAGGGACCTCTTTCATAACGTAATCAGCTTTTTTCCTCATGTGCTACCTCTTTTAGACTTGTTTTACCGACAAGTTTCACCACATTTTTGTAACTGGCGCTGTGGCTTAGCTGGTCAAAGCGCCTGTCTCGTAAACAGGAGATCCTGGGTTCAAATCCCAGCAGTGCCTATGCCACAGGATATGGGAGTGCTTATACTTGTCACATATGAAAGTCTTTGCATGCCGAACAGTGTGTACCTGCACAAAATTGGAAAAACGAAGAAGCGCTGCGCATGCAATACTTCCTTGAAGTGGGTCATTTTATGGCTCTGTGGTGCAATTGATGGAGCTTTGGACTTCTAGGATGCGAATGGAGAAATTCCCTGGTTGTGGTTTTGAGTCCCACCAGAAGTGTGAATGGCCTCTTTTGCTCTGATGTCTCTGTGAGTCAGACATATGTTCAAAACTGGGGTCCACAAACTACTTCAGAAGCCTACCCCTCACATTCTGCTCTTCTCCCTTATTGGACACAGCCAAGTCGGATCACAGAGTACTCTAGTAATTAGCTCAATTCACCGTTTTGAAATAAGGAGGATAACGAAAATGTATAGCGTCTGGGAGGTTTCGAGAATGGTTTGAAAACCACTGGCTTAGGCCAAAATCTGCTACTTCCTGTTGTTGAGATCTAGCCTCTGGATGTGTGTTCAAAACAGTCTTTACAAATATGAATATTTAATTCATGAAAATCTTTCTGGATTTTGTCTTTCAGATCAGCTGAAAGCATAGCAAAAATTGCTTTCCATTTCTCCAAGCTGAGACAGAGTTTAGATGGATTGTAACTGGAGGTTCCAAAAACATTTCAGACACAAGTATTGAGAGTTTCAGATATTCCCTCGGATATCTCGGGTTTTGGAAATAATCCCCTAACCCCTTTCATGATGTAATCCGCTATTTTCCTGACCTGCAACCTCTTTTTTTTTACTTTTTTTTTTTTACTTTTTATTCAAACACATCGCAGAGGGTTAGCAAGTGGCGCTGTGGCTTAGTTGGTCAAAGCGCCTGTCTTGTAAACAGGAGATTCTGGGTTCGAATCCCAGCAGTGCCTGTGCCGCGGGATGTGGGAACTGCTCACCTACCCTTTTTACATACGTAAATCTTTGGATGCTGAACAGTGTGTATCTGCACAAAAAGTGGAAATCTAAGAAGTGATGTGCATGCAATAGTGTCTTAAAGCTTGGCTTTTTGTGGCTCTGTGGCGCAATGGATAGCGCATTGGACTTCTAGGTTGTGAATGGAGGTATTCAAAGGTTGTGGGTTCGAGTCCCACCAGAGTCGTGCATACCCTCTTTTGCTCAGATGTCTTTGTGTTGGACAAGCATACGCTTAAAGCCTTGGATCCACAAACTACTTCTGAAGCATCCCCTTCACGCTCTGCTTATTTCGCTTATTGCACACACCCAACTCAGATCATAAAGTACTCTACTAATTAGCTTAAGTCACCTATTTAAATAAGGGAGATAACAAGAATGGGTTGAAATCCAATGGCTCAGGCCAAAATCTGCAACTACCTATTGTTGGCCACCTACCTAGCAAAAGAAAAAAAACATGCTTTCCATTTCTCCTAGCTGAAACAGCGTTTAGATGTATCGTAACTGAGAGTTTCAATCCAAAATGAAATGGTTTGAGATATTCCCATGTCCCTGAACAGAAGCCTGCACACCTTTCAGGTTTTGGAAATAACTCTCTAACTTCAAAGGGACCTATTCATAATGTAATCAGCTATTCTCCTGACGTGCTACCTCTTTTAGACTTTGTATACAAAAGCATCGAATCAGGGACAGCACCTGGCGCTGTGGCTTAGTTGGTCAAAGCGCCTGTCTAGTAAACAGGAGATCCTGGGTTCGAATCCCAGCAGTGCCTAATCTGTGGCTTCTAAGAGTAGTCGTTCAACCTTTTCAGATGTTAAAGTCTCGGCAGGAAAGACAATCTGGACCTCTCGGTTGCAAATGAAGGCTTTATAAAGGTTGTTGGTTTTTGGGTCCCACCTGAGTCACGAATGGTGTCCCTTTGCATAGACGTCTTTGCCAGACTGACATTTGCTTAAACCTGGGGTTTTCCAACTTTTTCAGGAACCCAACGCAGCACATTTTTCTTGTTTTCCTTATTGGGCACACCCAAGTCAGATCATCGAGTACGTTACTAATCAGTCAATTATTTGATTCACCTGTTTTAAATGAGAGAGAGATAATAAAAACATATATGTGGTGCAGATGCGCTTCTAGAATGGTTTGCAAGCCCCTGGCTTAGGGCCGAAATCTGCTACTACCTATTGATAAAGTCAAGCCTATGGACATTTTTACAAACAAAGTCTTTACATATATGAAGAATAATACATGGATATCTTTCTGGATTTTGCCCTTTCATATCAGAAGAAAGCTCAGGAAACATTTTAGGCATGAGTGTTGAGAGTGTAGAGCCAAAATGAAATGAGTTCAGACATTCCCTTGCGGCCTGAAAGGCCATCATGTTTTGGAAACAATCCTCTTACCTCTAAGGGACCTCTTTCATAACGTAATCAGCTTTTTTCCACATGTGCTACCTCTTTTAGACTTGTTTTACCGACAAGTTTCACCACACTTTTGTAACTGGCGCTGTGGCTTAGCTGGTCAAAGCGCCTGTCTCGTAAACAGGAGATCCTGGGTTCAAATCCCAGCAGTGCCTATGCCACAGGATATGGGAGTGCTTAAACTTGTCACATATGAAAGTCTTTGCATGCCAAACAGTGTGTACCTGCACAAAATTGGAAAAACGAAGAAGAGCTGCGCATGCAATACTTCCTTGAAGTGGGTCATTTTATGGCTCTGTGGTGCAATTGATGGAACTTTGGACTTCTATGATGCGAATGGAGAAATTCCCTGGTTGTGGTTTTGAGTCCCACCAGAAGTGTGAATGGCCTCTTTTGCTCTGATGTCTCTGTGAGTCAGACATATGTTCAAAACTGGGGTCCACAAACTACTTCAGAAGCCTACCCCTCACATTCTGCTCTTCTCCCTTATTGGACACAGCCAAGTCGGATCACAGAGTACTCTAGTAATTAGCTCAATTCACCGTTTTGAAATAAGGAGGATAACGAAAATGTATAGCGTCTGGGAGGTTTCGAGAATGGTTTGAAAACCACTGGCTTAGGCCAAAATCTGCTACTTCCTATTGTTGAGATCTAGCCTCTGGATGTGTGTTCAAAACAGTCTTTACAAATATGAATATTTAATTCATGAAAATCTTTCTGGATTTTGTCTTTCAGATCAGCTGAAAGCATAGCAAAAATTGCTTTCCATTTCTCCAAGCTGAGACAGAGTTTAGATGGATTGTAACTGGAGGTTCCAAAAACATTTCAGACACAAGTATTGAGAGTTTCAGATATTCCCTCGGATATCTCGGGTTTTGGAAATAATCCCCTAACCCCTTTCATGATGTAATCCGCTATTTTCCTGACCTGCAACCTCTGTTTTTTTACTTTTTTTTTTTTTACTTTTTATTCAAACACATCGCAGAGGGTTTAGCAAGTGGCGCTGTGGCTTAGTTGGTCAAAGCGCCTGTCTTGTAAACAGGAGATTCTGGGTTCGAATCCCAGCAGTGCCTGTGCCGCGGGATGTGGGAACTGCTCACCTACCCTTTTTACATACGTAAATCTTTGGATGCTGAACAGTGTGTATCTGCACAAAAAGTGGAAATCTAAGAAGTGATGTGCATGCAATAGTGTCTTAAAGCTTGGCTTTTTGTGGCTCTGTGGCGCAATGGATAGCGCATTGGACTTCTAGGTTGTGAATGGAGGTATTCAAAGGTTGTGGGTTCGAGTCCCACCAGAGTCGTGCATACCCTCTTTTGCTCAGATGTCTTTGTGTTGGACAAGCATACGCTTAAACCCTTGGATCCACAAACTACTTCTGAAGCATCCCCTTCACGCTCTGCTTATTTCGCTTATTGCACACACCCAACTCAGATCATAAAGTACTCTACTAATTAGCTTAAGTCACCTATTTAAATAAGGGAGATAACAAGAATGGGTTGAAATCCAATGGCTCAGGCCAAAATCTGCAACTACCTATTGTTGGCCACCTACCTAGCAAAAGAAAAAAAACATGCTTTCCATTTCTCCTAGCTGAAACAGCGTTTAGATGTATCGTAACTGAGAGTTTCAATCCAAAATGAAATGGTTTGAGATATTCCCATGTCCCTGAACAGAAGCCTGCACACCTTTCAGGTTTTGGAAATAACTCTCTAACTTCAAAGGGACATATTCATAATGTAATCAGCTATTCTCCTGACGTGCTACCTCTTTTAGACTTTGTATACAAAAGCATCGAATCAGGGACAGCACCTGGCGCTGTGGCTTAGTTGGTCAAAGCGCCTGTCTAGTAAACAGGAGATCCTGGGTTCGAATCCCAGCAGTGCCTAATCTGTGGCTTCTAAGAGTAGTCGTTCAACCTTTTCAGATGTTAAAGTCTCGGCAGGAAAGACAATCTGGACCTCTCGGTTGCAAATGAAGGCTTTATAAAGGTTGTTGGTTTTTGGGTCCCACCTGAGTCACGAATGGTGTCCCTTTGCATAGACGTCTTTGCCAGACTGACATTTGCTTAAACCTGGGGTTCTCCAACTTTTTCAGGAGCCGACGCAGCACATTTTTCTTGTTTTCCTTATTGGGCACACCCAAGTCAGATCATCGAGTACGTTACTAATCAGTCAATTATTTGATTCACCTGTTTTAAATGAGAGAGAGATAATAAAAACATATATGTGGTGCAGATGCGCTTCAAGAATGGTTTCCAGGCCCTTGGCTTAGGGACGAAAATCTGCTACTACCTATTGATAAAGTCAAGCCTATGGATATTTGTACAAACAAAGTCTTTACATATATGAAGAATAATACATGGATATCTTTCCGGATTTTGCCCTTTCATATCAGAAGAAAGCTCAGGAAACATTTTAGGCATGAGTGTTGAGAGTGTAGAGCCAAAATGAAATGAGTTCAGACATTCCCTTGAGGCCTGAAAGGCCATCATGTTTTGGAAACAATCCTCTTACCTCTAAGGGACCTCTTTCATAACGTAATCAGCTTTTTTCCTCATGTGCTACCTCTTTTAGACTTGTTTTACCGACAAATTTCACTGCACTTTTGTAACTGGTGCTGTGGCTTAGCTGGTCAAAGCGCCTGTCTCGTAAACAGGAGATCCTGGGTTCAAATCCTAGCAGTGCCTATGCCACAGGATATGGGAGTGCTTAAAATTTTCACATATGAAAGTCTTTGCATGCCGAACAGTGTGTACCTGCACAAAATTGGAAAAACGAAGAAGCGTTGCGCATGCAATACTTCCTTGAAGTGGGTCATTTTATGGCTCTGTGGTGCAATTGATGGAGCTTTGGACTTCTAGGATGCGAATGGAGAAATTCCCTGGTTGTGGTTTTGAGTCCCACCAGAAGTGTGAATGGCCTCTTTTGCTCTGATATCTGACATCTGATATCTCTGTGAGTCAGACATATGTTCAAAACTGGGGTCCACAAACTACTTCAGAAGCCTACCCCTCACATTCTGCTCTTCTCCCTTATTGGACACAGCCAAGTCGGATCACAGAGTACTCTAGTAATTAGCTCAATTCACCGTTTTGAAATAAGGAGGATAACGAAAATGTATAGCGTCTGGGAGGTTTCGAGAATGGTTTGAAAACCACTGGCTTAGGCCAAAATCTGCTACTTCCTATTGTTGAGATCTAGCCTCTGGATGTGTGTTCAAAACAGTCTTTACAAATATGAATATTTAATTCATGAAAATCTTTCTGGATTTTGTCTTTCAGATCAGCTGAAAGCATAGCAAAAATTGCTTTCCATTTCTCCAAGCTGAGACAGAGTTTAGATGGATTGTAACTGGAGGTTCCAAAAACATTTCAGACACAAGTATTGAGAGTTTCAGATATTCCCTCGGATATCTCGGGTTTTGGAAATAATCCCCTAACCTCTTTCATGATGTAATCCGCTATTTTCCTGACCTGCAACCTTTTTTTTTTTTTTTTTTTTTTTTTTTTTACTTTTTATTCCAACACATCGCAGAAGGTTTAGCAAGTGGCGCTGTGGCTTAGTTGGTCAAAGCGCCTGTCTTGTAAACAGGAGATTCTGGGTTCGAATCCCAGCAGTGCCTGTGCCGTGGGATGTGGGAACCGCTCACCTACCCTTTTTACATACGTAAATCTTTGGATGCTGAACAGTGTGTATCTGCACAAAAAGTGGAAATCTAAGAAGTGATGTGCATGCAATAGCGTCTTAAAGCTTGGCTTTTTGTGGCTCTGTGGCGCTTCATGCCGCCTGTAAATCGTGGTTATTCTTGGTTATGACAGCCAATCACGTTCCCTGCTGCAACCAAGATTCGTACTATTCTTGGTTATGACAGCCAATCACGTTCCCTGCTGCAACCAAGATTCGTACGCTTATGGCCAATCGCGGCTCTCATCGCTACCATGATTCAGCCTAGTAACTAACCAAGAATTGACCAATAAACGTCAAGAGTCACCTCCCCCCCAGAGACTTGCGAATTGGGACCGGAGAAGAGGATAACATTCATTGATTAACTTCGGATCAAAATTCGCAAAGTAAGTCAGTCTTTTGTCAATAAAAGTGAAGTGCCAAATATATAGTTGTTTTATATGAATAACCTGTGTCTCAGACTAGCTAATAATTCAAGTAATTAATACAAAATATAATTAAAAAATGTATTTATAGATAAAGCGACCAAGCAGAACAAAGCATATAACGTTACAGTTTACTACAGCTTTACCAGTTGCAACATTAAAATGATTGTGTCAGGATTGTTTATGTTGTGTGTGCAAGCACATGGCCTGTTATGTGTTTGCATTGTTTTTTGTCTTTTACCACACCCCCTTGTTTCCTTGTTAGTCTTGATTATTTATCTGTGTCACCTGTGCCCTTGTGATTATGTTCCTCATTTAAGATCCTTGTGTTTGTTACTCGGTGCTTGTTCGTTGTATCCTGTCGTCCTGTTCTGTGAGCTGTATATTCCCGTGATCAGAGTTTGTATCCTGCCTGTTAGTTCTAGTCTCATGTTTTTGTCAAGTTTATTAGTCTAGTCTTGTCAATGTTCGTTTGCTCCCTCGTGGGTCTTTGTTTTCTGTCTGTTTAATAAATCCGTGTTTTATTTATTACTGTCTGCGTTTGGGTTCATATCCGCATACCGTGACAGAACGAACAAGCCTAATTTTGAACCCAGCAGACAATATGTCTTTTCCTGCAAGAGGCCAGTCGAAGGACCACGAAGAGTGGTGGCGGACGTTAACCACTGATATGAAGGTGGGTAGGACTCCGTTTCCTCCACAGGGAGAGGAGTCCCTGGAGAGATATGTCCAAGGTGTTGATGGGAAGAGGAGATTCATGCCAGAGATTCTCCTGAACTCCTTTTTCATCGCGGGTCTCAATGCACCTCCTCCTATGTGTGAACGGGAAGGGCTGATTCGACGCCCGTTCAGTGAAGTGGTGAACCATGTGTCGGGGAGAGCGGCAGGGTCTTACGGAGACAGTGAAAGCTTCATTGCCAGTGATTCCGGAGGGTCGCGTCCTAGCTGTTGCAACGCTTGGGGACCAGGCTCTCTTCACCTCGACTCCCAAAGCACCTGCCGTAGCTGGAAGCCTTCGTAGAAAGCGAGGAAGACGGGTGTCGTGGGAGTCTGCATCGGAAGCTTCGTCCACTGAGTCCGCATTGCCTGTGGTGGTCCCTCCACTTGCAGTAACGACCCTGGTACCGACTACAAATCCGGCTTTGGTTTCTGCTCCGCGGCCAAGGAGGAGGAAGAGGAGGAAAGTTCCATGTCCTCCGTCTCAGTTTCTTCTGGGACCCACATCGACTAACAAGCCCGCTGCGTCCAGTTCTGTCCACGCTGAGGTAGATGGGGGAATGACCGAGTCCAGTCCTATTCCAGCTATGGAGTCCATTCCTGTCCACGCTGAGGTTGATGGGAAAGTGACCGAGTCTAGCCCTGTCCCAGTTAAGGAGTCCATTCCTGTCCATATGGAGGTTGATGGGAAAGTGACAGAGTCTAGCCCTGTCCCAGCTAAGGAGTCCAGTCCTGTTCCAGCTTCAAGGCCAGCCGCAGCGCCTTTTGAACCCTCTGTTCCACAGTCGCCTGCTGCACCCCCTGTCTCAGTTCCGTTGCTGGCTGCGGCGTCCCCAGTCTTGGTTCCTGTAACGTCTCCGCGGCCAGCTGCAGCGCCACCTGCGTTGTTCTCTGTTGTTCCCCCGGTCACCCCTGCTACTGTGTTACCCCGATCTGTCCTCCCCAAGATTGTACCTTATGTGTCTCCATCCAGACCTGTTCGGTTTCCTTGCCCTCAACCCTCGCCCATGTCCAGTGAGTTTAGGACTGTTGCTTCACCAATCCACTCTGGACCCCTTCCGATGAACTCTTTTGTTCCCCCACCCCCCCTCCCTTGTGTGTTATTTTTATTGAGTCACCCCAATCCTTTTATTATGTACTCTTGTTTGCCATTATTGTTAGTGGTTATGTTTTGTTGGTTTGTGTCTGAGTTACAGTCTATTAGGTCTCATGTGGAGCGTCTGGTAGCCGCTCCGTAAGAGGGGGGTTATGTCAGGATTGTTTATGTTGTGTGTGCAAGCACATGGCCTGTTATGTGTTTGCATTGTTTTGTGTCTTTTACCACACCCCCTTGTTTCCTTGTTAGTCTTGATTATTTATCTGTGTCACCTGTGCCCTTGTGATTATGTTCCTCATTTACAGTTTTTTCTGATTGCTTAAGCACATTTTTTGTAACTATTGGCTAGTTTTGCAAAACTCTACACACAAATAAGAAAACCTTTCACCCAATTATCAAAACATTGTAGTTCTCTTGCAAAAGCGATCACAGCTAAATTAACTCTTCACACCTTCGTAAAAATGGTGTTTTCGTATCAAACAGTAAACACAAGCCATCATCTACTAAGCACACAATGTGCCAACTACACACTGATGGTATGAATACAAAACACATCTGGCTTTTGCTTTCTCTGTGTACAGATGTCAATTTGAGGTCATACTTTTGTCATAGTGTCATGTAAACATACAAGGATCCAAACTTCAAGTATTGGTGTTTATTCACACTCATCAAACTAAGACAAAGTCAGAACACAAAATAGTAATTTCACAAAAAAAACAAAACAATCAGCCTACATCATGTCGTCTTTCTGGGTCCGGCCACAAAATTTCGTCCACATTGCATGCGATATCCTCCAGTCTAAGGCACCGGGGAAAATATCTCCTTGAATGCCGTATCCAGCCCTGACATGATGCCTGGTCAATATCTCCACATGCCTCCTCCATTGCCTGTAAAAGGGCTACCTGTTGATGAGGATGACCGTCGTACGCTTTCCAGCGCCAGGCAGAGAAGAACTCCTCGATGGGATTTAAGAATGGAGAGTATGGAGGCAGGTTGAGTGCCATGAAGAATGGGTGGTCTGTAAACCAGATGCGGACCAAAGCAGCCCTATGGAAACTAACATTGTCCCATATGATGACATATCGGGTATGCTCTGGTCTCTGAACAGTGAGCATGTCATGTAAGGTGTCCAGGAATGCTATAATGTGTGCAGTGTTGTATGGGCCTATGGTTGCATGATGGTGAACAACACCATTTTGGCTTATAGCTGCACACATGGTTATGTTACCACCACGTTGTCCTGGGACATTGATGATGGCAATGTGTCCAATAATGTTCCTGCCACGTCTCCTGGTTTTACTGAGGTTAAAACCGGCCTCATCTACAAAAAGTAGCTCATGTCCCATGGCATCTGCTTCTAGTTCCATCACTCTCTGGACAAGACAAAACAAATGCAACACATCAGGCCCATGCACAGCACTACAGTATGCACTTCCAAATTCAGAACCAATGACACTATAGCTTACCATAGCTTATAGTCATATCGCAGTTGCTTTACACGTTCTGTTTCTCTCGAAAGGAACTCGGTAAATTTGCTTCATTCTTATTCTGTGGCGCGCAAGTACACGACTTAGTGCAGAAATGCTTACACTGTGTATATTTTGAAAGATGGTGTCATTATCAATTATGCGCTGCTGTATTTCGCGCAGTCTTATTGCATTATTGGCAATCACCATGTTCACTATATGGGTCTCTTGCTCTGGAGTGAACATTCTTCCTCTGCCCCCAACATCTGGACGTCTAGCAATTCTGTAAAGTAACAATTTCAGTATTTTTGCATGTATGGTACTGTTGTGTTTCTCATTAGAGTATGGCAGTGCTACAAAGTACTTACCGATTCTCATTTCGAAATGTCCTAATGATGCTTGCCACAGTGTAGCGGCTCAAATTAGGCTGAACCCGTTGGCCAGCTTCCCTCAGGGTCATCCCATGGTTGATGACATGGTCCACTATTGTACCTCTGATGTCATCAGTTATTCTATTTCTTACTCTTCTTACCCTTCCTCTTTCCCCTCCTCGTCCTCTTCTTGCACCTCCTTGTCCTCTTCCTCTAACTTCCTCTAACCCTCTCGCTTCTTCAACTCCACGTCCTCTCCCTCGGCCTCCTCATCCTCTTCTTGCTCCTCCTTGTCCTCTTCCTCTAACTTCCTCTAACCTTCTCGCTTCTTCAACTCCACGTCCTCTTCCACCAACTTCTTCACCTCCACGTCCTCTTCCTCCAACTTCTTCACCTCCACGTCCTCTTCCTCCAACTTCTTCACCTCCACGTCCTCTTCCTCCAACTTCTTC
Source organism: Rhinichthys klamathensis goyatoka (assembly GCF_029890125.1). NCBI lineage: Eukaryota > Metazoa > Chordata > Actinopteri > Cypriniformes > Leuciscidae > Rhinichthys > Rhinichthys klamathensis. The sequence goes on from NW_026606831.1 coordinate 260,278, forward strand.
ACCTCCACGTCCTCTTGCTCCAACTTCTTCAACTCCACGTCCTCTTCCTCCAACTTCTTCACCTCCACGTCCTCTTCCTCCAACTTCTTCACCTCCACGTCCTCTTCCTCCAACTTCTTCACCTCCACGTCCTCTTGCTCCAACTTCTTCAACTCCACGTCCTCTCCCTCGGCCTCCTCGTCCTCTTCTTGCTCTTCTTGCTCCTCCTTGTCCTCTTCCTCTAACTTCCTCTAACCCTCTCGCTTCTTCACCTCCACGTCCTCTTCCTCCAACTTCTTCACCTCCACGTCCTCTTGCTCCAACTTCTTCAACTCCACGTCCTCTTCCTCCAACTTCTTCACCTCCACGTCCTCTTCCTCCAACTTCTTCACCTCCACGTCCTCTTCCTCCAACTTCTTCACCTCCACGTCCTCTTGCTCCAACTTCTTCAACTCCACGTCCTCTCCCTCGGCCTCCTCGTCCTCTTCTTGCTCTTCTTGCTCCTCCTTGTCCTCTTCCTCTAACTTCCTCTAACCCTCTCGCTTCTTCACCTCCACGTCCTCTTCCTCCAACTTCTTCACCTCCACGTCCTCTTCCTCCAACTTCTTCACCTCCACGTCCTCTTGCTCCAACTTCTTCAACTCCACGTCCTCTTCCTCCAACTTCTTCACCTCCACGTCCTCTTCCTCCAACTTCTTCACCTCCACGTCCTCTTCCTCCAACTTCTTCACCTCCACGTCCTCTTGCTCCAACTTCTTCAACTCCACGTCCTCTCCCTCGGCCTCCTCGTCCTCTTCTTGCTCTTCTTGCTCCTCCTTGTCCTCTTCCTCTAACTTCCTCTAACCCTCTCGCTTCTTCACCTCCACGTCCTCTTCCTCCAACTTCTTCACCTCCACGTCCTCTTCCTCCAACTTCTTCACCTCCACGTCCTCTTCCTCCAACTTCTTCACCTCCACGTCCTCTTCCTCCAACTTCTTCACCTCCACGTCCTCTTCCTCCAACTTCTTCAACTCCACGTCCTCTTCCTCCAACTTCTTCACCTCCACGTCCTCTTCCTCCAACTTCTTCACCTCCACGTCCTCTTCCTCCAACTTCTTCACCTCCACGTCCTCTTCCTCCAACTTCTTCACCTCCACGTCCTCTTCCTCCAACTTCTTCACCTCCACGTCCTCTCCCTCGGCCTCCTCTGATTCTCACTCTTCTCACTCTTACTGCTCCTTCCATTGAACTCCCCACAGACAGCTTACCTGTGGCTTATTTATAGTGCTTAGGCTGATTGCAAAGTGAACTAATTATCTAAAACAGTTTTCACATGTGAAAGTGTGCCAGACAGTTGGCAAAATAGTGTTAATGATAGCCATACATGTGTATAATTTTGCTAGGAGTGTGTTGGAAATTTGGTAATTGAGTGTATGCAGTGAGTTGTGTTTAAAGTTCTGCAAAAAGAGTGTTGTGCAGTGAATTGTGCCTACAGTTTTGCAAAGTGTGTGTTACAAAATTGCAAACTGAGTGCAAAGCAGTTTTTGTGCTTTTAGTTTTGCAAACTCAGTGAGTGGTTTTGCTATACGTATTAATAGTTTTAGAAATTGTGCTACAAGAATCACGATTAGCGCTTAAGCATTCAGAAAAAACTGTAATATCATTATTACTATTATTATTAATAATAATATATATTTTTAATAATAATAATAATAGATGAGAAGCATTTGTTTAGTTATTTATGTTATTTATAAGTTATTTATGTACCGGAATGTGATTATATTAAAAAAATTTAATGGGTTTGGATGTTTCTGTGTTTTTTCTTATTCATCTACTTCCTCTTTTCATTATTATTATTGTTTACTGTATTATTGACTACACCAACTACACTAAAATTATATACACATTTTAATTTCTGGGCAACAGGTGGTTGCCCTGATGAGAAGAGTTTATTTTAGTTATTTTATTACGTTAACTTATGCCTTAAGTTATTTATGTACCTGATTATCATTAATATCATCATTATTATTATTATTAATAATAATAGATGAGAAGCATTTAAGTTATTTATGTACCTGATTATCATTAATATCATTATTACTCTTATTATTATAATAATATATATTTTAAATAATAATAATAATAGATGAGAAGCATTTATTTATGTTTAGTTATGCCTTAAGTTATTTATGTACCGGATTATTATTACTACTACTATTACCAGTTTTAATAATTGTTGTGATTATATTAAAAAAATATAATGGGTTTGGACGTTTTTGTGTTTTTCTTCTTCATCTTCTTCCTCTTATAATTATTATTATTATTGTTTACTGTATTATTATATACAAATGTGTAGTTAAATAACATTTATCCTAATAATTAACATTAGTCATAAAAAGTGTGGACGAGCAGGATTCGATCCTGCGATCTTTGGGTCAATTTCAGGCAACTTTTGATAGCTTTGATCAACATATGCGCGCTGCGCTTGGCGCAATGCATAGCGCATTGGACTTCTAGGTTGTGAATGGAGGTATTCAAAGGTTGTGGGTTCGAGTCCCATCAGAGTCGTGCATACCCTCTTTTGCTCAGATGTCTTTGTGTTGGACAAGCATACGCTTAAACCCTTGGATCCACAAACTACTTCTGAAGCATCCCCTTCACGCTCTGCTTATTTCGCTTATTGCACACACCCAACTCGGATCATAGAGTACTCTACTAATTAGCTTAAGTCACCTATTTAAATAAGGGAGATAACAAGAATGGGTTGAAATCCAATGGCTCAGGCCAAAATCTGCAACTACCTATTGTTGGCCACCTACCTAGCAAAAGAAAAAAAACATGCTTTCCATTTCTCCTAGCTGAAACAGCGTTTAGATGTATCGTAACTGAGAGTTTCGATCCAAAATGAAATGGTTTGAGATATTCCCATGTCCCTGAACAGAAGCCTGCACACCTTTCAGGTTTTGGAAATAACCCTCTGACTTCAAAGGGACCTATTCATAATGTAATCAGCTATTCTCCTGACGTGCTACCTCTTTTAGACTTTGTATACAAAAGCATCGAATCAGGGACAGCACCTGGCGCTGTGGCTTAGTTGGTCAAAGCGCCTGTCTAGTAAACAGGAGATCCTGGGTTCGAATCCCAGCAGTGCCTAATCTGTGGCTTCTAAGAGTAGTCGTTCAACCTTTTCAGATGTTAAAGTCTCGGCAGGAAAGACAATCTGGACCTCTCGGTTGCAAATGAAGGCTTTATAAAGGTTGTTGGTTTTTGGGTCCCACCTGAGTCACGAATGGTGTCCCTTTGCATAGACGTCTTTGCCAGACTGACATTTGCTTAAACCTGGGGTTTTCCAACTTTTTCAGGAGCCGACACAGCACATTTTTCTTGTTTTCCTTATTGGGCACACACAAGTCAGATCATTGAGTACGTTACTAATCAGTCAATTATTTGATTCACCAGTTTTAAATGAGAGAGAGATAATAAAAACATATATGTGGTGCAGATGCGCTTCAAGAATGGTTTGCAAGCCCCTGGCTTAGGGCCGAAATCTGCTACTACCTATTGATAAAGTCAAGCCTATGGATATTTGTACAAACAAAGTCTTTACATATATGAAGAATAATACATGGATATCTTTCTGGATTTTGCCCTTTCATATCAGAAGAAAGCTCAGGAAACATTTTAGGCATGAGTGTTGAGAGTGTAGAGCCAAAATGAAATGAGTTCAGACATTCCCTTGAGGCCTGAAAGGCCATCATGTTTTGGAAACAATCCTCTTACCTCTAAGGGACCTCTTTCATAACGTAATCAGCTTTTTTCCTCATGTGCTACCTCTTTTAGACTTGTTTTACCGACAAATTTCACCGCACTTTTGTAACTGGCGTGGTGGCTTAGCTGGTCAAAGCGCCTGTCTCGTAAACAGGAGATCCTGGGTTCAAATCCCAGCTGTGCCTATGCCACAGGATATGGGATTGCTTAAACTTTTCACATATGAAAGTCGAAACCGAACAGTGCCGAACAGTGTGTACATGCACAAAATTGGAAAAACGAAGAAGCGCTGCGCATGCAATACTTCCTTGAAGTGGGTCATTTTATGGCTCTGTGGTGCAATTGATGGAGCTTTGGACTTCTAGGATGTGAATGGAGAAATTCCCTGGTTGTGGTTTTGAGTCCCACCAGAAGTGTGAATGGCCTCTTTTGCTCTGATGTCTCTGTGTGTCAGACATATGTTCAAAACTGGGGTCCACAAACTACTTCAGAAGCCTACCCCTCACATTCTGCTCATCTCCCTTATTGGACACAGCCAAGTCGGATCAAAGAGTACTCTAGTAATTAGTTCAATGCACCGTTTTGAAATAAGGAGGATAACGAAAATGTATAGCGTCTGGGAGGTTTCGAGAATGGTTTGAAAACCACTGGCTTAGGCCAAAATCTGCTACTTCCTATTGTTGAGATCTAGCCTCTGGATGTGTGTTCAAAACAGTCTTTACAAATATGAATATTTAATTCATGAAAATCTTTCGGGATTTTGTCTTTCAGATCAGCTGAAAGCATAGCAAAAATTGCTTTCCATTTCTCCAAGCTGAGACAGAGTTTAGATGGATTGTAACTGGAGGTTCCAAAAACATTTCAGACACAAGTATTGAGAATTTCAGATATTCCCTCGGATATCTCGGGTTTTGGAAATAATCCCCTAACCTCTTTCATGATGTAATCCGCTATTTTCCTGACCTGCAACCTCTTTTTTTCTTTTTTTTTTCTTTTTATTCCAACACATCGCAGAAGGTTTAGCAAGTGGCGCTGTGGCTTAGTTGGTCAAAGCACCTGTCTTGTAAACAGGAGATTCTGGGTTCGAATCCCAGCAGTGCCTGTGCCGTGGCATGTGGGCACCGCTCACCTACCCTTCTTACATACGTAAATCTTTGGATGCTGAACAGTGTGTGTCTGCACAAAAAGTGGAAATCTAAGAAGTGATGTGCATGCAATAGCGTCTTAAAGATTCGCTTTTTGTGGCTCTGTGGCGCAATGGATAGCGCATTGGACTTCTAGGTTGTGAATGGAGGTATTCAAAGGTTGTGGGTTCGAGTCCCACCAGAGTCGTGCATTCCCTCTTTTGCTCAGATGTCTTTGTGTTGGACAAGCATACGCTTAAACCCTTGGATCCACAAACTACTTCTGAAGCATCCCCTTCACGCTCTGCTTATTTCGCCTATTGCACACACCCAACTCGGATCATAGAGTACTCTACTAATTAGCTTAAGTCACCTATTTAAATAAGGGAGATAACAAGAATGGGTTGAAATCCAATGGCTCAGGCCAAAATCTGCAACTACCTATTGTTGGCCACCTACCTAGCAAAAGAAAAAAAACATGCTTTCCATTTCTCCTAGCTGAAACAGCGTTTAGATGTATCGTAACTGAGAGTTTCGATCCAAAATGAAATGGTTTGAGATATTCCCATGTCCCTGAACAGAAGCCTGCACACCTTTCAGGTTTTGGAAATAACCCTCTGACTTCAAAGGGACCTATTCATAATGTAATCAGCTATTCTCCTGACGTGTTACCTCTTTTAGACTTTGTATACAAAAGCATCGAATCAGGGACAGCACCTGGCGCTGTGGCTTAGTTGGTCAAAGCGCCTGTCTAGTAAACAGGAGATCCTGGGTTCGAATCCCAGCAGTGCCTAATCTGTGGCTTCTAAGAGTAGTCGTTCAACCTTTTCAGATGTTAAAGTCTCGGCAGGAAAGACAATCTGGACCTCTCGGTTGCAAATGAAGGCTTTATAAAGGTTGTTGGTTTTTGGGTCCCACCTGAGTCACGAATGGTGTCCCTTTGCATAGACGTCTTTGCCAGACTGACATTTGCTTAAACCTGGGGTTTTCCAACTTTTTCAGGAGCCGACACAGCACATTTTTCTTGTTTTCCTTATTGGGCACACACAAGTCAGATCATTGAGTACGTTACTAATCAGTCAATTATTTGATTCACCTGTTTTAAATGAGGGAGAGATAATAAAAACATATATGTGGTGCAGATGCGCTTCAAGAATGGTTTGCAAGCCCCTGGCTTAGGGCCGAAATCTGCTACTACCTATTGATAAAGTCAAGCCTATGGATATTTGTACAAACAAAGTCTTTACATATATGAAGAATAATACATGGATATCTTTCTGGATTTTGCCCTTTCATATCAGAAGAAAGCTCAGGAAACATTTTAGGCATGAGTGTTGAGAGTGTAGAGCCAAAATTAAATGAGTTCAGACATTCCCTTGAGGCCTGAAAGGCCATCATGTTTTGGAAACAATCCTCTTACCTCTGAGGGACCTCTTTCATAACGTAATCAGCTTTTTACCTCATGTGCTACCTCTTTTAGACTTGTTTTACTGACAAATTTCACCACACTTTTGTAACTGGCGCTGTGGCTTAGCTGGTCAAAGCGCCTGTCTTGTAAACAGGAGATCCTGGGTTCAAATCCCAGCAGTGCCTATGCCACAGGATATGGGATTGCTTAAACTTTTCACATATGAAAGTCTTTGCATGCCGAACAGTGTGTACCTGCACAAAATTGGAAAAACGAAGAAGCGCTGCGCATGCAATACTTCCTTGAAGTGGGTCATTTTATGGCTCTGTGGTGCAATTGATGGAGCTTTGGACTTCTAGGATGCGAATGGAGAAATTCCCTGGTTGTGGTTTTGAGTCCCACCAGAAGTGTGAATGGCCTCTTTTGCTCTGATGTCTCTGTGAGTCAGACATATGTTCAAAACTGGGGTCCACAAACTACTTCAGAAGCCTACCCCTCACATTCTGCTCATCTCCCTTATTGGACACAGCCAACTCGGATCACAGAGTACTCTAGTAATTAGCTCAATTCACCGTTTTGAAATAAGGAGGATAACGAAAATGTATAGCGTCTGGGAGGTTTCGAGAATGGTTTGAAAACCACTGGCTTAGGCCAAAATCTGCTACTTCCTATTGTTGAGATCTAGCCTCTGGATGTGTGTTCAAAACAGTCTTTACAAATATGAATATTTAATTCATGAAAATCTTTCGGGATTTTGTCTTTCAGATCAGCTGAAAGCATAGCAAAAATTGCTTTCCATTTCTCCAAGCTGAGACAGAGTTTAGATGGATTGTAACTGGAGGTTCCAAAAACATTTCAGACACAAGTATTGAGAGTTTCAGATATTCCCCCAGATATCTCGGGTTTTGGAAATAATCCCCTAACCTCTTTCATGATGTAATCCGCTATTTTCCTGACCTGCAACCTCTTTTTTTGTTTTTGTTTTTTTTACTTTTTATTCCAACACATCGCAGAAGGTTTAGCAAGTGGCGCTGTGGCTTAGTTGGTCAAAGCGCCTGTCTTGTAAACAGGAGATTCTGGGTTCGAATCCCAGCAGTGCCTGTGCCGTGGGATGTGGGCACCGCTCACCTACCCTTTTTACATACGTAAATCTTTGGATGCTGAACAGTGTGTATCTGCACAAAAAGTGGAAATCTAAGAAGTGATGTGCATGCAATAGCGTCTTAAAGCTTGGCTTTTTGTGGCTCTGTGGCGCAATGGATAGCGCATTGGACTTCTAAGTTGTGAATGGAGGTATTCAAAGGTTGTTGGTTCGAGTCCCACCAGAGTCGTGCATACCCTCTTTTGCTCAGATGTCTTTGTGTTGGACAAGCATACGCTTAAACCCTTGGATCCACAAACTACTTCTGAAGCATCCCCTTCACGCTCTGCTTATTTCGCTTATTGCACACACCCAACTCGGATCATAGAGTACTCTACTAATTAGCTTAAGTCACCTATTTAAATAAGGGAGATAACAAGAATGGGTTGAAATCCAATGGCTCAGGCCAAAATCTGCAACTACCTATTGTTGGCCACCTACCTAGCAAAAGAAAAAAAAACATGCTTTCCATTTCTCCTAGCTGAAACAGCGTTTAGATGTATCGTAACTGAGAGTTTCGATCCAAAATGAAATGGTTTGAGATATTCCCATGTCCCTGAACAGAAGCCTGCACACCTTTCAGGTTTTGGAAATAACCCTCTAACTTCAAAGGGACATATTCATGATGTAATCAGCTATTCTCCTGACGTGCTACCTCTTTTAGACTTTGTATACAAAAGCATAGAATCAGGGACAGCACCTGGTGCTGTGGCTTAGTTGGTCAAAGCGCCTGTCAAGTAAACAGGAGTTCCTGGGTTCGAATCCCAGCAGTGCCTAGTCTGTGGCTTCTAAGAGTAGTCGTTCAACCTTTTCAGATGTTAAAGTCTCGGCAGGAAAGACAATCTGGACCTCTCGGTTGCAAATGAAGGCTTTATAAAGGTTGTTGGTTTTTGGGTCCCACCTGAGTCACGAATGGAGTCCCTTTGCATAGACGTCTTTGCCAGACTGACATTTGCTTAAACCTGGGGTTTTCCAACTTTTTCAGGAGCCGACACAGCACATTTTTCTTGTTTTCCTTATTGAGCACACACAAGTCAGATCATTGAGTACGTTACTAATCAGTCAATTATTTGATTCACCTGTTTTAAATGAGAGAGAGATAATAAAAACATATATATGTGGTGCAGATGCGCTTCAAGAATGGTTTGCAAGCCCCTGGCTTAGGGCCGAAATCTGCTACTACCTATTGATAAAGTCAAGCCTATGGATATTTGTACAAAACAAAGTCTTTACATATATGAAGAATAATACATGGATATCTTTCTGGATTTTGCCCTTTCATATCAGAAGAAAGCTCAGGAAACATTTTAGGCATGAGTGTTGAGAGTGTAGAGCCAAAATGAAATGAGTTCAGACATTCCCTTGAGGCCTGAAAGGCCATCATGTTTTGGAAACAATCCTCTTACCTCTAAGGGACCTCTTTCATAACGTAATCAGCTTTTTTCCTCATGTGCTACCTCTTTTAGACTTGTTTTATTGACAAATTTCACCGCACTTTTGTAACTGGCGCTGTGGCTTAGCTGGTCAAAGCGCCTGTCTCGTAAACAGGAGAACCTGGGTTCAAATCCCAGCAGTGCCTATGCCACAGGATATGGGAGTGCTTAAACTTTTCACATATGAAAGTCTTTGCATGCCGAACAGTGTGTACCTGCACAAAATTGGAAAAACGAAGAAGCGCTGCGCATGCAATACTTCCTTGTAGTGGGTCATTTTATGGCTCTGTGGTGCAATTGATGGAGCTTTGGACTTCTACGATGCGAATGGAGAAATTCCCTGGTTGTGGTTTTGAGTCCCACCAGAAGTGTGAATGGCCTCTTTTGCTCTGATGTCTCTGTGAGTCAGACATATGTTCAAAACTGGGGTCCACAAACTACTTCAGAAGCCTACCCCTCACATTCTGCTCATCTCCCTTATTGGACACAGCCAACTCGGATCACAGAGTACTCTAGTAATTAGCTCAATTCACCGTTTTGAAATAAGGAGGATAACGAAAATGTATAGCGTCTGGGAGGTTTCGAGAATGGTTTGAAAACCACTGGCTTAGGCCAAAATCTGCTACTTCCTATTGTTGAGATCTAGCCTCTGGATGTGTGTTCAAAACAGTCTTTACAAATATGAATATTTAATTCATGAAAATCTTTCGGGATTTTGTCTTTCAGATCAGCTGAAAGCATAGCAAAAATTGCTTTCCATTTCTCCAAGCTGAGACAGAGTTTAGATGGATTGTAACTGGAGGTTCCAAAAACATTTCAGACACAAGTATTGAGAGTTTCAGATATTCCCTCGGATATCTCGGGTTTTGGAAATAATCCCCTAACCTCTTTCATGATGTAATCCGCTATTTTCCTGACCTGCAACCTCTTCTTTTTTATTTTTTATTTTTTATTCCAACACATCGCAGAAGGTTTAGCAAGTGGCGCTGTGGCATAGTTGGTCAAAGCGCCTGTCTTGTAAACAGGAGATTCTGGGTTCGAAAACCAGCAGTGCCTGTGCCGTGGCATGTGGGCACCGCTCACCTACCCTTTTTACATACGTAAATCTTTGGATGCTGAACAGTGTGTATCTGCACAAAAAGTGGAAATCTAAGAAGTGATGTGCATGCAATAGCGTCTTAAAGCTTTGCTTTTTGTGGCTCTGTGGCGCAATGGATAGCGCATTGGACTTCTAGGTTGTGAATGAATGTATTCAAAGGTTGTGGGTTCGAGTCCCACCAGAGTCGTGCATTCCCTCTTTTGCTCAGATGTCTTTGTGTTGGACAAGCATACGCTTAAACCCTTGGATCCACAAACTACTTCTGAAGCATCCCCTTCACGCTCTGCTTATTTCGCTTATTGCACACACCCAACTCGGATCATAGAGTACTCTACTAATTAGCTTAAGTCACCTATTTCAATACGGGAGATAACAAGAATGGGTTGAAATCCAATGGCTCAGGCCAAAATCTTTAACTACCTATTGTTGGCCACCTACCTAGCAAAAGAAAAAAAAAACATGCTTTCCATTTCTCCTAGCTGAAACAGCGTTTAGATGTATCGTAACTGAGAGTTTCGATCCAAAATGAAATGGTTTGAGATATTCCCATGTCCCTGAACAGAAGCCTGCACACCTTTCAGGTTTTGGAAATAACCCTCTAACTTCAAAGGGACATATTCATGATGTAATCAGCTATTCTCCTGACGTGCTACCTCTTTTAGACTTTGTATACAAAAGCATCGAATCAGGGCCAGCACCTGGCGCTGTGGCTTAGTTGGTCAAAGCGCCTGTCTAGTAAACAGGAGATCCTGGGTTCGAATCCCAGCAGTGCCTAATCTGTGGGTTCTAAGAGTAGTCGTTCAACCTTTTCAGATGTTAAAGTCTCGGCAGGAAAGACAATCTGGACCTCTCGGTTGCAAATGAAGGCTTTATAAAGGTTGTTGGTTTTTGGGTCCCACCTGAGTCACGAATGGTGTCCCTTTGCATAGACGTCTTTGCCAGACTGACATTTGCTTAAACCTGGGGTTTTCCAACTTTTTCAGGAGCCGACACAGCACATTTTTCTTGTTTTCCTTATTGGGCACACACAAGTCAGATCATTGAGTACGTTACTAATCAGTCAATTATTTGATTCACCTGTTTTAAATGAGAGAGAGATAATAAAAACATATATGTGGTGCAGATGCGCTTCAAGAATGGTTTGCAAGCCCCTGGCTTAGGGCCAAAATCTGCTACTACCTATTGATAAAGTCAAGCCTATGGATATTTGTACAAACAAAGTCTTTACATATATGAAGAATAATACATGGATATCTTTCTGGATTTTGCCCTTTCATATCAGAAGAAAGCTCAGGAAACATTTTAGGCATGAGTGTTGAGAGTGTAGAGCCAAAATGAAATGAGTTCAGACATTCCCTTGAGGCCTGAAAGGCCATCATGTTTTGGAAACAATCCTCTTACCTCTAAGGGACCTCTTTCATAACGTAATCAGCTTTTTTCCTCATGTGCTACCTCTTTTAGACTTGTTTTACTGACAAATTTCACCACACTTTTGCAACTGCCGCTGTGGCTTAGCTGGTCAAAACGCCTGTCTCGTAAACAGGAGATCCTGGGTTCAAATCCCAGCAGTGCCTATGCCACAGGATATGGGAGTGCTTAAACTTTTCACATATGAAAGTCTTTGCATGCCGAACAGTGTGTACCTGCACAAAATTGGAAAAACGAAGAAGCGCTGCGCATGCAATACTTCCTTGAAGTGGGTCATTTTATGGCTCTGTGGTGCAATTGATGGAGCTTTGGACTTCTACGATGCGAATGGAGAAATTCCCTGGTTGTGGTTTTGAGTCCCACCAGAAGTGTGAATGGCCTCTTTTGCTCTGATGTCTCTGTGTGTCAGACATATGTTCAAAACTGGGGTCCACAAACTACTTCAGAAGCCTACCCCTCACATTCTGCTCATCTCCCTTATTGGACACAGCCAACTCGGATCACAGAGTACTCTAGTAATTAGCTCAATTCACCGTTTTGAAATAAGGAGGATAACGAAAATGTATAGCGTCTGGGAGGTTTCGAGAATGGTTTGAAAACCACTGGCTTAGGCCAAAATCTGCTACTTCCTATTGTTGAGATCTAGCCTCTGGATGTGTGTTCAAAACAGTCTTTACAAATATGAATATTTAATTCATGAAAATCTTTCGGGATTTTGTCTTTCAGATCAGCTGAAAGCATAGCAAAAATTGCTTTCCATTTCTCCAAGCTGAGACAGAGTTTAGATGGATTGTAACTGGAGGTTCCAAAAACATTTCAGACACAAGTATTGAGAGTTTCAGATATTCCCTCGGATATCTCGGGTTTTGGAAATAATCCCCTAACCTCTTTCATGATGTAATCCGCTATTTTCCTGACCTGCAACCTCTTTTTTTTTTTTTTTTTTACTTTTTATTCCAACACATCGCAGAAGGTTTAGCAAGTGGCGCTGTGGCATAGTTGGTCAAAGCGCCTGTCTTGTAAACAGGAGATTCTGGGTTCGAAAACCAGCAGTGCCTGTGCCGTGGCATGCGGGCACCGCTCACCTACCCTTTTTACATACGTAAATCTTTGGATGCTGAACAGTGTGTATCTGCACAAAAAGTGGAAATCTAAGAAGTGATGTGCATGCAATAGCGTCTTAAAGCTTGGCTCTTTGTGGCTCTGTGGCGCAATGGATAGCGCATTGGACTTCTAGGTTGTGAATGGAGGTATTCAAAGGTTGTGGGTTCGAGTCCCACCAGAGTCGTGCATACCCTCTTTTGCTCAGATGTCTTTGTGTTGGACAAGCATACGCTTAAACCCTTGGATCCACAAACTACTTCTGAAGCATCCCCTTCACGCTCTGCTTATTTCGCTTATTGCACACACCCAACTCAGATCATAGAGTACTCTACTAATTAGCTTAAGTCACCTATTTAAATAAGGGAGATAACAAGAATGGGTTGAAATCCAATGGCTCAGGCCAAAATCTGGAATTACCTATTGTTGGCCACCTACCTAGCAAAAGAAAAAAAAACATGCGTTCCATTTCTCCTATCTGAAACAGCGTTTAGATGTATCGTAACTGAGAGTTTCGATCCAAAATGAAATGGTTTGAGATATTCCCATGTCCCTGAACAGAAGCCTGCACACCTTTCAGGTTTTGGAAATAACCCTCTAACTTCAAAGGGACATATTCATGATGTAATCAGCTATTCTCCTGACGTGCTACCTCTTTTAGACTTTGTATACAAAAGCATAGAATCAGGGACAGCACCTGGCGCTGTGGCTTAGTTGGTCAAAGCGCCTGTCTAGTAAACAGGAGATCCTGGGTTCGAATCCCAGCAGTGCCTAATCTGTGGCTTCTAAGAGTAGTCGTTCAACCTTTTCAGATGTTAAAGTCTCGGCAGGAAAGACAATCTGGACCTCTCGGTTGCAAATGAAGGCTTTATAAAGGTTGTTGGTTTTTGGGTCCCACCTGAGTCACGAATGGTGTCCCTTTGCATAGACGTCTTTGCCAGACTGACATTTGCTTAAACCTGGGGTTTTCCAACTTTTTCAGGAGCCAACACAGCACATTTTTCTTGTTTTTCTTATTGGGCACACACAAGTCAGATCATTGAGTACGTTACTAATCAGTCAATTATTTGATTCACCTGTTTTAAATGAGAGAGAGATAATAAAAACATATATGTGGTGCAGATAAGCTTCAAGAATGGTTTGCAAGCCCCTGGCTTAGGGCCGAAATCTGCTACTACCTATTGATAAAGTCAAGCCTATGGATATTTGTACAAACAAAGTCTTTACATATATGAAGAATAATACATGGATATCTTTCTGGATTTTGCCCTTTCATATGAGAAGAAAGCTCAGGAAACATTTTAGGCATGAGTGTTGAGAGTGTAGAGCCAAAATGAAATGAGTTCAGACATTCCCTTGAGGCCTGAAAGGCCATCATGTTTTGGAAACAATCCTCTTACCTCTAAGGGACCTCTTTCATAACGTAATCAGCTTTTTTCCTCATGTGCTACCTCTTTTAGACTTGTTTTACTGACAAATTTCACCACACTTTTGCAACTGCCGGTGTGGCTTAGCTGGTCAAAACGCCTGTCTCGTAAACAGGAGATCCTGGGTTCAAATCCCAGCAGTGCCTATGCCACAGGATATGGGAGTGCTTAAACTTTTCACATATGAAAGTCTTTGCATGCCGAACAGTGTGTACCTGCACAAAATTGGAAAAACGAAGAAGCGCTGCGCATGCAATACTTCCTTGAAGTGGGTCATTTTATGGCTCTGTGGTGCAATTGATGGAGCTTTGGACTTCTACGATGCGAATGGAGAAATTCCCTGGTTGTGGTTTTGAGTCCCACCAGAAGTGTGAATGGCCTCTTTTGCTCTGATGTCTCTGTGTGTCAGACATATGTTCAAAACTGGGGTCCACAAACTACTTCAGAAGCCTACCCCTCACATAATGCTCATCTCCCTTATTGGACACAGCCAACTCGGATCACAGAGTACTCTAGTAATTAGCTCAATTCACCGTTTTGAAATAAGGAGGATAACGAAAATGTATAGCGTCTGGGAGGTTTCGAGAATGGTTTGAAAACCACTGGCTTAGGCCAAAATCTGCTACTTCCTATTGTTGAGATCTAGCCTCTGGATGTGTGTTCAAAACAGTCTTTACAAATATGAATATTTAATTCATGAAAATCTTTCGGGATTTTGTCTTTCAGATCAGCTGAAAGCATAGCAAAAATTGCTTTCCATTTCTCCAAGCTGAGACAGAGTTTAGATGGATTGTAACTGGAGGTTCCAAAAACATTTCAGACACAAGTATTGAGAGTTTCAGATATTCCCTCGGATATCTCGGGTTTTGGAAATAATCCCCTAACCTCTTTCATGATGTAATCCGCTATTTTCCTGACCTGCAACCTCTTCTTTTTTTTTATTTCTTTTTTTTTTTTTTATTCCAACACATCGCAGAAGGTTTAGCAAGTGGCGCTGTGGCATAGTTGGTCAAAGCGCCTGTCTTGTAAACAGGAGATTCTGGGTTCGAAAACCAGCAGTGCCTGTGCCGTGGCATGCGGGCACCGCTCACCTACCCTTTTTACATACGTAAATCTTTGGATGCTGAACAGTGTGTATCTGCACAAAAAGTGGAAATCTAAGAAGTAATGTGCATGCAATAGCGTCTTAAAGCTTGGCTCTTTGTGGCTCTGTGGCGCAATGGATAGCGCATTGGACTTCTAGGTTGTGAATGGAGGTATTCAAAGGTTGTGGGTTCGAGTCCCACCAGAGTCGTGCATTCCCTCTTTTGCTCAGATGTCTTTGTGTTGGACAAGCATACGCTTAAACCCTTGGATCCACAAACTACTTCTGAAGCATCCCCTTCACGCTCTGCTTATTTCGCTTATTGCACACACCCAACTCGGATCATAGAGTACTCTACTAATTAGCTTAAGTCACCTATTTCAATAAGGGAGATAACAAGAATGGGTTGAAATCCAATGGCTCAGGCCAAAATCTGCAACTACCTATTGTTGGCCACCTACCTAGCAAAAGAAAAAAAAACATGCTTTCCATTTCTCCTAGCTGAAACAGCGTTTAGATGTATCGTAACTGAGAGTTTCGATCCAAAATGAAATGGTTTGAGATATTCCCATGTCCCTGAACAGAAGCCTGCACACCTTTCAGGTTTTGGAAATAACCCTCTAACTTCAAAGGGACATATTCATGATGTAATCAGCTATTCTCCTGACGTGCTACCTCTTTTAGACTTTGTATACAAAAGCATCGAATCAGAGACAGCACCTGGCGCTGTGGCTTAGTTGGTCAAAGCGCCTGTCTAGTAAACAGGAGATCCTGGGTTCGAATCCCAGCAGTGCCTAATCTGTGGCTTCTAAGAGTAGTCGTTCAACCTTTTCAGATGTTAAAGTCTCGGCAGGAAAGACAATCTGGACCTCTCGGTTGCAAATGAAGGCTTTATAAAGGTTGTTGGTTTTTGGGTCCCACCTGAGTCACGAATGGTGTCCCTTTGCATAGACGTCTTTGCCAGACTGACATTTGCTTAAACCTGGGGTTTTCCAACTTTTTCAGGAGCCAACACAGCACATTTTTCTTGTTTTTCTTATTGGGCACACTCAAGTCAGATCATTGAGTACGTTACTAATCAGTCAATTATTTGATTCACCTGTTTTAAATGAGAGAGAGATAATAAAAACATATATGTGGTGCAGATGCGCTTCAAGAATGGTTTGCAAGCCCCTGGCTTAGGGCCGAAATCTGCTACTACCTATTGATAAAGTCAAGCCTATGGATATTTGTACAAACAAAGTCTTTACATATATGAAGAATAATACATGGATATCTTTCTGGATTTTGCCCTTTCATATGAGAAGAAAGCTCAGGAAACATTTTAGGCATGAGTGTTGAGAGTGTAGAGCCAAAATGAAATGAGTTCAGACATTCCCTTGAGGCCTGAAAGGCCATCATGTTTTGGAAACAATCCTCTTACCTCTAAGGGACCTCTTTCATAACGTAATCAGCTTTTTTCCTCATGTGCTACCTCTTTTAGACTTGTTTTACTGACAAATTTCACCACACTTTTGCAACTGCCGCTGTGGCTTAGCTGGTCAAAACGCCTGTCTCGTAAACAGGAGACCCTGGGTTCAAATCCCAGCAGTGCCTATGCCACAGGATATGGGAGTGCTTAAACTTTTCACATATGAAAGTCTTTGCATGCCGAACAGTGTGTACCTGCACAAAATTGGAAAAACGAAGAAGCGCTGCGCATGCAATACTTCCTTGAAGTGGGTCATTTTATGGCTCTGTGGTGCAATTGATGGAGCTTTGGACTTCTACGATGCGAATGGAGAAATTCCCTGGTTGTGGTTTTGAGTCCCACCAGAAGTGTGAATGGCCTCTTTTGCTCTGATGTCTCTGTGTGTCAGACATATGTTCAAAACTGGGGTCCACAAACTACTTCAGAAGCCTACCCCTCACATTCTGCTCATCTCCCTTATTGGACACAGCCAACTCGGATCACAGAGTACTCTAGTAATTAGCTCAATTCACCGTTTTGAAATAAGGAGGATAACGAAAATGTATAGCGTCTGGGAGGTTTCGAGAATGGTTTGAAAACCACTGGCTTAGGCCAAAATCTGCTACTTCCTATTGTTGAGATCTAGCCTCTGGATGTGTGTTCAAAACAGTCTTTACAAATATGAATATTTAATTCATGAAAATCTTTCGGGATTTTGTCTTTCAGATCAGCTGAAAGCATAGCAAAAATTGCTTTCCATTTCTCCAAGCTGAGACAGAGTTTAGATGGATTGTAACTGGAGGTTCCAAAAACATTTCAGACACAAGTATTGAGAGTTTCAGATATTCCCTCGGATATCTCGGGTTTTGGAAATAATCCCCTAACCTCTTTCATGATGTAATCCGCTATTTTCCTGACCTGCAACCTCTTCTTTTATTTTTTTTATTTTTTATTTTTATACCAACACATCGCAGAAGGTTTAGCAAGTGGCGCTGTGGCATAGTTGGTCAAAGCGCCTGTCTTGTAAACAGGAGATTCTGGGTTCGAAAACCACCAGTGCCTGTGCCGTGGCATGTGGGCACCGCTCACCTACCCTTTTTACATACGTAAATCTTTGGATGCTGAACAGTGTGTATCTGCACAAAAAGTGGAAATCTAAGAAG
This sequence comes from Rhinichthys klamathensis goyatoka, assembly GCF_029890125.1. Lineage (NCBI taxonomy): Eukaryota > Metazoa > Chordata > Actinopteri > Cypriniformes > Leuciscidae > Rhinichthys > Rhinichthys klamathensis. Next base: position 277,862 of record NW_026606831.1, read on the forward strand.
ATCTACCTATTGTTGGCCACCTACCTAGCAAAAGAAAAAAAAACATGCGTTCCATTTCTCCTATCTGAAACAGCGTTTAGATGTATCGTAACTGAGAGTTTCGATCCAAAATGAAATGGTTTGAGATATTCCCATGTCCCTGAACAGAAGCCTGCACACCTTTCAGGTTTTGGAAATAACCCTCTAACTTCAAAGGGACATATTCATGATGTAATCAGCTATTCTCCTGACGTGCTACCTCTTTTAGACTTTGTATACAAAAGCATCGAATCAGGGACAGCACCTGGCGCTGTGGCTTAGTTGGTCAAAGCGCCTGTCTAGTAAACAGGAGATCCTGGGTTCGAATCCCAGCAGTGCCTAATCTGTGGCTTCTAAGAGTAGTCGTTCAACCTTTTCAGATGTTAAAGTCTCGGCAGGAAAGACAATCTGGACCTCTCGGTTGCAAATGAAGGCTTTATAAAGGTTGTTGGTTTTTGGGTCCCACCTGAGTAACGAATGGTGTCCCTTTGCATAGACGTCTTTGCCAGACTGACATTTGCTTAAACCTGGGGTTTTCCAACTTTTTCAGGAGCCGACACAGCACATTTTTCTTGTTTTCCTTATTGGGCACACACAAGTCAGATCATTGAGTACGTTACTAATCAGTCAATTATTTGATTCACCTGTTTTAAATGAGAGAGAGATAATAAAAACATATATGTGGTGCAGATGCGCTTCAAGAATGGTTTGCAAGCCCCTGGCTTAGGGCCGAAATCTGCTACTACCTATTGATAAAGTCAAGCCTATGGATATTTGTACAAACAAAGTCTTTACATATATGAAGAATAATACATGGATATCTTTCTGGATTTTGCCCTTTCATATGAGAAGAAAGCTCAGGAAACATTTTAGGCATGAGTGTTGAGAGTGTAGAGCCAAAATGAAATGAGTTCAGACATTCCCTTGAGGCCTGAAAGGCCATCATGTTTTGGAAACAATCCTCTTACCTCTAAGGGACCTCTTTCATAACGTAATCAGCTTTTTCCCTCATGTGCTACCTCTTTTAGACTTGTTTTACTGACAAATTTCACCACACTTTTGCAACTGCCGCTGTGGCTTAGCTGGTCAAAACGCCTGTCTCGTAAACAGGAGATCCTGGATTCAAATCCCAGCAGTGCCTATGCCACAGGATATGGGAGTGCTTAAACTTTTCACATATGAAAGTCTTTGCATGCCGAACAGTGTGTACCTGCACAAAATTGGAAAAACGAAGAAGCGCTGCGCATGCAATACTTCCTTGAAGTGGGTCATTTTATGGCTCTGTGGTGCAATTGATGGAGCTTTGGACTTCTACGATGCGAATGGAGAAATTCCCTGGTTGTGGTTTTGAGTCCCACCAGAAGTGTGAATGGCCTCTTTTGCTCTGATGTCTCTGTGTGTCAGACATATGTTCAAAACTGGGGTCCACAAACTACTTCAGAAGCCTACCCCTCACATTCTGCTCATCTCCCTTATTGGACACAGCCAACTCGGATCACAGAGTACTCTAGTAATTAGCTCAATTCACCGTTTTGAAATAAGGAGGATAACGAAAATGTATAGCGTCTGGGAGGTTTCGAGAATGGTTTGAAAACCACTGGCTTAGGCCAAAATCTGCTACTTCCTATTGTTGAGATCTAGCCTCTGGATGTGTGTTCAAAACAGTCTTTACAAATATGAATATTTAATTCATGAAAATCTTTCGGGATTTTGTCTTTCAGATCAGCTGAAAGCATAGCAAAAATTGCTTTCCATTTCTCCAAGCTGAGACAGAGTTTAGATGGATTGTAACTGGAGGTTCCAAAAACATTTCAGACACAAGTATTGAGAGTTTCAGATATTCCCTCGGATATCTCGGGTTTTGGAAATAATCCCCTAACCTCTTTCATGATGTAATCCGCTATTTTCCTGACCTGCAACCTCTTTTTTTTTATTTATTTTTTTTATTCCAACACATCGCAGAAGGTTTAGCAAGTGGCGCTGTGGCATAGTTGGTCAAAGCGCCTGTCTTGTAAACAGGAGATTCTGGGTTCGAAAACCAGCAGTGCCTGTGCCGTGGCATGTGGGCACCGCTCACCTACCCTTTTTACATACGTAAATCTTTGGATGCTGAACAGTGTGTATCTGCACAAAAAGTGGAAATCTAAGAAGTGATGTGCATGCAATAGCGTCTTAAAGCTTGGCTCTTTGTGGCTCTGTGGCGCAATGGATAGCGCATTGGACTTCTAGGTTGTGAATGGAGGTATTCAAAGGTTGTGGGTTCGAGTCCCACCAGAGTTGTGCATTCCCTCTTTCGCTCAGATGTCTTTGTGTTGGACAAGCATACGCTTAAACCCTTGGATCCACAAACTACTTCTGAAGCATCCCCTTCACGCTCTGCTTATTTCGCTTATTGCACACACCCAACTCGGATCATAGAGTACTCTACTAATTAGCTTAAGTCACCTATTTCAATAAGGGAGATAACAAGAATGGGTTGAAATCCAATGGCTCAGGCCAAAATCTGCAACTACCTATTGTTGGCCACCTACCTAGCAAAAGAAAAAAAAACATGCTTTCCATTTCTCCTAGCTGAAACAGCGTTTAGATGTATCGTAACTGAGAGTTTCGATCCAAAATGAAATGGTTTGAGATATTCCCATGTCCCTGAACAGAAGCCTGCACACCTTTCAGGTTTTGGAAATAACCCTCTAACTTCAAAGGGACATATTCATGATGTAATCAGCTATTCTCCTGACGTGCTACCTCTTTTAGACTTTGTATACAAAAGCATCGAATCAGGGACAGCACCTGGCGCTGTGGCTTAGTTGGTCAAAGCGCCTGTCTAGTAAACAGGAGATCCTGGGTACGAATCCCAGCAGTGCCTAATCTGTGGGTTCTAAGAGTAGTCGTTCAACCTTTTCAGATGTTAAAGTCTCGGCAGGAAAGACAATCTGGACCTCTCGGTTGCAAATGAAGGCTTTATAAAGGTTGTTGGTTTTTGGGTCCCACCTGAGTCACGAATGGTGTCCCTTTGCATAGACGTCTTTGCCAGACTGACATTTGCTTAAACCTGGGGTTTTCCAACTTTTTCAGGAGCCGACACAGCACATTTTTCTTGTTTTCCTTATTGGGCACACACAAGTCAGATCATTGAGTACGTTACTAATCAGTCAATTATTTGATTCACCTGTTTTAAATGAGGGAGAGATAATAAAAACATATATGTGGTGCAGATGCGCTTCAAGAATGGTTTGCAAGCACCTGGCTTAGGGCCGAAATCTGCTACTACCTATTGATAAAGTCAAGCCTATGGATATTTGTACAAACAAAGTCTTTACATATATGAAGAATAATACGTGGATATCTTTCTGGATTTTGCCCTTTCATATCAGAAGAAAGCTCAGGAAACATTTTAGGCATGAGTGTTGAGAGTGTAGAGCCAAAATGAAATGAGTTCAGACATTCCCTTGAGGCCTGAAAGGCCATCATGTTTTGGAAACAATCCTCTTACCTCTAAGGGACCTCTTTCATAACGTAATCAGCTTTTTTCCTCATGTGCTACCTCTTTTAGACTTGTTTTACTGACAAATTTCACCACACTTTTGCAACTGCCGCTGTGGCTTAGCTGGTCAAAACGCCTGTCTCGTAAACAGGAGATCCTGGGTTCAAATCCCAGCAGTGCCTATGCCACAGGATATGGGAGTGCTTAAACTTTTCACATATGAAAGTCTTTGCATGCCGAACAGTGTGTACCTGCACAAAATTGGAAAAACGAAGAAGCGCTGCGCATGCAATACTTCCTTGAAGTGGGTCATTTTATGGCTCTGTGGTGCAATTGATGGAGCTTTGGACTTCTACGATGCGAATGGAGAAATTCCCTGGTTGTGGTTTTGAGTCCCACCAGAAGTGTGAATGGCCTCTTTTGCTCTGATGTCTCTGTGTGTCGGACATATGTTCAAAACTGGGGTCCACAAACTACTTCAGAAGCCTACCCCTCACATTCTGCTCATCTCCCTTATTGGACACAGCCAACTCGGATCACAGAGTACTCTAGTAATTAGCTCAATTCACCGTTTTGAAATAAGGAGGATAACGAAAATGTATAGAGTCTGGGAGGTTTCGAGAATGGTTTGAAAACCACTGGCTTAGGCCAAAATCTGCTACTTCCTATTGTTGAGATCTAGCCTCTGGATGTGTGTTCAAAACAGTCTTTACAAATATGAATATTTAATTCATGAAAATCTTTCAGGATTTTGTCTTTCAGATCAGCTGAAAGCATAGCAAAAATTGCTTTCCATTTCTCCAAGCTGAGACAGAGTTTAGATGGATTGTAACTGGAGGTTCCAAAAACATTTCAGACACAAGTATTGAGAGTTTCAGATATTCCCTCGGATATCTCAGGTTTTGGAAATAATCCCCTAACCTCTTTCATGATGTAATCCGCTATTTTCCTGACCTGCAACCTCTTTTTTTTATTTTTTATTTTTTTATTCCAACACATCGCAGAAGGTTTAGCAAGTGGCGCTGTGGCATAGTTGGTCAAAGCGCCTGTCTTGTAAACAGGAGATTCTGGGTTCGAAAACCAGCAGTGCCTGTGCCGTGGCATGTGGGCACCGCTCACCTACCCTTTTTACATACGTAAATCTTTGGATGCTGAACAGTGTGTATCTGCACAAAAAGTGGAAATCTAAGAAGTGATGTGCATGCAATAGCGTCTTAAAGCTTGGCTCTTTGTGGCTCTGTGGCGCAATGGATAGCGCATTGGACTTCTAGGTTGTGAATGGAGGTATTCAAAGGTTGTGGGTTCGAGTCCCACCAGAGTCGTGCATACCCTCTTTTGCTCAGATGTCTTTGTGTTGGACAAGCATACGCTTAAACCCTTGGATCCACAAACTACTTCTGAAGCATCCCCTTCACGCTCTGCTTATTTCGCTTATTGCACACACCCAACTCAGATCATAGAGTACTCTACTAATTAGCTTAAGTCACCTATTTAAATAAGGGAGATAACAAGAATGGGTTGAAATCCAATGGCTCAGGCCAAAATCTGGAATTACCTATTGTTGGCCACCTACCTAGCAAAAGAAAAAAAAACATGCGTTCCATTTCTCCTATCTGAAACAGCGTTTAGATGTATCGTAACTGAGAGTTTCGATCCAAAATGAAATGGTTTGAGATATTCCCATGTCCCTGAACAGAAGCCTGCACACCTTTCAGGTTTTGGAAATAACCCTCTAACTTCAAAGGGACATATTCATGATGTAATCAGCTATTCTCCTGACGTGCTACCTCTTTTAGACTTTGTATACAAAAGCATCGAATCAGGGACAGCACCTGGCGCTGTGGCTTAGTTGGTCAAAGCGCCTGTCTAGTAAACAGGAGATCCTGGGTTCGAATCCCAGCAGTGCCTAATCTGTGGCTTCTAAGAGTAGTCGTTCAACCTTTTCAGATGTTAAAGTCTCGGCAGGAAAGACAATCTGGACCTCTCGGTTGCAAATGAAGGCTTTATAAAGGTTGTTGGTTTTTGGGTCCCACCTGAGTCACGAATGGTGTCCCTTTGCATAGACGTCTTTGCCAGACTGACATTTGCTTAAACCTGGGGTTTTCCAACTTTTTCAGGAGCCGACACAGCACATTTTTCTTGTTTTCCTTATTGGGCACACACAAGTCAGATCATTGAGTACGTTACTAATCAGTCAATTATTTGATTCACCTGTTTTAAATGAGAGAGAGATAATAAAAACATATATGTGGTGCAGATGCGCTTCAAGAATGGTTTGCAAGCCCCTGGCTTAGGGCCGAAATCTGCTACTACCTATTGATAAAGTCAAGCCTATGGATATTTGTACAAACAAAGTCTTTACATATATGAAGAATAATACATGGATATCTTTCTGGATTTTGCCCTTTCATATCAGAAGAAAGCTCAGGAAACATTTTAGGCATGAGTGTTGAGAGTGTAGAGCCAAAATGAAATGAGTTCAGACATTCCCTTGAGGCCTGAAAGGCCATCATGTTTTGGAAACAATCCTCTTACCTCTAAGGGACCTCTTTCATAACGTAATCAGCTTTTTTCCTCATGTGCTACCTCTTTTAGACTTGTTTTACTGACAAATTTCACCACACTTTTGCAACTGCCGCTGTGGCTTAGCTGGTCAAAACGCCTGTCTCGTAAACAGGAGATCCTGGGTTCAAATCCCAGCAGTGCCTATGCCACAGGATATGGGAGTGCTTAAACTTTTCACATATGAAAGTCTTTGCATGCCAAACAGTGTGTACCTGCACAAAATTGGAAAAACGAAGAAGCGCTGCGCATGCAATACTTCCTTGAAGTGGGTCATTTTATGGCTCTGTGGTGCAATTGATGGAGCTTTGGACTTCTACGATGCGAATGGAGAAATTCCCTGGTTGTGGTTTTGAGTCCCACCAGAAGTGTGAATGGCCTCTTTTGCTCTGATGTCTCTGTGTGTCAGACATATGTTCAAAACTGGGGTCCACAAACTACTTCAGAAGCCTACCCCTCACATTCTGCTCATCTCCCTTATTGGACACAGCCAACTCGGATCACAGAGTACTCTAGTAATTAGCTCAATTCACCGTTTTGAAATAAGGAGGTGTTGTGGCAAAAATTCATCTCAAACAAACATCACTGCGTAAGAGACACTCAGAGTCAAATTATATAAAATAGAAGTATTTATTCTTGCAAGAATAGGAGCAGTCTAATACACAGTTGTTACCCTGTGCAGAAGAGTGACACACCCCCAGACAGACTGAACTAGCTTTTATCTTAGTTTCAAGGCCTTCTTCCCCCCAGAGCCTTCCTCCCAGTAGTTTTCCATAGACTAGTTGGCCCACTAAGCTCCTCTGCACTAAGTGGCCTTCTGACATCTAGGTCAGAGGTCCTTGTTCGTCTGTTCTCTGGAGTGTCTCCCTCTTCTGCCTCCCCAGGTACATAAACAGAATCCTCTCTCACTACAAGTGAGAGACACACATGTGACATTCTTTGAATCATCTATATTTAACTAAAGATCAATGAATATCATTAAAATTGCCACCACAACTCCTCACTTTTTATCATTCTGATTACCCATAATCACAATAATAAACAATAAAACAAATTTTAAGTCATATCATCACACTTATACTCTTCATCTCTGATTTTTGCATAAATGATCACTCTCCTTGAACCTGTGAAGAAAAGTTTAGAATGAAAAAGCATAAGGCTGTTTTTGTGGGGGAAAGGCCCCGTAATATTTTAGCAAGCAAGTAAACATGTTTACTGGGCCGGGCTAAGCGAGAAATCTCTGTTCCTGCGCTCCTGTAAACAGACCCTCAGTCACACCAGTAAGGAGTAAATAGTTATAACACAATAAGGAAACCAACAGAAAAACTATAATAAAAAATCCCTCAGTTTCAACCCCTGTCCTTGTACGCCATCTCGTAACACGGATGACCGCTGCTTGTAACCTTCTTTAAATCTTTTGCCCTTAATCTTTCTCAGAAAATAAACAAATAGAAGAAAAACAAACAGAACATACAATTAACACATATCTCACTGTAGCTCCCGCTACCTGTATCGTCACATAATTTTGTTCATCCTTGGGATAGACTGTCATTTTCACCAATTGAACAGACAGCATGTTTCACCTGTCACTGTAATCATATTCCCCCATGAATAACAAAATTATTAGAATAACAATCTTAACTCCTATCATTAAGCCTTTTCCATTAATCTACGCCCATCTCCATATTTCACCTCGGTTTTCCTAACCATATTTTGTTCACTTCTAATTCAATTTAGTAAGCTCTATTTAATGCCATATTTAACAAAATCTAACCAGAGAAGTCTTATAATTTTATCCATTCTTCTAACCAATGCAGTTGTTCAATATTAACTCTAATATTTCCATTACAGACACAATCAATATATTTTCTACATTTACAATCAAATCAATACCTAGTTTGATTCAATCAAACAAAATCATCACAAAAACAGATTCTTCTGTTAAACTTAAACCATCAGTTGTGTTGATCATCTCGTTCGCCCCACGGACGTTCCGTGTTCTTTTACCTTTAACTTTTAATTCAAACATGCTGTGGTTCTACTTAATAAGCTTCAACAATTATCCCTATAATTTACATTAATTAATAGATCTTCTCTTCCCAAAAACATTTTCCTTAAATATTTCCTAATGAATAAGTAACCAATCAAATCTTTTGATCTACTGTATATCAATACTAAGCCCTATTTTGATTTAATCAAATAAAATCCTCAAAATAATCACAAAACCACATTCTTAAACCATTAGTTGGTTCACATCCTCCTCCAGGCGTGTTGATCATCTCGTTCGCCCCATGGACTATGGGATGGTTGTGGCCTGTTGGTGTAGGTGAGAGGCTTGGACCCAGGTGTCACACTCTCCAACCATTTTCTGATCCTTATAAGGTTTTCCCTTATATCACGACCGCACCCCCACTGGAGTGAACTGTCACCTGTGAATGGAGACCTTAAGTATTTTGTTAGTGACCGCTTGTCTAGCAGCTCGTCCCCTTTGGTGTGACCTGTGGAATCAACAACCTGAAACATATTATCACCGGATAATTTCTTGCTCACTTAATAGCACTCGGGGTCCTTTTACCCTGAAAAACACTCAACCCACTTTGCTCATGTCCACACAATATTTATACATTTGGAACAGAATTAGTTCTGTTTGATCCAATCCATCCTGACATTCTGTAAAAGGAAAATTTTAAGTTATGCGCTGCGCAGGTGTAGCACCTTTCTGCCACAATAATAACCCAGGCCAGGATAGTTAGCCAAATTCATCCATAACCATTATTTTATTGGCACATTTTGCCCTGTCTCCCAATCCTGCATGCTCTCTGTAAAGAGAAACAAATTTCGAGGTTATTGTCAGATAGTAAAGTACGTAGTTTCTTTTGTCTACTGTTCTCCCGTGTCCTTCGATGCCCTGGCGTTTCCTGTTGAAACAATCTTTGTTATTGGTGTGTGCACACTCACAGACATTAATTTTGTTAGGCAGAAAAAATGGCTTCTTTCAGGGCTTTTATCAAATTACCCCTAGTGTTCTCCCAACATTTATTCAGCAACTGTGAACCCCTTAATAAACCATATTTGGCAATTGTTATACCATCTCCCTCTTGATGCACGACACAACTCGAGCATCAATTTAACATAAGATTTAACATAGTGTTTTTTATAAAGTTTGCCATCAACACTAACCCAAACGTTGTCCTTCAGACAAATTTCTCTGCCTCTGAAACCAAAAATATTACATTCTTCACTTAAAGCCACAATCTCACCTTCTTCTCGAAGTATTTGAAAGGCAACGGCCCTCAGTCTCACAGCGTATCTTGCTTTTCAGGCCTGTTGTTTGGTCTCTCAAGTCAGTCATCTACAAACATTTCCAAAGTCATCAATTTTCCCTATCAGGTCAGGTCGTGCTGTACAGACTTGGTCAATGTCAGTCAATCATTTCTCCCCCTTTGTTCACAATAATCATAAATGTGAGGGGCTTTCTTGATAATTTCATGTTGACTTAGCCAATATGTCACTTTGTTGTTTCCCTCAAATCTTCAACATTTTCATTTATCTCAGCCCATGCCAGATGGTGATCTACAACTACACAATTCCAATTTACTTAAACTGATCTTCAAATCTACATTATGTATGACAAAATTATTACTACCAGACAGAGCTTGATGGCCAATCAACTTAAAGCTTGTCCCATGTTCTGTATTGTCTTTTCATCAGAATTATCAGCTTCTTTAAAAGTTGTCATTTGCCTTAACCCATCTGTAATGATAAACTCATTCCAGAGGTTAATGACGCAATATACACACCATTCAGGCGGAATATTAGTGCCCCAAACTAATACATACAAGACATAAAGTGCTGTCACCATCACACACACTCGTACTAGACACACATATGTTAACTGCTCATTCTCAATGTTCACTTTTCTTTATATTATTGCTAAAAGATTTAAATTTTAAATAAGATTTTAACCTTTCCATTTTTCCTGTAGCTTCTACCTAATTTTACATGGTCTCTTAACCACTTTCAAAGCACGTCTGTTCATTATTCATTTGATTTTTTAGACAAGTCAGCTGGGTTGTTTTGTTTCATTATCATTATTTTGCTTCAGCTTGCTCTAGCAGGCAGATAACAGAAAGACAGACACAGTTACCATCCCTTCCTCCAACTCAGGCAGTCTCTCTCACTATAAACAAATAATTTTTCCACCAGCCTCCTAAGGCTGTAACTTAGACAAAAATTGTATTCATTACAATAACCTTTGACCATTCACCTTTTCTTAACTGTTATCCAGGCTTTTCTTAAATCAAAAGCTGTCTTCATCTTTAGCCACCACCATGTCTAACATCCGGAAACTGGGCGAATAAGCAAGCACTGTTGCTGTTATCCCAGCTTATCTTTTACAAAACATCATCTGCAAATCTCTTCAAAGTGAGATCTTCAGAGCAGAGCTGTTTACAGCATTTGCTCTCTTCTGTCTCACTATTTATTTACTTATTTATTTTCCCGGGCTGTTCCGTTACTCTTCATAAAGTGTAACAATTTGTACATCATTATTTTCATTACAACTGGTTTGAAGCCTTTTTCTTCCATCACATGGTTAGTCTGCAGATTCAACTTAATATTATCATTATTGTCTCAGTCTTATCTCTACTGTTTCTCCAAAACAGATTATATTACTCAGTCCGTAAATTACACAGACAACCATTATAGCTACTTGCTTCAATACCCTTATTTTCTTAACATTAATAAAATAAAACAGATATATCATCATTTCAATCATTATTTTATCAAAATCTAGAATTGTTCCCCATTCTGCTTAAACATTCTTCATATCATGTTAATCTCTGTCAATCATACAATGCCTTATTTTATTCTAAAACTTTTCATATCATTTAAACAGTTAATTTGACTTCCCTAAATTCTATCAGACCATGTCTATTTTCATCACATATAGTTTTCTACTATATTTCTCCTTTCTTTTCCCTACATGCCAGTTCCTTCATTATCCTCTCCTTTCTTTTCTCAAACATGCCAGTTCCTTCATTATCTAACCAGTACATGATTGTTTGAACAATCCCCACACACACATGTCTCACACACCAACCTTTTTGTTTTTTCACTTCCCTCTTCCACCAAGTCTCACTTACAGTTCCCTCTATTTCACACAGACAGCCTTATTGCTTCTTGCTACTTCAATCCTTGTCATATAAATTTAAGTTCTATAGACATCTAATGTCATGCATCCATTTACAATCCATTATCTGTTCACATTTTTTACACACATGTTGAACGCAGCCACAACAACCTTTTGTCCCGCTGCCCTGTTCCACTGATTCTCGCACACTCTTAGTCTATTTGTGCTCAGTGTTCCCTCCCTGGGGAAATCATGGTATTTTCTCAGGTTTTTTTTCAATATCTAAAACATACATTTCCCCCCATACTTTCCTAGTTCTACAGAAAACCGGTGAATCAAATTTGGCATGCTTACTCTGAGATTTTCCCATACTGGCTGTTTTCTGTTCCCTGTGGATTTCTCTTCAACGCGCGTTTTCTTTAATCTGTTAGGCGTCCCTAACAAATCCGACTCTTTTCTTTTAACCCAAATCGGTCGGGTTGCACTATTAGTGCCCTCCTAATTATGGTTTACCAAAAAATTCTGGTTCCCCCTAATTAGCCTCAGTACCTAAAAACAATTTGCTCCGTCGTGGAACAACTAATTTTCAGGGTACCTATCTGTTTGAAATCTCTTGATCTGTTACAGTTCTCACTTAATCCCAGATTATTTATCTGCTTGAAATTTCTTGTTCTGTTACAGACCTCAATTAATCTCAGATCATTTTCCCTCGTATCTGTTTGAAATTTCTTGATCTATATAGATCTCAATTAATCTCAGATTACGTACCACAGAAACAGCCTTCAGCCAATATGGTTCAATTTCACTCTTCTCCCCAATTAAACTGAATTTAATTTCCTTACCCAAAAGAAAATAAATTGAACTGTCTCTTACCAGAGATGCTTCTGTTGCCACCTGCGGGTTCTTTAGATTCCAGTGGTCGATTCTCCCGGCCCTGATATCGGTCGGCCCCTCTCTCTCAAGTTTACGAGGTAGAGCTGGAACTTACTTAGTCCAGGTGGCCAAACACCGTCCGATCTCAGGTCCAGGAGGCACGTCCAAGGAATATCACTTCTGACACCAAAACTGTTGTGGCAAAAATTCATCTCAAACAAACATCACTGCGTAAGAGACACTCAGAGTCAAATTATATAAAATAGAAGTATTTATTCTTGCAAGAATAGGAGCAGTCTAATACACAGTTGTTACCCTGTGCAGAAGAGTGACACACCCCCAGACAGACTGAACTAGCTTTTATCTTAGTTTCAAGGCCTTCTTCCCCCCAGAGCCTTCCTCCCAGTAGTTTTCCATAGACTAGTTGGCCCACTAAGCTCCCCTGCACTAAGTGGCCTTCTGACATCTAGGTCAGAGGTCCTTGTTCGTCTGTTCTCTGGAGTGTCTCCCTCTTCTGCCTCCCCAGGTACATAAACAGAATCCTCTCTCACTACAAGTGAGAGACACACATGTGACATTCTTTGAATCATCTATATTTAACTAAAGATCAATGAATATCATTAAAATTGCCACCACAGAGGATAACGAAAATGTATAGCGTCTGGGAGGTTTCGAGAATGGTTTGAAAACCACTGGCTTAGGCCAAAATCTGCTACTTCCTATTGTTGAGATCTAGCCTCTGGATGTGTGTTCAAAACAGTCTTTACAAATATGAATATTTAATTCATGAAAATCTTTCGGGATTTTGTCTTTCAGATCAGCTGAAAGCATAGCAAAAATTACTTTCCATTTCTCCAAGCTGAGACAGAGTTTAGATGGATTGTAACTGGAGGTTCCAAAAACATTTCAGACACAAGTATTGAGAGTTTCAGATATTCCCTCGGATATCTCGGGTTTTGGAAATAATCCCCTAACCTCTTTCATGATGTAATCCGCTATTTTCCTGACCTGCAACCTCTTTTTTTTTTTTTTTTTTTTTATTCCAACACATCGCAGAAGGTTTAGCAAGTGGCGCTGTGGCTTAGTTGGTCAAAGCGCCTGTCTTGTAAACAGGAGATTCTGGGTTCGAAAACCAGCAGTGCCTGTGCCGTGGCATGCGGGCACCGCTCACCTACCCTTTTTACATACGTAAATCTTTGGATGCTGAACAGTGTGTATCTGCACAAAAAGTGGAAATCTAAGAAGTGATGTGCATGCAATAGCGTCTTAAAGCTTGGCCTTTTGTTGCTCTGTGGCGCAATGGATAGCGCTTTGGACTTCTAGGTTGTGAATGGGGATATTCAAAGGTTGTGGGTTCGAGTCCCACCAGAGTCGTGCATACCCTCTTTTGCTCAGATGTCTTTGTGTTGGACAAGCATACGCTTAAACCCTTGGATCCACAAACTACTTCTGAAGCATCCCCTTCACGCTCTGCTTGTTTCGCTTATTGCACACACCCAACTCGGATCATAGAGTACTCTACTAATTAGCTTAAGTCACCTATTTAAATAAGGGAGATAACAAGAATGGGTTGAAATCCAATGGCTCAGGCCAAAATCTGCAACTACCTATTGTTGGCCACCTACCTAGCAAAAGAAAAAAAAACATGCTTTCCATTTCTCCTAGCTGAAACAGCGTTTAGATGAATCGTAACTGAGAGTTTCGATCCAAAATGAAATGGTTTGAGATATTCCCATGTCCCTGAACAGAAGCCTGCACACCTTTCAGGTTTTGGAAATAACCCTCTAACTTCAAAGGGACATATTCATGATGTAATCAGCTATTCTCCTGACGTGCTACCTCTTTTAGACTTTGTATACAAAAGCATCGAATCAGGGACAGCACCTGGCGCTGTGGCTTAGTTGGTCAAAGCGCCTGTCTAGTAAACAGGAGATCCTGGGTTCGAATCCCAGCAGTGCCTAATCTGTGGCTTCTAAGAGTAGTCGTTCAACCTTTTCAGATGTTAAAGTCTCGGCAGGAAAGACAATCTGGACCTCTCGGTTGCAAATGAAGGCTTTATAAAGGTTGTTGGTTTTTGGGTCCCACCTGAGTCACGAATGGTGTCCCTTTGCATAGACGTCTTTGCCAGACTGACATTTGCTTAAACCTGGGGTTTTCCAACTTTTTCAGGAGCCGACACAGCACATTTTTCTTGTTTTCCTTATTGGGCACACACAAGTCAGATCATTGAGTACGTTACTAATCAGTCAATTATTTGATTCACCTGTTTTAAATGAGAGAGAGATAATAAAAACATATATGTGGTGCAGATGCGCTTCAAGAATGGTTTGCAAGCCCCTGGCTTAGGGCCGAAATCTGCTACTACCTATTGATAAAGTCAAGCCTATGGATATTTGTACAAACAAAGTCATTACATCTATGAAGAATAATACATGGATATCTTTCTGGATTTTGCCCTTTCATATCAGAAGAAAGCTCAGGAAACATTTTAGGCATGAGTGTTTGAGAGTGTAGAGCCAAAATGAAATGAGTTCAGACATTCCCTTGAGGCCTGAAAGGCCATCATGTTTTGGAAACAATCCTCTTACCTCTAAGGGACCTCTTTCATAACGTAATCAGCTTTTTTCCTCATGTGCTACCTCTTTTAGACTTGTTTTACTGACAAATTTCACCGCACTTTTGTAACTGGCGCTGTGGCTTAGCTGGTCAAAGCGCCTGTCTCGTAAACAGGCGAACCTGGGTTCAAATCCCAGCAGTGCCTATGCCACAGGATATGGGAGTGCTTAAACTTTTCACATATGAAAGTCTTTGCATGCCGAACAGTGTGTACCTGCACAAAATTGGAAAAACGAAGAAGCGCTGCGCATGCAATACTTCCTTGAAGTGGGTCATTTTATGGCTCTGTGGTGCAATTGATGGAGCTTTGGACTTCTAGGATGCGAATGGAGAAATTCCCTGGTTGTGGTTTTGAGTCCCACCAGAAGTGTGAATGGCCTCTTTTGCTCTGATGTCTCTGTGAGTCAGACATATGTTCAAAACTGGGGTCCACAAACTACTTCAGAAGCCTACCCCTCACATTCTGCTCATCTCCCTTATTGGACACAGCCAACTCGGATCACAGAGTACTCTAGTAATTAGCTCAATTCACCGTTTTGAAATAAGGAGGATAACGAAAATGTATAGCGTCTGGGAGGTTTCGAGAATGGTTTGAAAACCACTGGCTTAGGCCAAAATCTGCTACTTCCTATTGTTGAGATCTAGCCTCTGGATGTGTGTTCAAAACAGTCTTTACAAATATGAATATTTAATTCATGAAAATCTTTCGGGATTTTGTCTTTCAGATCAGCTGAAAGCATAGCAAAAATTGCTTTCCATTTCTCCAAGCTGAGACAGAGTTTAGATGGATTGTAACTGGAGGTTCCAAAAACATTTCAGACACAAGTATTGAGAGTTTCAGATATTCCCTCGGATATCTCGGGTTTTGGAAATAATCCCCTAACCTCTTTCATGATGTAATCCGCTATTTTCCTGACCTGCAACCTCTTCTTTTTTTTTTTTCTTTTTTTTTTACTTTTTATTCCAACACATCGCAGAAGGTTTAGCAAGTGGCGCTGTGGCATAGTTGGTCAAAGCGCCTGTCTTGTAAACAGGAGATTCTGGGTTCGAAAACCAGCAGTGCCTGTGCCGTGGCATGCGGGCACTGCTCACCTACCCTTTTTACATACGTAAATCTTTGGATGCTGAACAGTGTGTATCTGCACAAAAAGTGGAAATCTAAGAAGTGATGTGCATGCAATAGCGTCTTAAAGCTTGGCTCTTTGTGGCTCTGTGGCGCAATGGATAGCACATTGGACTTCTAGGTTGTGAATGGAGGTATTCAAAGGTTGTGGGTTCGAGTCCCACCAGAGTCGTGCATTCCCTCTTTTGCTCAGATGTCTTTGTGTTGGACAAGCATACGCTTAAACCCTTGGATCCACAAACTACTTCTGAAGCATCCCCTTCACGCTCTGCTTATTTCGCTTATTGCACACACCCAACTCGGATCATAGAGTACTCTACTAATTAGCTTAAAGAGCATATTGCAGGTAAAAAAAAAAATCTAAATTAATATATAACCTTGTATGAAAATACCATATGAAAAGGTAATGCAGGATTTAAAATGTTTTAAAACGACATAAGGGCACTAATTTAGTAGATAAAGTGAGCGTTTCTTGGACTGCTCGTAAAAACGGCTTTTTTTTCAACATCGCGTCATTTTACGTCACGCTAGGGAGCCTCAGCCTCGCCTCAGTGCAGAGCAGGCTGGCATTCAGTGAGAGCGGCCGTGAGTCAGTGTGTTTTCGGTAGTTTTTGTATTTCAATCTATCATCGTCATGGTAAATTATTGTGTTTGTGGAGGTTGCAAAAACTCCGGCCTGTCAGGACATCGAGTCCACAGGTTTCCATAACAAGAAAAAGGACGGTGCTGTATATATTTCGTGCCTGGTGCGGTTTGTGCAGGTGAAGAGACGGGATTTCTCTTCCGCATCGGCTTCGAGAAACGCGGTCGTGTGTAGCTTTCACTTCAGATCGTATGTAGCGTTCACTTCAGATCGTGTGTAGCGTTCACTTCAGATCGGAGGATTATCATCCCGGCGATATGATGGAGTTTAACATGGGATGCCGAAGCAAGAATATTGATCGTCGTATACTGTACCAATGGCATCAAATAGTGTGATATAGGTAGTCATGCCCTAAATAGAGGCAACTTGTAATTGAAAAACAAAATTACTAGGTTGATTAAATATTCAAATCTTTAATTTTCTGTTTATGTTATAACCCAGATGAAAAATATGTTTTAAAAATGTACTTGAGTATGTTTTTAGTAACTTACAATAGAAATATACTCAAGTATAGTTTATATACATTTAATAGTATACATCTACCCTAAACATACTAATGTCTGCTGGCCTGATATACGATGGTAATAATCTGTACAATATTGTGAGCACAGTGTATATCGTTAGCGAACGTGTATCTATAAGCACGTCTCTCACCAAGACACCTGTCCTGTTCTCCACTGGTTCTCCTCACACCACAACTCAATGTGTCTCTGACCGTTCTGTCTAATATTAATCCTGGCCTGTCCCTACTCTCTTGGCAGCATAGCAGGCTCATAATTGTATGGCTGTAGTCCGTCATACGAGTAAGTATTTCCTCAGCGTCCGAAATGTCATTGCGATCCATTGTTTTCCTGTTGTTTGAATCGACCGCTCTCCCGCCCGTTACGTCACGCCCACCACACCCATTTTCAGACGCGGAAGTAAAATTTTCTCACAAAAACGACTCCAGAAGCTTATGTAGCGTATTTATAAGAATATTTTAAAGAAAATCTAGTTCCTACATTATTTTTCTATATATTGACTCGTTGGGTCCTCTAACCTGCAATATGCCCTTTAAGTCACCTATTTCAATAAGGGAGATAACAAGAATGGGTTGAAATCCAATGGCTCAGGCCAAAATCTGCAACTACCTATTGTTGGCCACCTACCTAGCAAAAGAAAAAAAAACATGCTTTCCATTTCTCCTAGCTGAAACAGCGTTTAGATGTATCGTAACTGAGAGTTTCGATCCAAAATGAAATGGTTTGAGATATTCCCATGTCCCTGAACAGAAGCCTGCACACCTTTCAGGTTTTGGAAATAACCCTCTAACTTCAAAGGGACATATTCATGATGTAATCAGCTATTCTCCTGACGTGCTACCTCTTTTAGACTTTGTATACAAAAGCATCGAATCAGGGACAGCACCTGGCGCTGTGGCTTAGTTGGTCAAAGCGCCTGTCTAGTAAACAGGAGATCCTGGGTTCGAATCCCAGCAGTGCCTAATCTGTGGCTTCTAAGAGTAGTCGTTCAACCTTTTCAGATGTTAAAGTCTCGGCAGGAAAGACAATCTGGACCTCTCGGTTGCAAATGAAGGCTTTATAAAGGTTGTTGGTTTTTGGGTCCCACCTGAGTCACGAATGGTGTCCCTTTGCATAGACGTCTTTGCCAGACTGACATTTGCTTAAACCTGGGGTTTTCCAACTTTTTCAGGAGCCAACACAGCACATTTTTCTTGTTTTTCTTATTGGGCACACACAAGTCAGATCATTGAGTACGTTACTAATCAGTCAATTATTTGATTCACCTGTTTTAAATGAGAGAGAGATAATAAAAACATATATGTGGTGCAGATGCGCTTCAAGAATGGTTTGCAAGCCCCTGGCTTAGGGCCGAAATCTGCTACTACCTATTGATAAAGTCAAGCCTATGGATATTTGTACAAACAAAGTCTTTACATATATGAAGAATAATACATGGATATCTTTCTGGATTTTGCCCTTTCATATGAGAAGAAAGCTCAGGAAACATTTTAGGCATGAGTGTTGAGAGTGTAGAGCCAAAATGAAATGAGTTCAGACATTCCCTTGAGGCCTGAAAGGCCATCATGTTTTGGAAACAATCCTCTTACCTCTAAGGGACCTCTTTCATAACGAAATCAGCTTTTTTCCTCATGTGCTACCTCTTTTAGACTTGTTTTACTGACAAATTTCACCACACTTTTGCAACTGCCGCTGTGGCTTAGCTGGTCAAAACGCCTGTCTCGTAAACAGGAGATCCTGGGTTCAAATCCCAGCAGTGCCTATGCCACAGGATATGGGAGTGCTTAAACTTTTCACATATGAAAGTCTTTGCATGCCGAACAGTGTGTACCTGCACAAAATTGGAAAAACGAAGAAGCGCTGCGCATGCAATACTTCCTTGAAGTGGGTCATTTTATGGCTCTGTGGTGCAATTGA
This sequence comes from Rhinichthys klamathensis goyatoka, assembly GCF_029890125.1. Classification (NCBI taxonomy): domain Eukaryota; kingdom Metazoa; phylum Chordata; class Actinopteri; order Cypriniformes; family Leuciscidae; genus Rhinichthys; species Rhinichthys klamathensis. The sequence continues at coordinate 296,750 of NW_026606831.1, forward strand.
TGGAGCTTTGGACTTCTACGATGCGAATGGAGAAATTCCCTGGTTGTGGTTTTGAGTCCCACCAGAAGTGTGAATGGCCTCTTTTGCTCTGATGTCTCTGTGTGTCAGACATATGTTCAAAACTGGGGTCCACAAACTACTTCAGAAGCCTACCCCTCACATTCTGCTCATCTCCCTTATTGGACACAGCCAACTCGGATCACAGAGTACTCTAGTAATTAGCTCAATTCACCGTTTTGAAATAAGGAGGATAACGAAAATGTATAGCGTCTGGGAGGTTTCGAGAATGGTTTGAAAACCACTGGCTTAGGCCAAAATCTGCTACTTCCTATTGTTGAGATCTAGCCTCTGGATGTGTGTTCAAAACAGTCTTTACAAATATGAATATTTAATTCATGAAAATCTTTCGGGATTTTGTCTTTCAGATCAGCTGAAAGCATAGCAAAAATTGCTTTCCATTTCTCCAAGCTGAGACAGAGTTTAGATGGATTGTAACTGGAGGTTCCAAAAACATTTCAGACACAAGTATTGAGAGTTTCAGATATTCCCTCGGATATCTCGGGTTTTGGAAATAATCCCCTAACCTCTTTCATGATGTAATCCGCTATTTTCCTGACCTGCAACCTCTTTTTTTTTTTTTTTTTACTTTTTATTCCAACACATCGCAGAAGGTTTAGCAAGTGGCGCTGTGGCATAGTTGGTCAAAGCGCCTGTCTTGTAAACAGGAGATTCTGGGTTCGAAAACCAGCAGTGCCTGTGCCGTGGCATGCGGGCACCGCTCACCTACCCTTTTTACATACGTAAATCTTTGGATGCTGAACAGTGTGTATCTGCACAAAAAGTGGAAATCTAAGAAGTGATGTGCATGCAATAGCGTCTTAAAGCTTGGCTCTTTGTGGCTCTGTGGCGCAATGGATAGCGCATTGGACTTCTAGGTTGTGAATGGAGGTATTCAAAGGTTGTGGGTTCGAGTCCCACCAGAGTCGTGCATACCCTCTTTTGCTCAGATGTCTTTGTGTTGGACAAGCATACGCTTAAACCCTTGGATCCACAAACTACTTCTGAAGCATCCCCTTCAGGCTCTGCTTATTTCGCTTATTGCACACACCCAACTCAGATCATAGAGTACTCTACTAATTAGCTTAAGTCACCTATTTAAATAAGGGAGATAACAAGAATGGGTTGAAATCCAATGGCTCAGGCCAAAATCTGCAACTACCTATTGTTGGCCACCTACCTAGCAAAAGAAAAAAAAACATGCTTTCCATTTCTCCTAGCTGAAACAGCGTTTAGATGTATCGTAACTGAGAGTTTCGATCCAAAATGAAATGGTTTGAGATATTCCCATGTCCCTGAACAGAAGCCTGCACACCTTTCAGGTTTTGGAAATAACCCTCTAACTTCAAAGGGACATATTCATGATGTAATCAGCTATTCTCCTGACGTGCTACCTCTTTTAGACTTTGTATACAAAAGCATCGAATCAGGGACAGCACCTTGCGCTGTGGCTTAGTTGGTCAAAGTGCCTGTCTAGTAAACAGGAGATCCTTGGTTCGAATCCCAGCAGTGCCTAATCTGTGGGTTCTAAGAGTAGTCGTTCAACCTTTTCAGATGTTAAAGTCTCGGCAGGAAAGACAATCTGGACCTCTCGGTTGCAAATGAAGGCTTTATAAAGGTTGTTGGTTTTTGGGTCCCACCTGAGTCACGAATGGTGTCCCTTTGCATAGACGTCTTTGCCAGACTGACATTTGCTTAAACCTGGGGTTTTCCAACTTTTTCAGGAGCCGACACAGCACATTTTTCTTGTTTTCCTTATTGGGCACACACAAGTCAGATCATTGAGTACGTTACTAATCAGTCAATTATTTGATTCACCTGTTTTAAATGAGAGAGAGATAATAAAAACATATATGTGGTGCAGATGCGCTTCAAGAATGGTTTGCAAGCCCCTGGCTTAGGGCCGAAATCTGCTACTACCTATTGATAAAGTCAAGCCTATGGATATTTGTACAAACAAAGTCTTTACATATATGAAGAATAATACATGGATATCTTTCTGGATTTTGCCCTTTCATATCAGAAGAAAGCTCAGGAAACATTTTAGGCATGAGTGTTGAGAGTGTAGAGCCAAAATGAAATGAGTTCAGACATTCCCTTGAGGCCTGAAAGGCCATCATGTTTTGGAAACAATCCTCTTACCTCTAAGGGACCTCTTTCATAACGTAATCAGCTTTTTTCCTCATGTGCTACCTCTTTTAGACTTGTTTTACTGACAAATTTCACCACACTTTTGCAACTGCCGCTGTGGCTTAGCTGGTCAAAACGCCTGTCTCGTAAACATGAGATCCTGGGTTCAAATCCCAGCAGTGCCTATGCCACAGGATATGGGAGTGCTTAAACTTTTCACATATGAAAGTCTTTGCATGCCGAACAGTGTGTACCTGCACAAAATTGGAAAAACGAAGAAGCGCTGCGCATGCAATACTTCCTTGAAGTGGGTCATTTTATGGCTCTGTGGTGCAATTGATGGAGCTTTGGACTTCTACGATGCGAATGGAGAAATTCCCTGGTTGTGGTTTTGAGTCCCACCAGAAGTGTGAATGGCCTCTTTTGCTCTGATGTCTCTGTGTGTCAGACATATGTTCAAAACTGGGGTCCACAAACTACTTCAGAAGCCTACCCCTCACATTCTGCTCATCTCCCTTATTGGACACAGCCAACTCGGATCACAGAGTACTCTAGTAATTAGCTCAATTCACCGTTTTGAAATAAGGAGGATAACGAAAATGTATAGCGTCTGGGAGGTTTCGAGAATGGTTTGAAAACCACTGGCTTAGGCCAAAATCTGCTACTTCCTATTGTTGAGATCTAGCCTCTGGATGTGTGTTCAAAACAGTCTTTACAAATATGAATATTTAATTCATGAAAATCTTTCGGGATTTTGTCTTTCAGATCAGCTGAAAGCATAGCAAAAATTGCTTTCCATTTCTCCAAGCTGAGACAGAGTTTAGATGGATTGTAACTGGAGGTTCCAAAAACATTTCAGACACAAGTATTGAGAGTTTCAGATATTCCCTCGGATATCTCGGGTTTTGGAAATAATCCCCTAACCTCTTTCATGATGTAATCCGCTATTTTCCTGACCTGCAACCTCTTTTTTTTATTTTTATTTTTTATTCCAACACATCGCAGAAGGTTTAGCAAGTGGCACTGTGGCTTAGTTGGTCAAAGCGCCTGTCTTGTAAACAGGAGATTCTGGGTTCGAAAACCAGCAGTGCCTGTGCCGTGGCATGCGGGCACCGCTCACCTACCCTTTTTACATACGTAAATCTTTGGATGCTGAACAGTGTGTATCTGCACAAAAAGTGGAAATCTAAGAAGTGATGTGCATGCAATAGCGTCTTAAAGCTTGGCCTTTTGTGGCTCTGTGGCGCAATGGATAGCGCTTTGGACTTCTAGGTTGTGAATGGGGATATTCAAAGGTTGTGGGTTCGAGTCCCACCAGAGTCGTGCATACCCTCTTTTGCTCAGATGTCTTTGTGTTGGACAAGCATACGCTTAAACCCTTGGATCCACAAACTACTTCTGAAGCATCCCCTTCACGCTCTGCTTGTTTCGCTTATTGCACACACCCAACTCGGATCATAGAGTACTCTACTAATTAGCTTAAGTCACCTATTTAAATAAGGGAGATAACAAGAATGGGTTGAAATCCAATGGCTCAGGCCAAAATCTGCAACTACCTATTGTTGGCCACCTACCTAGCAAAAGAAAAAAAAACATGCTTTCCATTTCTCCTAGCTGAAACAGCGTTTAGATGTATCGTAACTGAGAGTTTCGATCCAAAATGAAATGGTTTGAGATATTCCCATGTCCCTGAACAGAAGCCTGCACACCTTTCAGGTTTTGGAAATAACCCTCTAACTTCAAAGGGACATATTCATGATGTAATCAGCTATTCTCCTGACGTGCTACCTCTTTTAGACTTTGTATACAAAAGCATCGAATCAAGGACAGCACCTGGCGCTGTGGCTTAGTTGGTCAAAGCGCCTGTCTAGTAAACAGGAGATCCTGGGTTCGAATCCCAGCAGTGCCTAATCTGTGGCTTCTAAGAGTAGTCGTTCAACCTTTTCAGATGTTAAAGTCTCGGCAGGAAAGACAATCTGGACCTCTCGGTTGCAAATGAAGGCTTTATAAAGGTTGTTGGTTTTTGGGTCCCACCTGAGTCACGAATGGTGTCCCTTTGCATAGACGTCTTTGCCAGACTGACATTTGCTTAAACCTGGGGTTTTCCAACTTTTTCAGGAGCCGACACAGCACATTTTTCTTGTTTTCCTTATTGGGCACACACAAGTCAGATCATTGAGTACGTTACTAATCAGTCAATTATTTGATTCACCTGTTTTAAATGAGAGAGAGATAATAAAAACATATATGTGGTGCAGATGCGCTTCAAGAATGGTTTGCAAGCCCCTGGCTTAGGGCCGAAATCTGCTACTACCTATTGATAAAGTCAAGCCTATGGATATTTGTACAAACAAAGTCTTTACATATATGAAGAATAATACATGGATATCTTTCTGGATTTTGCCCTTTCATATCAGAAGAAAGCTCAGGAAACATTTTAGGCATGAGTGTTGAGAGTGTAGAGCCAAAATGAAATGAGTTCAGACATTCCCTTGAGGCCTGAAAGGCCATCATGTTTTGGAAACAATCCTCTTACCTCTAAGGGACCTCTTTCATAACGTAATCAGCTTTTTTCCTCATGTGCTACCTCTTTTAGACTTGTTTTACTGACAAATTTCACCACACTTTTGCAACTGCAGCTGTGTCTTAGCTGGTCAAAACGCCTGTCTCCTAAACAGGAGATCCTGGGTTCAAATCCCAGCAGTGCCTATGCCACAGGATATGGGAGTGCTTAAACTTTTCACATATGAAAGTCTTTGCATGCCGAACAGTGTGTACCTGCACAAAATTGGAAAAACGAAGAAGCGCTGCGCATGCAATACTTCCTTGAAGTGGGTCATTTTATGGCTCTGTGGTGCAATTGATGGAGCTTTGGACTACTACGATGCGAATGGAGAAATTCCCTGGTTGTGGTTTTGAGTCCCACCAGAAGTGTGAATGGCCTCTTTTGCTCTGATGTCTCTGTGTGTCAGACATATGTTCAAAACTGGGGTCCACAAACTACTTCAGAAGCCTACCCCTCACATTCTGCTCATCTCCCTTATTGGACACAGCCAACTCGGATCACAGAGTACTCTAGTAATTAGCTCAATTCACCGTTTTGAAATAAGGAGGATAACGAAAATGTATAGCGTCTGGGAGGTTTCGAGAATGGTTTGAAAACCACTGGCTTAGGCCAAAATCTGCTACTTCCTATTGTTGAGATCTAGCCTCTGGATGTGTGTTCAAAACAGTCTTTACAAATATGAATATTTAATTCATGAAAATCTTTCGGGATTTTGTCTTTCAGATCAGCTGAAAGCATAGCAAAAATTGCTTTCCATTTCTCCAAGCTGAGACAGAGTTTAGATGGATTGTAACTGGAGGTTCCAAAAACATTTCAGACACAAGTATTGAGAGTTTCAGATATTCCCTCGGATATCTCGGGTTTTGGAAATAATCCCCTAACCTCTTTCATGATGTAATCCGCTATTTTCCTGACCTGCAACCTCTTTTTTTTTTTTTTTTTTACTTTTTATTCCAACACATCGCAGAAGGTTTAGCAAGTGGCGCTGTGGCATAGTTGGTCAAAGCGCCTGTCTTGTAAACAGGAGATTCTGGGTTCGAAAACCAGCAGTGCCTGTGCCGTGGCATGCGGGCACTGCTCACCTACCCTTTTTACATACGTAAATCTTTGGATGCTGAACAGTGTGTATCTGCACAAAAAGTGGAAATCTAAGAAGTGATGTGCATGCAATAGCGTCTTAAAGCTTGGCTCTTTGTGGCTCTGTGGCGCAATGGATAGCACATTGGACTTCTAGGTTGTGAATGAAGGTATTCAAAGGTTGTGGGTTCGAGTCCCACCAGAGTCGTGCATACCCTCTTTTGCTCAGATGTCTTTGTGTTGGACAAGCATACGCTTAAACCCTTGGATCCACAAACTACTTCTGAAGCATCCCCTTCACGCTCTGCTTATTTCGCTTATTGCACACACCCAACTCAGATCATAGAGTACTCTACTAATTAGCTTAAGTCACCTATTTAAATAAGGGAGATAACAAGAATGGGTTGAAATCCAATGGCTCAGGCCAAAATCTGGAATTACCTATTGTTGGCCACCTACCTAGCAAAAGAAAAAAAAACATGCGTTCCATTTCTCCTAGCTGAAACAGCGTTTAGATGTATCGTAACTGAGAGTTTCGATCCAAAATGAAATGGTTTGAGATATTCCCATGTCCCTGAACAGAAGCCTGCACACCTTTCAGGTTTTGGAAATAACCCTCTAACTTCAAAGGGACATATTCATGATGTAATCAGCTATTCTCCTGACGTGCTACCTCTTTTAGACTTTGTATACAAAAGCATCGAATCAGGGACAGCACCTGGCGCTGTGGCTTAGTTGGTCAAAGCGCCTGTCTAGTAAACAGGAGATCCTGGGTTCGAAATTCCAGCAGTGCCTAATCTGTGGCTTCTAAGAGTAGTCGTTCAACCTTTTCAGATGTTAAAGTCTCGGCAGGAAAGACAATCTGGACCTCTCGGTTGCAAATGAAGGCTTTATAAAGGTTGTTGGTTTTTGGGTCCCACCTGAGTCACGAATGGTGTCCCTTTGCATAGACGTCTTTGCCAGACTGACATTTGCTTAAACCTGGGGTTTTCCAACTTTTTCAGGAGCCGACACAGCACATTTTTTTTGTTTTCCTTATTGGGCACACACAAGTCAGATCATTGAGTACGTTACTAATCAGTCAATTATTTGATTCACCTGTTTTAAATGAGAGAGAGATAATAAAAACATATATGTGGTGCAGATGCGCTTCAAGAATGGTTTGCAAGCCCCTGGCTTAGGGTCGAAATCTGCTACTACCTATTGATAAAGTCAAGCCTATGGATATTTGTCCAAACAAAGTCTTTACATATATGAAGAATAATACATGGATATCTTTCTGGATTTTGCCCTTTCATATCAGAAGAAAGCTCAGGAAACATTTTAGGCATGAGTGTTGAGAGTGTAGAGCCAAAATGAAATGAGTTCAGACATTCCCTTGAGGCCTGAAAGGCCATCATGTTTTGGAAACAATCCTCTTACCTCTAAGGGACCTCTTTCATAACGTAATCAGCTTTTTTCCTCATGTGCTACCTCTTTTAGACTTGTTTTACTGACAAATTTCACCACACTTTTGCAACTGCCGCTGTGGCTTAGCTGGTCAAAACGCCTGTCTCGTAAACAGGAGATCCTGGGTTCAAATCCCAGCAGTGCCTATGCCACAGGATATGGGAGTGCTTAAACTTTTCACATATGAAAGTCTTTGCATGCCGAACAGTGTGTACCTGCACAAAATTGGAAAAACGAAGAAGCGCTGCGCATGCAATACTTCCTTGAAGTGGGTCATTTTATGGCTCTGTGGTGCAATTGATGGAGCTTTGGACTTCTACGATGCGAATGGAGAAATTCCCTGGTTGTGGTTTTGAGTCCCACCAGAAGTGTGAATGGCCTCTTTTGCTCTGATGTCTCTGTGTGTCAGACATATGTTCAAAACTGGGGTCCACAAACTACTTCAGAAGCCTACCCCTCACATTCTGCTCATCTCCCTTATTGGACACAGCCAACTCGGATCACAGAGTACTCTAGTAATTAGCTCAATTCACCGTTTTGAAATAAGGAGGATAACGAAAATGTATAGCGTCTGGGAGGTTTCGAGAATGGTTTGAAAACCACTGGCTTAGGCCAAAATCTGCTACTTCCTATTGTTGAGATCTAGCCTCTGGATGTGTGTTCAAAACAGTCTTTACAAATATGAATATTTAATTCATGAAAATCTTTCGGGATTTTGTCTTTCAGATCAGCTGAAAGCATAGCAAAAATTGCTTTCCATTTCTCCAAGCTGAGACAGAGTTTAGATGGATTGTAACTGGAGGTTCCAAAAACATTTCAGACACAAGTATTGAGAGTTTCAGATATTCCCTCGGATATCTCGGGTTTTGGAAATAATCCCCTAACCTCTTTCATGATGTAATCCGCTATTTTCCTGACCTGCAACCTCTTTTTTTTTTTTTTTTTTTTTTATTCCAACACATCGCAGAAGGTTTAGCAAGTGGCGCTGTGGCATAGTTGGTCAAAGCGCCTGTCTTGTAAACAGGAGATTCTGGGTTCGAAAACCAGCAGTGCCTGTGCCGTGGCATGCGGGCACCGCTCACCTACCCTTTTTACATACGTAAATCTTTGGATGCTGAACAGTGTGTATCTGCACAAAAAGTGGAAATCTAAGAAGTGATGTGCATGCAATAGCGTCTTAAAGCTTGGCTCTTTGTGGCTCTGTGGCGCAATGGATAGCGCATTGGACTTCTAGGTTGTGAATGGAGATATTCAAAGGTTGTGGGTTCGAGTCCCACCAGAGTTGTGCATTCCCTCTTTCGCTCAGATGTCTTTGTGTTGGACAAGCATACGCTTAAACCCTTGGATCCACAAACTACTTCTGAAGCATCCCCTTCACGCTCTGCTTATTTCGCTTATTGCACACACCCAACTCGGATCATAGAGTACTCTACTAATTAGCTTAAGTCACCTATTTCAATAAGGGAGATAACAAGAATGGGTTGAAATCCAATGGCTCAGGCCAAAATCTGGAATTACCTATTGTTGGCCACCTACCTAGCAAAAGAAAAAAAAACATGCGTTCCATTTCTCCTATCTGAAACAGCGTTTAGATGTATCGTAACTGAGAGTTTCGATCCAAAATGAAATGGTTTGAGATATTCCCATGTCCCTGAACAGAAGCCTGCACACCTTTCAGGTTTTGGAAATAACCCTCTAACTTCAAAGGGACATATTCATGATGTAATCAGCTATTCTCCTGACGTGCTACCTCTTTTAGACTTTGTATACAAAAGCATCGAATCAGGGACAGCACCTGGCGCTGTGGCTTAGTTGGTCAAAGCGCCTGTCTAGTAAACAGGAGATCCTGGGTTCGAATCCCAGCAGTGCCTAATCTGTGGCTTCTAAGAGTAGTCGTTCAACCTTTTCAGATGTTAAAGTCTCGGCAGGAAAGACAATCTGGACCTCTCGGTTGCAAATGAAGGCTTTATAAAGGTTGTTGGTTTTTGGGTCCCACCTGAGTCACGAATAGTGTCCCTTTGCATAGACGTCTTTGCCAGACTGACATTTGCTTAAACCTGGGGTTTTCCAACTTTTTCAGAAACCGACACAGCACATTTTTCTTGTTTTCCTTATTGGGCACACACAAGTCAGATCATTGAGTACGTTACTAATCAGTCAATTATTTGATTCACCTGTTTTAAATGAGAGAGAGATAATAAAAACATATATGTGGTGCAGATGCGCTTCAAGAATGGTTTGCAAGCCCCTGGCTTAGGGCCGAAATCTGCTACTACCTATTGATAAAGTCAAGCCTATGGATATTTGTACAAACAAAGTCTTTACATATATGAAGAATAATACATGGATATCTTTCTGGATTTTGCCCTTTCATATCAGAAGAAAGCTCAGGAAACATTTTAGGCATGAGTGTTGAGAGTGTAGAGCCAAAATGAAATGAGTTCAGACATTCCCTTGAGGCCTGAAAGGCCATCATGTTTTGGAAACAATCCTCTTACCTCTAAGGGACCTCTTTCATAACGTAATCAGCTTTTTTCCTCATGTGCTACCTCTTTTAGACTTGTTTTACTGACAAATTTCACCACACTTTTGCAACTGCCGCTGTGGCTTAGCTGGTCAAAACGCCTGTCTCGTAAACAGGAGATCCTGGGTTCAAATCCCAGCAGTGCCTATGCCACAGGATATGGGAGTGCTTAAACTTTTCACATATGAAAGTCTTTGCATGCCGAACAGTGTGTACCTGCACAAAATTGGAAAAACGAAGAAGCGCTGCGCATGCAATACTTCCTTGAAGTGGGTCATTTTATGGCTCTGTGGTGCAATTGATGGAGCTTTGGACTTCTACGATGCGAATGGAGAAATTCCCTGGTTGTGGTTTTGAGTCCCACCAGAAGTGTGAATGGCCTCTTTTGCTCTGATGTCTCTGTGTGTCAGACATATGTTCAAAACTGGGGTCCACAAACTACTTCAGAAGCCTACCCCTCACATTCTGCTCATCTCCCTTATTGGACACAGCCAACTCGGATCACAGAGTACTCTAGTAATTAGCTCAATTCACCGTTTTGAAATAAGGAGGATAACGAAAATGTATAGCGTCTGGGAGGTTTCGAGAATGGTTTGAAAACCACTGGCTTAGGCCAAAATCTGCTACTTCCTATTGTTGAGATCTAGCTTCTGGATGTGTGTTCAAAACAGTCTTTACAAATATGAATATTTAATTCATGAAAATCTTTCGGGATTTTGTCTTTCAGATCAGCTGAAAGCATAGCAAAAATTGCTTTCCATTTCTCCAAGCTGAGACAGAGTTTAGATGGATTGTAACCGGAGGTTCCAAAAACATTTCAGACACAAGTATTGAGAGTTTCAGATATTCTCTCGGATATCTCGGGTTTTGGAAATAATCCCCTAACCTCTTTCATGATGTAATCCGCTATTTTCCTGACCTGCAACCTCTTTTTTTTTTTTTTTTTTTTTTACTTTTTATTCCAACACATCGCAGAAGGTTTAGCAAGTGGCGCTGTGGCTTAGTTGGTCAAAGCGCCTGTCTTGTAAACAGGAGATTCTGGGCTCGAATCCCAGCAGTGCCTGTGCCGTGGCATGTGGGCACCGCTCACCTACCCTTTTTACATACGTAAATCTTTGGATGCTGAACAGTGTGTATCTGCACAAAAAGTGGAAATCTAAGAAGTGATGTGCATGCAATAGCGTCTTAAAGCTTGGCTTTTTGTGGCTCTGTGGCGCAATGGATAGCGCATTGGACTTCTAGGTTGTGAATGGAGGTATTCAAAGGTTGTGGGTTCGAGTCCCATCAGAGTCGTGCATTCCCTCTTTTGCTCAGATGTCTTTGTGTTGGACAAGCATACGCTTAAACCCTTGGATCCACAAACTACTTCTGAAGCATCCCCTTCACGCTCTGCTTATTTCGCTTATTGCACACACCCAACTCGGATCATAGAGTACTCTACTAATTAGCTTAAGTCACCTATTTAAATAAGGGAGATAACAAGAATGGGTTGAAATCCAATGGCTCAGGCCAAAATCTGCAACTACCTATTGTTGGCCACCTACCTAGCAAAAGAAAAAAAAACATGCTTTCCATTTCTCCTAGCTGAAACAGCGTTTAGATGTATCGTAACTGAGAGTTTCGATCCAAAATGAAATGGTTTGAGATATTCCCATGTCCCTGAACAGAAGCCTGCACACCTTTCAGGTTTTGGAAATAACCCTCTAACTTCAAAGGGACCTATTCATGATGTAATCAGCTATTCTCCTGACGTGCTACCTCTTTTAGACTTTGTATACAAAAGCATCGAATCAGGGACAGCACCTGGCGCTGTGTCTTAGTTGGTCAAAGCGCCTGTCTAGTAAACAGGAGATCCTGGGTTCGAATCCCAGCAGTGCCTAGTCTGTGGCTTCTAAGAGTAGTCGTTCAACCTTTTCAGATGTTAAAGTCTCGGCAGGAAAGACAATCTGGACCTCTCGGTTGCAAATGAAGGCTTTATAAAGGTTGTTGGTTTTTGGGTCCCACCTGAGTCACGAATGGTGTCCCTTTGCATAGACGTCTTTGCCAGACTGACATTTGCTTAAACCTGGGGTTTTCCAACTTTTTCAGGAGCCGACACAGCACATTTTTCTTGTTTTCCTTATTGGGCACACACAAGTCAGATCATTGAGTACGTTACTAATCAGTCAATTATTTGATTCACCTGTTTTAAATGAGAGAGAGATAATAAAAACATATATGTGGTGCAGATGCGCTTCAAGAATGGTTTGCAAGCCCCTGGCTTAGGGCCGAAATCTGCTACTACCTATTGATAAAGTCAAGCCTATGGATATTTGTACAAACAAAGTCTTTACATATATGAAGAATAATACATGGATATCTTTCTGTATTTTGCCCTTTCATATCAGAAGAAAGCTCAGGAAACATTTTAGGCATGAGTGTTTGAGAGTGTAGAGCCAAAATGAAATGAGTTCAGACATTCCCTTGAGGCCTGAAAGGCCATCATGTTTTGGAAACAATCCTCTTACCACTAAGGGACCTCTTTCATAACGTAATCAGCTTTTTTCCTCATGTGCTACCTCTTTTAGACTTGTTTTACCGACAAATTTCACCACACTTTTGGGTCCCACTTTATATTAAGTGGCCCTAATACCTGTGTACTTACATGGTTACTAGATATGTACTTAGTATGTAACTACAGTGTAAATACACATTGGTACATAGTATTTACAACTGTAATATTTGTGTAACTACACATATGTAACAACCCACGGAAAGGTATGTGTAAGTACAAAAGTGTAACAGGACATTGGTAACAACACTTTTTCCACTACAGTAAGTACACATGTGTAACAGGCATTATGTAACTACATTTTGTAACAACAATATGTATTCACACAAGTTGTTCCACTTCCACACGCAGTCTTCCATACTGTAGTTACCAGTTAAGAACACACTGAAACCATGATGATTCCTATGTGTATACCATGTATTTACTAAATGACCGGCAGGGCTTATGTTGAATTACAGCTAAAGTTTTCCCTTGTGGTACCAGTGTACATACATGGTAACTCCTCAGGAACTCTGCACTTGATACAATGTGTTAAACTGTCATAACTTACATGTATTATGCAAAACCCAAACCTCTGTGCAACTGTACTAACAGTGTACTAACATGGTAACTCCTCAGGAACTGTCCACTTAATATAAAGTGTTAAATGGTCATAACTTACTGTGTATTATGCAAAACCCAAACCTCTGTGCAACTGTACTAACAGTGTACTTACATGGTAACTCCTCAGGAACTGTCCACTTAATATAAAGTGTAAAATGGTCATAACTTACTGTGTATTATGCAAAACCCAAACCTCTGTGCAACTGTACTAACAGTGTACTAACATGGTAACTCCTCAGGAACTGTCCACTTAATATAAAGTGTAAAATGGTCATAACTTACTGTGTATTATGCAAAACCCAAACCTCTGTGCAACTGTATTAACAGTGTACTAACATGGTAACTCCTCAGGAACTGTCCACTTAATATAAAGTGTAAAATGGTCATAACTTACTGTGTATTATGCAAAACCCAAACCTCTGTGCAACACTGCATTAACAGTGTACTAACATGGTAACTCCTCAGGAACTGTCCACTTAATATAAAGTGTAATTGTTAGGGTCATTGTTGTGTACCACAGTAAATGCAAAACACAAGGTTACGTAGTTGATAGTAAACTCTGAAATATAAATGTGATAGTTATGCTTTGATAGATTCTGGGATATTACGGCATAAGTTAGCACTTTTAAAGATTTATTCTTTAATTTAGATTTTTTGATTTGACATTGTGGTGACCTATTTGCCTTTACAGTAAATTACAGTGTTCTGTAAACAATAAACAAGAATAGCCTACACTTTAAAACCTTAAAAATACCTTGTTTAATCGTTTAACCATTTTGTAGTATTTAGTTCATTTACCGTGAGACACAAAAAGCGTTTTCTCCAATAAAACACAACATAAATTCACAAAAAAAAACATCAATTGTATTAGCCTGATGTAATCCAAATCTTTAGAATCCATACGTTGTTTGCAAGAAACAGATCCAAATTCAGCCCTTTATGATCTTCATCTCCATTTCTCAGCAGCGACCGCCAACGTCAAATCCCGCGCTCAGGCGCGCTGGTGAGTGGTGATGAATTCAAATTCAAAAAATGCGCCTTCAAGAAGCTTTACGACATGTTTTACGGCCGTGATATCAAACGCTCATTGGCTCTCGCCTGCTTCGTCACAGATTGCGACATGCCGTGTTTCAGTCGGTGTTGTACATTTGAAATGGAGAAGCGCGCGCGCCTTCACAGAGCGAACCGAAACCGGATTAACATTTTCATGGATTAATCATTTATATTCTGATCTGTACCTCATACACAACTATTATAATACTGCCAGAGAGGACTGCGGCTGCAACGCATCATCATGTGAACGACTTTTGGTACCGGTTTTGACATTTTCGCAATAAACAAATTATTGTGAAATGTATAACGTTACTTGTCTGTCTGTTATGTTTTTATTTTCTTCATAAGTGTAGCCTACGTAGTTTTAAGGAATGGTTATGGGTAGGTTTAGGGGTATGAGTAGGATTAGTGGCTCAAAATATATTTTAATGCTATTGTTAATAAAACTATGAGAGGTTTGGGTTTGCTGAGATGGTCTCTGTTATGACCGTTTTACACTTTATATTAAGTGGACAGTTCCTGAGGAGTTACCATGTTAGTACACTGTTAGTACAGTTGCACAGGGTTGGGTTTTGCATAATACACAGTAAGTTATGACCATTTTACACTTTATATTAAGTGGACAGTTCCTGAGGAGTTACCATGTTAGTACACTGTTAGTACAGTTGCACAGAGGTTTGGGTTTTGCATAATACACAGTAAGTTATGACCATTTTACACTTTATATTAAGTGGACAGTTCCTGAGGAGTTACCATGTAAGTACACTGTTAATACAGTTGCACAGAGGTTTGGGTTTTGCATAATACACAGTAAGTTATGACCATTTTACACTTTATATTAAGTGGACAGTTCCTGAGGAGTTACCATGTTAGTACACTGTTAGTACAGTTGCACAGAGGTTTGGGTTTTGCATAATACATGTAAGTTATGACAGTTTAACACATTATATCAAGTGCAGAGTTCCTGAGGAGTTACCATGTTAGTACACTGTTAGTACAGTTGCACAGAGGTTTGGGTTTTGCATAATACACAGTAAGTTATGACCATTTTACACTTTATATTAAGTGGACAGTTCCTGAGGAGTTACCATGTTAGTACACTGTTAGTACAGTTGCACAGAGGTTTGGGTTTTGCATAATACACAGTAAGTTATGACCATTTTACACTTTATATTAAGTGGACAGTTCCTGAGGAGTTACCATGTTAGTACACTGTTAGTACAGTTGCACAGGGTTGGGTTTTGCATAATACACAGTAAGTTATGACCATTTTACACTTTATATTAAGTGGACAGTTCCTGAGGAGTTACCATGTTAGTACACTGTTAGTACAGTTGCACAGAGGTTTGGGTTTTGCATAATACACAGTAAGTTATGACCATTTTACACTTTATATTAAGTGGACAGTTCCTGAGGAGTTACCATGTAAGTACACTGTTAATACAGTTGCACAGAGGTTTGGGTTTTGCATAATACACAGTAAGTTATGACCATTTTACACTTTATATTAAGTGGACAGTTCCTGAGGAGTTACCATGTTAGTACACTGTTAGTACAGTTGCACAGAGGTTTGGGTTTTGCATAATACATGTAAGTTATGACAGTTTAACACATTATATCAAGTGCAGAGTTCCTGAGGACTTACCTGTACACTGGTACCACAAGGGAAAACTTTAGCTGTAATTCAACATAAGTCCTGCCGGTCATATAGTAAATACATGGTATACACATAGGAATCATCATGGTTTCAGTGTGTTCTTAACTAGTAACTACAGTATGGAAGACTGCGTGTGGAAGTGGAACAACTTGTGTGAATACATATTGTTGTTACAAAATGTAGTTACATAATGCCTGTTACACATGTGTACTTACTGTAGTGGAAAAAGTGTTGTTACCAATGTCCTGTTACACTTTTGTACTTACACATACCTTTCCGTGGGTTGTTACATATGTGTAGTTACACAAATATTACAGTTGTAAATACTATGTACCAATGTGTATTTACACTGTAGTTACATACTAAGTACATATCTAGTAACCATGTAAGTACACAGGTATTAGGGCCACTTAATATAAAGTGGGACCCACTTTTGTAACTGGCGCTGTGGCTTAGCTGGTCAAAACGCCTGTCTTGTAAACAGGAGATCCTGTGTTCAAATCCCAGCAGTGCCTATGCCACAGGATGTGGGAGTGCTTAAACTTTTCACATATGAAAGTCTTTGCATGCCGAACAGTGTGTACCTGCACAAAATTGGAAAAACGAAGAAGCGCTGCGCAGGCAATACTTCCTTGAAGTGGGTCAATTTATGGCTCTGTGGTGCAATTGATGGAGCTTTGGACTTCTACGATGCGAATGGAGAAATTCCCTGGTTGTGGTTTTGAGTCCCACCAGAAGTGTGAATGGCCTCTTTTGCTCTGATGTCTCTGTGTGTCAGACATATGTTCAAAACTGGGGTCCACAAACTACTTCAGAAGCCTACCCCTCACATTCTGCTCACCTCTCTTATTGGACACAGCCAACTCGGATCACAGAGTACTCTAGTAATTAGCTCAATTCACCGTTTTGAAATAAGGAGGATAACGAAAATGTATAGCGTCTGGGAGGTTTCGAGAATGCTTTGAAAACCACTGGCTTAGGCCAAAATCTGCTGCTTCCTATTGTTGAGATCTAGCCTCTGGATGTGTGTTCAAAACAGTCTTTACAAATATGAATAATTAATTCATGAAAATCTTTCGGGATTTTGTCTTTCAGATCAGCTGAAAGCATAGCAAAAATTGCTTTCCATTTCTCCAAGCTGAGACAGAGTTTAGATGGATTGTAACTGGAGGTTCCAAAAACATTTCAGACACAAGTATTGAGAGTTTCAGATATTCCCCCGGATATCTCGGGTTTTGGAAATAATCCCCTAACCTCTTTCATGATGTAATCCGCTATTTTCCTGACCTGCAACCTCTTTTTTTGTTTTTGTTTTTTTACTTTTTATTCCAACACATCGCAGAAGGTTTAGCAAGTGGCGCTGTGGCTTAGTTGGTCAAAGCGCCTGTCTTGTAAACAGGAGATTCTGGGTTCGAATCCCAGCAGTTCCTGTGCCGTGGGATGTGGGAACCGCTCACCTACCCTTTTTACATACGTAAATCTTTGGATGCTGAACAGTGTGTATCTGCACAAAAAGTGGAAATCTAAAAAGTGATGTGCATGCAATAGCATCTTAAAGCTTGGCTTTTTGTGGCTCTGTGGCGCAATGGATAGCGCATTGGACTTCTAGGTTGTGAATGGAGGTATTCAAAGGTTGTGGGTTCGAGTCCCACCAGAGTCGTGCATACCCTCTTTTGCTTAGATGTCTTTGTGTTGGACAAGCATACGCTTAAACCCTTGGATCCACAAACTACTTCTGAAGCATCCCCTTCACGCTCTGCTTATTTCGCTTATTGCACACACCCAACTCGGATCATAGAGTACTCTACTAATTAGCTTAAGTCACCTATTTAAATAAGGGAGATAACAAGAATGGGTTGAAATCCAATGGCTCAGGCCAAAATCTGCAACTACCTATTGTTGGCCACCTACCTAGCAAAAGAAAAAAAAACATGCTTTCCATTTCTCCTAGCTGAAACAGCGTTTAGATGTATCGTAACTGAGAGTTTCGATCCAAAATGAAATGGTTTGAGATATTCCCATGTCCCTGAACAGAAGCCTGCACACCTTTCAGGTTTTGGAAATAACCCTCTAACTTCAAAGGGACATATTCATGATGTAATCAGCTATTCTCCTGACGTGCTACCTCTTTTAGACTTTGTATACAAAAGCATCGAATCAGGGACAGCACCTGGCACTGTGGCTTAGTTGGTCAAAGTGCCTGTCTAGTAAACAGGAGATCCTGGGTTCGAATCCCAGCAGTGCCTAATCTGTGGCTTCTAAGAGTAGTCGTTCAACCTTTTCAGATGTTAAAGTCTCGGCAGGAAAGACAATCTGGACCTCTCGGTTGCAAATGAAGGCTTTATAAAGGTTGTTGGTTTTTGGGTCCCACCTGAGTCACGAATGGTGTCCCTTTGCATAGACGTCTTTGCCAGACTGACATTTGCTTAAACCTGGGGTTTTCCAACTTTTTCAGGAGCCGACACAGCACATTTTTCTTGTTTTCCTTATTGGGCACACACAAGTCAGATCATTGAGTACGTTACTAATCAGTCAATTATTTGATTCACCTGTTTTAAATGAGAGAGAGATAATAAAAACATATATGTGGTGTAGATGCGCTTCAAGAATGGTTTGCAAGCCCCTGGCTTAGGGCCGAAATCTGCTACTACCTATTGATAAAGTCAAGCCTATGGATATTTGTACAAACAAAGTCTTTACATATATGAAGAATAATACATGGATATCTTTCTGGATTTTGCCCTTTCATATCAGAAGAAAGCACAGGAAACATTTTAGGCATGAGTGTTGAGAGTGTAGAGCCAAAATGAAATGAGTTCAGACATTCCCTTGAGGCCTGAAAGGCCATCATGTTTTGGAAACAATCCTCTTACCTCTAAGGGACCTCTTTCATAACGTAATCAGCTTTTTTCCTCATGTGCTACCTCTTTTAGACTTGTTTTACTGACAAATTTCACCGCACTTTTGTAACTGGCGCTGTGGCTTAGCTGGTCAAAGCGCCTGTCTCGTAAACAGGAGAACCTGGGTTCAAATCCCAGCAGTGCCTATGCCACAGGATATGGGAGTGCTTAAACTTTTCACATATGAAAGTCTTTGCATGCCGAACAGTGTGTACCTGCACAAAATTGGAAAAACGAAGAAGCGCTGCGCATGCAATACTTCCTTGAAGTGGGTCATTTTATGGCTCTGTGGTGCAATTGATGGAGCTTTGGACTTCTAGGATGCGAATGGAGAAATTCCCTGGTTGTGGTTTTGAGTCCCACCAGAAGTGTGAATGGCTTCTTTTGCTCTGATGTCTCTGTGAGTCAGACATATGTTCAAAACTGGGGTCCACAAACTACTTCAGAAGCCTACCCCTCACATTCTGCTCATCTCCCTTATTGGACACAGCCAACTCGGATCACAGAGTACTTAGTAATTAGCTCAATTCACCGTTTTGAAATAAGGAGGATAACGAAAATGTATAGCGTCTGGGAGGTTTCGAGAATGGTTTGAAAACCACTGGCTTAGGCCAAAATCTGCTACTTCCTATTGTTGAGATCTAGCCTCTGGATGTGTGTTCAAAACAGTCTTTACAAATATGAATATTTAATTCATGAAAATCTTTCGGGATTTTGTCTTTCAGATCAGCTGAAAGCATAGCAAAAATTGCTTTCCATTTCTCCAAGCTGAGACAGAGTTTAGATGGATTGTAACTGGAGGTTCCAAAAACATTTCAGACACAAGTATTGAGAGTTTCAGATATTCCCCCGGATATCTCGGGTTTTGGAAATAATCCCCTAACCTCTTTCATGATGTAATCCGCTATTTTCCTGACCTGCAACCTCTTTTTTTGTTTTTGTTTTTTTACTTTTTATTCCAACACATCGCAGAAGGTTTAGCAAGTGGCACTGTGGCTTAGTTGGTCAAAGCGCCTGTCTTGTAAACAGGAGATTCTGGGTTTGAATCCCAGCAGTGCCTGTGCCTTGGGATGTGGGCACCGCTTACCTACCCTTTTTACATACGTAAATCTTTGGATGCTGAACAGTGTGTATCTGCACAAAAAGTGGAAATCTAAGAAGTGATGTGCATGCAATAGCGTCTTAAAGCTTGGCTTTTTGTGGCTCTGTGGCGCAATGGATAGCGCATTGTACTTCTAAGTTGTGAATGGAGGTATTCAAAGGTTGTGGGTTCGAGTCCCACCAGAGTCGTGCATACCCTCTTTTGCTCAGATGTCTTTGTGTTGGACAAGCATACGCTTAAACCCTTGGATCCACAAACTACTTCTGAAGCATCCCCTTCCCGCTCTGCTTATTTCGCTTATTGCACACACCCAACTCGGATCATAGAATACTCTACTAATTAGCTTAAGTCACCTATTTAAATAAGGGAGATAACAAGAATGGGTTGAAATCCAATGGCTCAGGCCAAAATCTGCAACTACCTATTGTTGGCCACCTAACTAGCAAAAGAAAAAAGACATGCTTTCCATTTCTCCTAGCTGAAAAAGCGTTTAGATGTATCGTAACTGAGAGTTTCGATCCAAAATGAAATGGTTTGAGATATTCCCATGTCCCTGAACAGAAGCCTGCACACCTTTCAGGTTTTGGAAATAACCCTCTGACTTCAAAGGGACATATTCATGATGTAATCAGCTATTCTCCTGACGTGCTACCTCTTTTAGACTTTGTATACAAAAGCATCGAATCAGGGACAGCACCTGGCGCTGTGGCTTAGTTGGTCAAAGCGCCTGTCTAGTAAACAGGAGATCCTGGGTTCGAATCCCAGCAGTGCCTAATCTGTGGCTTCTAAGAGTAGTCGTTCAACCTTTTCAGATGTTAAAGTCTCGGCAGGAAAGACAATCTGGACCTCTCGGTTGCAAATGAAGGCTTTATAAAGGTTGTTGGTTTTTGGGTCCCACCTGAGTCACGAATGGTGTCCCTTTGCATAGACGTCTTTGCCAGACTGACATTTGCTTAAACCTGGGGTTTTCCAACTTTTTCAGGAGCCGACACAGCACATTTTTCTTGTTTTCCTTATTGGGCACACACAAGTCAGATCATTGAGTACGTTACTAATCAGTCAATTATTTGATTCACCTGTTTTAAATGAGAGAGAGATAATAAAAACATATATGTGGTGCAGATGCGCTTCAAGAATGGTTTGCAAGCCCCTGGCTTAGGGCCGAAATCTGCTACTACCTATTGATAAAGTCAAGCCTATGGATATTTGTACAAACAAAGTCTTTACATATATGAAGAATAATACATGGATATCTTTCTGGATTTTGCCCTTTCATATCAGAAGAAAGCTCAGGAAACGTTTTAGGCATGAGTGTTTGAGAGTGTAGAGCCAAAATGAAATGAGTTCAGACATTCCCTTGAGGCCTGAAAGGCCATCATGTTTTGGAAACAATCCTCTTACCTCTAAGGGACCTCTTTCATAACGTAATCAGCTTTTTTCCTCATGTGCTACCTCTTTTAGACTTGTTTTATTGACAAATTTCACCGCACTTTTGTAACTGGCGCTGTGGCTTAGCTGGTCAAAGCGCCTGTATCGTAAACAGGAGATCCTGGGTTCAAATCCCAGCAGTGCCTATGCCACAGGATATGGGAGTGCTTAAACTTTTCACATATGAAAGTCTTTGCATGCCGAACAGTGTGTACCTGCACAAAATTGGAAAAACGAAGAAGCGCTGCGCATGCAATACTTCCTTGAAGTGGGTCATTTTATGGCTCTGTGGTGCAATTGATGGAGCTTTGGACTTCTAGGATGCGAATGGAGAAATTCCCTGGTTGTGGTTTTGAGTCCCACCAGAAGTGTGAATGGCCTCTTTTGCTCTGATGTCTCTGTGAGTCAGACATATGTTCAAAACTGGGGTCCACAAACTACTTCAGAAGCCTACCCCTCACATTCTGCTCATCTCCCTTATTGGACACAGCCAACTCGGATCACAGAGTACTCTAGTAATTAGCTCAATTAACCGTTTTGAAATAAGGAGGATAACGAAAATGTATAGCGTCTGGGAGGTTTCGAGAATGGTTTGAAAACCACTGGCTTAGGCCAAAATCTGCTACTTCCTATTGTTGAGATCTAGCCTCTGGATGTGTGTTCAAAACAGTCTTTACAAATATGAATATTTAATTCATGAAAATCTTTCGGGATTTTGTCTTTCAGATCAGCTGAAAGCATAGCAAAAATTACTTTCCATTTCTCCAAGCTGAGACAGAGTTTAGATGGATTGTAACTGGAGGTTCCAAAAACATTTCAGACACAAGTATTGAGAGTTTCAGATATTCCCTCGGATATCTCGGGTTTTGGAAATAATCCCCTAACCTCTTTCATGATGTAATCCGCTATATTCCTGACCTGCAACCTCTTTTTTTTTTTTTTTTTTACTTTTTATTCCAACACATCGCAGAAGGTTTAGCAAGTGGCGCTGTGGCTTAGTTGGTCAAAGCGCCTGTCTTGTAAACAGGAGATTCTGGGCTCGAATCCCAGCAGTGCCTGTGCCGTGGCATGTGGGCACCGCTCACCTACCCTTTTTACATACGTAAATCTTTGGATGCTGAACAGTGTGTATCTGCACAAAAAGTGGAAATCTAAGAAATGATGTGCATGCAATAGCGTCTTAAAGCTTGGCTTTTTGTGGCTCTGTGGCGCAATGGATAGCGCATTGGACTTCTAGGTTGTGAATGGAGGTATTCAAAGGTTGTGGGTTCGAGTCCCACCAGAGTCGTGCATTCCCTCTTTTGCTCAGATGTCTTTGTGTTGGACAAGCATACGCTTAAACCCTTGGATCCACAAACTACTTCTGAAGCATCCCCTTCACGCTCTGCTTATTTCGCTTATTGCACACACCCAACTCGGATCATAGAGTACTCTACTAATTAGCTTAAGTCACCTATTTAAATAAGGGAGATAACAAGAATGGGTTGAAATCCAATGGCTCAGGCCAAAATCTGCAACTACCTATTGTTGGCCACCTACCTAGCAAAAGAAAAAAAAACATGCTTTCCATTTCTCCTAGCTGAAACAGCGTTTAGATGTATCGTAACTGAGAGTTTCGATCCAAAATGAAATGGTTTGAGATATTCCCATGTCCCTGAACAGAAGCCTGCACACCTTTCAGGTTTTGGAAATAACCCTCTGACTTCAAAGGGACATATTCATGATGTAATCAGCTATTCTCCTGACGTGCTACCTCTTTTAGACTTTGTATACAAAAGCATCGAATCAGGGACAGCACCTGGCGCTGTGGCTTAGTTGGTCAAAGCGCCTGTCTAGTAAACAGGAGATCCTGGGTTCGAATCCCAGCAGTGCCTAATCTGTGGCTTCTAAGAGTAGTCGTTCAACCTTTTCAGATGTTAAAGTCTCGGCAGGAAAGACAATCTGGACCTCTCGGTTGCAAATGAAGGCTTTATAAAGGTTGTTGGTTTTTGGGTCCCACCTGAGTCACGAATGGTGTCCCTTTGCATAGACGTCTTTGCCAGACTGACATTTGCTTAAACCTGGGGTTTTCCAACTTTTTCAGGAGCCGACACAGCACATTTTTCTTGTTTTCCTTATTGGGCACACACAAGTCAGATCATTGAGTACGTTACTAATCAGTCAATTATTTGATTCACCTGTTTTAAATGAGAGAGAGATAATAAAAACATATATGTGGTGCAGATGCGCTTCAAGAATGGTTTGCAAGCCCCTGGCTTAGGGCCGAAATCTGCTACTACCTATTGATAAAGTCAAGCCTATGGATATTTGTACAAACAAAGTCTTTACATATATGAAGAATAATACATGGATATCTTTCTGGATTTTGCCCTTTCATATCAGAAGAAAGCTCAGGAAACATTTTAGGCATGAGTGTTTGAGAGTGTAGAGCCAAAATGAAATGAGTTCAGACATTCCCTTGAGGCCTGAAAGGCCATCATGTTTTGGAAACAATCCTCTTACCTCTAAGGGACCTCTTTCATAACGTAATCAGCTTTTTTCCTCATGTGCTACCTCTTTTAGACTTGTTTTACCGACAAATTTCACCACACTTTTGTAACTGGCGCTGTGGCTTAGCTGGTCAAAACGCCTGTCTTGTAAACAGGAGATCCTGGGTTCAAATCCCAGCAGTGCCTATGCCACAGGATGTGGGAGTGCTTAAACTTTTCACATATGAAAGTCTTTGCATGCCGAACAGTGTGTACCTGCACAAAATTGGAAAAACGAAGAAGCGCTGCGCAGGCAATACTTCCTTGAAGTGGGTCAATTTATGGCTCTGTGGTGCAATTGATGGAGCTTTGGACTTCTACGATGCGAATGGAGAAATTCCCTGGTTGTGGTTTTGAGTCCCACCAGAAGTGTGAATGGCCTCTTTTGCTCTGATGTCTCTGTGTGTCAGACATATGTTCAAAACTGGGGTCCACAAACTACTTCAGAAGCCTACCCCTCACATTCTGCTCACCTCTCTTATTGGACACAGCCAACTCGGATCACAGAGTACTCTAGTAATTAGCTCAATTCACCGTTTTGAAATAAGGAGGATAACGAAAATGTATAGCGTCTGGGAGGTTTCGAGAATGCTTTGAAAACCACTGGCTTAGGCCAAAATCTGCTGCTTCCTATTGTTGAGATCTAGCCTCTGGATGTGTGTTCAAAACAGTCTTTACAAATATGAATAATTAATTCATGAAAATCTTTCGGGATTTTGTCTTTCAGATCAGCTGAAAGCATAGCAAAAATTGCTTTCCATTTCTCCAAGCTGAGACAGAGTTTAGATGGATTGTAACTGGAGGTTCCAAAAACATTTCAGACACAAGTATTGAGAGTTTCAGATATTCCCCCGGATATCTCGGGTTTTGGAAATAATCCCCTAACCTCTTTCATGATGTAATCCGCTATTTTCCTGACCTGCAACCTCTTTTTTTGTTTTTGTTTTTTTACCTTTTATTCCAACACATCGCAGAAGGTTTAGCAAGTGGCGCTGTGGCTTAGTTGGTCAAAGCGCCTGTCTTGTAAACAGGAGATTCTGGGTTCGAATCCCAGCAGTGCCTGTGCCGTGGGATGTGGGAACCGCTCACCTACTCTTTTTACATACGTAAATCTTTGGATGCTGAACAGTGTGTATCTGCACAAAAAGTGGAAATCTAAAAAGTGATGTGCATGCAATAGCATCTTAAAGCTTGGCTTTTTGTGGCTCTGTGGCGCAATGGATAGCGCATTGGACTTCTAGGTTGTGAATGGAGGTATTCAAAGGTTGTGGGTTCGAGTCCCACCAGAGTCGTGCATACCCTCTTTTGCTTAGATGTCTTTGTGTTGGACAAGCATACGCTTAAACCCTTGGATCCACAAACTACTTCTGAAGCATCCCCTTCACACTCTGCTTATTTCGCTTATTGCACACACCCAACTCGGATCATAGAGTACTCTACTAATTAGCTTAAGTCACCTATTTAAATAAGGGAGATAACAAGAATGGGTTGAAATCCAATGGCTCAGGCCAAAATCTGCAACTACCTATTGTTGGCCACCTACCTAGCAAAAGAAAAAAAAACATGCTTTCCATTTCTCCTAGCTGAAAAAGCGTTTAGATGTATCGTAACTGAGAGTTTCGATCCAAAATGAAATGGTTTGAGATATTCCCATGTCCCTGAACAGAAGCCTGCACACCTTTCAGGTTTTGGAAATAACCCTCTAACTTCAAAGGGACATATTCATGATGTAATCAGCTATTCTCCTGACGTGCTACCTCTTTTAGACTTTGTACACAAAAGCATCGAATCAGGGACAGCACCTGGCACTGTGGCTTAGTTGGTCAAAGTGCCTGTCTAGTAAACAGGAGATCCTGGGTTCGAATCCCAGCAGTGCCTAATCTGTGGCTTCTAAGAGTAGTCGTTCAACCTTTTCAGATGTTAAAGTCTCGGCAGGAAAGACAATCTGGACCTCTCGGTTGCAAATGAAGGCTTTATAAAGGTTGTTGGTTTTTGGGTCCCACCTGAGTCACGAATGGTGTCCCTTTGCATAGACGTCTTTGCCAGACTGACATTTGCTTAAACCTGGGGTTTTCCAACTTTTTCAGGAGCCGACACAGCACATTTTTCTTGTTTTCCTTATTGGGCACACACAAGTCAGATCATTGAGTACGTTACTAATCAGTCAATTATTTGATTCACCTGTTTTAAATGAGAGAGAGATAATAAAAACATATATGTGGTGTAGATGCGCTTCAAGAATGGTTTGCAAGCCCCTGGCTTAGGGCCGAAATCTGCTACTACCTATTGATAAAGTCAAGCCTATGGATATTTGTACAAACAAAGTCTTTACATATATGAAGAATAATACATGGATATCTTTCTGGATTTTGCCCTTTCATATCAGAAGAAAGCACAGGAAACATTTTAGGCATGAGTGTTGAGAGTGTAGAGCCAAAATGAAATGAGTTCAGACATTCCCTTGAGGCCTGAAAGGCCATCATGTTTTGGAAACAATCCTCTTACCTCTAAGGGACCTCTTTCATAACGTAATCAGCTTTTTTCCTCATGTGCTACCTCTTTTAGACTTGTTTTACTGACAAATTTCACCGCACTTTTGTAACTGGCGCTGTGGCTTAGCTGGTCAAAGCGCCTGTCTCGTAAACAGGAGAACCTGGGTTCAAATCCCAGCAGTGCCTATGCCACAGGATATGGGAGTGCTTAAACTTTTCACATATGAAAGTCTTTGCATGCCGAACAGTGTGTACCTGCACAAAATTGGAAAAACGAAGAAGCGCTGCGCATGCAATACTTCCTTGAAGTGGGTCATTTTATGGCTCTGTGGTGCAATTGATGGAGCTTTGGACTTCTACGATGCGAATGGAGAAATTCCCTGGTTGTGGTTTTGAGTCCCACCAGAAGTGTGAATGGCTTCTTTTGCTCTGATGTCTCTGTGAGTCAGACATATGTTCAAAACTGGGGTCCACAAACTACTTCAGAAGCCTACCCCTCACATTCTGCTCATCTCCCTTATTGGACACAGCCAACTCGGATCACAGAGTACTTAGTAATTAGCTCAATTCACCGTTTTGAAATAAGGAGGATAACGAAAATGTATAGCGTCTGGGAGGTTTCGAGAATGGTTTGAAAACCACTGGCTTAGGCCAAAATCTGCTACTTCCTATTGTTGAGATCTAGCCTCTGGATGTGTGTTCAAAACAGTCTTTACAAATATGAA
Source organism: Rhinichthys klamathensis goyatoka (assembly GCF_029890125.1). Classification (NCBI taxonomy): domain Eukaryota; kingdom Metazoa; phylum Chordata; class Actinopteri; order Cypriniformes; family Leuciscidae; genus Rhinichthys; species Rhinichthys klamathensis. Next base: position 323,592 of record NW_026606831.1, read on the forward strand.
TATTTAATTCATGAAAATCTTTCGGGATTTTGTCTTTCAGATCAGCTGAAAGCATAGCAAAAATTGCTTTCCATTTCTCCAAGCTGAGACAGAGTTTAGATGGATTGTAACTGGAGGTTCCAAAAACATTTCAGACACAAGTATTGAGAGTTTCAGATATTCCCCCGGATATCTCGGGTTTTGGAAATAATCCCCTAACCTCTTTCATGATGTAATCCGCTATTTTCCTGACCTGCAACCTCTTTTTTTGTTTTTGTTTTTTTACTTTTTATTCCAACACATCGCAGAAGGTTTAGCAAGTGGCACTGTGGCTTAGTTGGTCAAAGCGCCTGTCTTGTAAACAGGAGATTCTGGGTTCGAATCCCAGCAGTGCCTGTGCCTTGGGATGTGGGCACCGCTCACCTACCCTTTTTACATACGTAAATCTTTGGATGCTGAACAGTGTGTATCTGCACAAAAAGTGGAAATCTAAGAAGTGATGTGCATGCAATAGCGTCTTAAAGCTTGGCTTTTTGTGGCTCTGTGGGGCAATGGATAGCGCATTGTACTTCTAAGTTGTGAATGGAGGTATTCAAAGGTTGTGGGTTCGAGTCCCACCAGAGTCGTGCATACCCTCTTTTGCTCAGATGTCTTTGTGTTGGACAAGCATACGCTTAAACCCTTGGATCCACAAACTACTTCTGAAGCATCCCCTTCCCGCTCTGCTTATTTCGCTTATTGCACACACCCAACTCGGATCATAGAGTACTCTACTAATTAGCTTAAGTCACCTATTTAAATAAGGGAGATAACAAGAATGGGTTGAAATCCAATGGCTCAGGCCAAAATCTGCAACTACCTATTGTTGGCCACCTAACTAGCAAAAGAAAAAAGACATGCTTTCCATTTCTCCTAGCTGAAACAGCGTTTAGATGTATCGTAACTGAGAGTTTCGATCCAAAATGAAATGGTTTGAGATATTCCCATGTCCCTGAACAGAAGCCTGCACACCTTTCAGGTTTTGGAAATAACCCTCTGACTTCAAAGGGACATATTCATGATGTAATCAGCTATTCTCCTGACGTGCTACCTCTTTTAGACTTTGTATACAAAAGCATCGAATCAGGGACAGCACCTGGCGCTGTGGCTTAGTTGGTCAAAGCGCCTGTCTAGTAAACAGGAGATCCAGGGTTCGAATCCCAGCAGTGCCTAATCTGTGGCTTCTAAGAGTAGTCGTTCAACCTTTTCAGATGTTAAAGTCTCGGCAGGAAAGACAATCTGGACCTCTCGGTTGCAAATGAAGGCTTTATAAAGGTTGTTGGTTTTTGGGTCCCACCTGAGTCACGAATGGTGTCCCTTTGCATAGACGTCTTTGCCAGACTGACATTTGCTTAAACCTGGGGTTTTCCAACTTTTTCAGGAGCCGACACAGCACATTTTTCTTGTTTTCCTTATTGGGCACACACAAGTCAGATCATTGAGTATGTTACTAATCAGTCAATTATTTGATTCACCTGTTTTAAATGAGAGAGAGATAATAAAAACATATATGTGGTGCAGATGCGCTTCAAGAATGGTTTGCAAGCCCCTGGCTTAGGGCCGAAATCTGCTACTACCTATTGATAAAGTCAAGCCTATGGATATTTGTACAAACAAAGTCTTTACATATATGAAGAATAATACATGGATATCTTTCTGGATTTTGCCCTTTCATATCAGAAGAAAGCTCAGGAAACATTTTAGGCATGAGTGTTTGAGAGTGTAGAGCCAAAATGAAATGAGTTCAGACATTCCCTTGAGGCCTGAAAGGCCATCATGTTTTGGAAACAATCCTCTTACCTCTAAGGGACCTCTTTCATAACGTAATCAGCTTTTTTCCTCATGTGCTACCTCTTTTAGACTTGTTTTATTGACAAATTTCACCGCACTTTTGTAACTGGCGCTGTGGCTTAGCTGGTCAAAGCGCCTGTATCGTAAACAGGAGATCCTGGGTTCAAATCCCAGCAGTGCCTATGCCACAGGATATGGGAGTGCTTAAACTTTTCACATATGAAAGTCTTTGCATGCCGAACAGTGTGTACCTGCACAAAATTGGAAAAACGAAGAAGCGCTGCGCATGCAATACTTCCTTGAAGTGGGTCATTTTATGGCTCTGTGGTGCAATTGATGGAGCTTTGGACTTCTAGGATGCGAATGGAGAAATTCCCTGGTTGTGGTTTTGAGTCCCACCAGAAGTGTGAATGGCCTCTTTTGCTCTGATGTCTCTGTGAGTCAGACATATGTTCAAAACTGGGGTCCACAAACTACTTCAGAAGCCTACCCCTCACATTCTGCTCATCTCCCTTATTGGACACAGCCAACTCGGATCACAGAGTACTCTAGTAATTAGCTCAATTAACCGTTTTGAAATAAGGAGGATAACGAAAATGTATAGCGTCTGGGAGGTTTCGAGAATGGTTTGAAAACCACTGGCTTAGGCCAAAATCTGCTACTTCCTATTGTTGAGATCTAGCCTCTGGATGTGTGTTCAAAACAGTCTTTACAAATATGAATATTTAATTCATGAAAATCTTTCGGGATTTTGTCTTTCAGATCAGCTGAAAGCATAGCAAAAATTACTTTCCATTTCTCCAAGCTGAGACAGAGTTTAGATGGATTGTAACTGGAGGTTCCAAAAACATTTCAGACACAAGTATTGAGAGTTTCAGATATTCCCTCGGATATCTCGGGTTTTGGAAATAATCCCCTAACCTCTTTCATGATGTAATCCGCTATTTTCCTGACCTGCAACCTCTTTTTTTTTATTTTATTTTTTTATTCCAACACATCGCAGAAGGTTTAGCAAGTGGCGCTGTGGCATAGTTGGTCAAAGCGCCTGTCTTGTAAACAGGAGATTCTGGGTTCGAAAACCAGCAGTGCCTGTGCCGTGGCATGTGGGCACCGCTCACCTACCCTTTTTACATACGTAAATCTTTGGATGCTGAACAGTGTGTATCTGCACAAAAAGTGGAAATCTAAGAAGTGATGTGCATGCAATAGCGTCTTAAAGCTTGGCTCTTTGTGGCTCTGTGGCGCAATGGATAGCGCATTGGACTTCTAGGTTGTGAATGGAGGTATTCAAAGGTTGTGGGTTCGAGTCCCACCAGAGTTGTGCATTCCCTCTTTCGCTCAGATGTCTTTGTGTTGGACAAGCATACGCTTAAACCCTTGGATCCACAAACTACTTCTGAAGCATCCCCTTCACGCTCTGCTTATTTCGCTTATTGCACACACCCAACTCGGATCATAGAGTACTCTACTAATTAGCTTAAGTCACCTATTTCAATAAGGGAGATAACAAGAATGGGTTGAAATCCAATGGCTCAGGCCAAAATCTGCAACTACCTATTGTTGGCCACCTACCTAGCAAAAGAAAAAAAAACATGCTTTCCATTTCTCCTAGCTGAAACAGCGTTTAGATGTATCGTAACTGAGAGTTTCGATCCAAAATGAAATGGTTTGAGATATTCCCATGTCCCTGAACAGAAGCCTGCACACCTTTCAGGTTTTGGAAATAACCCTCTAACTTCAAAGGGACATATTCATGATGTAATCAGCTATTCTCCTGACGTGCTACCTCTTTTAGACTTTGTATACAAAAGCATCGAATCAGGGACAGCACCTGGCGCTGTGGCTTAGTTGGTCAAAGCGCCTGTCTAGTAAACAGGAGATCCTGGGTACGAATCCCAGCAGTGCCTAATCTGTGGGTTCTAAGAGTAGTCGTTCAACCTTTTCAGATGTTAAAGTCTCGGCAGGAAAGACAATCTGGACCTCTCGGTTGCAAATGAAGGCTTTATAAAGGTTGTTGGTTTTTGGGTCCCACCTGAGTCACGAATGGTGTCCCTTTGCATAGACGTCTTTGCCAGACTGACATTTGCTTAAACCTGGGGTTTTCCAACTTTTTCAGGAGCCGACACAGCACATTTTTCTTGTTTTCCTTATTGGGCACACACAAGTCAGATCATTGAGTACGTTACTAATCAGTCAATTATTTGATTCACCTGTTTTAAATGAGGGAGAGATAATAAAAACATATATGTGGTGCAGATGCGCTTCAAGAATGGTTTGCAAGCACCTGGCTTAGGGCCGAAATCTGCTACTACCTATTGATAAAGTCAAGCCTATGGATATTTGTACAAACAAAGTCTTTACATATATGAAGAATAATACGTGGATATCTTTCTGGATTTTGCCCTTTCATATCAGAAGAAAGCTCAGGAAACATTTTAGGCATGAGTGTTGAGAGTGTAGAGCCAAAATGAAATGAGTTCAGACATTCCCTTGAGGCCTGAAAGGCCATCATGTTTTGGAAACAATCCTCTTACCTCTAAGGGACCTCTTTCATAACGTAATCAGCTTTTTTCCTCATGTGCTACCTCTTTTAGACTTGTTTTACTGACAAATTTCACCACACTTTTGCAACTGCCGCTGTGGCTTAGCTGGTCAAAACGCCTGTCTCGTAAACAGGAGATCCTGGGTTCAAATCCCAGCAGTGCCTATGCCACAGGATATGGGAGTGCTTAAACTTTTCACATATGAAAGTCTTTGCATGCCGAACAGTGTGTACCTGCACAAAATTGGAAAAACGAAGAAGCGCTGCGCATGCAATACTTCCTTGAAGTGGGTCATTTTATGGCTCTGTGGTGCAATTGATGGAGCTTTGGACTTCTACGATGCGAATGGAGAAATTCCCTGGTTGTGGTTTTGAGTCCCACCAGAAGTGTGAATGGCTTCTTTTGCTCTGATGTCTCTGTGAGTCAGACATATGTTCAAAACTGGGGTCCACAAACTACTTCAGAAGCCTACCCCTCACATTCTGCTCATCTCCCTTATTGGACACAGCCAACTCGGATCACAGAGTACTTAGTAATTAGCTCAATTCACCGTTTTGAAATAAGGAGGATAACGAAAATGTATAGCGTCTGGGAGGTTTCGAGAATGGTTTGAAAACCACTGGCTTAGGCCAAAATCTGCTACTTCCTATTGTTGAGATCTAGCCTCTGGATGTGTGTTCAAAACAGTCTTTACAAATATGAATATTTAATTCATGAAAATCTTTCGGGATTTTGTCTTTCAGATCAGCTGAAAGCATAGCAAAAATTGCTTTCCATTTCTCCAAGCTGAGACAGAGTTTAGATGGATTGTAACTGGAGGTTCCAAAAACATTTCAGACACAAGTATTGAGAGTTTCAGATATTCCCCCGGATATCTCGGGTTTTGGAAATAATCCCCTAACCTCTTTCATGATGTAATCCGCTATTTTCCTGACCTGCAACCTCTTTTTTTGTTTTTGTTTTTTTACTTTTTATTCCAACACATCGCAGAAGGTTTAGCAAGTGGCACTGTGGCTTAGTTGGTCAAAGCGCCTGTCTTGTAAACAGGAGATTCTGGGTTCGAATCCCAGCAGTGCCTGTGCCTTGGGATGTGGGCACCGCTCACCTACCCTTTTTACATACGTAAATCTTTGGATGCTGAACAGTGTGTATCTGCACAAAAAGTGGAAATCTAAGAAGTGATGTGCATGCAATAGCGTCTTAAAGCTTGGCTTTTTGTGGCTCTGTGGGGCAATGGATAGCGCATTGTACTTCTAAGTTGTGAATGGAGGTATTCAAAGGTTGTGGGTTCGAGTCCCACCAGAGTCGTGCATACCCTCTTTTGCTCAGATGTCTTTGTGTTGGACAAGCATACGCTTAAACCCTTGGATCCACAAACTACTTCTGAAGCATCCCCTTCCCGCTCTGCTTATTTCGCTTATTGCACACACCCAACTCGGATCATAGAGTACTCTACTAATTAGCTTAAGTCACCTATTTAAATAAGGGAGATAACAAGAATGGGTTGAAATCCAATGGCTCAGGCCAAAATCTGCAACTACCTATTGTTGGCCACCTAACTAGCAAAAGAAAAAAGACATGCTTTCCATTTCTCCTAGCTGAAACAGCGTTTAGATGTATCGTAACTGAGAGTTTCGATCCAAAATGAAATGGTTTGAGATATTCCCATGTCCCTGAACAGAAGCCTGCACACCTTTCAGGTTTTGGAAATAACCCTCTGACTTCAAAGGGACATATTCATGATGTAATCAGCTATTCTCCTGACGTGCTACCTCTTTTAGACTTTGTATACAAAAGCATCGAATCAGGGACAGCACCTGGCGCTGTGGCTTAGTTGGTCAAAGCGCCTGTCTAGTAAACAGGAGATCCAGGGTTCGAATCCCAGCAGTGCCTAATCTGTGGCTTCTAAGAGTAGTCGTTCAACCTTTTCAGATGTTAAAGTCTCGGCAGGAAAGACAATCTGGACCTCTCGGTTGCAAATGAAGGCTTTATAAAGGTTGTTGGTTTTTGGGTCCCACCTGAGTCACGAATGGTGTCCCTTTGCATAGACGTCTTTGCCAGACTGACATTTGCTTAAACCTGGGGTTTTCCAACTTTTTCAGGAGCCGACACAGCACATTTTTCTTGTTTTCCTTATTGGGCACACACAAGTCAGATCATTGAGTATGTTACTAATCAGTCAATTATTTGATTCACCTGTTTTAAATGAGAGAGAGATAATAAAAACATATATGTGGTGCAGATGCGCTTCAAGAATGGTTTGCAAGCCCCTGGCTTAGGGCCGAAATCTGCTACTACCTATTGATAAAGTCAAGCCTATGGATATTTGTACAAACAAAGTCTTTACATATATGAAGAATAATACATGGATATCTTTCTGGATTTTGCCCTTTCATATCAGAAGAAAGCTCAGGAAACATTTTAGGCATGAGTGTTTGAGAGTGTAGAGCCAAAATGAAATGAGTTCAGACATTCCCTTGAGGCCTGAAAGGCCATCATGTTTTGGAAACAATCCTCTTACCTCTAAGGGACCTCTTTCATAACGTAATCAGCTTTTTTCCTCATGTGCTACCTCTTTTAGACTTGTTTTATTGACAAATTTCACCGCACTTTTGTAACTGGCGCTGTGGCTTAGCTGGTCAAAGCGCCTGTATCGTAAACAGGAGATCCTGGGTTCAAATCCCAGCAGTGCCTATGCCACAGGATATGGGAGTGCTTAAACTTTTCACATATGAAAGTCTTTGCATGCCGAACAGTGTGTACCTGCACAAAATTGGAAAAACGAAGAAGCGCTGCGCATGCAATACTTCCTTGAAGTGGGTCATTTTATGGCTCTGTGGTGCAATTGATGGAGCTTTGGACTTCTAGGATGCGAATGGAGAAATTCCCTGGTTGTGGTTTTGAGTCCCACCAGAAGTGTGAATGGCCTCTTTTGCTCTGATGTCTCTGTGAGTCAGACATATGTTCAAAACTGGGGTCCACAAACTACTTCAGAAGCCTACCCCTCACATTCTGCTCATCTCCCTTATTGGACACAGCCAACTCGGATCACAGAGTACTCTAGTAATTAGCTCAATTAACCGTTTTGAAATAAGGAGGATAACGAAAATGTATAGCGTCTGGGAGGTTTCGAGAATGGTTTGAAAACCACTGGCTTAGGCCAAAATCTGCTACTTCCTATTGTTGAGATCTAGCCTCTGGATGTGTGTTCAAAACAGTCTTTACAAATATGAATATTTAATTCATGAAAATCTTTCGGGATTTTGTCTTTCAGATCAGCTGAAAGCATAGCAAAAATTACTTTCCATTTCTCCAAGCTGAGACAGAGTTTAGATGGATTGTAACTGGAGGTTCCAAAAACATTTCAGACACAAGTATTGAGAGTTTCAGATATTCCCTCGGATATCTCGGGTTTTGGAAATAATCCCCTAACCTCTTTCATGATGTAATCCGCTATTTTCCTGACCTGCAACCTCTTTTTTTTTTTTTTTTTTACTTTTTATTCCAACACATCGCAGAAGGTTTAGCAAGTGGCGCTGTGGCTTAGTTGGTCAAAGCGCCTGTCTTGTAAACAGGAGATTCTGGTCTCGAATCCCAGCAGTGCCTGTGCCGTGGCATGTGGGCACCGCTCACCTACCCTTTTTACATACGTAAATCTTTGGATGCTGAACAGTGTGTATCTGCACAAAAAGTGGAAATCTAAGAAATGATGTGCATGCAATAGCGTCTTAAAGCTTGGCTTTTTGTGGCTCTGTGGCGCAATGGATAGCGCATTGGACTTCTAGGTTGTGAATGGTGGTATTCAAAGGTTGTGGGTTCGAGTCCCACCAGAGTCGTGCATTCCCTCTTTTGCTCAGATGTCTTTGTGTTGGACAAGCATACGCTTAAACCCTTGGATCCACAAACTACTTCTGAAGCATCCCCTTCACGCTCTGCTTATTTCGCTTATTGCACACACCCAACTCGGATCATAGAGTACTCTACTAATTAGCTTAAGTCACCTATTTAAATAAGGGAGATAACAAGAATGGGTTGAAATCCAATGGCTCAGGCCAAAATCTGCAACTACCTATTGTTGGCCACCTACCTAGCAAAAGAAAAAAAAACATGCTTTCCATTTCTCCTAGCTGAAACAGCGTTTAGATGTATCGTAACTGAGAGTTTCGATCCAAAATGAAATGGTTTGAGATATTCCCATGTCCCTGAACAGAAGCCTGCACACCTTTCAGGTTTTGGAAATAACCCTCTGACTTCAAAGGGACATATTCATGATGTAATCAGCTATTCTCCTGACGTGCTACCTCTTTTAGACTTTGTATACAAAAGCATCGAATCAGGGACAGCACCTGGCGCTGTGGCTTAGTTGGTCAAAGCGCCTGTCTAGTAAACAGGAGATCCTGGGTTCGAATCCCAGCAGTGCCTAATCTGTGGCTTCTAAGAGTAGTCGTTCAACCTTTTCAGATGTTAAAGTCTCGGCAGGAAAGACAATCTGGACCTCTCGGTTGCAAATGAAGGCTTTATAAAGGTTGTTGGTTTTTGGGTCCCACCTGAGTCACGAATGGTGTCCCTTTGCATAGACGTCTTTGCCAGACTGACATTTGCTTAAACCTGGGGTTTTCCAACTTTTTCAGGAGCCGACACAGCACATTTTTCTTGTTTTCCTTATTGGGCACACACAAGTCAGATCATTGAGTACGTTACTAATCAGTCAATTATTTGATTCACCTGTTTTAAATGAGAGAGAGATAATAAAAACATATATGTGGTGCAGATGCGCTTCAAGAATGGTTTGCAAGCCCCTGGCTTAGGGCCGAAATCTGCTACTACCTATTGATAAAGTCAAGCCTATGGATATTTGTACAAACAAAGTCTTTACATATATGAAGAATAATACATGGATATCTTTCTGGATTTTGCCCTTTCATATCAGAAGAAAGCTCAGGAAACATTTTAGGCATGAGTGTTTGAGAGTGTAGAGCCAAAATGAAATGAGTTCAGACATTCCCTTGAGGCCTGAAAGGCCATCATGTTTTGGAAACAATCCTCTTACCTCTAAGGGACCTCTTTCATAACGTAATCAGCTTTTTTCCTCATGTGCTACCTCTTTTAGACTTGTTTTACCGACAAATTTCACCACACTTTTGTAACTGGCGCTGTGGCTTAGCTGGTCAAAACGCCTGTCTTGTAAACAGGAGATCCTGGGTTCAAATCCCAGCAGTGCCTATGCCACAGGATGTGGGAGTGCTTAAACTTTTCACATATGAAAGTCTTTGCATGCCGAACAGTGTGTACCTGCACAAAATTGGAAAAACGAAGAAGCGCTGCGCAGGCAATACTTCCTTGAAGTGGGTCAATTTATGGCTCTGTGGTGCAATTGATGGAGCTTTGGACTTCTACGATGCGAATGGAGAAATTCCCTGGTTGTGGTTTTGAGTCCCACCAGAAGTGTGAATGGCCTCTTTTGCTCTGATGTCTCTGTGTGTCAGACATATGTTCAAAACTGGGGTCCACAAACTACTTCAGAAGCCTACCCCTCACATTCTGCTCACCTCTCTTATTGGACACAGCCAACTCGGATCACAGAGTACTCTAGTAATTAGCTCAATTCACCGTTTTGAAATAAGGAGGATAACGAAAATGTATAGCGTCTGGGAGGTTTCGAGAATGCTTTGAAAACCACTGGCTTAGGCCAAAATCTGCTGCTTCCTATTGTTGAGATCTAGCCTCTGGATGTGTGTTCAAAACAGTCTTTACAAATATGAATAATTAATTCATGAAAATCTTTCGGGATTTTGTCTTTCAGATCAGCTGAAAGCATAGCAAAAATTGCTTTCCATTTCTCCAAGCTGAGACAGAGTTTAGATGGATTGTAACTGGAGGTTCCAAAAACATTTCAGACACAAGTATTGAGAGTTTCAGATATTCCCCCGGATATCTCGGGTTTTGGAAATAATCCCCTAACCTCTTTCATGATGTAATCCGCTATTTTCCTGACCTGCAACCTCTTTTTTTGTTTTTGTTTTTTTACCTTTTATTCCAACACATCGCAGAAGGTTTAGCAAGTGGCGCTGTGGCTTAGTTGGTCAAAGCGCCTGTCTTGTAAACAGGAGATTCTGGGTTCGAATCCCAGCAGTGCCTGTGCCGTGGGATGTGGGAACCGCTCACCTACTCTTTTTACATACGTAAATCTTTGGATGCTGAACAGTGTGTATCTGCACAAAAAGTGGAAATCTAAAAAGTGATGTGCATGCAATAGCATCTTAAAGCTTGGCTTTTTGTGGCTCTTTGGCGCAATGGATAGCGCATTGGACTTCTAGGTTGTGGGTTCGAGTCCCACCAGAGTCGTGCATACCCTCTTTTGCTTAGATGTGGAGGTATTCAAATGGAGGTATTCAAAGGTTGTGGGTTCGAGTCCCACCAGAGTCGTGCATACCCTCTTTTGCTTAGATGTCTTTGTGTTGGACAAGCATACGCTTAAACCCTTGGATCCACAAACTACTTCTGAAGCATCCCCTTCACGCTCTGCTTATTTCGCTTATTGCACACACCCAACTCGGATCATAGAGTACTCTACTAATTAGCTTAAGTCACCTATTTAAATAAGGGAGATAACAAGAATGGGTTGAAATCCAATGGCTCAGGCCAAAATCTGCAACTACCTATTGTTGGCCACCTACCTAGCAAAAGAAAAAAAAACATGCTTTCCATTTCTCCTAGCTGAAACAGCGTTTAGATGTATCGTAACTGAGAGTTTCGATCCAAAATGAAATGGTTTGAGATATTCCCATGTCCCTGAACAGAAGCCTGCACACCTTTCAGGTTTTGGAAATAACCCTCTAACTTCAAAGGGACATATTCATGATGTAATCAGCTATTCTCCTGACGTGCTACCTCTTTTAGACTTTGTATACAAAAGCATCGAATCAGGGACAGCACCTGGCACTGTGGCTTAGTTGGTCAAAGTGCCTGTCTAGTAAACAGGAGATCCTGGGTTCGAATCCCAGCAGTGCCTAATCTGTGGCTTCTAAGAGTAGTCGTTCAACCTTTTCAGATGTTAAAGTCTCGGCAGGAAAGACAATCTGGACCTCTCGGTTGCAAATGAAGGCTTTATAAAGGTTGTTGGTTTTTGGGTCCCACCTGAGTCACGAATGGTGTCCCTTTGCATAGACGTCTTTGCCAGACTGACATTTGCTTAAACCTGGGGTTTTCCAACTTTTTCAGGAGCCGACACAGCACATTTTTCTTGTTTTCCTTATTGGGCACACACAAGTCAGATCATTGAGTACGTTACTAATCAGTCAATTATTTGATTCACCTGTTTTAAATGAGAGAGAGATAATAAAAACATATATGTGGTGTAGATGCGCTTCAAGAATGGTTTGCAAGCCCCTGGCTTAGGGCCGAAATCTGCTACTACCTATTGATAAAGTCAAGCCTATGGATATTTGTACAAACAAAGTCTTTACATATATGAAGAATAATACATGGATATCTTTCTGGATTTTGCCCTTTCATATCAGAAGAAAGCACAGGAAACATTTTAGGCATGAGTGTTGAGAGTGTAGAGCCAAAATGAAATGAGTTCAGACATTCCCTTGAGGCCTGAAAGGCCATCATGTTTTGGAAACAATCCTCTTACCTCTAAGGGACCTCTTTCATAACGTAATCAGCTTTTTTCCTCATGTGCTACCTCTTTTAGACTTGTTTTACTGACAAATTTCACCGCACTTTTGTAACTGGCGCTGTGGCTTAGCTGGTCAAAGCGCCTGTCTCGTAAACAGGAGAACCTGGGTTCAAATCCCAGCAGTGCCTATGCCACAGGATATGGGAGTGCTTAAACTTTTCACATATGAAAGTCTTTGCATGCCGAACAGTGTGTACCTGCACAAAATTGGAAAAACGAAGAAGCGCTGCGCATGCAATACTTCCTTGAAGTGGGTCATTTTATGGCTCTGTGGTGCAATTGATGGAGCTTTGGACTTCTAGGATGCGAATGGAGAAATTCCCTGGTTGTGGTTTTGAGTCCCACCAGAAGTGTGAATGGCTTCTTTTGCTCTGATGTCTCTGTGAGTCAGACATATGTTCAAAACTGGGGTCCACAAACTACTTCAGAAGCCTACCCCTCACATTCTGCTCATCTCCCTTATTGGACACAGCCAACTCGGATCACAGAGAGTACTTAGTAATTAGCTCAATTCACCGTTTTGAAATAAGGAGGATAACGAAAATGTATAGCGTCTGGGAGGTTTCGAGAATGGTTTGAAAACCACTGGCTTAGGCCAAAATCTGCTACTTCCTATTGTTTAGATCTAGCCTCTGGATGTGTGTTCAAAACAGTCTTTACAAATATGAATATTTAATTCATGAAAATCTTTCGGGATTTTGTCTTTCAGATCAGCTGAAAGCATAGCAAAAATTGCTTTCCATTTCTCCAAGCTGAGACAGAGTTTAGATGGATTGTAACTGGAGGTTCCAAAAACATTTCAGACACAAGTATTGAGAGTTTCAGATATTCCCCCGGATATCTCGGGTTTTGGAAATAATCCCCTAACCTCTTTCATGATGTAATCCGCTATTTTCCTGACCTGCAACCTCTTTTTTTGTTTTTGTTTTTTTTACTTTTTATTCCAACACATCGCAGAAGGTTTAGCAAGTGGCACTGTGGCTTAGTTGGTCAAAGCGCCTGTCTTGTAAACAGGAGATTCTGGGTTCGAATCCCAGCAGTGCCTGTGCCTTGGGATGTGGGCACCGCTCACCTACCCTTTTTACATACGTAAATCTTTGGATGCTGAACAGTGTGTATCTGCACAAAAAGTGGAAATCTAAGAAGTGATGTGCATGCAATAGCGTCTTAAAGCTTGGCTTTTTGAGGCTCTGTGGCGCAATGGATAGCGCATTGTACTTCTAAGTTGTGAATGGAGGTATTCAAAGGTTGTGGGTTCGAGTCCCACCAGAGTCGTGCATACCCTCTTTTGCTCAGATGTCTTTGTGTTGGACAAGCATACGCTTAAACCCTTGGATCCACAAACTACTTCTGAAGCATCCCCTTCCCGCTCTGCTTATTTCGCTTATTGCACACACCCAACTCGGATCATAGAGTACTCTACTAATTAGCTTAAGTCACCTATTTAAATAAGGGAGATAACAAGAATGGGTTGAAATCCAATGGCTCAGGCCAAAATCTGCAACTACCTATTGTTGGCCACCTAACTAGCAAAAGAAAAAAGACATGCTTTCCATTTCTCCTAGCTGAAACAGCGTTTAGATGTATCGTAACTGAGAGTTTCGATCCAAAATGAAATGGTTTGAGATATTCCCATGTCCCTGAACAGAAGCCTGCACACCTTTCAGGTTTTGGAAATAACCCTCTGACTTCAAAGGGACATATTCATGATGTAATCAGCTATTCTCCTGACGTGCTACCTCTTTTAGACTTTGTATACAAAAGCATCGAATCAGGGACAGCACCTGGCGCTGTGGCTTAGTTGGTCAAAGCGCCTGTCTAGTAAACAGGAGATCCTGGGTTCGAATCCCAGCAGTGCCTAATCTGTGGCTTCTAAGAGTAGTCGTTCAACCTTTTCAGATGTTAAAGTCTTGGCAGGAAAGACAATCTGGACCTCTCGGTTGCAAATGAAGGCTTTATAAAGGTTGTTGGTTTTTGGGTCCCACCTGAGTCACGAATGGTGTCCCTTTGCATAGACGTCTTTGCCAGACTGACATTTGCTTAAACCTGGGGTTTTCCAACTTTTTCAGGAGCCGACACAGCACATTTTTCTTGTTTTCCTTATTGGGCACACACAAGTCAGATCATTGAGTACGTTACTAATCAGTCAATTATTTGATTCACCTGTTTTAAATGAGAGAGAGATAATAAAAACATATATGTGGTGCAGATGCGCTTCAAGAATGGTTTGCAAGCCCCTGGCTTAGGGCCGAAATCTGCTACTACCTATTGATAAAGTCAAGCCTATGGATATTTGTACAAACAAAGTCTTTACATATATGAAGAATAATACATGGATATCTTTCTGGATTTTGCCCTTTCATATCAGAAGAAAGCTCAGGAAACATTTTAGGCATGAGTGTTTGAGAGTGTAGAGCCAAAATGAAATGAGTTCAGACATTCCCTTGAGGCCTGAAAGGCCATCATGTTTTGGAAACAATCCTCTTACCTCTAAGGGACCTCTTTCATAACGTAATCAGCTTTTTTCCTCATGTGCTACCTCTTTTAGACTTGTTTTATTGACAAATTTCACCGCACTTTTGTAACTGGCGCTGTGGCTTAGCTGGTCAAAGCGCCTGTATCGTAAACAGGAGATCCTGGGTTCAAATCCCAGCAGTGCCTATGCCACAGGATATGGGAGTGCTTAAACTTTTCACATATGAAAGTCTTTGCATGCCGAACAGTGTGTACCTGCACAAAATTGGAAAAACGAAGAAGCGCTGCGCATGCAATACTTCCTTGAAGTGGGTCATTTTATGGCTCTGTGGTGCAATTGATGGAGCTTTGGACTTCTAGGATGCGAATGGAGAAATTCCCTGGTTGTGGTTTTGAGTCCCACCAGAAGTGTGAATGGCCTCTTTTGCTCTGATGTCTCTGTGAGTCAGACATATGTTCAAAACTGGGGTCCACAAACTACTTCAGAAGCCTACCCCTCACATTCTGCTCATCTCCCTTATTGGACACAGCCAACTCGGATCACAGAGTACTCTAGTAATTAGCTCAATTAACCGTTTTGAAATAAGGAGGATAACGAAAATGTATAGCGTCTGGGAGGTTTCGAGAATGGTTTGAAAACCACTGGCTTAGGCCAAAATCTGCTACTTCCTATTGTTGAGATCTAGCCTCTGGATGTGTGTTCAAAACAGTCTTTACAAATATGAATATTTAATTCATGAAAATCTTTCGGGATTTTGTCTTTCAGATCAGCTGAAAGCATAGCAAAAATTACTTTCCATTTCTCCAAGCTGAGACAGAGTTTAGATGGATTGTAACTGGAGATTCCAAAAACATTTCAGACACAAGTATTGAGAGTTTCAGATATTCCCTCGGATATCTCGGGTTTTGGAAATAATCCCCTAACCTCTTTCATGATGTAATCCGCTATTTTCCTGACCTGCAACCTCTTTTTTTTTTTTTTTTTTACTTTTTATTCCAACACATCGCAGAAGGTTTAGCAAGTGGCGCTGTGGCTTAGTTGGTAAAAGCGCCTGCCTTGTAAACAGGAGATTCTGGGCTCGAATCCCAGCAGTGCCTGTGCCGTGGCATGTGGGCACCGCTCACCTACCCTTTTTACATACGTAAATCTTTGGATGCTGAACAGTGTGTATCTGCACAAAAAGTGGAAATCTAAGAAGTGATGTGCATGCAATAGCGTCTTAAAGCTTGGCTTTTTGTGGCTCTGTGGCGCAATGGATAGCGCATTGGACTTCTAGGTTGTGAATGGAGGTATTCAAAGGTTGTGGGTTCGAGTCCCACCAGAGTCGTGCATTCCCTCTTTTGCTCAGATGTCTTTGTGTTGGACAATGTAGCCATGGTCAGATCTGCCATTTTTCCTAAACTGCTGGTTTTGCATTCTTTTAATTCAGAGACTCTGACAAAAGTAAAGGGCATGGGACTTGATTGAATTACTGACTCTGATTCACTTCACGGGCGTTTGCCACGAATGGTTAAACAAAGAAATGCATTGCTTATCACATATGACACAGACATGTGACCAAAGGGCCCATCTTGGAATCAGAATCACGTGGAAGAACCCCTCCGAAGGTGACAAGACAAACATTGTCCATTTAGATAAGCGCACACACGTGGAATCCCCCTTGGGGTTTTTCGCTTACACACACAGAAGAGAATTGTAAGATTAGACAACTGGCCATTGTAGCAGTTGCTTAAACTCATCAAATTCGAAGCACACACGCTCACACGGGACTGGTCGCGAGTTCACCGCGTGACCAACGCTGGTTGAATTTCTGAACACCCATTTACACACACGAAATACTCTGAACACATGGGATCAAAAAATCCCCTTTTGTAAATGTATAATGTTTTGTGGTTGTGTTTTCATGATTCCCTGATGACAAAACTGGTATAACTGTAAGCTGTTATGATATGTGACCAATTTAACATCCGTTTTAATCACGAAAATCATGTATCTGCATTTCACTAAGCCCTAGGAATGCCGAATTTGGTATGGTTGTAATCAGAATAATCAAAGAAGATTGAATCATCAACCCAAAATGTAATATGATGCATGCTTTTATTAATACTAGTTTAGAAGTGGGTTTCGAACAAGTTTATCCCCTATGCACATGATCCGTAAGGCGTGAATCACGAGGTCTGACGACCCGCCTTCCTGCAACACGATTGGATCAAACACGTGAGGAAGGCGTGTCCCTCGCTCCTTCAAAATAGACCGCCACCTTATCCTCTGGGCAGTTTCCTACGCCAGAGAGAGATGCCTAAACTTTCCTGCTAAACTCCAGCCGGAGTTTTCCTTCTTCGTCGTTTTTCTACTTTGTTTTAAATCTAAGTTGCTTTCTTTCGATCTACCTCAGTTGATAGTTCGGTTTCATTCAAGAACGAAACAAGTTTAAGATTAATCGCCTCTCGTACGGGCCGCAGCTGAAGCAATCGCAAACATCTGCCTCCTACCGGAAGACGTGCCAGACAACTCCAACCACGCTGCCTTTGTAACACAACTCAACACAAAGGGACCGTGTTTAAATCAAGTAACGTACAAATCTCAATTAAGTGCTGCTTAAAGTTGTCTCGATTAATATTGGAATCCTTTGGGTCTCTGTTGAACTGTTTTGAACTGTCTTTTTCTCTCTCTCTCTCTCCCTCTCTCTCTCTCTCTCTCTCTCTCTCTCTCTCACCTCCCTCTCACTCTAACTGTCTCCTTTTAAATACGTCATATTGCAATCCTGTATTAATTGTTTGTTTTGATATGCATATTATTTACTCCTGCGTGATTTTTAGTAGTCTATATAACCCTTAGTATTGTGTTATTAAAATTCCATAATCCTTTGAATCGAATCTGTCTCATTGTCCCATGATTGAAGTCTCTGTAATATGTCAAAGATCTGTAAGTTACCAAAGCTCTACCTCGGTTAACTATTGTAAACATCTGAAAGTGCCGTATACGAGCAGATACTTCCGTGTGGCCAGCGGAAAATATTCACTCGGTATACAGGCAGGTAATCTTGTGATATAAGGAAGTTTTCATCTCCGATTCGCAGGACGAACCAGGATGCATGACAAACTAATTTGGAATCACATGTAAATTGACCCTGACAATTAATCTGACTTAACCAAACCAAATATCAATAATTACTACGATCAATCGTGTTAATTATTCATATATGGTAATGTTTAGTCCATTCCCTATTTGGGATAATTTAATTTATGTATGCGATTACATATTCATTATCTAATGAATAATATTCCCCATTTGAGTTAAATAATTTCCCCAAAACAGACTCATTTTCGCTACAACAAGCATACGCTTAAACCCTTGGATCCACAAACTACTTCTGAAGCATCCCCTTCACGCTCTGCTTATTTCGCTTATTGCACACACCCAACTCGGATCATAGAGTACTCTACTAATTAGCTTAAGTCACCTATTTCAATAAGGGAGATAACAAGAATGGGTTGAAATCCAATGGCTCAGGCCAAAATCTGCAACTACCTATTGTTGGCCACCTACCTAGCAAAAGAAAAAAAAACATGCTTTCCATTTCTCCTAGCTGAAACAGCGTTTAGATCAGAGTATGTGAGCGGAGTGGAGCGGCAACAATGTTCCCTCCGCGCTCCAAGCATTTAATAATCACTCCGCTCCGGGTTCACCATTTACCGCTCCCGCTCCACTCCTCGCTCACTGATATCAGAAACACCGCTCCGTCTTCGCTCCCCGAGGAAATTGCGAATAACTATTTAAGTATGCTTTGAAATCTCACAAAATTTCTCTTCATCGTAATATATAGGCATATTATTATTTGTTTTTTTTTTAAACATCATTAGGAGAATAGTTTCAATGTGGTTTATTGGATGTGCGAACTTTTCCTATGACTTATTACATTATCAGCATTATAAGTTAAATATCATTGCTGCTTTTTGCAGAGCATATTTTGTTCGGAAAGATGAAAATAACGTTTTCATCAGTTATCTACGTACGGGTCACTACATTTCTTACAGTTTTCTGCTCGTTCGAAATCAAACCGACAGCACTGTAAGATTACATTTTTTGAATGCAATGCATTGAGACGCAATCGTGAGAAAGCGATTGCGTGTGTGAATAAGTGTTACCTGTTTAAAATGTTCTTTCACCCGATCCAGCTCGATCTCATGAAAGTGCGTCACACATTTTATTTCGCGTACCATTTATATGCCAAAAACTTGTTTTTGCTTGCATAGCCTAAGCTTAGGATACGCAGTTTTCGCGTGCATATGATACGCACTTTATGGCGTGCACGCACTTCACACACCTAATCATAACCAAGGCAAGGGGTTTAGTGCATTTCATTTGCACGCAAAAAAATTTTGTATGTATAAATGGCACAAAAAATAAAATGTGTGCTATAGATACGCACTTTCATGAGATAGTGTTGCCCGATCATATTCAGTAGGCTTGAGAAATAACCTCCCGCAGCCACTCATGTCCGTCGGCGTCATCATTCACATCCTTCAAATTTTTTTCTGATTTGAGTGATCCATCTCTGTACCATGCTAGAGTAATGTGTTTAACGTGTGAATCCTTACTAAAAATGCAGTTCTATCATGAGCCGTTGGCATGAATTGTACTCGTGATGGAGCGGTAGTGGAGCGCTCTCGGAGCGAGTGAAAACCACGACGCTCCGACTTTAAAAAAATCCGCTCCGCACTCCATTCAAAATCACACCGCTCCACTCCTCGCTCCGCTCCCGCTCCACTCCGCTCACATACTCTGGTTTAGATGTATCGTAACTGAGAGTTTCGATCCAAAATGAAATGGTTTGAGATATTCCCATGTCCCTGAACAGAAGCCTGCACACCTTTCAGGTTTTGGAAATAACCCTCTAACTTCAAAGGGACATTTTCATGATGTAATCAGCTATTCTCCTGACGTGCTACCTCTTTTAGACTTTGTATACAAAAGCATAGAACCAGGGACAGCACCTGGCGCTGTGGCTTAGTTGGTCAAAGCGCCTGTCTAGTAAACAGGAGATCCTGGGTTCGAATCCCAGCAGTGCCTAATCTATGGCTTCTAAGAGTAGTCGTTCAACCATTTCAGATGTTAAAGTCTCGGCAGGAAAGACAATCTGGACCTCTCGGTTGCAAATGAAGGCTTTATAAAGGTTGTTGGTTTTTGGGTCCCACCTGAGTCACGAATGCTGTCCCTTTGCATAGACGTCTTTGCCAGACTGACATTTGCTTAAACCTGGGGTTTTCCAACTTTTTCAGGAGCCGACACAGCACATTTTTCTTGTTTTCCTTATTGGGCACACACAAGTCAGATCATTGAGTACGTTACTAATCAGTCAATTATTTGATTCACCTGTTTTAAATGAGAGAGAGATAATAAAAACATATATGTGGTGCAGATGCGCTTCAAGAATGGTTTGCAAGCCCCTGGCTTAGGGCCGAAATCTGCTACTACCTATTGATAAAGTCAAGGCTATGGATATTTGTACAAACAAAGTCTTTACATATATGAAGAATAATACATGGATATCTTTCTGGATTTTGCCCTTTCATATCAGAAGAAAGCTCAGGAAACATTTTAGGCATGAGTGTTGAGAGTGTAGAGCCAAAATGAAATGAGTTCAGACATTCCCTTGAGGCCTGAAAGGCCATCATGTTTTGGAAACAATCCTCTTACCTCTAAGGGACCTCTTTCATAACGTAATCAGCTTTTTTCCTCATGTGCTACCTCTTTTAGACTTGTTTTACTGACAAATTTCACCGCACTTTTGTAACTGGCGCTGTGGCTTAGCTGGTCAAAGCGCCTGTCTCGTAAACAGGAGAACCTGGGTTCAAATCCCAGCAGTGCCTATGCCACAGGATATGGGAGTGCTTAAACTTTTCACATATGAAAGTCTTTGCATGCCGAACAGTGTGTACCTGCACAAAATTGGAAAAACGAAGAAGCGCTGCGCATGCAATACTTCCTTGAAGTGGGTCATTTTATGGCTCTGTGGTGCAATTGATGGAGCTTTGGACTTCTAGGATGCGAATGGAGAAATTCCCTGGTTGTGGTTTTGAGTCCCACCAGAAGTGTGAATGGCCTCTTTTGCTCTGATGTCTCTGTGAGTCAGACATATGTTCAAAACTGGGGTCCACAAACTACTTCAGAAGCCTACCCCTCACATTCTGCTCATCTCCCTTATTGGACACAGCCAACTCGGATCACAGAGTACTCTAGTAATTAGCTCAATTCACCGTTTTGAAATAAGGAGGATAACGAAAATGTATAGCGTCTGGGAGGTTTCGAGAATGGTTTGAAAACCACTGGCTTAGGCCAAAATCTGCTACTTCCTATTGTTGAGATCTAGCCTCTGGATGTGTGTTCAAAACAGTCTTTACAAATATGAATATTTAATTCATGAAAATCTTTCGGGATTTTGTCTTTCAGATCAGCTGAAAGCATAGCAAAAATTGCTTTCCATTTCTCCAAGCTGAGACAGAGTTTAGATGGATTGTAACTGGAGGTTCCAAAAACATTTCAGACACAAGTATTGAGAGTTTCAGATATTCCCTCGGATATCTCGGGTTTTGGAAATAATCCCCTAACCTCTTTCATGATGTAATCCGCTATTTTCCTGACCTGCAACCTCTTTTTTTGTTTTTGTTTTTTTACTTTTTATTCCAACACATCGCAGAAGGTTTAGCAAGTGGCACTGTGGCTTAGTTGGTCAAAGCGCCTGTCTTGTAAACAGGAGATTCTGGGTTCGAATCCCAGCAGTGCCTGTGCCTTGGGATGTGTGCACCGCTCACCTACCCTTTTTACATACGTAAATCTTTGGATGCTGAACAGTGTGTATCTGCACAAAAAGTGGAAATCTAAGAAGTGATGTGCATGCAATAGCGTCTTAAAGCTTGGCTTTTTGTGGCTCTGTGGCGCAATGGATAGCGCATTGTACTTCTAAGTTGTGAATGGAGGTATTCAAAGGTTGTGGGTTCGAGTCCCACCAGAGTCGTGCATACCCTCTTTTGCTCAGATGTCTTTGTGTTGGACAAGCATACGCTTAAACCCTTGGATCCACAAACTACTTCTGAAGCATCCCCTTCCCGCTCTGCTTATTTCGCTTATTGCACACACCCAACTCGGATCATAGAGTACTCTACTAATTAGCTTAAGTCACCTATTTAAATAAGGGAGATAACAAGAATGGGTTGAAATCCAATGGCTCAGGCCAAAATCTGCAACTACCTATTGTTGGCCACCTAACTAGCAAAAGAAAAAAGACATGCTTTCCATTTCTCCTAGCTGAAACAGCGTTTAGATGTATCGTAACTGAGAGTTTCGATCCAAAATGAAATGGTTTGAGATATTCCCATGTCCCTGAACAGAAGCCTGCACACCTTTCAGGTTTTGGAAATAACCCTCTGACTTCAAAGGGACATATTCATGATGTAATCAGCTATTCTCCTGACGTGCTACCTCTTTTAGACTTTGTATACAAAAGCATCGAATCAGGGACAGCACCTGGCGCTGTGGCTTAGTTGGTCAAAGCGCCTGTCTAGTAAACAGGAGATCCTGGGTTCGAATCCCAGCAGTGCCTAATCTGTGGCTTCTAAGAGTAGTCGTTCAACCTTTTCAGATGTTAAAGTCTTGGCAGGAAAGACAATCTGGACCTCTCGGTTGCAAATGAAGGCTTTATAAAGGTTGTTGGTTTTTGGGTCCCACCTGAGTCACGAATGGTGTCCCTTTGCATAGACGTCTTTGCCAGACTGACATTTGCTTAAACCTGGGGTTTTCCAACTTTTTCAGGAGCCGACACAGCACATTTTTCTTGTTTTCCTTATTGGGCACACACAAGTCAGATCATTGAGTACGTTACTAATCAGTCAATTATTTGATTCACCTGTTTTAAATGAGAGAGAGATAATAAAAACATATATGTGGTGCAGATGCGCTTCAAGAATGGTTTGCAAGCCCCTGGCTTAGGGCCGAAATCTGCTACTACCTATTGATAAAGTCAAGCCTATGGATATTTGTACAAACAAAGTCTTTACATATATGAAGAATAATACATGGATATCTTTCTGGATTTTGCCCTTTCATATCAGAAGAAAGCTCAGGAAACATTTTAGGCATGAGTGTTTGAGAGTGTAGAGCCAAAATGAAATGAGTTCAGACATTCCCTTGAGGCCTGAAAGGCCATCATGTTTTGGAAACAATCCTCTTACCTCTAAGGGACCTCTTTCATAACGTAATCAGCTTTTTTCCTCATGTGCTACCTCTTTTAGACTTGTTTTATTGACAAATTTCACCGCACTTTTGTAACTGGCGCTGTGGCTTAGCTGGTCAAAGCGCCTGTATCGTAAACAGGAGATCCTGGGTTCAAATCCCAGCAGTGCCTATGCCACAGGATATGGGAGTGCTTAAACTTTTCACATATGAAAGTCTTTGCATGCCGAACAGTGTGTACCTGCACAAAATTGGAAAAACGAAGAAGCGCTGCGCATGCAATACTTCCTTGAAGTGGGTCATTTTATGGCTCTGTGGTGCAATTGATGGAGCTTTGGACTTCTAGGATGCGAATGGAGAAATTCCCTGGTTGTGGTTTTGAGTCCCACCAGAAGTGTGAATGGCCTCTTTTGCTCTGATGTCTCTGTGAGTCAGACATATGTTCAAAACTGGGGTCCACAAACTACTTCAGAAGCCTACCCCTCACATTCTGCTCATCTCCCTTATTGGACACAGCCAACTCGGATCACAGAGTACTCTAGTAATTAGCTCAATTAACCGTTTTGAAATAAGGAGGATAACGAAAATGTATAGCGTCTGGGAGGTTTCGAGAATGGTTTGAAAACCACTGGCTTAGGCCAAAATCTGCTACTTCCTATTGTTGAGATCTAGCCTCTGGATGTGTGTTCAAAACAGTCTTTACAAATATGAATATTTAATTCATGAAAATCTTTCGGGATTTTGTCTTTCAGATCAGCTGAAAGCATAGCAAAAATTACTTTCCATTTCTCCAAGCTGAGACAGAGTTTAGATGGATTGTAACTGGAGATTCCAAAAACATTTCAGACACAAGTATTGAGAGTTTCAGATATTCCCTCGGATATCTCGGGTTTTGGAAATAATCCCCTAACCTCTTTCATGATGTAATCCGCTATTTTCCTGACCTGCAACCTCTTTTTTTTTTTTTTTTTTACTTTTTATTCCAACACATCGCAGAAGGTTTAGCAAGTGGCGCTGTGGCTTAGTTGGTAAAAGCGCCTGCCTTGTAAACAGGAGATTCTGGGCTCGAATCCCAGCAGTGCCTGTGCCGTGGCATGTGGGCACCGCTCACCTACCCTTTTTACATACGTAAATCTTTGGATGCTGAACAGTGTGTATCTGCACAAAAAGTGGAAATCTAAGAAGTGATGTGCATGCAATAGCGTCTTAAAGCTTGGCTTTTTGTGGCTCTGTGGCGCAATGGATAGCGCATTGGACTTCTAGGTTGTGAATGGAGGTATTCAAAGGTTGTGGGTTCGAGTCCCACCAGAGTCGTGCATTCCCTCTTTTGCTCAGATGTCTTTGTGTTGGACAATGTAGCCATGGTCAGATCTGCCATTTTTCCTAAACTGCTGGTTTTGCATTCTTTTAATTCAGAGACTCTGACAAAAGTAAAGGGCATGGGACTTGATTGAATTACTGACTCTGATTCACTTCACGGGCGTTTGCCACGAATGGTTAAACAAAGAAATGCATTGCTTATCACATATGACACAGACATGTGACCAAAGGGCCCATCTTGGAATCAGAATCACGTGGAAGAACCCCTCCGAAGGTGACAAGACAAACATTGTCCATTTAGATAAGCGCACACACGTGGAATCCCCCTTGGGGTTTTTCGCTTACACACACAGAAGAGAATTGTAAGATTAGACAACTGGCCATTGTAGCAGTTGCTTAAACTCATCAAATTCGAAGCACACACGCTCACACGGGACTGGTCGCGAGTTCACCGCGTGACCAACGCTGGTTGAATTTCTGAACACCCATTTACACACACGAAATACTCTGAACACATGGGATCAAAAAATCCCCTTTTGTAAATGTATAATGTTTTGTGGTTGTGTTTTCATGATTCCCTGATGACAAAACTGGTATAACTGTAAGCTGTTATGATATGTGACCAATTTAACATCCGTTTTAATCACGAAAATCATGTATCTGCATTTCACTAAGCCCTAGGAATGCCGAATTTGGTATGGTTGTAATCAGAATAATCAAAGAAGATTGAATCATCAACCCAAAATGTAATATGATGCATGCTTTTATTAATACTAGTTTAGAAGTGGGTTTCGAACAAGTTTATCCCCTATGCACATGATCCGTAAGGCGTGAATCACGAGGTCTGACGACCCGCCTTCCTGCAACACGATTGGATCAAACACGTGAGGAAGGCGTGTCCCTCGCTCCTTCAAAATAGACCGCCACCTTATCCTCTGGGCAGTTTCCTACGCCAGAGAGAGATGCCTAAACTTTCCTGCTAAACTCCAGCCGGAGTTTTCCTTCTTCGTCGTTTTTCTACTTTGTTTTAAATCTAAGTTGCTTTCTTTCGATCTACCTCAGTTGATAGTTCGGTTTCATTCAAGAACGAAACAAGTTTAAGATTAATCGCCTCTCGTACGGGCCGCAGCTGAAGCAATCGCAAACATCTGCCTCCTACCGGAAGACGTGCCAGACAACTCCAACCACGCTGCCTTTGTAACACAACTCAACACAAAGGGACCGTGTTTAAATCAAGTAACGTACAAATCTCAATTAAGTGCTGCTTAAAGTTGTCTCGATTAATATTGGAATCCTTTGGGTCTCTGTTGAACTGTTTTGAACTGTCTTTTTCTCTCTCTCTCTCTCCCTCTCTCTCTCTCTCTCTCTCTCTCACCTCCCTCTCACTCTAACTGTCTCCTTTTAAATACGTCATATTGCAATCCTGTATTAATTGTTTGTTTTGATATGCATATTATTTACTCCTGCGTGATTTTTAGTAGTCTATATAACCCTTAGTATTGTGTTATTAAAATTCCATAATCCTTTGAATCGAATCTGTCTCATTGTCCCATGATTGAAGTCTCTGTAATATGTCAAAGATCTGTAAGTTACCAAAGCTCTACCTCGGTTAACTATTGTAAACATCTGAAAGTGCCGTATACGAGCAGATACTTCCGTGTGGCCAGCGGAAAATATTCACTCGGTATACAGGCAGGTAATCTTGTGATATAAGGAAGTTTTCATCTCCGATTCGCAGGACGAACCAGGATGCATGACAAACTAATTTGGAATCACATGTAAATTGACCCTGACAATTAATCTGACTTAACCAAACCAAATATCAATAATTACTACGATCAATCGTGTTAATTATTCATATATGGTAATGTTTAGTCCATTCCCTATTTGGGATAATTTAATTTATGTATGCGATTACATATTCATTATCTAATGAATAATATTCCCCATTTGAGTTAAATAATTTCCCCAAAACAGACTCATTTTCGCTACAACAAGCATACGCTTAAACCCTTGGATCCACAAACTACTTCTGAAGCATCCCCTTCACGCTCTGCTTATTTCGCTTATTGCACACACCCAACTCGGATCATAGAGTACTCTACTAATTAGCTTAAGTCACCTATTTCAATAAGGGAGATAACAAGAATGGGTTGAAATCCAATGGCTCAGGCCAAAATCTGCAACTACCTATTGTTGGCCACCTACCTAGCAAAAGAAAAAAAAACATGCTTTCCATTTCTCCTAGCTGAAACAGCGTTTAGATCAGAGTATGTGAGCGGAGTGGAGCGGCAACAATGTTCCCTCCGCGCTCCAAGCATTTAATAATCACTCCGCTCCGGGTTCACCATTTACCGCTCCCGCTCCACTCCTCGCTCACTGATATCAGAAACACCGCTCCGTCTTCGCTCCCCGAGGAAATTGCGAATAACTATTTAAGTATGCTTTGAAATCTCACAAAATTTCTCTTCATCGTAATATATAGGCATATTATTATTTGTTTTTTTTTTAAACATCATTAGGAGAATAGTTTCAATGTGGTTTATTGGATGTGCGAACTTTTCCTATGACTTATTACATTATCAGCATTATAAGTTAAATATCATTGCTGCTTTTTGCAGAGCATATTTTGTTCGGAAAGATGAAAATAACGTTTTCATCAGTTATCTACGTACGGGTCACTACATTTCTTACAGTTTTCTGCTCGTTCGAAATCAAACCGACAGCACTGTAAGATTACATTTTTTGAATGCAATGCATTGAGACGCAATCGTGAGAAAGCGATTGCGTGTGTGAATAAGTGTTACCTGTTTAAAATGTTCTTTCACCCGATCCAGCTCGATCTCATGAAAGTGCGTCACACATTTTATTTCGCGTACCATTTATATGCCAAAAACTTGTTTTTGCTTGCATAGCCTAAGCTTAGGATACGCAGTTTTCGCGTGCATATGATACGCACTTTATGGCGTGCACGCACTTCACACACCTAATCATAACCAAGGCAAGGGGTTTAGTGCATTTCATTTGCACGCAAAAAAATTTTGTATGTATAAATGGCACAAAAAATAAAATGTGTGCTATAGATACGCACTTTCATGAGATAGTGTTGCCCGATCATATTCAGTAGGCTTGAGAAATAACCTCCCGCAGCCACTCATGTCCGTCGGCGTCATCATTCACATCCTTCAAATTTTTTTCTGATTTGAGTGATCCATCTCTGTACCATGCTAGAGTAATGTGTTTAACGTGTGAATCCTTACTAAAAATGCAGTTCTATCATGAGCCGTTGGCATGAATTGTACTCGTGATGGAGCGGTAGTGGAGCGCTCTCGGAGCGAGTGAAAACCACGACGCTCCGACTTTAAAAAAATCCGCTCCGCACTCCATTCAAAATCACACCGCTCCACTCCTCGCTCCGCTCCCGCTCCACTCCGCTCACATACTCTGGTTTAGATGTATCGTAACTGAGAGTTTCGATCCAAAATGAAATGGTTTGAGATATTCCCATGTCCCTGAACAGAAGCCTGCACACCTTTCAGGTTTTGGAAATAACCCTCTAACTTCAAAGGGACATTTTCATGATGTAATCAGCTATTCTCCTGACGTGCTACCTCTTTTAGACTTTGTATACAAAAGCATCGAATCAGGGACAGCACCTGGCGCTGTGGCTTAGTTGGTCAAAGCGCCTGTCTAGTAAACAGGAGATCCTGGGTTCGAATCCCAGCAGTGCCTAATCTATGGCTTCTAAGAGTAGTCGTTCAACCATTTCAGATGTTAAAGTCTCGGCAGGAAAGACAATCTGGACCTCTCGGTTGCAAATGAAGGCTTTATAAAGGTTGTTGGTTTTTGGGTCCCACCTGAGTCACGAATGGTGTCCCTTTGCATAGACGTCTTTGCCAGACTGACATTTGCTTAAACCTGGGGTTTTCCAACTTTTTCAGGAGCCGACACAGCACATTTTTCTTGTTTTCCTTATTGGGCACACACAAGTCAGATCATTGAGTACGTTACTAATCAGTCAATTATTTGATTCACCTGTTTTAAATGAGAGAGAGATAATAAAAACATATATGTGGTGCAGATGCGCTTCAAGAATGGTTTGCAAGCCCCTGGCTTAGGGCCGAAATCTGCTACTACCTATTGATAAAGTCAAGCCTATGGATATTTGTACAAACAAAGTCTTTACATATATGAAGAATAATACATGGATATCTTTCTGGATTTTGCCCTTTCATATCAGAAGAAAGCTCAGGAAACATTTTAGGCATGAGTGTTGAGAGTGTAGAGCCAAAATGAAATGAGTTCAGACATTCCCTTGAGGCCTGAAAGGCCATCATGTTTTGGAAACAATCCTCTTACCTCTAAGGGACCTCTTTCATAACGTAATCAGCTTTTTTCCTCATGTGCTACCTCTTTTAGACTTGTTTTACTGACAAATTTCACCGCACTTTTGTAACTGGCGCTGTGGCTTAGCTGGTCAAAGCGCCTGTCTCGTAAACAGGAGAACCTGGGTTCAAATCCCAGCAGTGCCTATGCCACAGGATATGGGAGTGCTTATAATTTTCACATATGAAAGTCTTTGCATGCCGAACAGTGTGTACCTGCACAAAATTGGAAAAACGAAGAAGCGCTGCGCATGCAATACTTCCTTGAAGTGGGTCATTTTATGGCTCTGTGGTGCAATTGATGGAGCTTTGGACTTCTAGGATGCGAATGGAGAAATTCCCTGGTTGTGGTTTTGAGTCCCACCAGAAGTGTGAATGGCCTCTTTTGCTCTGATGTCTCTGTGAGTCAGACATATGTTCAAAACTGGGGTCCACAAACTACTTCAGAAGCCTACCCCTCACATTCTGCTCATCTCCCTTATTGGACACAGCCAACTCGGATCACAGAGTACTCTAGTAATTAGCTCAATTCACCGTTTTGAAATAAGGAGGATAACGAAAATGTATAGCGTCTGGGAGGTTTCGAGAATGGTTTGAAAACCACTGGCTTAGGCCAAAATCTGCTACTTCCTATTGTTGAGATCTAGCCTCTGGATGTGTGTTCAAAACAGTCTTTACAAATATGAATATTTAATTCATGAAAATCTTTCGGGATTTTGTCTTTCAGATCAGCTGAAAGCATAGCAAAAATTGCTTTCCATTTCTCCAAGCTGAGACAGAGTTTAGATGGATTGTAACTGGAGGTTCCAAAAACATTTCAGACACAAGTATTGAGAGTTTCAGATATTCCCTCGGATATCTCGGGTTTTGGAAATAATCCCCTAACCTCTTTCATGATGTAATCCGCTATTTTCCTGACCTGCAACCTCTTTTTTTTTATTTATTTTTTTTATTCCAACACATCGCAGAAGGTTTAGCAAGTGGCGCTGTGGCATAGTTGGTCAAAGCGCCTGTCTTGTAAACAGGAGATTCTGGGTTCGAAAACCAGCAGTGCCTGTGCCGTGGCATGTGGGCACTGCTCACCAACCCTTTTTACATACGTAAATCTTTGGATGCTGAACAGTGTGTATCTGCACAAAAAGTGGAAATCTAAGAAGTGATGTGCATGCAATAGCGTCTTAAAGCTTGGCTTTTTGTGGCTCTGTGGCGCAATGGATAGCGCATTGGACTTCTAGGTTGTGAATGGAGGTATTCAAAGGTTGTGGGTTCGAGTTCCACCAGAGTCGTGCATACCCTCTTTTGCTCAGATGTCTTTGTGTTGGACAAGCATACGCTTAAACCCTTGGATCCACAAACTACTTCTGAAGCATCCCCTTCACGCTCTGCTTATTTCGCTTATTGCACACACCCAACTCGGATCATAGAGTACTCTACTAATTAGCTTAAGTCACCTATTTAAATAAGGGAGATAACAAGAATGGGTTGAAATCCAATGGCTCAGGCCAAAATCTGCAACTACCTATTGTTGGCCACCTACCTAGCAAAAGAAAAAAAACATGCTTTCCATTTCTCCTAGCTGAAACAGCGTTTAGATGTATCGTAACTGAGAGTTTCGATCCAAAATGAAATGGTTTGAGATATTCATGTCCCTGAACAGAAGCCTGCACACCTTTCAGGTTTTGGAAATAACCCTCTAACTTCAAAGGGACATATTCATGATGTAATCAGCTATTCTCCTGACGTGCTACCTCTTTTAGACTTTGTATACAAAAGCATCGAATCAGGGACAGCACCTGGCGCTGTGGCTTAGTTGGTCAAAGCGCCTGTCTAGTAAACAGGAGATCCTGGGTTCGAATCCCAGCAGTGCCTAGTCTGTGGCTTCTAAGAGTAGTCGTTCAACCTTTTCAGATGTTAAAGTCTCGGCAGGAAAGACAATCTGGACCTCTCGGTTGCAAATGAAGGCTTTATAAAGGTTGTTGGTTTTTGGGTCCCACCTGAGTCACGAATGGTGTCCCTTTGCATAGACGTCTTTGCCAGACTGACATTTGCTTAAACCTGGGGTTTTCCAACTTTTTCAGGAGCCGACACAGCACATTTTTCTTGTTTTCCTTATTGGGCACACACAAGTCAGATCATTGAGTACGTTACTAATCAGTCAATTATTTGATTCACCTGTTTTAAATGAGAGAGAGATAATAAAAACATATATGTGGTGCAGATGCGCTTCAAGAATGGTTTGCAAGCCCCTGGCTTAGGGCCGAAATCTGCTACTACCTATTGATAAAGTCAAGCCTATGGATATTTGTACAAACAAAGTCTTTACATATATGAAGAATAATACATGGATATCTTTCTGGATTTTGCCCTTTCATATCAGAAGAAAGCTCAGGAAACATTTTAGGCATGAGTGTTGAGAGTGTAGAGCCAAAATGAAATGAGTTCAGACATTCCCTTGAGGCCTGAAAGGCCATCATGTTTTGGAAACAATCCTCTTACCTCTAAGGGACCTCTTTCATAACGTAATCAGCTTTTTTCCTCATGTGCTACCTCTTTTAGACTTGTTTTACCGACAAATTTCACCGCACTTTTGTAACTGGCGCTGTGGCTTAGCTGGTCAAAGCGCCTGTCTCGTAAACAGGAGATCCTGGGTTCAAATCCCAGCAGTGCCTATGCCACAGGATATGGGAGTGCTTAAACTTTTCACATATGAAAGTCTTTGCATGCCGAACAGTGTGTACCTGCACAAAATTGGAAAAACGAAGAAGCGCTGCGCATGCAATACTTCCTTGAAGTGGGTCATTTTATGGCTCTGTGGTGCAATTGATGGAGCTTTGGACTTCTAGGATGCGAATGGAGAAATTCCCTGGTTGTGGTTTTGAGTCCCACCAGAAGTGTGAATGGCCTCTTTTGCTCTGATGTCTCTGTGAGTCAGACATATGTTCAAAACTGGGGTCCACAAACTACTTCAGAAGCCTACCCCTCACATTCTGCTCATCTCCCTTATTGGACACAGCCAAGTCGGATCACAGAGTACTCTAGTAATTAGTTCAATTCACCGTTTTGAAATAAGGAGGATAACGAAAATGTATAGCGTCTGGGAGGTTTCGAGAATGGTTTGAAAACCACTGGCTTAGGCCAAAATCTGCTACTTCCTATTGTTGAGATCTAGCCTCTGGATGTGTGTTCAAAACAGTCTTTACAAATATGAATATTTGTGACCTGATCCAGCAAAATGAGTCACAGTGACCCAAATTTAAAAATTGAGATTTTGGTATTAATGGAAAGAGGACACCATAAGCTTTCAATTGATATCCTAGTCAAAGGCATACCTTGAATGGTTGTAAAGATATACACATTTGAATTATGGTCGTCTGCCCTCTTTTTCCAATTGAAAACCTGAGAAAATCGCTTTTGCCCGTTTTTTTGTTGATATCTTTCAAAATCCATTACATTTAAAGGGATGAACTATTTATTTTACAGCTTAATTTGACCAAAGACATTCATATATAAATGCTATTAAACCAGGCTGAAGCTCAAATTATTTTAAAGTTTTTATTTGAATAAATAATTTAACAGTAGGCCTACCTTTTACAAAAATGTACTAAAATCAGAAAGATTGAACAGAGGTGCTACAATTTTGCTTGAGAGAGAGGGTGTGTGTGTCTGTGTGTGTGTGTGTGTGTGTGCGTGTGTGTGTGTGAGAGAGAGAGAGAGAGAAAGTGAGAGTCAGAGAGACAAGGAAACAGATCAAATAATGCTAGTCTATGCAATCATATCTTAGTGTAGGCTAGTTGACAATAACAGCGTAACAAATTCATAACGGAGATACCAACAGTTAAATATTGGGTTAATCAAACACATTGTAATGGATTCTCCCTGCAGATAAATAGCTACACTCATTCACATTTGTCAATCACGTTATGTCAATCACGCGGGCACACTACGAAACTTTCATCCGTTATATAAAAACAATCGTAAGTTTTTCGCATCCGTAGCAAACAGTTTGAATGGTGTTTTGACAATTCGGAGCCACCGAATCAATACGAAAAAACGCATACGAAAAAAACGCGGACTCAGTGTGCAATGGCCAGGGGGCTTGATGACGCTTTGGCAACTTTGCTCGCTTTTGACAGCGACATTTCTCAAATTAATAATATTTAATCTTTCTGAGGAGATCTGCTAGCTTGTTTATTACACAGAGCGCTCGCTGTGAGTCTGACAGGAGGGTGGCTGGACCAATCGCGTGCCGGTCAGTCGAAACGGCTTCCCATCGACAAATGATCAGCATTTGTGTACATTTCTAAGCTTTTTGATTGGTTCTATACAACGTGTAACACCATTTAAAGAGCAGAGATAGTGACGTTTCAGGGAATACCCGGGAAATGCTCAGAGGTGACGAGAGGAGTTGAGAAAAGCAATGTTCATTTCCAGCTAATTTAGTAAAACTGTGTAAACTTTAATAGTAATTTAAATACCTTTACTCAGTTATCTGGACTACGAAACTTTGGGAGATTATTTTTGAATGTCTGTTCTTTGAAATTAGCAACAAAAAAAACAAACTATTATTTCATTGTTTTTCCACATAATCGGCCCATATCTTAAAATAGAACGTTGCGACTTCCGACTCATTTCGCCAGATCGAGTCACATTTAATTCATGAAAATCTTTCTGGATTTTGTCTTTCAGATCAGCTGAAAGCATAGCAAAAATTGCTTTCCATTTCTCCAAGCTGAGACAGAGGTTAGATGGATTGTAACTGGAGGTTCCAAAAACATTTCAGACACAAGTATTGAGAGTTTCAGATATTCCCTCGGATATCTCAGGTTTTGGAAATAATCCCCTAACCTCTTTCATGATGTAATCCGCTATTTTCCTGACCTGTAACCTCTTTTTTTTTATTTTATTTTTTTATTCCAATACATCGCAGAAGGTTTAGCAAGTGGCGCTGTGGCTTAGTTGGTCAAAGCGCCTGTCTTGTAAACAGGAGATTCTGGGTTTGAATCCCACCAGTGCCTGTGCCGTGGGATGTGGGCACCGCTCACCTACCCTTTTTACATACGTAAATCTTTGGATGCTGAACAGTGTGTATCTGCACAAAAAGTGGAAATCTAAGAAGTGATGTGCATGCAATAGCGTCTTAAAGCTTGGCTTTTTGTGGCTCTGTGGCGCAATGGATAGCGCATTGGACTTCTAGGTTGTGAATGGAGATATTCAAAGGTTGTGGGTTCGAGTCCCACCAGAGTCATGCATAGCCTCTTTTGCTCAGATGTCTTTGTGTTGGACAAGCATACGCTTAAACCCTTGGATCCACAAACTACTTCTGAAGCATCCCCTTCACGCTCTGCTTATTTCGCTTATTGCACACACCCAACTCGGATCATAGAGTACTCTACTAATTAGCTTAAGTCACCTATTTAAATAAGGGACATAACAAGAATGGGTTGAAATCCAATGGTTCAGGCCAAAATCTGCAACTACCTATTGTTGGCCACCTACCTAGCAAAAGAAAAAAAACATGCTTTCCATTTCTCCTAGCTGAAACAGCGTTTAGATGTATCGTAACTGAGAGTTTCGATCCAAAATGAAATGGTTTGAGATATTCCCATGTCCCTGAACAGAAGCTTGCACACCTTTCAGGTTTTGGAAATAACCCTCTAACTTCAAAGGGACCTATTCATGATGTAATCAGCTATTCTCCTGACGTGCTACCTCTTTTAGACTTTGTATACAAAAGCTTCGAGTCAGGGACAGCACCTGGCGCTGTGGCTTAGTTGGTCAAAGCGCCTGTCTAGTAAACAGGAGATCCTGGGTTCGAATCCCAGCAGTGCCTAATCTGTGGCTTTTAAGAGTAGTCGTTCAACCTTTTCAGATGTTAAAGTCTCGGCAGGAAAGACAATCTGGATCTCTCGGTTGCAAATGAAGGCTTTATAAAGGTTGTTGGTTTTTGGGTCCCACCTGAGTCACGAATGGTGTCCCTTTGCATAGACGTCTTTGCCAGACTGACATTTGCTTAAACCTGGGGTTTTCCAACTTTTTCAGGAGCCGACACAGCACATTTTTCTTGTTTTCCTTTTTGGGCACATACAAGTCAGATCATTGAGTACGTTACTAATCAGTCAATTATTTGATTCACCTGTTTTAAATGAGAGAGATATAAAAAAACATATATGTGGTGCAGATGCGCTTCAAGAATGGTTTGCAAGCCCCTGGCTTAGGGCCGAAATCTGCCCTATTGATAAAGTCAAGCCTATGGATATTTGTACAAACAAAGTCTTTACATATATGAAGAATAATACATGGATATCTTTCTGGATTTTGCCCTTTCATATCAGAAGAAAGCTCAGGAAACATTTTAGGCATGAGTGTTGTGTAGAGCCAAAATGAAATGAGTTCAGACATTCCCTTGAGGCCTGAAAGGCCATCATGTTTTGGAAACAATCCTCTTACCTCTAAGGGACCTCTTTCATAACGTAATCAGCTTTTTTCCTCATGTGCTACCTCTTTTAGACTTGTTTTACCAACAAATTTACCACACTTTCGTAACTGGCGCTGTGGCTTAGCTGGTCAAAGCGCCTGTCTCGTAAACAGGAGATCCTGGGTTCAAATCCCAGCAGTGCCTATGCCACAGAATATGGGAGTGCTTAAACTTCTCGCATATGAAAGTCTTTGCATGCCAAACAGTGTGTACCTGCACAAAATTGGAAAAACGAAGAAGTGCTGCGCATGCAATACTTCCTTGAAGTGGGTCATTTTATGGCTCTGTGGTGCAATTGATGGAGCTTTGGACTTCTAGGATGCGAATGGAGAAATTCCCTGGTTGTGGTTTTGAGTCCCACCAGAAGTGTGAATGGCCTCTTTTGCTCTGATGTCTCTGTGAGTCAGACATATGTTCAAAACTGGGGTCCACAAACTACTTCAGAAGCCTACCCCTCACATTCTGCTCATCTCCCTTATTGGACACAGCCAAGTCGGATCACAGAGTACTCTAGTAATGAGCTCAATTCACCGTTTTGAAATAAGGAGGATAACGAAAATGTGTAGCGTCTGGAAGGTTTCGAGAATGGTTTGAAAACCACTGGCTTAGGCCAAAATCTGCTATTTTCTATTGTCAAGTCAAGTCAAGTCATCTTCATTTATATAGCGCTTTTAACAATGGAGATTGTTTCAAAGCAGCTTTACAGAGATAAACATACATTTTACGGTAACAGAGATTGTTTTGGCTTTATAGCGATTTTGAATAATGTTATTTCTGGCTAAATTTGGGTTTGATTGATTCCCTTCCAGCAAAATTATCATTTGTTATTACATTAGGGGCCACTAAGACGACGGCGTTCTCTCTAAGCAGACTTTAAACGCGAACCTGTGACCTGATGGCGTTCACATGCGCATTAAAAATTGATTCTATAGTTATAATCGTTTGAATATGTGTGCACAGGTTTGTAATTTCCCTACAAACCATGCCTAAACAAACTACTTGTCTTGCCTATAAATTTGATACAGAATTTTATTTTATCACTTCGGTACGCGACCCGGATTTTCAACAACGCTTTATCTGTAGAGTGGGAAAGGGATCCTCCATAGGGAGAGGATAGTTGACACTTCAGCACTGCATTGTCATCGGGTCCAGGCGAATCTCCTTCGTCAGATCTGGATCCGGCAGGCTTCAGGAAAACCTCGGGATAAACAAAGACACTAAAGTTAGCGTAGATGCCATTCTTCTTATGATGTAACGAGTACATCTGGATTTAAGGGAAGTGTTCCCAGTTCCGGCTGACCTAATCTATGCAGCCTAACATTGAATTATCGAAGTCTATAATGTATTATGTGTATGCTAGGTCAAAGAGATGTGTTTTTAGTCTAGCTTTGAACTGACAGAGTGTGTCTGCTTCCTGGACAATGGTAGGAAGACTGTTCCAAAGTTTTGGTGCTAAATAGGAAAAGGATCTACCGCCAGCAGTCGATTTTGATATTCTAGGTATTATCAACTGGCCGGAATTTTGAGATCGCAGTAGACGTGAAGGACTATAATGCGTTAAGAGCTCGCTCAAGTACTGCGGAGCTAAACCATTTAGTGCTTTGTAAGTAATCAACAATATTTTAAAATTTATACGATGTTTAATAGGGAGCCAATGCAGTGTTGACAGAACCGGGCTAATATGGTCATATTTCCTGGTTCTGGTAAGAACTCGAGCTGCTGCGTTTTGAACTAGCTGTAGTTTATTTATTAAGCGTGCAGGGCAACCACCCAGTAGAGCATTACAATAATCTAGCCTTGATGTCATGAACGCATGAACTAATTGTTCTGCATTTGTTAATGAGAGCATATGGTGTAATTTAGATATGTTTTTAAGATGGAAAAATGCGGTTTTACAGATACTAGACACGTGACTTTCAAATGAGAGATTGGTATCAAAGAGCACACCCAGGTTCCTAACCGACGACGAAGACTTAACAGAGCAGCCATCAAGTGTTAGACAGTATTCTAGGTCAGTGGTTCCCAAAGTAGGGGTCGCGACCCCCCGGGGGGGGCGTGAGACAGCGAGGGGGGGTCGCGAGATGATTTCCAAGGGACCGATCGGTATTTATGGAAAGGTCCACCGGAGGAAAATAGGGGAGGGTCATGTCTTTTTATTCTTTGTTGAGGGGAGGGTCATTCAACTTTTTGTATCCATGAAAACAGCAAAATTTCAAATATTTTTTCCATGTAGCTTTGTAGCTCTCTCGGTCTCGGTTCCCCATCGCTATCAGATGGGTCTCCAAACAAAAATCCAGTTTAGCGCTGTCTGACAGTGCGCGCGCGCGCTTCAGTGCGCGCTCAGAAAAAGTACATCATGTACAGAACGCCAATGAAATGTTTACCTGGCATAGCTTTAAAGCACGATTAAATAATTAACTTTTGTGATTGCGAATAAGTGCAGTGTCCTGTGAGTGTAACTCTACCGCTGCATTAACATGTGATATGAATGTACTTTGAGTGTTTGAGTGTATTGGGACTGAAGCGCCAGAACTGCAGCTGATATAATGTGCGCTGTAGCACGATACTTCCATATTTTAGTTTCCATTCTTATTGAGTTTCCACAACAATGTTAGTGAGTAAATACTGAAATTGCCACCATAACAGTGGAGTGTGATGTGACGTAGGGCTATCACATTTTTAAATTACTATTAGTATTATTTGAAGTTAAAATAATCGGAAATACGCAGACCTACACCAAAAAACTATTTGAGGATAAATTATTTAAAATTGGGCAATTCCAGCGTTATGGACGTGACATTTGCAGTCAAAACTTGAAATATAAATGATCAGAAAATGTATTTTCTCAGAAAATGTATATACGAAACGTCTGTTTATAGGCTATCCATACAGTTATTACTACGCGCAGTGATATGGAACTAATGCGGTCAAAACTACTTTAGCCGTGCGTTTCCCTGAAAATAATTGCACACCTTATAACGTTCTCAACCAATCAGAATCAAGCATGTAACAGCCCTGTAGTATAAATATAAAATAATATAATGGTTGTTTTGACTGTTGTGTTCTTTTGTGTTGTAAGTATGCCTATTAGTGCGTGTGCACAGTTTCACGCAATGTTTGTATACTTTAACCACCTCCGAGGATAGTAGGGGTCGCGAGTCACTCGCACCTTTATTTTGGGGGTCGTGGGCTGAAAAGTTTGGGAACCCCTGTTCTAGGTTATTACGTGTGGAAGTTTTTTGTCCAATAATTAGAATCTCTGTTTTTTTCAGAATTTAGTAGTAGGAAATTACTAGTCATCCAATTTTTTATATTGGCTATGCATTCCGTTAATTTTGTGAATTGGTAAGTTTCGTCGGGGCGTGAAGAAATATAGAGCTGAGTATCATCAGCATAACAGTGAAAACTAATTCCATGTTCCCTAATGATATCTCCTAAGGGTAGCATGTACAGAGTGAACAGCAACGGTCCTAGTACTGAGCCTTGTGGTACGCCATACTGAACTTGTGATCGAAAAGACATATCTTCATTTATTGCTACAAACTGATAACGGTCAGATACGTATGATTTAAACCATGCTAGTGCAACTCCACTAATGCCAACATAATTTTCTAGTCTATTTAAAAGAATGTTGTGGTCAATAGTATCAAATGCAGCACTAAGATCAAGTAACACTAATAGAGAGATACAACCACGATCGGATGATAAGAGCAAATCATTTGTGACTCTGATGAGAGCTGTCTCGGTACTATGGTACGGTTTGAATCCTGACTGAAAATCCTCGCAGATATCATTTCTTTCTAGAAAGGAACACAGTTGTGAGGATACTGCTTTTTCTAATATCTTTGATAGAAAAGGCAGATTCGAGATCGGCCTGTAATTGACTAATTTTGTATGATCAAGTTGCGGTTTTTTAACAAGCGGTTTTAATATAGCCAGCTTAAATGTTTTTGGTACGTATCCTAGAGACAAAGACGAATTAATGATAGTAAGAAGAGGATCTATGACCTCTGGAAGCATCTCTTTCAGTAGCTTAGTCGGTATAGGGTCTAACATACATGTTGTCGATTTAGATGATTTAACAAGTTTAGAAAATTCGTCCTCTCCTATGGCAACAAATGAATCAAATTTTTCCTCATGGAGACTACAATGCACTGTCTGTTGCGATACTGTGGTAGACGGTTGCATAGTTATAATTTTGTCCCTGATATTATCGATCTTATAAGTGAAGAAGTTCATAAAGTCATTACTGCTGTGTTGCTTGTACACTTCTGAGCTTGAAGCTTTCTTTTTCGTTAGTTTAGCCACTGTTTCAAATAAATACCTAGGATTATGTTTATTTTCTTCTAATAGGGTTGAAAAATAAGCAGATCTAGCAGCTTTTAAAGCCTCTCTGTAAGCAATCGAGCTCTCTTTCCATGAAATCCGAAATACCTCTAGTTTAGTTTTCTTCCAGTTGCGCTCCATTTTTCTGGCTGCTCTCTTAAGGGCCTGGGTGTGCTCGTTGTACCACGGAGTTGAACTATTTTCTTTAATCTTCTTTAAGCGCAATAGAGCAACTGCGTCTAAAGTGCTGGAAAAGAGAGAGTTAAAAGTTTCTGTTGCAATATCGAGTTCTTCTAAGCTATCTGGGATGCTGAGATGATGAAACTGATTATGAAGATTATTGATAAAGCAATCTTTAGTGGCAGAAGTTATAGGTCTAACGTATTTATAACACGGAGTCGGCTTTGCAGCCTTGGCTATATGTAATTTACATGAGACTAGATCATGATCTGAGATGTCATCGCTCTGCTGCAGAATTTCAACAGCATCAACATCTATTCCATGTGATAGTATTAGATCTAGAGTATGATTATGATTATTGTTGAGATCTAGCCTCTGGATGTGTGTTCAAAACAGTCTTTACACATATGAATATTTAATTCATGAAAATCTTTCTGGATTTTGTCTTTCAGATCAGCTGAAAGCATAGCAAAAATTGCTTTCCATTTCTCCAAACTGAGACAGAGTTTAGATGGATTGTAACTGGAGGTTCCAAAAACATTTCAGACACAAGTATTGAGAGTTTCAGATATTCCCTCGGATATCTCGGGTTTTGGAAATAATCCCCTAACCTCTTTCATGATGTAATCCGGTATTTTCCCCGCGCAGGTTCGAATCCTGCCGACTACGTTTGACAGCATGTGCCTGCTTTAGGTTGAAACCTTCTGGAGGCCTTGCTAAAACTTTAGGAAAAGCAAAAAAGTCCCTGTGACAATAGTACCCTTGAAAAGAGTTATGTTGGCAAGGAATAGTTTTGTCTGCAAGCTAAAGATGACAAGGGTCCTTTTGTACTCAGACACACGTCGGGGACACCAGATTTCTAGTCCATCGCCTTAACCACTCGGCCACGACTACAAGCTGGCTGAAGGGGGCTTGTCATTTCACTTGGTGCCTTGCAGCGTCGCTGCCCGAGGCCAGTGCAGGTGCAGTGCACGAACTCAACAGCAAAACGTAGCGCTCCTCTATAAAAAGAGGCTCGATCGCCCGAACAGGGACTTGAACCCTGGACCCTCAGATTAAAAGTCTTATGCTCTACCGACTGAGCTATCCGGGCTCTTGCCCGAGATGCGTGCGTGTTGCGTGGGAACGCACATCAAAATGAATCGTATCGGCTGAAAGAAAAAAAAAAGATTCTCCCATGCATCGCATTCAATTCTTCGACGATTAAGAACGGCCGTCAAACGTCTGCTATGTCAAAATATACTTGCGCATTAGTGGGAATGCAGCCTATTAGACGGATAATAATAATCAACCGATTATTATTATCAGTGGCAATTCACTCAAACATCCAGAGCACGTCAAGGACGCCCCGTGCAACAACAAAAAAAAGTGGTCTGACGGACGGGGTGAGGAGAGGTGGTAACGTGGAGCTCAATTTCAAAGGCACCCAGAAAAACTTGCCGTGACCCGGATTCTAACCGGGGTTGCTGCGGCCACAACGCAGAGTACTAACCACTATACGATCACGGCGAGCTACCGGTCTCCCCGACGTGTGGCTGAGTACAAAAGGGCCCTTGTCATCTTTAGCTTGCAGACAAAACTGTTCCTTGCCAACATAACTCTTTTCAAGGGTAATATTGTCACAGTGACTTTTTTTTCTTTTCCTAAAGTTTTAGCAAGGTTTCAACCTAAAGCAGGCGCATGCTGTCAAACTTAGTCGGCAGGATTCGAACCTGCGCGGGGATACCCCAATGGATTTCTAGTCCATCGCCTTAACCACTCGGCCACGACTACAAGCTGGCTGAAGGGGGGTTGTCATTTTGCTTGCTGCCATGCAGCGTCGCTGCCCGAAGCCAGTGCAGGTGCAGTGCACGAACTCAACAGCAAAACGTTGCTCTCCTCAAAAAAAAGAGGCTCGATCGCCCAAACAGGGACTTGAACCCTGGACCCTCAGATTAAAAGTCTGATGCTCTACCGACTGAGCTATCCAGGCTTTTGCCCGAGATGCGTGCGTGTTGCGTGGGAACCCACATCAAAATGAATCGTATCGGCTGAAAGAAAAAAAAAAGATTCTCCCATGCATCGCATTCAATTCTTCGACGATTAAGAACGGCCGTCCAAACGTCTGCTATGTCAAAATATACTTGCGCATTAGTGGGAATGCAGCCTATTAGACGGCTAATAATAATCAACTGACGATAATGCTAGGAAAAAGAACAACATCTCACTTCTTCTTGTCTGGAAAGCATCTTTACATGCTTTAATGCTGTGGACTTGCCGCGCTCTTTTCGTTATTGTAAACTTGCTTCAAAGGCGCAGTTGTTTGGAGCAAATAGCAAGTCCACTGCACTCTAGGTAACAGCCAGCGAGTGTACTGACACCTAGCGATTAGAAAGTATACCAGCACCATATTCTCTCTGAAGCAAGATTCTTCCAAACTAAATGGGAGCGTTTGGTTTTCAGTCTTTTCTCTGAGGGTTCAAACCTGAGAGCTCGTGCTCTCAAAGAAGGTCCCAGTGGCAATTCACTCAAACATCCAGAGCACGTCAAGGACGCACCGTGCAACAACAAAAAAAAGTGGTCTGACGGACGGGGTGAGGAGAGGTGGTAACGTGGAGCTCAATTTCAAAGGCACCCAGAAAAACTTGCCGTGACCCGGATTCGAACCGGGGTTGCTGCGGCCACAACGCAGAGTACTAACCACTATACGATCACGGCGAGCTACCGGTCTCCCCGACGTGTGGCTGAGTACAAAAGGGCCCTTGTCATCTTTAGCTTGCAGACAAAACTATTCCTTGCCAACATAACTCTTTTCAAGGGGAATATTGTCACAGTGACTTTTTTTCTTTTCCTAAAGTTTTAGCAAGGTTTCAACCTAAAGCAGGCGCATGCTGTCAAACGTAGTCGGCAGGATTCGAACCTGCGCGGGGATACCCCAATGGATTTCGAGTCCATCGCCTTAACCACTCGGCCACGACTACAAGCTGGCTGAAGGGGGCTTGTCATTTCACTTGGTGCCTTGCAGCGTCGCTGCCCGAAGCCAGTGCAGGTGCAGTGCACGAACTCAACAGCAAAACGTTGCGCTCCTCAAAAAAAAGAGGCTCGATCGCCCAAACAGGGACTTGAACCCTGGACCCTCAGATTAAAAGTCTGATGCTCTACCGACTGAGCTATCCGATGCGTGCGTGTTGCGTGGGAAC
Organism: Rhinichthys klamathensis goyatoka; assembly: GCF_029890125.1. Classification (NCBI taxonomy): domain Eukaryota; kingdom Metazoa; phylum Chordata; class Actinopteri; order Cypriniformes; family Leuciscidae; genus Rhinichthys; species Rhinichthys klamathensis. The sequence goes on from NW_026606831.1 coordinate 366,201, forward strand.
CCACATCAAAATGAATCGTATCGGCTGAAAGAAAAAAAAAAGATTCTCCCATGCATCGCATTCAATTCTTCGACGATTAAGAACGGCCGTCCAAACGTCTGCTATGTCAAAATATACTTATGCATTAGTGGGAATGCAGCCTATTAGACGGCTAATAATAATCAACCGACGATAATGCTAGGAAAAAGAACAACATCTCACTGCTTCTTGTCTGGAAAGCATCTTTACATGCTTTAATGCTGTGGACTTGCCGCGCTCTTTTCGTTATTGTAAACTTGCTTCAAAGGCGCAGTTGTTTGGAGCAAATAGCAAGTCCACTGCACTCTAGGTAACAGCCAGCGAGTGTACTGACACCTAGCGATTAGAAAGTATACCAGCACCATATTCTCTCTGAAGCAAGATTCTTCCAAACTAAATGGGAGCGTTTGGTTTTCAGTCTTTTCTCTGAGGGTTCAAACCTGAGAGCTCGTGCTCTCAAAGAAGGTCCCAGTGGCAATTCACTCAAACATCCAGAGCACGTCAAGGACGCACCGTGCAACAACCAAAAAAAGTGGTCTGACGGACGGGGTGAGGAGAGGTGGTAACGTGGAGCTCAATTTCAAAGGCACCCAGAAAAACTTACCATGACCCGGATTCGAACCGGGGTTGCTACGGCCACAACGCAGAGTACTAACCACTATACGATCACGGCGAGCTACCGGTCTCCCCGACGTGTGGCTGAGTACAAAAGGGCCCTTGTCATCTTTAGCTTGCAGACAAAACTATTCCTTGCCAACATAACTCTTTTCAAGGGTAATATTGTCACAGTGACTTTTTTTCTTTTCCTAAAGTTTTAGCAAGGTTTCAACCTAAAGCAGGCGCATGCTGTCAAACGTAGTCGGCACGATTCGAACCTGCGCAGGGATACCCCAATGGATTTCTAGTCCATCGCCTTAACCACTCGGCCACGACTACAAACTGGTTGAAAGGGGCTTGTCATTTCGCTTAGTGCCTTGCAGCGTCGCTGCCCGAGGCCAGTGCAGGTGCAGTGCACGAACTCAACAGCAAAACGTAGCGCTCCTCAAAAAAAAGAGGCTCGATCGCCCGAACAGGGACTTGAACCCTGGACCCTCAGATTAAAAGTCTGATGCTCTACCGACTCCGCCAAAGCTGGGGAACAATAGTCTGTATAAGATGGGGAAGAATTGAGGGGGAGGGGCGCGAGGGGAGAGGCGCGAGGGGAGGGGCGCGAGGTTCGATCCCCAGCAAGAACATGAGTTTTCTTGCTGGGTCTAATGTCTTTTTTATTCATTTCAAGATTTATTTAGTGCAATATAAGGGATGCAGTTCAGCTTGCAGGCAATTAACCATTTATTTAATTATGAACACATTGCATTTAAATTTTTTCTTCTTTTGATCAAAAGGAGGTACTGAACCACATTTTTAGGGACTTCCCAATGATCTAACTTTATAAACACTCTGCATTGATGACCCAGTATTATCAAATGGTAGAATGGAAGAACATTTAGTGTACTGATATATTGCAGGAGTATCTAATAATGATTAATAGTAAACTACCACCTATTACTGTAACCTTGATTTAAAAAATAAATAAACAGTATGGGCATTCTGCATGTATCTCTTCTTTTATGTAATTTGACTTCGAACACTCCACCTAAGCCTGCTATATCACATCACTGTCACTATCAGCCATTAACAAAACAATAAACATAAAACAGATCAATAAAATATTTAAAAAATATTTTTTATTCTTTTCACGTCGAAATATAAAACATATAATGTACACTTTATAATATACATACAAATATACAACATTCAACAAAATATGTACAAACAAATCACGTTTGGTATAGTATTTAAAATAAATCACTATTTACAAGTAAAAAGAAAACAAACAAACAGAACTGAACTATATACAACCCATTAACCTAGAACAAATACAACAGTTTGTGTATATGTTGTGGGCAGCACAATGAATCACAATCAAATTGAATAAAAAAAAATAATAAAAAATCAAAAAATCAAATAAAAAATAGTGCAATTATTTCGGTATTAGTTTTGCAAAACAACTAAATATTTTACTATAATAAAAACAAAATTTTCACAACATAAAATACAATGATGTACTATTTTCTCATCATTCTAAGCCACTGCTCTTTGGTTAGGGTCTCCCTGTTTGGGCAGTAAATTCTGCCTTTGAACTGGCTATGGCCAGTGTCTGTGGTGTGTGGCTCTCCACATTTAGTGCATCTGTTGGATGTGACTGTTCTAGTGTATTTACGCTTTTCTTTTTGTGGAGTGTCTTGCATTTGACAAGGGCCAGTTGTGCTCTCAGAATGTGGTGTGCAAACTCTACTGGGTGCAGTGGTCTGGGGTGGCGGCAGAAGCAGAATGCTACTTGCTGTAGTGGTTGGTGGCACTATTAGTGGCATGTAAAAAACTCCTGGCTGAGCTGTATGTTGTTTTGGCTGTATGGTTCTCAGCTCAGCTCTATCTTTGACAACTAGCTTGGTTTTTGCCAACCCAGCCGTGTCAGGTGGCATGTTGTAAGTGTGTTCATGCATGTGTGGTGTGACTTGAGTGGGCCTAGTGTTTACTGGGAGTAGTGGTTCACTGGCAACAGGGCGTTCATCAGGCAGTACCAACCCTTGCATCAGAATTGCAACTTCTTGTGCCTTGAATCTTTTGTCATGCCACTGTATCAACGTGGTCTGATTTACAGTAACAAGTTGCAGAGTTGTATCTTTCATAATAATGCCGTTGATTAAAATGAGCTGTCGAATCTTTTTATAATCATTTAGAATTAGTGACCATCTTGAAAGGGTTTGGTGTCCAATTTTCTTGGGGCTATTATGAATGTTGCACAATCTGATAAATATTGTTTCTACAAGACGGCTGCAGTTTGGCCACTGAGCAGCTGAACCAGTAGAACCAAGTACACACCTTTTTGTGCTTTCAACTCCTGCAAATACAGCCTTCTTTTTCGGAGACCTAAACCGACCAGTGAGCAGTCTCTCCTGATGTCGAGCAGCGTAAGAAATCCGGTCCTTATCGTGTTGCTCCAAGTTCTGCCAAAGACCCACAATGGTGCTGGCCTGCTGATTGGTAAGAGTGAGGCCTTTTTCATTTCTTAGCTCCACCAAGTATTCCGCAAGCTCATCAACACGATCCATTCCTGCCAAACTCTGTTCATCCACGGCCTAGGAGGAAGTATTACATTAGATTTGAAGTATTTCAAGAAGGTCAAACATCAATAAATATAAAGCATACTGGTATTTCTCTTACAACTTGCTCTGAAGATGTAGATTGTCCAGGTAACCCAGACTGGACCCCCAGCAGGTGAGTGGACTGGACAGGAGGAGCAGACACATGTTGGACCCCCAGCAGGTGAGCGGACTGGACAGGAGGAGCAGACGCATGTTGGACCCCCAGCAGGTGAGTGGACTGGACAGGGGGAGCAGGTGCAGACGGGACCCCCAGCAGGTGAGTGGACTGGACAGGAGGAGCGGGTGCAGATGGGACCCCCAGCAGGTGAGTGGACTGGACAGGAGGAGCAGACGCATGTTGGACCCCCAGCAGGTGAGTGGACTGGACCGGAGGAGCAGACGCATGTTGGACACCCAGCAGGTGAGTGGACTGGACAGGAGGAGCAGACGCATGTTGGACCCCCAGCAGGTGAGTGGACTGGACAGGAGGAGCAGACGCATGTTTGACCCCCAGCAGGTGAGTGGACTGGACAGGAGGAGCAGACGCATGTTGGACCCCCAGCAGGTGAGTGGACTGGACAGGAGGAGCAGATGCATGTTGGACCCCCAGCAGGTGAGTGGACTGGACAGGAGGAGCAGACGCATGTTGGACCCCCAGCAGGTGAGTGGACTGGACAGGAGGAGCGGGTGCAGATGGGACCCCCAGCAGGTGAGTGGACTGGACAGGAGGAGCGGACTGACCAGAAAGCTCAGGAGCACAAGAAGCAGGTAGCACTGAGATCATATCAGATGTGTCCAAAAGTAAATCGGCAAGAGTGACCTCAATATGTTCAAGTTCTTCAAAGCCCTCATCAGTCTCTACTGGCTCTTCCAACTGCTCCAGCAATGTATTTGCCTCCTCGGAGTCTGGCGCCATACACTGTAGAGGTTCATTGTTCTGCCTCAACAGGTACTGCACTCCAATCAGTTCACCTGAAAATGCAAAACCAATATGAAAAAAAAAAAAAAAAAAAAACTACATAGAAACAGAGAAAGAACTATGAGCATAAACATACAATATTAAATATGAATACCTGTGTACTTTGCGGGTGGTGTAAAAGAAGGAATCAGCTTCCTGCCAAAAACCTTCTCATAATCTTTATTCACGCTGTGAACCAGCTCGCCCGAGTATGTGCGCAGGCCCGAGGTCTCTGCCTCCAGAGCAGCTGCTGCCCTGTTGTGGTTCCAGCGATGTAGCCCATCTAGTAGGTAGATCTGGAAGTTGAGCGAGTTTGCACTGTTTCCTAAAGTAAATACAAAAAAACGGCAAAAAGGAATAAGTTCAAGTATTTCTGTTAAACATAAACATTATTGAGTTGCACGTACCTGGAATGAACCGGTTTAAGTGACAGTGGAATGACTCCAAAGATGTAGAACCTCTGGCACAGCGCAGTGTCTGCAGTTGCACTCCTCCCTTGGTGATGGTGCCAGTCTGTGTGTACAGCGCCACACCAGGTGGGTCCTGAATGCACTTAACATGTCTCTTCTGAACACGCCAGATGTGCTGCATTCTGATGGGGTCCAGAAGAGGAACACCAAGGGCATCCTTACCCTTGTCACTGATGAGCTCACTGATAAGCTGATCCAACAGCCGGATGGTTTGGTCTTCTCCACGAGTCCTCCTCCTGCAGTGCTGCTCTAACTCTTCTTTTTTTATGTGCCGATCTAGCTGCTTCTCCGTCAGAGCCATCAGGCCTTGCTCTTTTAGCTGTGCTCTTTTTGCCTCTCTCAACTTGTTGACATCAGCAGCATCCCACTCAAAAATACATGCTGATATGCGAGCCATGAAAGTGGGATAGAGCTGGTGTGCATCAGTGGTGCATCCCACAGCCAGGCGTCGCATATAGTGCCAGATGTCGAGGCGAACAATCAAGTTAGGCCATCCAGCAAATCTGGCCTTCAGCTTGGTCTCACCCACATCCTTGCAGCAGCCACAGTCCACATAGAGAGCAACAGGAGGGTCTACACCTGCAGCTTTATACCTGCGAGAAATAATTATCAAAAATAATTAAAGAATTTCATCATCAAACAACAGTAAATTACAAATGCAAATTGTAAATAGTAAATTCTAAACTAAGGACAAGTTAAATTACATGTAAGTGAAAATGTATTACAGGTAACATACCTGTCTACCAAGCCAGCTGCCATAAGATCCAAACCTGGTCCCTCACCAGCAGTCAAGACACTGATGAGCACTTGACCCATCTCGTTACCAACGGATGTCAGCCACTGTGCAGTGCCTTTTGCCGGTCCTGAGAGCTTTTTAGTGATCTAAAACAAACATATATATTAAACCAATAGTAGCAACACCTTCAGTGGTTCTATTGCATTAATATAGAGCTTATGCGTGTAATGTCATAAAAAAATTTAGTGGTTATCTCTGCAATGTTCTTCTTGTTTTAATCTTTGAATTGTCCCTCAATTTGACATTCCATCTTATGTTATTGTTTAAGTTGTTCATTCATTTGAGGTTCCATTTCTATTTAGATTTAAATATAAATAGAATTTGCATAACCTCAATACAATAATAATTAAAGATGTACCTTTCTGGTGGAATCCAGTTTTAAGATGGATCCATAAGTGGAGGTGATACTAGCCTTGATATCCTCCAGCCTGAACAGGATGTCTTGGCTGTACACCACTGAAAGCCACTTATACTGTAGCTGGGAATTGCCACAGGTTGGGGAGGCTCTTCAAATGTTGGTGGCATCAGGCAACTTTTGCTGGTAAAAGAAGCACACTCGCTGGTATACCGCGCAACCCTTTTCAGCCACTCTTCACTGTGGTTCTCTTTCAATTGGCCAATCAGTCGGACAGGGCCATTCCCCAGACCACGTTCCCGTAGGAGGCGTATCACCCTGATGTCACAGGCATATCTGTAATAAGAAATAAATTAAATATACATGGATAAGCAACTGACAAAAATCACACAATAATGTAACATACCGGCGGGTAAGAATGACCCTAAACTCAGAACGATGGGCCATGTCCAGCTGCTCAAGTATTTCCCTATTCCAAGACAGGTAGCTGCGGCGGCACTTGGAGCAAATCAGAGTCTCTGTGACCAGGTTGTAAAAGCGGTCAATGTCAAGGACCTGACGCACCCGTCTGTGAAGACCTCCACTAGTCAGAGGGCTTTTACAGGCTTGGTCCGCGCACAGCAGCCTGACTTTCCACAGCCTATACGGCATCCACAGCAGTAAGGGATGGGCAAAAAATCTGGCTGATGTTGGTGCCTGGTGGTAAATAAGGGATGGCTGTGGAGGGAAATACCACAACTGGAGATGATCCTGGAGCTCCAAATTCCCACGAGCACCAACTCTGAACAATCCTGTGGAGACCCATTGGTGATCCTCCTGGGGCATGGTTTTAGGCCACAGGAGAGGAACTGCAGCAGAGTGCTCAGGCTGGAATGCGCTCTGTAGACAGAAAAGGACAGGTCAAATAAAGACAAAAAATACTAACCAAACATAGTAACAAGTGCAATGTTTTACCACATTCACTCCTAAACTCTGCCCCTCCACTGGCCGATGCCGTTGTTTTGGAGGCGGTAATGGAGGAGCAAGAAAAAATGATTCTGCACTTGGAGGCTGTGGTGGAGAGATGGTTTGAGGAGGACCACCTGCTAGCACTGGAGCCTCACACACACGGGCAGCTGCATTTGTAGCAGTGGTTGAATGAGTCTAAAAATACAAGGTATAAAAAAATTGTATCATTGGAATTTTTTTTTGTAGCAAAGAAATAATAATTATTTATTACTTACATGAGCTTTCCGTCCAACATGTAAATTTGGCTTTGCACTCTCCACATGCTTTCCACCAAATCTGGACTTATTAAACTTTAAAGAGAGAAGTATTAATATGACAACTGTTCACCATTTTAAAACACATGCCATCATATGTACCGAGGAAAGGGTGAGCTTGGGCCTTTTCACCAAACTTGCGGGTGTAGTGTCAGCTGTGGGACGTTCTACTGGAGCAGTGGTTGGGAGCTGAAATATGACAAGAATATAAAATATTTCCGTTATGAATTCTCTCTCACATAAAGCTATAAAATCTACCTACCATTAAGGAGCTACATTGACCACTAGTTGATTGGTCTGCACTGCTTGTGGGTCTAGATGAGGCTGTAGGCACTTGCTGCTGCATAACAAAAATGTATAAAACAGTGCATATATACAGTATGAAATACAGTATGAAAGACTTAGAAAGATGATGGACAAAATCACCAGTGATTTAAAGAAAGCACAATACTACTGTTCTATTCTATGTTAATAGTATAAACAATAATGTATAAGAACCCCTTTCATGCAAATGACGTGACAAATTTAGATGTGGTTTTTTTATTCAGTTATTAGTGATGTAGTTAGTTTCAACCTTATGACCTTCTTTTACCTACTATGCAATTTCCTCTGCTGTGGAACAGACCTGTTGCCAAACCAACCCAGATAGAAACAACAGAAATTGTCCAAGAATACATTAATGTTAAGAAATACCACATCTTTATATTGTGTGCACACTGCATCAACTGTAGTTAAACTGAAAGAGCCCAAATTAGCCTACCTTATGAGGATGAAATCCACACAAACACATCTGTGGCTGGGAGAAAAGCGTTAGCTGTCCTCTCAGCTGCAAAGGGCACTTCTCTATCTGTAAACAAAACAAAAGATGCCACTTATATTTATTTGTACAAGTTCTTGTTTTATGCTCATACTGTACATACTGAAAATATAATATGTCTACTACTCAAAATTAATATATATATATATATATATATTCCTTTTGATACTTTTTCTACATACCTTCTGATACAGACTGTACCACTTCTTTTGCCTTGGAGCAGGTCGGTTACCTGCATCTGATGGCCAGACACCAGTGGAGGCAAAAGACCTAAAGCGCGAGACCCACTCAGTATCATTCATAGCCTTGTGGCTTTTGGATTGTTGTTTGGACATTTTCTGTAATGACAGATACGCAGTTTTATTCATGTTATAGTGTAATTACATTAAGTCATCATGGCAAGGGCCCAAAATGAGGGATTACAGAGATGTTTTACGGAGGCAATCTTACTACTCCTAAAAAATAGAAAACGTAAGCCATTTCATTAACAATAAATAAAATAACTATAAATAACATACCTGAGCGGAATATAAATAACAGCGGGATATAAATAACTTAAGCGGTGTTTGTGCTCAAAGATTGACAAAAATTGACTACGTGGTCATTTTTCCTGGTCCAAAATGACCGCCACATTATAGCAGTTTATAAATCCAAAATAATGCATACTGTATATATCATCACCTAATGTTGTGATAGATCATGTGATAGAGTTTTTGTAAACATTACAAATTTTGAACTTCTATTTGCTATTTATGGCCTGTATGCCTCATTGACCTGGGCTCATACAAATTGTTTTGTAGTAAAACGTATAATGTAACTGTTATGGATTATTTTGACTATAACAAATACTCAGATTAAACATTGTGTTATTTCAACTGTGCCCATGTGTTAAAATGAACATGTGCCTGAATTTTATTTTATATACTTATTGTATTCTCATCCATTCACTTATGACTGGTCATTTTTTACCACAAGTGTATAAAAGTTAAACAAACACCCAACAGTTAGAGACATTATCCAAATTTATTTTGTTACATTTTATGCCAGTGTTACAGTAGACTAGTACAATGAGATTAATTGTACATTGATTTATCCATTTCCTATAAAGTAACAAACACTATCAGATATGCTATTTTACTAGTTAATCCTGTCAGAAAACAAAATAAGTTTCGTTACTGACAAAAATGTACAATTGCCAAGCTCGATGATAACGTTAGCTATAGCTAACGTAACGTTAGCTAACGTTACCTATACAAAAAAAATAAGGTTTGCTTGCTGACTGAAGTTACACAAAGTCAGACAAAATCGAATAAAACTATTTACATTACAAATTGAGCTGCGACAATTATACCCTATTACTTACAATTACAGTTAACGTTAACCTACCTGATCGTTTTACGGAGCAATCTTGCTATTCCTAAAATACAGAAAACGTTCATTAACAATAAATACAATAACTATAAATAACATAACGTTACCTGAGCGGAATATAAATAACAGCGGTGGCGTTTATGCTCAACGTGCGGTGATTGGTGTATGAAAAATGGACATTGCCATTTCATTGGACGGCCAAAAAAGAGAATATGAGCGGAGATTGGATGGAATCTGCTCAAACTCAAAGATGGACAAAAATGGACTATGTGCGGTGATTGGTCTATGAAAAATGGACCTTGACATTTCATTGGACGGCCAAAAATGGAGCTCGTAACGTAATTGGTTTTTTAAAGATGGAGCTCGTCATTGTATTGGATAGATTTTACAGACGCACGGCTGTCAGGTACCGCCATCCCGGCTCTTGCCCGAGATGCGTGACTGTTGCGTGGAAACCCACATCAAAATGAATCGTATCGACTGAAAGAAAAAAAAAGATTCCAAGGGTTTAAGCGTATGCTTGTCCAACACAAAGACATCTGAGCAAAAGAGGGTATGCACGACTCTGGTGGGACTCGAACCCACAACCTTTGAATACCTCCATTCACAACCTAGAAGTCCAATGCGCTATCCATTGCGCCACAGAGCCACAAAAAGCCGAGCTTTAAGACGCTATTGCATGCACATCACTTCTTAGATTTCCACTTTTTGTGCAGATACACACTGTTCCACTAAGCCACAGCGCCAGGTGCTGTCCCTGATTTGATGCTTTTGTATACAAAGTCTAAAAGAGGTAGCACGTCAGGAGAATAGCTGATTACATCATGAATATGTCCCTTTGAAGTTAGAGGGTTATTTCCAAAACCTGAAAGGTGTGCAGGCTTCTGTTCAGGGACATGGGAATATCTCAAACCATTTCATTTTGGATCGAAACTCTCAGTTACGATACATCTAAACGCTGTTTCAGCTAGGAGAAATGGAAAGCATGTTTTTTTTTCTTTTGCTAGGTAGGTGGCCAACAATAGGTAGTTGCAGATTTTGGCCTGAGCCATTGCATTTCAACCCATTCTTGTTATCTCCCTTATTTAAATAGGTGATTTAAGCTAATTAGTAGAGTACTCTATGATCCGAGTTGGGTGTGTGCAATAAGCGAAATAAGCAGAGCGTGAAGGGGATGCTAGTTTGTGGATCCAAGGGTTTAAGCGTATGCTTGTCCAACACAAAGACATCTGAGCAAAAGAGGGTATGCACGACTCTGGTGGGACTCGAACCCACAACCTTTGAATACCTCCATTCACAACCTAGAAGTCCAATGCGCTATCCATTGCGCCACAAAAAGCCAAGCTTTAATACGCTATTGCATGCACATCACTTCTTAGATTTCCACTTTTTGTGCAGATACACACTGTTCAGCATCCAAAGATTTACGTATGTAAAAAGGGTAGGTGAGCGGTGCCCACATCCCACGGCACAGGCACTGCTGGGATTCGAACCCAGAATCTCCTGTTTACAAGACAGGCGCTTTGACCAACTAAGCCACAGCACCACTTGCTAAACCTTCTGCGATGTGTTGGAATAAAAAGTAAAAAAACAAAAACAAAAAAAGAGGTTGCAGGTCAGGAAAATAGCGGATTACATCATGAAAGAGGTTAGGGGATTATTTCCAAAACCCGAGATATCCGAGGGAATATCTGAAACTCTCAATACTTGTGTCTGAAATGTTTTTGGAACCTCCAGTTACAATCCATCTAAACTCTGTCTCAGCTTGGAGAAATGGAAAGCAATTTTTGCTATGCTTTCAGCTGATCTGAAAGACAAAATCCCGAAAGATTTTCATGAATTAAATATTCATATTTGTAAAGACTGTTTTGAACACACATCCAGAGGCTAGATCTCAACAATAGGAAGTAGCAGATTTTGGCCTAAGCCAGTGGTTTTCAAACCATTCTCGAAACCTCCCAGACGCTATACATTTTCGTTATCCTCCTTATTTCAAAACGGTGAATTGAGCTAATTACTAGAGTACTCTGTGATCCGAGTTGGCTGTGTCCAATAAGGGAGATGAGCAGAATGTGAGGGGTAGGCTTCTGAAGTAGTTTGTGGACCCCAGTTTTGAACATATGTCTGACTCACAGAGACATCAGAGCAAAAGAGGCCATTCACACTTCTGGTGGGACTCAAAACCACAACCAGGGAATTTCTCCATTCGCATCCTAGAAGTCCAAAGCTCCATCAATTGTACCACAGAGCCATAAAATGACCCACTTCAAGGAAGTATTGCATGCGCAGCGCTTCTTCGTTTTTCCAATTTTGTGCAGGTACACACTGTTCGGCATGCAAAGACTTTCATATGTGAAAAGTTTAAGCACTCCCATATCCAATAAGGAAATAAAGAAATATTTCCTTATTGGAAAAATGTGCTGTGTCGGCTCCTGAAAAAGTTGGAAAACCCCAGGTTTAAGCAAATGTCAGTCTGGCAAAGACGTCTATGCAAAGGGACACCATTCGTGACTCAGGTGGGACCCAAAAACCAACAAACTTTATAAAGCCTTCATTTGCAACCGAGAGGTCCAGATTGTCTTTCCTGCCGAGACTTTAACATCTGAAAAGGTTGACCGACTACTCTTAGAAGCCACAGATTAGGCACTGCTGGGATTCGAACCCAGGATCTCCTGTTTACTAGACAGGCGCTTTGAACAACTAAGCCACAGCGCCAGGTGCTGTCCCTGATTTGATGCTTTTGTATACAAAGTCTAAAAGAGGTAGCACGTCAGGAGAATAGCTGATTACATCATGAATATGTCCCTTTGAAGTTAGAGGGTTATTTCCAAAACCTGAAAGGTGTGCAGGCTTCTGTTCAGGGACATGGGAATATCTCAAACCATTTCATTTTGGATCGAAACTCTCAGTTACGATACATCTAAACGCTGTTTCAGCTAGGAGAAATGGAAAGCATGTTTTTTTTTCTTTTGCTAGGTAGGTGGCCAACAATAGGTAGTTGCAGATTTTGGCCTGAGCCATTGGATTTCGACCCATTCTTGTTATCTCCCTTATTTAAATAGGTGATTTAAGCTAATTAGTAGAGTACTCTATGATCCGAGTTGGGTGTGTGCAATAAGCGAAATAAGCAGAGCGTGAAGGGGATGCTAGTTTGTGGATCCAAGGGTTTAAGCGTATGCTTGTCCAACACAAAGACATCTGAGCAAAAGAGGGTATGCACGACTCTGGTGGGACTCGAACCCACAACCTTTGAATACCTCCATTCACAACCTAGAAGTCCAATGCGCTATCCATTGCGCCACAAAAAGCCAAGCTTTAATACGCTATTGCATGCACATCACTTCTTAGATTTCCACTTTTTGTGCAGATACACACTGTTCAGCATCCAAAGATTTACGTATGTAAAAAGGGTAGGTGAGCGGTGCCCACATCCCACGGCACAGGCACTGCTGGGATTCGAACCCAGAATCTCCTGTTTACAAGACAGGCGCTTTGACCAACTAAGCCACAGCACCACTTGCTAAACCTTCTGCGATGTGTTGGAATAAAAAGTAAAAAAACAGAAACAAAAAAAGAGGTTGCAGGTCAGGAAAATAGCGGATTACATCATGAAAGAGGTTAGGGGATTATTTCCAAAACCCGAGATATCCGAGGGAATATCTGAAACTCTCAATACTTGTGTCTGAAATGTTTTTGGAACCTCCAGTTACAATCCATCTAAACTCTGTCTCAGCTTGGAGAAATGGAAAGCAATTTTTGCTATGCTTTCAGCTGATCTGAAAGACAAAATCCCGAAAGATTTTCATGAATTAAATATTCATATTTGTAAAGACTGTTTTGAACACACATCCAGAGGCTAGATCTCAACAATAGGAAGTAACAGATTTTGGCCTAAGCCAGTGGTTTTCAAACCATTCTCGAAACCTCCCAGACGCTATACATTTTCGTTATCCTCCTTATTTCAAAACGGTGAATTGAGCTAATTACTAGAGTACTCTGTGATCCGAGTTGGCTGTGTCCAATAAGGGAGATGAGCAGAATGTGAGGGGTAGGCTTCTGAAGTAGTTTGTGGACCCCAGTTTTGAACATATGTCTGACTCACAGAGACATCAGAGCAAAAGAGGCCATTCACACTTCTGGTGGGACTCAAAACCACAACCAGGGAATTTCTCCATTCGCATCCTAGAAGTCCAAAGCTCCATCAATTGTACCACAGAGCCATAAAATGACCCACTTCAAGGAAGTATTGCATGCGCAGCGCTTCTTCGTTTTTCCAATTTTGTGCAGGTACACACTGTTCGGCATGCAAAGACTTTCATATGTGAAAAGTTTAAGCACTCCCATATCCAATAAGGAAATAAAGAAATATTTCCTTATTGGAAAAATGTGCTGTGTCGGCTCCTGAAAAAGTTGGAAAACCCCAGGTTTAAGCAAATGTCAGTCTGGCAAAGACGTCTATGCAAAGGGACACCATTCGTGACTCAGGTGGGACCCAAAAACCAACAAACTTTATAAAGCCTTCATTTGCAACCGAGAGGTCCAGATTGTCTTTCCTGCCGAGACTTTAACATCTGAAAAGGTTGACCGACTACTCTTAGAAGCCACAGATTAGGCACTGCTGGGATTCGAACCCAGGATCTCCTGTTTACTAGACAGGCGCTTTGAACAACTAAGCCACAGCGCCAGGTGCTGTCCCTGATTTGATGCTTTTGTATACAAAGTCTAAAAGAGGTAGCACGTCAGGAGAATAGCTGATTACATCATGAATATGTCCCTTTGAAGTTAGAGGGTTATTTCCAAAACCTGAAAGGTGTGCAGGCTTCTGTTCAGGGACATGGGAATATCTCAAACCATTTCATTTTGGATCGAAACTCTCAGTTACGATACATCTAAACGCTGTTTCAGCTAGGAGAAATGGAAAGCATGTTTTTTTTTCTTTTGCTAGGTAGGTGGCCAACAATAGGTAGTTGCAGATTTTGGCCTGAGCCATTGGATTTCGACCCATTCTTGTTATCTCCCTTATTTAAATAGGTGATTTAAGCTAATTAGTAGAGTACTCTATGATCCGAGTTGGGTGTGTGCAATAAGCGAAATAAGCAGAGCGTGAAGGGGATGCTAGTTTGTGGATCCAAGGGTTTAAGCGTATGCTTGTCCAACACAAAGACATCTGAGCAAAAGAGGGTATGCACGACTCTGGTGGGACTCGAACCCACAACCTTTGAATACCTCCATTCACAACCTAGAAGTCCAATGTGCTATCCATTGCGCCACAGAGCCACGAAAAGCCAAGCTTTAATACGCTATTGCATGCACATCACTTCTTAGATTTCCACTTTTTGTGCAGATACACACTGTTCAGCATCCAAAGATTTACGTATGTAAAAAGGGTAGGTGAGCGGTGCCCACATCCCACGGCACAGGCACTGCTGGGATTCGAACCCAGAATCTCCTGTTTACAAGACAGGCGCTTTGACCAACTAAGCCACAGCGCCACTTGCTAAACCTTCTGCGATGTGTTGGAATAAAAAGTAAAAAAACAAAAACAAAAAAAGAGGTTGCAGGTCAGGAAAATAGCGGATTACATCATGAAAGAGGTTAGGGGATTATTTCCAAAACCCGAGATATCCGAGGGAATATCTGAAACTCTCAATACTTGTGTCTGAAATGTTTTTGGAACCTCCAGTTACAATCCATCTAAACTCTGTCTCAGCTTGGAGAAATGGAAAGCAATTTTTGCTATGCTTTCAGCTGATCTGAAAGACAAAATCCCGAAAGATTTTCATGAATTAAATATTCATATTTGTAAAGACTGTTTTGAACACACATCCAGAGGCTAGATCTCAACAATAGGAAGTAGCAGATTTTGGCCTAAGGCAGTGGTTTTCAAACCATTCTCGAAACCTCCCAGACGCTATACATTTTCGTTATCCTCCTTATTTTAAAACGGTGAATTGAGCTAATTACTAGAGTACTCTGTGATCCGAGTTGGCTGTGTCCAATAAGGGAGATGAGCAGAATGTGAGGGGTAGGCTTCTGAAGTAGTTTGTGGACCCCAGTTTTGAACATATGTCTGACTCACAGAGACATCAGAGCAAAAGAGGCCATTCACACTTCTGGTGGGACTCAAAACCACAACCAGGGAATTTCTCCATTCGCATCCTAGAAGTCCAAAGCTCCATCAATTGCACCACAGAGCCATAAAATGACCCACTTCAAGGAAGTATTGCATGCGCAGCGCTTCTTCGTTTTTCCAATTTTGTGCAGGTACACACTGTTCGGCATGCAAAGACTTTCATATGTGAAAAGTTTAAACACTCCCATATCCTGTGGCATAGGCACTGCTGGGATTTGAACCCAGGATCTCCTGTTTACGAGACAGGCGCTTTGACCAGCTAAGCCACAGCGCCAGTTACAAAAGTGCTGTGAAATTTTTCAGTAAAACAAGTCTAAAAGAGGTAGCACATGAGGAAAAAAGCTGATTACGTTATGAAAGAGGTCCCTTAGAGGTAAGAGGATTGTTTCCAAAACATGATGGCCTCTCAGGCCTCAAGGGAATGTCTGAACTCATTTCATTTTGGCTCTACACTCTCAACACTCATGCCTAAAATGTTTCCTGTGCTTTCTTCTGATATGAAAGGGCAAAATCCAGAAAGATATCCATGTATTATTCTTCATATATGTAAAGACTTTGTTTGTACAAATATCCATAGGCTTGACTTTATCAATAGGTAGTAGCAGATTTCGGCCCTAAGCCAGGGGCTTGCAAACCATTCTTGAAGCGCATCTGCACCACATATATGTTTTTATTATCTCTCTCTCATTTAAAACAGGTGAATCAAATAATTGACTGATTAGTAATGTACTCAATGATCTGACTTGTGTGTGCCCAATAAGGACAACAAGAAAAATGTGCTGTGTCGGCTCCTGAAAAAGTTGGAAAACCCCAGGTTTAAGCAAATGTCAGTCTGCCAAAGACGTCTATGCAAAGGGACACCATTCGTGACTCAGGTGGGACCCAAAAACCAACAACCTTTATAAAGCCTTCATTTGCAACCGAGAGGTCCAGATTGTCTTTCCTGCCGAGACTTTAACATCTGAAAAGGTTGAACGACTACTCTTAGAAGCCACAGATTAGGCACTGCTGGGATTCGAACCCAGGTTCTCCTGTTTACGAGACAGGCGCTTTGACCAGCTAAGCCACAGCGCCAGTTACAAAAGTGCTGTGAAATTTGTCAGTAAAACAAGTCTAAAAGAGGTAGCACATGAGGAAAAAAGCTGATTACGTTATGAAAGAGGTCCCTTAGAGGTAAGAGGATTGTTTCCAAAACATGATGGCCTTTCAGGCCTCAAGGGAATGTCTGAACTCATTTCATTTTGGCTCTACACTCTCAACACTCATGCCTAAAATGTTTCCTGTGCTTTCTTCTGATATGAAAGGGCAAAATCCAGAAAGATATCCATGTATTATTCTTCATATATGTAAAGACTTTGTTTGTACAAATATCCATAGGCTTGACTTTGGCCCTGTCCCATTTCTCCCCCCTTAAAACTTCCACTTGGTTTTGAGTGCCCTCGAAAGTAAAGTCCCCTCAACGAGGGAAGTGGAGTTGAAGATCTTTCCCTATGAAATGGGACACCACTATATGCAAATTAGCGCGGCAATCCTCACTACGTCACGCGCAGCAAACCTCACTACGTCACGCGCAGCGTCGACGTGTCTACTACTACTACTATTTTCATTCAGAAAATGCCGGTTCCAGCTGTTGTGTTGCCTGTTGTGTGGGCTGTGTTCGTTTATCTACGTCTGATGAATCAACAGAGAAGACATGTGGAATATAGAAGACGCATTCGCCGTCTTCTTTGCCTTGAGGATTTATTTCAGGTATGTCCGATTTGTTTAAATATTTTGACGTTATATGTTTACGTTACCTCAGCTGTTGATGATTTAACGCTAGACCAAATAGAATTAACTTACCTGTTGTTTGTGTCGATAATAACACGACCTACACATTCAGGTCGTATAGTTAAATATAGGGGTGCGGGAAGTGGTTTTAGGTTGGGAATGCTGATACAATAAAAAGACGGGAGGTACAAGTATTGCACCAATTACAGGCTATTTTTGAATCACAGGAGGATCTATCGCTGGCCTTCCCCCCAAAGCGGCATGCATCGCCTCGAAGTATCGCCAGTTGGATACCGTTTTTTCGCCGCTTTCTGTACCTGAGCCTGTCTTTGGTGTTTTCAGGTCCTACAATAAAAAAAAACGATTAAAAAAAAAATCCAAAATCGTTCCGCCCTAGTGTAAAGGATGTAAGATGTAGGTGATGAAGACATGAATCAGATGAATCAGAACCAAAGAATTACCTTGTAACGTTTCTTTAGATTCTCCCACTTCTTGCCTGCCTTCTCTCCTGTAATCCTTCCTTCCAGGCCCAGGTCTTTCACTGCTTTCCTATAAACATACAAATATGAGAATAGTTGTCAAAATGCATTGTAGCTGCCTGGGGGCTAGAACATTATCAGACATTGATATTATTATCAGTTATTGAATTGTACAATCTGGTCACTTACTCCCATAACAGTTTAGAGGCTAATTTTTTTTTTGTAAACTTCTCCTCATTCTCAGTCCAGAACCTGATGAGGCCAAAGGTCTGCTCGACAGTCCCTGAAATAAGAGACCAGTTGCCGCTTAGTAAATTGCTAATTAACAGGAGATAACTAAACAGATTTTTGGTCAATACAATCTGAGGAGTGTGAATACATGCACATAACTATCCCAGTTATGATCAGGATATAAGTATCCATAATAATATGCTAGAAATCTAATCAAATGTAAAATAACACAGCATAGTTTATTATAGATAGATTAATGCTTATTAAAGCTAAAGTTATTCATTCTTAAACATCTTATTTTCTCTTTGCCTTTAGTTGTTTTATTCACTTTAAAGGTGTAATCATTAGCAGGTTTATTAGATGCTGCCACTTTAAGACCGAATGCAGATCTAATAATACACATTTTCTCCCATTTAAGACATCAACTGTGTTTAAGTGAATCTCTAAACCGGTTATTTTGCCATATATTTGTGTGTATTTGATCGTTTAGAAGCGCACACAAAACCCAAAGTATAGTTTGTTTGTCTAGTTGCAATCCGTTTCCGAGCGCGCGCGCGCCTCCATGGGAACCGGAGCAACGTCTCTTGCGCGGATCATTGTGCTGTTAGTAGCTGTTTTTACCACCAACAACGTCCCGCAATTTAGGAAAACAGCAGACGCTGCACTTTACAACAATCACCGATTGTGCTCAGTGCTGATCCTGACGTTAAGTTTGGGTTTAGAGAGAAATGACAGCGCGCTGTGAAGGGAAAGATGATGCGCTAGAAGAGCGCGGCTAACGTTAGTTTTTAATAATTTTGCCTCACATATCTTTTTATAATCCTTAGAAGCCAAAATCGAAAATAAAATTTGATTAACCACCCAGATCAGATGTATATTTGATTGGCAGACTCTTTTGAAGCACTCGACAGATATCATATGAACATCGTCAGATAGCTTCGTGAAATATTTTCTAACATTAGTGTTCAAAACTCAACAGTCCATTGGATGTGCATCAAACTAACATATTCCAACATTTTTCGAAATTTTAACATGCTTATTTGCGAAAATATACTTACAATTCAGTTGCTCCTTTCCAGCGGTGTCCGCCATCTTATTTGAAAAATTTGGCCGGCTCGCTGAGTTCGCAAGGTATCCTGGGTAATTTCATCTTCCACTTTGTTTTAAGCCTGCATCGGACCGCACTATTTTTTGAGGGTTGATTTTAAGGGGAGAATAGCACTCCCCCTTGCTCTTTAGAGTATTGGGACACCCTACCCCTACACGAGAACGCGCAAAAACAAGGGTTAGGGCAGAAATCTAGGGTAAGGGGAGGTATTGGGACAGGGCCTAAATCAATAGGTAGTAGCAGATTTCGGCCCTAAGCCAGGGGCTTGCAAACCATTCTTGAAGCGCATCTGCACCACATATATGTTTTTATTATCTCTCTCTCATTTAAAACAGGTGAATCAAATAATTGACTGATTAGTAACGTACTCAATGATCTGACTTGTGTGTGCCCAATAAGGAAAACAAGAAAAATGTGCTGTGTCGGCTCCTGAAAAAGTTGGAAAACCCCAGGTTTAAGCAAATGTCAGTCTGGCAAAGACATCTATGCAAAGGGACACCATTCGTGACTCAGGTGGGACCCAAAAACCAACAACCTTTATAAAGCCTTCATTTGCAACCGAGAGGTCCAGATTGTCTTTCCTGCCGAGACTTTAACATCTGAAAAGGTTGAACGACTACTCTTAGAAGCCACAGATTAGGCACTGCTGGGATTCGAACCCAGGATCTCCTGTTTACTAGACAGGCGCTTTGAACAACTAAGCCACAGCGCCAGGTGCTGTCCCTGATTCGATGCTTTTGTATACAAAGTCTAAAAGAGGTAGCACGTCAGGAGAATAGCTGATTACATCATGAATATGTCCCTTTGAAGTTAGAGGGTTATTTCCAAAACCTGAAAGGTGTGCAGGCTTCTGTTCAGGGACATGGGAATATCTCAAACCATTTCATTTTGGATCGAAACTCTCAGTTACGATACATCTAAACGCTGTTTCAGCTAGGAGAAATGGAAAGCATGTTTTTTTTTCTTTTGCTAGGTAGGTGGCCAACAATAGGTAGTTGCAGATTTTGGCCTGAGCCATTGGATTTCAACCCATTCTTGTTATCTCCCTTATTTAAATAGGTGACTTAAGCTAATTAGTAGAGTACTCTATGATCCGAGTTGGGTGTGTGCAATAAGCGAAATAAGCAGAGCGTGAAGGGGATGCTAGTTTGTGGATCCAAGGGTTTAAGCGTATGCTTGTCCAACACAAAGACATCTGAGCAAAAGAGGGTATGCACGACTCTGGTGGGACTCGAACCCACAACCTTTGAATACCTCCATTCACAACCTAGAAGTCCAATGCGCTATCCATTGCGCCACAGAGCCACAAAAAGCCAAGCTTTAATACGCTATTGCATGCACATCACTTCTTAGATTTCCACTTTTTGTGCAGATACACACTGTTCAGCATCCAAAGATTTACGTATGTAAAAAGGGTAGGTGAGCGGTGCCCACATCCCACGGCACAGGCACTGCTGGGATTCGAACCCAGAATCTCCTGTTTACAAGACAGGCGCTTTGACCAACTAAGCCACAGCGCCACTTGCTAAACCTTCTGCGATGTGTTGGAATAAAAAGTAAAAAAACAAAAACAAAAAAAGAGGTTGCAGGTCAGGAAAATAGCGGATTACATCATGAAAGAGGTTAGGGGATTATTTCCAAAACCCGAGATATCCGAGGGAATATCTGAAACTCTCAATACTTGTGTCTGAAATGTTTTTGGAACCTCCAGTTACAATCCATCTAAACTCTGTCTCAGCTTGGAGAAATGGAAAGCAATTTTTGCTATGCTTTCAGCTGATCTGAAAGACAAAATCCCGAAAGATTTTCATGAATTAAATATTCATATTTGTAAAGACTGTTTTGAACACACATCCAGAGGCTAGATCTCAACAATAGGAAGTAGCAGATTTTGGCCTAAGCCAGTGGTTTTCAAACCATTCTCGAAACCTCCCAGACGCTATACATTTTCGTTATCCTCCTTATTTCAAAACGGTGAATTGAGCTAATTACTAGAGTACTCTGTGATCCGAGTTGGCTGTGTCCAATAAGGGAGATGAGCAGAATGTGAGGGGTAGGCTTCTGAAGTAGTTTGTGGACCCCAGTTTTGAACATATGTCTGACTCACAGAGACATCAGAGCAAAAGAGGCCATTCACACTTCTGGTGGGACTCAAAACCACAACCAGGGAATTTCTCCATTCGCATCCTAGAAGTCCAAAGCTCCATCAATTGCACCACAGAGCCATAAAATGACCCACTTCAAGGAAGTATTGCATGCGCAGCGCTTCTTCGTTTTTCCAATTTTGTGCAGGTACACACTGTTCGGCATGCAAAGACTTTCATATGGGAAAAGTTTAAGCACTCCCATATCCAATAAGGAAATAAGGAAATATTTCCTTATTAGAAAAATGTGCTGTGTCGGCTCCTGAAAAAGTTGGAAAACCCCAGGTTTAAGCAAATGTCAGTCTGGCATAGATGTCTATGCAAAGGGACACCATTCGTGACTCAGGTGGGACCCAAAAACCAACAACCTTTATAAAGCCTTCATTTGCAACCGAGAGGTCCAGATTGTCTTTCCTGCCGAGACTTTAACATCTGAAAAGGTTGAACGACTACTCTTAGAAGCCACAGATTAGGCACTGCTGGGATTCGAACCCAGGATCTCCTGTTTACTAGACAGGCGCTTTGACCAACTAAACCACAGCGCCAGGTGCTGTCCCTGATTCGATGCTCTTGTATACAAAGTCTAAAAGAGGTAGCACGTCAGGAGAATAGCTGATTACATCATGAATATGTCCCTTTGAAGTTAGAGGGTTATTTCCAAAACCTGAAAGGTGTGCAGGCTTCTGTTCAGGGACATGGGAATATCTCAAACCATTTCATTTTGGATCGAAACTCTCAGTTACGATACATCTAAACGCTGTTTCAGCTAGGAGAAATGGAAAGCATGTTTTTTTTTTCTTTTGCTAGGTAGGTGGCCAACAATAGGTAGTTGCAGATTTTGGCCTGAGCCATTGGATTTCAACCCATTCTTGTTATCACCCTTATTTAAATAGGCGACTTAAGCTAATTAGTAGAGTACTCTATGATCCGAGTTGGGTTTGTGCAATAAGCGAAATAAGCAGAGCGTGAAGGGGATGCTTCAGAAGTAGTTTGTGGATCCAAGGGTTTAAGCGTATGCTTGTCCAACACAAAGGCATCTGAGCAAAAGAGGGTATGCACGACTCTGGTGGGGCTCGAACCCACAACCTTTGAATACCTCCATTCACAACCTAGAAGTCCAATGCGCTATCCATTGCGCCACAGAGCCACAAAAAGCCAAGCTTTAAGACGCTATTGCATGCACATCACTTCTTAGATTTCCACTTTTTGTGCAGATACACACTGTTCAGCATCCAAAGATTTACGTATGTAAAAAGGGTAGGTGAGCGGTGCCCACATCCCACGGCACAGGCACTGCTGGGATTCGAACCCAGAATCTCCTGTTTACAAGACAGGCGCTTTGACCAACTAATCCACAGCGCCACTTGCTAAACCTTCTGCGATGTGTTGGAATAAAAAGTAAAAAAACAAAAAAAGAGGTTGCAGGTCAGGAAAATAGCGGATTACATCATGAAAGAGGTTAGGGGATTATTTCCAAAACCCGAGATATCCGAGGGAATATCTGAAACTCTCAATACTTGTGTCTGAAATGTTTTTGGAACCTCCAGTTACAATCCATCTAAACTCTGTCTCAGCTTGGAGAAATGGAAAGCAATTTTTGCTATGCTTTCAGCTGATCT
The DNA here is from genome assembly GCF_029890125.1 of Rhinichthys klamathensis goyatoka. Lineage (NCBI taxonomy): Eukaryota > Metazoa > Chordata > Actinopteri > Cypriniformes > Leuciscidae > Rhinichthys > Rhinichthys klamathensis. The sequence continues at coordinate 388,920 of NW_026606831.1, forward strand.
GAAAGACAAAATCCCGAAAGATTTTCATGAATTAAATATTCATATTTGTAAAGACTGTTTTGAACACACATCCATAGGCTAGATCTCAACAATAGGAAGTAGCAGATTTTGGCCTAAGCCAGTGGTTTTCAAACCATTCTCGAAACCTCCCAGACGCTATACATTTTCGTTATCCTCCTTATTTCAAAACGGTGAATTGAGCTAATTACTAGAGTACTCTGTGATCCGAGTTGGCTGTGTCCAATAAGGGAGATGAGCAGAATGTGAGGGGTAGGCTTCTGAAGTAGTTTGTGGACCCCAGTTTTGAACATATGTCTGACTCACAGAGACATCAGAGCAAAAGAGGCCATTCACACTTCTGGTGGGACTCAAAACCACAACCAGGGAATTTCTCCATTCGCATCCTAGAAGTCCAAAGCTCCATCAATTGCACCACAGAGCCCTAAAATGACCCACTTCAAGGAAGTATTGCATGCGCAGCGCTTCTTCGTTTTTCCAATTTTGTGCAGGTACACACTGTTCGGCATGCAAAGACTTTCATATGGGAAAAGTTTAAGCACTCCCATATCCAATAAGGAAATAAGGAAATATTTCCTTATTAGAAAAATGTGCTGTGTCGGCTCCTGAAAAAGTTGGAAAACCCCAGGTTTAAGCAAATGTCAGTCTGGCATAGATGTCTATGCAAAGGGACACCATTCGTGACTCAGGTGGGACCCAAAAACCAACAACCTTTATAAAGCCTTCATTTGCAACCGAGAGGTCCAGATTGTCTTTCCTGCCGAGACTTTAACATCTGAAAAGGTTGAACGACTACTCTTAGAAGCCACAGATTAGGCACTGCTGGGATTCGAACCCAGGATCTCCTGTTTACTAGACAGGCGCTTTGACCAACTAAACCACAGCGCCAGGTGCTGTCCCTGATTCGATGCTCTTGTATACAAAGTCTAAAAGAGGTAGCACGTCAGGAGAATAGCTGATTACATCATGAATATGTCCCTTTGAAGTTAGAGGGTTATTTCCAAAACCTGAAAGGTGTGCAGGCTTCTGTTCAGGGACATGGGAATATCTCAAACCATTTCATTTTGGATCGAAACTCTCAGTTACGATACATCTAAACGCTGTTTCAGCTAGGAGAAATGGAAAGCATGTTTTTTTTTTCTTTTGCTAGGTAGGTGGCCAACAATAGGTAGTTGCAGATTTTGGCCTGAGCCATTGGATTTCAACCCATTCTTGTTATCACCCTTATTTAAATAGGTGACTTAAGCTAATTAGTAGAGTACTCTATGATCCGAGTTGGGTTTGTGCAATAAGCGAAATAAGCAGAGCGTGAAGGGGATGCTTCAGAAGTAGTTTGTGGATCCAAGGGTTTAAGCGTATGCTTGTCCAACACAAAGGCATCTGAGCAAAAGAGGGTATGCACGACTCTGGTGGGACTCGAACCCACAACCTTTGAATACCTCCATTCACAACCTAGAAGTCCAATGCGCTATCCATTGCGCCACAGAGCCACAAAAAGCCAAGCTTTAAGACGCTATTGCATGCACATCACTTCTTAGATTTCCACTTTTTGTGCAGATACACACTGTTCAGCATCCAAAGATTTACGTATGTAAAAAGGGTAGGTGAGCGGTGCCCACATCCCACGGCACAGGCACTGCTGGGATTCGAACCCAGAATCTCCTGTTTACAAGACAGGCGCTTTGACCAACTAAGCCACAGCGCCACTTGCTAAACCTTCTGCGATGTGTTGGAATAAAAATTAAAAAAACAAAAACAAAAAAAGAGGTTGCAGGTCAGGAAAATAGCGGATTACATCATGAAAGAGGTTAGGGGATTATTTCCAAAACCCGAGATATCCGAGGGAATATCTGAAACTCTCAATACTTGTGTCTGAAATGTTTTTGGAACCTCCAGTTACAATCCATCTAAACTCTTTCTCAGCTTGGAGAAATGGAAAGCAATTTTTGCTATGCTTTCAGCTGATCTGAAAGACAAAATCCCGAAAGATTTTCATGAATTAAATATTCATATTTGTAAAGGCTGTTTTGAACACACATCCAGAGGCTAGATCTCAACAATAGGAAGTAGCAGATTTTGGCCTAAGCCAGTGGTTTTCAAACCATTCTCGAAACCTCCCAGACGCTATACATTTTCGTTATCCTCCTTATTTCAAAACGGTTAATTGAGCTAATTACTAGAGTACTCTGTGATCCGAGTTGGCTGTGTCCAATAAGGGAGATGAGCAGAATGTGAGGGGTAGGCTTCTGAAGTAGTTTGTGGACCCCAGTTTTGAACATATGTCTGACTCACAGAGACATCAGAGCAAAAGAGGCCATTCACACTTCTGGTGGGACTCAAAACCACAACCAGGGAATTTCTCCATTCGCATCCTAGAAGTCCAAAGCTCCATCAATTGCACCACAGAGCCATAAAATGACCCACTTCAAGGAAGTATTGCATGCGCAGCGCTTCTTCGTTTTTCCAATTTTGTGCAGGTACACACTGTTCGGCATGCAAAGACTTTCCTATGTGAAAAGTTTCAGCACTCCCATATCCTGTGGCATAGGCACTGCTGGGATTTGAACCCAGGATCTCCTGTCTACGAGACAGGCGCTTTGAACAGCTAAGCCACAGCGCCAGTTACAAAAGTGCGGTGAAATTTGTCGGTAAAACAAGTCTAAAAGAGGTAGCACATGAGGAAAAAAGCTGATTACGTTATGAAAGAGGTCCCTTAGAGGTAAGAGGATTGTTTCCAAAACATGATGGCCTTTCAGGCCTCAAGGGAATGTCTGAACTCATTTCATTTTGGCTCTACACTCTCAACACTCATGCCTAAAATGTTTCCTGTGCTTTCTTCTGATATGAAAGGGCAAAATCCAGAAAGATATCCATGTATTATTCTTCATATATGTAAAGACTTTGTTTGTACAAATATTCATAGGCTTGACTTTATCAATAGGTAGTAGCAGATTTCGGCCCTAAGCCAGGGGCTTGCAAACCATTCTTGAAGCGCATCTGCACCACATATATGTTTTTATTATCTCTCTCTCATTTAAAACAGGTGAATCAAATAATTGACTGATTAGTAACGTACTCAATGATCTGACTTGTGTGTGCCCAATAAGGAAAACAAGAAAAATGTGCTGTGTCGGCTCCTGAAAAAGTTGGAAAACCCCAGGTTTAAGCAAATGTCAGTCTGGCATAGACGTCTATGCAAAGGGACACCATTCGTGACTCAGGTGGGACCCAAAAACCAACAACCTTTCTAAAGCCTTCATTTGCAACCGAGAGGTCCAGATTGTCTTTCCTGCCGAGACTTTAACATCTGAAAAGGTTGAACGACTACTCTTAGAAGCCACAGATTAGGCACTGCTGGGATTCGAACCCAGGATCTCCTGTTTACTAGACAGGCGCTTTGACCAACTAAGCCACAGCGCCAGGTGCTGTCCCTGATTCGATGCTCTTGTATACAAAGTCTAAAAGAGGTAGCACGTCAGGAGAATAGCTGATTACATCATGAATATGTCCCTTTGAAGTTAGAGGGTTATTTCCAAAACCTGAAAGGTGTGCAGGCTTCTGTTCAGGGACATGGGAATATCTCAAACCATTTCATTTTGGATCGAAACTCTCAGTTACGATACATCTAAACGCTGTTTCAGCTAGGAGAAATGGAAAGCATGTTTTTTTTTCTTTTGCTAGGTAGGTGGCCAACAATAGGTAGTTGCAGATTTTGGCCTGAGCCATTGGATTTCAACCCATTCTTGTTATCTCCCTTATTTAAATAGGTGACTTAAGCTAATTAGTAGAGTACTCTATGATCCGAGTTGGGTGTGTGCAATAAGCGAAATAAGCAGAGCGTGAAGGGGATGCTAGTTTGTGGATCCAAGGGTTTAAGCGTATGCTTGTCCAACACAAAGACATCTGAGCAAAAGAGGGAATGCACGACTCTGGAGGGACTGGAACCCACAACCTTTGAATACCTCCATTCACAACCTAGAAGTCCAATGCGCTATCCATTGCGCCACAGAGCCACAAAAAGCCAAGCTTTAAGACGCTATTGCATGCACATCACTTCTTAGATTTCCACTTTTTGTGCAGATACACACTGTTCAGCATCCATAGATTTACGTATGTAAAAAGGGTAGGTGAGCGGTGCCCACATCCCAAGGCACAGGCACTGCTGGGATTCGAACCCAGAATCTCCTGTTTACAAGACAGGCGCTTTGACCAACTAAGCCACAGCGCCACTTGCTAAACCTTCTGCGATGTGTTGGAATAAAAAGTAAAAAAACAAAAACAAAAAAAGAGGTTGCAGGTCAGGAAAATAGCGGATTACATCATGAAAGAGGTTAGGGGATTATTTCCAAAACCCGAGATATCCGAGGGAATATCTGAAACTCTCAATACTTGTGTCTGAAATGTTTTTGGAACCTCCAGTTACAATCCATCTCAACTCTGTCTCAGCTTGGAGAATGGAAAGCAATTTTTGCTATGCTTTCAGCTGATCTGAAAGACAAAATCCCGAAAGATTTTCATGAATTAAATATTCATATTTGTAAAGACTGTTTTGAACACACATCCAGAGGCTAGATCTCAACAATAGGAAGTAGCAGATTTTGGCCTAAGCCAGTGGTTTTCAAACCATTCTCGAAACCTCCCAGACGCTATACATTTTCGTTATCCTCCTTATTTCAAAACTGTGAATTGAGCTAATTACTAGAGTACTCTGTGATCCGAGTTGGCTGTGTCCAATAAGGGAGATGAGCAGAATGTGAGGGGTAGGCTTCTGAAGTAGTTTGTGGACCCCAGTTTTGAACATATGTCTGACTCACAGAGACATCAGAGCAAAAGAGGCCATTCACACTTCTGGTGGGACTCAAAACCACAACCAGGGAATTTCTCCATTCGCATCCTAGAAGTCCAAAGCTCCATCAATTGCACCACAGAGCCATAAAATGACCCACTTCAAGGAAGTATTGCATGCGCAGCGCTTCTTCGTTTTTCCAATTTTGTGCAGGTAAACACTGTTCGGCATGCAAAGACTTTCATATGGGAAAAGTTTAAGCACTCCCATATCCAATAAGGAAATAAGGAAATATTTCCTTATTGGAAAAATGTGCTGTGTCGGCTCCTGAAAAAGTTGGAAAACCCCAGGTGTAAGCAAATGTCAGTCTGGCATAGACGTCTATGCAAAGGGACACCATTCGTGACTCAGGTGGGACCCAAAAACCAACAACCTTTATAAAGCCTTCATTTGCAACCGAGAGGTCCAGATTGTCTTTCCTGCCGAGACTTTAACATCTGAAAAGGTTGAACGACTACTCTTAGAAGCCACAGATTAGGCACTGCTGGGATTCGAACCCAGGATCTCCTGTTTACTAGACAGGCGCTTTGACCAACTAAACCACAGCGCCAGGTGCTGTCCCTGATTCGATGCTCTTGTATACAAAGTCTAAAAGAGGTAGCACGTCAGGAGAATAGCTGATTACATCATGAATATGTCCCTTTGAAGTTAGAGGGTTATTTCCAAAACCTGAAAGGTGTGCAGGCTTCTGTTCAGGGACATGGGAATATCTCAAACCATTTCATTTTGGATCGAAACTCTCAGTTACGATACATCTAAACGCTGTTTCAGCTAGGAGAAATGGAAAGCATGTTTTTTTTTTCTTTTGCTAGGTAGGTGGCCAACAATAGGTAGTTGCAGATTTTGGCCTGAGCCATTGGATTTCAACCCATTCTTGTTATCACCCTTATTTAAATAGGCGACTTAAGCTAATTAGTAGAGTACTCTATGATCCGAGTTGGGTTTGTGCAATAAGCGAAATAAGCAGAGCGTGAAGGGGATGCTTCAGAAGTAGTTTGTGGATCCAAGGGTTTAAGCGTATGCTTGTCCAACACAAAGGCATCTGAGCAAAAGAGGGTATGCACGACTCTGGTGGGGCTCGAACCCACAACCTTTGAATACCTCCATTCACAACCTAGAAGTCCAATGCGCTATCCATTGCGCCACAGAGCCACAAAAAGCCAAGCTTTAAGACGCTATTGCATGCACATCACTTCTTAGATTTCCACTTTTTGTGCAGATACACACTGTTCAGCATCCAAAGATTTACGTATGTAAAAAGGGTAGGTGAGCGGTGCCCACATCCCACGGCACAGGCACTGCTGGGATTCGAACCCAGAATCTCCTGTTTACAAGACAGGCGCTTTGACCAACTAATCCACAGCGCCACTTGCTAAACCTTCTGCGATGTGTTGGAATAAAAAGTAAAAAAACAAAAAAAGAGGTTGCAGGTCAGGAAAATAGCGGATTACATCATGAAAGAGGTTAGGGGATTATTTCCAAAACCCGAGATATCCGAGGGAATATCTGAAACTCTCAATACTTGTGTCTGAAATGTTTTTGGAACCTCCAGTTACAATCCATCTAAACTCTGTCTCAGCTTGGAGAAATGGAAAGCAATTTTTGCTATGCTTTCAGCTGATCTGAAAGACAAAATCCCGAAAGATTTTCATGAATTAAATATTCATATTTGTAAAGACTGTTTTGAACACACATCCAGAGGCTAGATCTCAACAATAGGAAGTAGCAGATTTTGGCCTAAGCCAGTGGTTTTCAAACCATTCTCGAAACCTCCCAGACGCTATACATTTTCGTTATCCTCCTTATTTCAAAACGGTGAATTGAGCTAATTACTAGAGTACTCTGTGATCCGAGTTGGCTGTGTCCAATAAGGGAGATGAGCAGAATGTGAGGGGTAGGCTTCTGAAGTAGTTTGTGGACCCCAGTTTTGAACATATGTCTGACTCACAGAGACATCAGAGCAAAAGAGGCCATTCACACTTCTGGTGGGACTCAAAACCACAACCAGGGAATTTCTCCATTCGCATCCTAGAAGTCCAAAGCTCCATCAATTGCACCACAGAGCCATAAAATGACCCACTTCAAGGAAGTATTGCATGCGCAGCGCTTCTTCGTTTTTCCAATTTTGTGCAGGTACACACTGTTCGACATGCAAAGACTTTCATATGTGAAAAGTTTAAACACTCCCATATCCTGTGGCATAGGCACTGCTGGGATTTGAACCCAGGATCTCCTGTTTACGAGACAGGCGCTTTGACCAGCTAAGCCACAGCGCCAGTTACAAAAGTGCGGTGAAATTTGTCAGTAAAACAAGTCTAAAAGAGGTAGCACATGAGGAAAAAAGCTGATTACGTTATGAAAGAGGTCCCTTAGAGGTAAGAGGATTGTTTCCAAAACATGATGGCCTTTCAGGCCTCAAGGGAATGTCTGAACTCATTTCATTTTGGCTCTACACTCTCAACACTCATGCCTAAAATGTTTCCTGTGCTTTCTTCTGATATGAAAGGGCAAAATCCAGAAAGATATCCATGTATTATTCTTCATATATGTAAAGACTTTGTTTGTACAAATATCCATAGGCTTGACTTTATCAATAGGTAGTAGCAGATTTCGGCCCTAAGCCAGGGGCTTGCAAACCATTCTTGAAGCGCATCTGCACCACATATATGTTTTTATTATCTCTCTCTCATTTAAAACAGGTGAATCAAATAATTGACTGATTAGTAACGTACTCAATGATCTGACTTGTGTGTGCCCAATAAGGAAAACAAGAAAAATGTGCTGTGTCGGCTCCTGAAAAAGTTGGAAAACCCCAGGTTTAAGCAAATGTCAGTCTGGCATAGACGTCTATGCAAAGGGACACCATTCGTGACTCAGGTGGGACCCAAAAACCAACAACCTTTATAAAGCCTTCATTTGCAACCGAGAGGTCCAGATTGTCTTTCCTGCCGAGACTTTAACATCTGAAAAGGTTGAACGACTACTCTTAGAAGCCACAGATTAGGCACTGCTGGGATTCGAACCCAGGATCTCCTGTTTACTAGACAGGCGCTTTGACCAACTAAGCCACAGCGCCAGGTGCTGTCCCTGATTCGATGCTTTTGTATACAAAGTCTAAAAGAGGTAGCACGTCAGGAGAATAGCTGATTACATCATGAATGTGTCCCTTTGAAGTTAGAGGGTTATTTCCAAAACCTGAAAGGTGTGCAGGCTTCTGTTCAGGGACATGGAAATATCTCAAACCATTTCCTTTTGGATCGAAACTCTCAGTTACGATACATCTAAACGCTGTTTCAGCTAGGAGAAATGGAAAGCATGTTTTTTTTTCTTTTGCTAGGTAGGTGGCCAACAATAGGTAGTTGCAGATTTTGGCCTGAGCCATTGGATTTCAACCCATTCTTGTTATCTCCCTTATTTAAATAGGTGATTTAAGCTAATTAGTAGAGTACTCTATGATCCGAGTTGGGTGTGTGCAATAAGCGAAATAAGCAGAGCGTGAAGGGGATGCTAGTTTGTGGATCCAAGGGTTTAAGCGTATGCTTGTCCAACACAAAGACATCTGAGCAAAAGAGGGTATGCACGACTCTGGTGGGACTCGAACCCACAACCTTTGAATACCTCCATTCACAACCTAGAAGTCCAATGCGCTATCCATTGCGCCACAGAGCCACAAAAAGCCAAGCTTTAAGACGCTATTGCATGCACATCACTTCTTAGATTTCCACTTTTTGTGCAGATACACACTGTTCAGCATCCAAAGATTTACGTATGTAAAAAGGGTAGGTGAGCGGTGCCCACATCCCACGGCACAGGCACTGCTGGGATTCGAACCCAGAATCTCCTGTTTACAAGACAGGTGCTTTGACCAACTAAGCCACAGCGCCACTTGCTAAACCTTCTGCGATGTGTTGGAATAAAAAGTAAAAAAAACAAAAACAAAAAAAGAGGTTGCAGGTCAGGAAAATAGCAGATTACATCATGAAAGAGGTTAGGGGATTATTTCCAAAACCCGAGATATCCGAGGGAATATCTGAAACTCTCAATACTTGTGTCTGAAATGTTTTTGGAACCTCCAGTTACAATCCATCTCAACTCTGTCTCAGCTTGGAGAATGGAAAGCAATTTTTGCTATGCTTTCAGCTGATCTGAAAGACAAAATCCCGAAAGATTTTCATGAATTAAATATTCATATTTGTAAAGACTGTTTTGAACACACATCCAGAGGCTAGATCTCAACAATAGGAAGTAGCAGATTTTGGCCTAAGCCAGTGGTTTTCAAACCATTCTCGAAACCTCCCAGACGCTATACATTTTCGTTATCCTCCTTATTTCAAAACGGTGAATTGAGCTAATTACTAGAGTACTCTGTGATCCGAGTTGGCTGTGTCCAATAAGGGAGATGAGCAGAATGTGAGGGGTAGGCTTCTGAAGTAGTTTGTGGACCCCAGTTTTGAACATATGTCTGACTCACAGAGACATCAGAGCAAAAGAGGCCATTCACACTTCTGGTGGGACTCAAAACCACAACCAGGGAATTTCTCCATTCGCATCCTAGAAGTCCAAAGCTCCATCAATTGCACCACAGAGCCATAAAATGACCCACTTCAAGGAAGTATTGCATGCGCAGCGCTTCTTCGTTTTTCCAATTTTGTGCAGGTACACACTGTTCGGCATGCAAAGACTTTCATATGGGAAAAGTTTAAGCACTCCCATATCCAATAAGGAAATAAGGAAATATTTCCTTATTGGAAAAATGTGCTGTGTCGGCTCCTGAAAAAGTTGGAAAACCCCAGGTTTAAGCAAATGTCAGTCTGGCAAAGACGTCTATGCAAAGGGACACCATTCGTGACTCAGGTGGGACCCAAAAACCAACAACCTTTATAAAGCCTTCATTTGCAACCGAGAGGTCCAGATTGTCTTTCCTGCCGAGACTTTAACATCTGAAAAGGTTGAACGACTACTCTTAGAAGCCACAGATGAGGCACTGCTGGGATTCGAACCCAGGATCTCCTGTTTACTAGACAGGCGCTTTGACCAACTAAGCCACAGCGCCAGGTGCTGTCCCTGATTCGATGCTTTTGTATACAAAGTCTAAAAGAGGTAGCACGTCAGGAGAATAGCTGATTACATCATGAATATGTCCCTTTGAAGTTAGAGGGTTATTTCCAAAACCTGAAAGGTGTGCAGGCTTCTGTTCAGGGACATGGGAATATCTCAAACCATTTCATTTTGGATCGAAACTCTCAGTTACAATACATCTAAACGCTGTTTCAGCTAGGAGAAATGGAAAGCATGTTTTTTTTTCTTTTGCTAGGTAGGTGGCCAACAATAGGTAGTTGCAGATTTTGGCCTGAGCCATTGGATTTCAACCCATTCTTGTTATCTCCCTTATTTAAATAGGTGACTTAAGCTAATTAGTAGAGTACTCTATGATCCGAGTTGGGTGTGTGCAATAAGCGAAATAAGCAGAGCGTGAAGGGGATGCTTCAGACGTAGTTTGTGGATCCAAGGGTTTAAGCGTATGCTTGTCCAACACAAAGACATCTGAGCAAAAGAGGGAATGCACGACTCTGGTGGGACTCGAACCCACAACCTTTGAATACCTCCATTCACAACCTAGAAGTCCAATGCGCTATCCATTGCACCAAGCGCGGCGCGCATACGTCTATCAAAGCTATCAAAAGTTGCCTGAAATTGACCCAAAGATCGCAGGATCGAATCCTGCTCGTCCACACTTTTTATGACTAATGTTAATTATTAGGATAAATGTTATTTAACTACACATTTGTATATAATAATACAGTAAACAATAATAATAATAATTATAAGAGGAAGAAGATGAAGAAGAAAAACACAAAAACGTCCAAACCCATTATATTTTTTTAATATAATCACAACAATTATTAAAACTGGTAATAGTAGTAGTAATAATAATCCGGTACATAAATAACTTAAGGCATAACTAAACATAAATAAATCCTTCTCATCTATTATTATTATTATTTAAAATATATATTATTATAATAATAAGAGTAATAATGATATTAATGATAGTCAGGTACATAAATAACTTAAATGCTTCTCATCTATTCTTATTAATAATAATAATAATAATGATATTAATGATAATCAGGTACATAAATAACTTAAGGCATAAGTTAACGTAATAAAATAACTAAAATAAACTCTTCTCATCCAGGCAACCACCTGTTGCCCAGAAATTAAAATGTGTATATAATTTTAGTGTAGTTGTTGTAGTCAATAATACAGTAAACAATAATAATAATGAAAAGAGGAAGTAGATGAATAAGAAAAAACACAGAAACAAATGTAATCAAATAAAGTGTAAGAAAAGTAAAATGAATAAAACACAAATAAAGGTACAAACACAACACCCATTATCCCCATCCTACTCACAGATGCATGCGCGCAACACACACACACACAGACACACACACGCACACGCACACGCACGCACGCACACACACACACACACACACACACACACACACACACACCAACCATGTTTAAAAATTATTCAAAAGGCATCACACACATAGTTGTTATACATTTTAAAGACAGCTGTCATTGTTATGTTGTATAATCAAACATTAATCAAATAAATAAATAAAATAACATGCTGAAAGAGCAATTTTAAGAAGCTGGAGGGTTGTCATTTCCTGGCTTTTTTTTCCTATAACCTCGTTCCATCAGCACAGCTCTCCATTCATCATATGATTTAGTCTCAGACTCTTCGCAGTACCAGTTGCCAAAGTACTGCAGATGTGTTGGTGGCTTTCTCTCCTTATTGCACTTTCTGCAAAGAATGACGTCTGTCTTCCTAACATACTTTCTTGTCACTGTTCCAGCGCTCTCCCTCTTCTGTTTTCTCTTTCTATATTGCTGAGTGGAGTAAGGAACCGGTTGACTGGATGTCTGTGTCTGAGCTGATGGTGGCATAGCTGAAGGTAATGGGAGGTTGAAGAACATCACCTGTGAGGTACCAGGAACTGTAGGAAGCTGCACAGGTGGTAAAATGAAAGGGAGAGAGACAGGTGGTGCTGGTGCAATAGGGACAGGAAGTCCTTGATGTGATGGTGGAGCCTGGAAGATGGCCTGAGGTTGCGACCTCCCTTTGAGTTTAGCCTCCCCAGCAGTATTTGGTGGCAGGATAAAAGGTGTGGCTCTGACAAATTGCTGGAACAGAGAGTCGGTCCTTTCTGCATAGCAGCAGGAAGGTTCTCAGGTCCTGCCATGGGTGCTTCAGGGGCTTGGATACCCTGTTTCAATATCTCCTGTTCCTGTGACTTACAACGCCTGCTGTACCTGGGAAAACATAAAGCAACCAATTTTAATAAACATTTAAGCAATTATACAAAAGATGGTATGTTCAACTACTGTTTGATCATGACTATGATGCAACAGCAAGACACAGCTGAGATCACAGAGCAATTGATCTCACCCTTGTCTCGTGTATCATTGCTTTAGTAAAATGCCGCTGGTACGGTAGTAGCTGTTCGTTTGTATGTGTGTTGGAAAGCTGTTTATGGAGATACGTTGTACTGATTATTGATTCTTGCAGTCTGTTGAAGACCATGTCATGAGCAATAAATCTTATTTTTCATAATGGAGAAGAAAGCAGAAGTTGGACTCTTGTTGATTTGTTTCTAGACCCGTCAAAGCAGCCATAGCTATATTACAGTTTTTTTCAGTCGCTAACAAGTATTTGTCCAAACAGTTGTCACATTTTCAAAACTCTAAACACAATTAGCACAGCATCGATCTTTTGTGGCCATTCCATTCACACGTCATGTCGTTTTCACACAATATGCAGTCAGTGAACACATTTCCACAATGCTTACATTCTCTTAACAGACAAGCAATACCTCCCAACAAAATTATGGATTGTTTTTGTAGTATTTACAAATGTTACAGTAACACACACCATCCCACAATAGCAAAAACAAAATTCCAAACCTTAGATACATTATAAAAACCTCTGCTTCTGCAATGATATGAGTTCAAAAACAATATATCTCAGCTGATAATAAAAATAAATAAAAAATACAGTTTTTCTCAATTGCTAAAACACTAAAACCCATTGGCTGAACAAAGTTCTCAGTTGCCTGAACTCATTTAGCTAATTGTGCAGTCTGTTGTCAATACCTTAAACTATTTCACATGGCAAAACACAATTTGCAGATCTTACTTAGACTTTTCAGCAAAACGCTAAACACATTCTCATTCTCAAAACATATTCTGCACTGTAATGCACACGTCATCCATACTGGTAAACACAAGTAGCAATGATCAAATACAAATAGAGAACACATGTCATTGATTGAACACAACCACTCAAAATTGATTTAACCTGTTTCAAATGATGCCCAAAGACAAGAAGAAGCACACTGATCACGTTTACTCCTTTGATTTTTGTCCCTTTTAGTATTGTATACTGTAGTACAGTGCATTGTAGGCTGTATACTGTACAATGAACAAATTATATGGCCCCGAACATCATTACTGTAACAGTACCATTTGTTACAGTACTGAATGCTCAATAGATTTTACTGGTTGCAGGTTCATATCAACAAAGAACAAGAATTACAGTATCAAACAATAGAACTGACAAAGGAGAAGTTTGTGAGATGCAGGGCACTGTACTGTAAAAATAGGGGTACAAGGAGGAGGAAGAACAAATAAAATTGCAAAGAGCAAAGCAGAGTAGTAATTTCTGATCAATTTTGCGCTACTATGATGTTTTCATTCATCAAAAGACAATGACGGACAAATATGAAATTTGTTTTAGGATTACAGTTTTTCTCAATTGCTAAAACACTAGAACCCATTGGCTGAACACAGTTCTCAGTTGCCTGAACTCATTTAGCTAATTGTGCAGTCTGTTGTCAATACCTTAAACTATTTCACATGGCAAAACACAATTTGCAGATCTTACTTAGACTTTTCAGCAAAACGCTAAACACATTCTCATTCTCAAAACATATTCTGCACTGTAATGCACACGTCATCCATACTGGTAAACACAAGTGGCAATGATCAAATACAAATAGAGAACAAATGTCATTGATTGAACACAACCACTCAAAATTGATTTAACCTGTTTCAAATGATGCCCAAAGACAAGAAGAAGCACACTGATCACGTTTACTCCTTTGATTTTTGTCCCTTTTAGTATTGTATACTGTAGTACAGTGCATTGTAGGCTGTATACTGTACAATTAACAAATTATATGGCCCCGAACATCGTTACTGTAACAGTACCATTTGTTACAGTACTGAATGCTCAATAGATTTTACTGGTTGCACTTGCAGGTTCATATCAACAAAGAACAAGAATTACAGTATCAAACAATAGAACTGACAAAGGAGAAGTTTGTGAGATGCAGGGCACTGTACTGTAAAAATAGGGGTACAAGGAGGAAGAACAAATAAAATTGCAAAGAGCAAAGCAGAGTAGTAATTTCTGATCAATTTTGCGCTACTATGATGTTTTCATTCATCAAAAGACAATGACGGACAAATATGAAATTTTTTTTAAGATTAAAAATGTACTTCTCCCTGAAATTTTGATGGTACAGTAATGTGTCACGGGTAAGTCTACAAACAGAATAGCCGTCCGTAGATATCTTTCGAGAACTGTATGTTTTGAACAATTTGTTTTCTATTTTTTGGTGTATTGTTTACTGACTGCTTGATAGTGTATATCATTTTGATCACTTTGTCTATGATTTGAGAGCAGTGTTTGATTTTGAACACAAGTAAAACTGTTTTGAGGCGAAAGTTTCATTTTGCAAGAAGAGTCAGAGGTTTTGTAAATAGTGCTTGAAGATGAGGTTTTGTGTTTAATGTTTTCAGAAAAAGGAGCAAGGATTCAGACATTATGTTTTAGCAATTGAGAAAAACTGTAAAAATGGACTTCTCCCTGAACTTTTGATGGTACAGTAATGTGTCACGGGTAAGTCTACAAACAGAATAGCCGTCCGTAGATATCTTTCGAGAACTGTATGTTTTGAACAATGTGTTTTCTATTTTTTGGTGTATTGTTTACTGACTGCTTGATAGTGTATATCATTTTGATCACTTTGTCTATGATTTGAGAGCAGTGTTTGATTTTGAACACAAGTAAAACTGTTTTGAGGCGAAAGTTTCATTTTGCAAGAAGAGTCAGAGGTTTTGTAAATAGTGCTTGAAGATGAGGTTTTGTGTTTAATGCTTTCAGAAAAAGGAGCAATGATTCAGAAATTGTGTTTAAGCAATTGAGAAAAACTGTAATAATAATAATAATTGACCCCATGTAGTGAGAGATGCAGTGAGAGGTGCAGTGAGTGATGCAGTGAGTGATGCAGTGAGTGATGCAGTGAGAGATGCAGTGAGAGGTGCAGTGAGTGATGCAGTGAGAGGTGCAGTGAGTGATGCAGTGAGAGATGCAGTGAGAGGTGCAGTGAGAGATGCAGTGAGAGATGCAGTGAGTGATGCAGTGAGAGGTCCAGTGAGTGATGCAGTGAGAGGTGCAGTGAGTGATGCAGTGAGAGGTGCAGTGAGTGATGCAGTGAGTGATGCAGTGAGTGGTGCAGTGAGAGGTGCAGTGAGAGGTGCAGTGAGAGGTGCAGTGAGAGATGCAGTGAGTGATGCAGTGAGAGATGCAGTGAGAGATGCAGTGAGAGATGCAGTGAGTGATGCAGTGAGTGATGCAGTGAGAGGTGCAGTGAGAGATGCAGTGAGTGATGCAGTAAGAGATGCAGTGAGAGGTGCAGTGAGTGATGCAGTGAGAGGTGCAGTGAGTGATGCAGTGAGAGGTGCAGTGAGAGATGCAGTGAGAGATGCAGTGAGTGATGCAGTGAGTGATGCAGTGAGAGGTGCAGTGAGAGATGCAGTGAGAGGTGCAGTGAGTGATGCAGTGAGAGGTGCAGTGAGAGATGCAGTGAGTGATGCAGTGAGTGATGCAGTGAGAGATGCAGTGAGAGATGCAGTGAGTGATGCAGTGAGTGATGCAGTGAGTGATGCAGTGAGAGATGCAGTGAGAGGTGCAGTGAGAGATGCAGTGAGTGATGCAGTGAGTGATGCAGTGAGAGATGCAGTGAGAGGTGCAGTGAGTGATGCAGTGAGAGGTGCAGTGAGTGATGCAGTGAGGTGCAGTGAGAGATGCAGTGAGAGGTGCAGTGAGTGATGCAGTGAAAGGTGCAGTGAGAGATGCAGTGAGTGATGCAGTGAGAGATGCAGTGAGAGGTGCAGTGAGTGATGCAGTGAGAGGTGCAGTGAGAGGTGCAGTGAGAGATGCAGTGAGAGGTGCAGTGAGAGGTGCAGTGAGTGATGCAGTGAGAGGTGCAGTGAGAGGTGCAGTGAGTGATGCAGTGAGAGGTGCAGTGAGAGGTGCAGTGAGAGATGCAGTGAGAGGTGCAGTGAGAGGTGCAGTGAGTGATGCAGTGAGAGGTGCACTGAGTAATGCAGTGAGAGATGCAGATGCAGTGAGAGATATGCAGTGAGAGGTGCAGTGAGAGGTGCAGTGAGAGGTGCAGTGAGAGATGCAGTGAGAGATATGCAGTGAGAGGTGCAGTGAGAGGTGCAGTGAGTGATGCAGTGAGAGATGCAGTGAGTGATGCAGTGAGTGATGCAGTGAGAGATGCAGTGAGAGATGCAGTGAGAGATGCAGTGAGAGGTGCAGTGAGAGGAGCAGTGAGAGGTGCAGGTGCAGAGAGAGGTGAAAAAAACTGATTTGCTTTTTACTGGAATGCTTTTGAATGTGAACAGTACGGTACATGTGGACATAAAAGTCCCAACCAAGAAATTTAGTGTAAAAACGGGGGATTGCATTTTTTGCATGCAAATACCTGTAAAAATGACACATAAAAGTCTATGTAGTTTTTGTAATGTCAACAATAGCCATTATTTTGAAACCTGGTGTACTTTGATTGACTGCATGTACCTTGTGAAGTGAAAACAAGTGTTATTCTTTGACAGAATAATTTCATTTTGAGTCAGATTTCCAGTGTTTTGGGAAATTTAGTGTGTAGAGAAAGATGTGTTCTATTTTGAAATGAAGAGTTAGTATATATTTAACAAAATGTGTTTTTGAGAAGAAAATCATCCATTTGGCCAATTGTGTTTTGTTGGTGTGAGTCTGTGTTAAGAGTTTCGAAAAAGTATCTGAAGTATGGGTAAGCGCTTGTTGGCGATTGAAAAAAAACTGTAAGACAACCACATAAAAGACTTGAACGCTTTGTGTGGCACTTCAATTTATGCTTAGCTGGAACAATGCTAATTTACTCACCATTGTGTGACTGTTGCAGTGTTAACTTCTGGGAGCTGGATGGTGGTCTCGCTCATCACCTTAGCATTGGTGAGGATGCACTCTCGGATGTGCTTGTAGGCACGCACCACCATTGTGAAGCGGGACACCCTCACTCCATCACACCGCACCACGTTTGGATAGAGGGCACAGAGCCTTGTGAAGATGGCCTCCACCACTCGGTTGCAGCTAGGCCACTGTGCAGGACTATGAGCCCCAACGAAACACCTGCAAATTACAGCAGAATACATATTCATTTCAATGTGTGATCGTTACTCTTGTTTTTTCCCCCCTTTTCTAATCTGTCTGTTTTGCTTTGGGTTGTCTAGATGTAAATTTTTAATATCTGTGCATAGTTATGTTTTGTGGTTTGTTTTATACAAAATTTAAGACAATCAAGAACCTGTGTTTGCTAAATTTAACATACCTTTCGGTGCTCTCCACACCTGGTGCCACAATCTTCTAAGTGGCTCTGAATCGTCCCTGTTTTAGGGAGGTTTGGTGACGTCGTGGGTAAATGGTTTTCCTCTTGTCATACTCCCCCAATGCCTGCCATAGGGTGATGATCTTGACGCACTCTTCTCCAGGCAAGGCCAGACGGTGGTCTCTGAGGCTTACCAAGAACTCTGCCAAGTCCTGCACCGCTACATACCCCCCAATATTATCAGGTCCAACAGAATCCTAAAATAAAAGATAATTTAGGAACTTTTGATAGCAGCAATGAATACAAATATTCACATGAAAGCACAGCAAACATAACTAAGATTTTGTTTACAGACGTAAATGTACACTGGGCCCTTACATCATGTGAAGTGTTCTCTTCAGATGTCAGAAGACCAGTTTCAGCTGATAATTGGTCCACTGGAACTACATGAAAAAGGCAAACATTCAGTTTAAATTTGTATTTTTGCCTTTCAATAAGACATATATACATAGAGGTGGTGGTAATTGTTGTCACAATAACTCTATATAGATACTTTGGTAAACTCACAGCTATGTGCTCCAGGAAAGAGTCCTGGCTTTGAATGACTGTGCAGTGGGCTGGTGACAGGAGACGGAGGGACCACAGACAATGATGAAATGGAGCAGGTGACAGATGTCACTGGTGATGGAGGAACCACAGACAATGATGAAATGGAGCTGGTGACAGGAGATGTCACTGGTGATGGAGGAACCAGAGACAATGATGAAATGGAGCTGGTGACAGGAGGGGTTGGAGATGATGCTGCAGACACTGATGCTTGTGAAGAGGCAACAGGTGTCCGTTCTGTGTCAAAGGTGGGGACAGTGATGTCCTGAAACTCCTCAAGTTCAGCATAACCTTCATCCACTTCTATACCAACCTCAGTGGTCTCGGACTCTTCAATGGCCAACTTGTAGTCCTGCAGAACTTTACCAGTTTGCTGGTAAAGGTATTCCACTCCAATAAGCTCACCTTTAAAATATTTAAACATTGAAAATTAGATAATATACCAGGATATTATATTATAATTCAGAGGTTAAATGGTATGTGTACACTTAAAAAAAAATTTGACCAAAACAACAAATAGTTATCTACCAGTGTACTTTCTTGGCCCAACATAAGGGATGATTTTCTTGCCCATAACCTCCTCTGCAAGAGTATTGACAGCATGACGCAGAAGATGATTGTAGGAATGGGGCTGCTGCTCATCAGTTGTTGCTGCCACAGCCCGGTCCTCATTCCACCTTCCAAGTCCATCCAAAAGATACGCCTGGAAGAAGGTGTCACTCGCCAGCGTACCTGTAAATTCAAAATAGAAAAATAAGACCACACAAAAATGTCATATGGATACACAAATAGCTGTTCCCATAGTTATTTTAATATATAATTAAATCAAATCTTATTTTAATAATTCAGTTAAGTCACTTATTTACCTGGGATGAATCTGTTAAGGTGCAGGTGAAATGACTCAAGCGAAGTGGAACCTCTGGCACAGCGGTAGGTTGGCAGACGGTGCCCTCCCTTCACTACAGTGCCCGTCTGCATGTAGAGCTGCACACCTACAGGATCCTGGATGCAGGCCACATGCTTCCGCTGGGACTTCAATATCTCTCTCATCCGGGCTGAGTTTATTAGTGGGACTCCCATAGTGTCACGACCAGCATCTCCATCAAAGGCCTGAATATGGCTCTCAATCAGCGCCAGGGTGTCCTTGGTCCCGCGAGTGGTTCTCCTGCAATGTAGGGCTAGCTCGTTACGGCTGATACTGCGCAGCACATCAGCCTCGGATGTAGGTTTCCAGTTAGCTTCTAGCTCTGCATGCTTTGCCTTCTTCAGGGCCGTCAGGTCAACCTGGTCCCACATGAAAATACAGTGGCTGAGGCGACTCATAAATGTGGCATACAACTGATGAGAGTCAGTGGTGCAACCCACAGCAAACCTCCGCATGAAGTGCCATACATCCAAACGGATGATCATTTGCTCCCACTCTTCAAACATTCTTCTCAGAAGAGTGTTGCCACAGCAGTCTCGGTCAACATACAGTATCTCGGGAGGAGCCACCCCAGCCACTCTGTATCTTTTAATGAGGCCTTCAATCATTGGCCCGAGACCAAAACCTTCACTGGCTGTGAGCACGGACATGATCACCTGTCCGTGCTCATTGCCAACATTGGTTGCCCAGGTAGCAGTGCCATAGCTGTGTCCAGCTAGTTTTCTGGCCACTTTTTTTGTTGAATCCATTTTTAAGATCCGACCATATTGCGATGTGATAGTGGCCTTGATCTCATCCAGCCTTTGCAGGACATCCTGGGCGTACACCTGCATCAGCCACCGATGCTTAGGGACAGAAGGCATTGAAGGAGCAGATTCAAATGTCACAGGCAGGATCAGGCTCGAAGTGACAGCACTGGCAATCCCCTTGCAATCTGTCAGATACTGGACTGTCTTTTGCAACCACACCTCAGTATGACGTTCCTGCAGCTTGCGCTGGATCTGGCTGCTGCTGTTTCCCAGCCCTCGCTGACGCATCAAACATACTACCTCGACGTCACATGCAAGTTTTGATGTAAGAATGCAAGGGAACTGCACCCTGTGGCCAATGTCGAGCTGGGAGACGATATCATGGCTCCAGCTGATGACCTTCCTCTTACATCTTCGGCAGGCCAGGTACTCAGATGCCACAAAGTATATCTTACCCAAGGCAAACACCTGCCTGATCTTTTGATGCAAGCCAGCTGAGGTCAGAAGGTCTTTCTGACAGTCTGGATGTGGACAGGTCAGCTTCACTTGCCACAGTTTTCGTGGCATCCAGAGCAGCAGGGGATGGCCAAAGTAGTTCTCTAAGGGAGGGCAATTACTGGTCTTCAGTGGAACCTGTGGAGGATACCACCAAAGTTTGTCCACCCTGCTAAAGATCAGCTCAGGATGGCCCTGTGCTGTCCACCTGAACAGGGCCTTGGAAATCCACCTCTGATCCACTTCAGGCAGAGTGTGTATCCATCCAGATGGAAGACAGACTCGTTGTGCTGGGGAAAAAAAAACAAAAAATGTAATAAATACAACAAATGCAAATTCACAATAACTTCCCTTAACTTTTTTATCCCTGGAATGGAACTTGAATATTTTGTTGCATATTTTAAATAAGTATAAACGTACATGCCAGATGTGCCATCTCAAACTTAGTTGCCTCTGCCAGCAGTGTGCTGTCATCTATCTCAATGGACACAGTCGGGCGAGTGAGGATAGCTGAGGTCCCTGTGGCTGCCTCAATGGACACAGTCGGGCGAGTGAGGATAGCTGAGGTCCCTGTGGCTGCCTCAATGGACACAGTCGGGCGAGTGAGGGTGGCTGAGGGCCGCGTACGTGCCTGGGCCAAAGCTACAAAACAAAACACAGAACAGATAAACATGACTACAGAACAATAAATCCTAAAATCCTACAAAGCAATAAATACTAAACACACCAAAAAAGTGTTATACAAATAAATGTTTGCTTACAAGGTGTGGATTTGACGGGGGAAACCAGCCTTTCAATGGTCTTGGTCAGGCTTTTCTGGTTAGGCAACTTCCTAAACAAGAGGAAGCGGAGAGAGGCGGTGGAAGTATGGGTGGAGGCAGCGTGCTGGGTGGTGGTTGTAGCGTGCTGGGTGGAGGCAGCGTGCTGGGTGGAGGCAGCGTGCTGGGAGGTGATGGTAGCGTGCTGGGTGGTGATGGTAGCATGCTGGGTGGAGGCAGCGTGCTGGGTGGTGGTTGTAGCGTGCTGGGTGGAGGCAGCGTGCTGGGTGGTGGTAGCGTGCTGGGAGGTGATGGTAGCGTGCTGGGTGGTGGTGGTAGCGTGCTGGGTGGTGGCAGCGTGCTGGGTGGTGGTAGTGTGCTGGCTGGTGGTAGCATGCTGGGTGGAGGTAGCGTGCTGGGTGGTGGCAGCGTGCTGGAGAGCTTTCCCAGCATATTGCTCTTCCTTCATGGCAATGGCAATTCTGCCAGAAGGAAAAAGCTCAAAATACTCCCTGAAACTCTCTTTGTTGTGGGCATGTTCTTGGGAGTCTTTGCTGCCTCCTGTGGGGTCCCTCTTCATAGCTGCCACCAAGTAAGCTGCATACCCCAGGGCATTTTCAGCCACCCACTTGAATGTTTGCCCTCGAAATACACCAAACTGGATTTCAAAGAAACCCAGCAGGTGCTTTCTGTTAGCTAGATCTCCGTGGTGCTGACTTAAGCTTTTCTTGGCCTTGTCCAGCACTATGTCAGGGGACAGGGGTCTTGTGTACGGCTTTCCTTTGTTGGCCTCCTTCACCTTTGCCGCTTCCATTGTATCAGTCAGATTCAGGCTGCCATCAGCTCGTCTCCTGAAGCGAGGTTCCATCTAAATAAATAAAAAAGTTTGAAGATATAAAGACTTTAGAGAAAGAAACAGACAAACACATTTGGTAACACATTAGTTAATACAGCCGTGCATATTACATTACTATATTTACTCATGATCACCTTGTAATGTTGATTATATATTATGCTTTGTGTGTCTATATTTTTCTACCTTGTAATGTTGATTATATATTATGCTTTGTGTGTCTATATTTTTCTACCTTGTAATGTTGATTATATATTATGCTTTGTGTGTCTATATTTTTCTACCTTGTAATGTTGATTATATATTATGCTTTGTGTGTCTATATTTTTCTACCTTGTAATGTTGATTATATATTATGCTTTGTGTGTCTATATTTTTCTACCTTGTAATGTTGATTATATATTATGCTTTGTGTGTCTATATTTTTCTACCTTGTAATGTTGATTATATATTATGCTTTGTGTGTCTATATTTTTCTACCTTATAATGTTGATTATATATTATGCTTTGTGTGTCTATATTTTTCTACCTTGTAATGTTGATTATATATTATGCTTTGTGTGTCTATATTTTTCTAACAGGCTTAAAATGTTGATTTACATATCAGAATCTTAGAATGATCCCAGAGTAAGAGGTCATTTTTTCAATAATTATTATACCATTATTATACCATTGTTATACCACTACTTTCCCCTCTTTTAAATCCTTTGCTCTATTACAAGTAACAGTTAAATGTAATGCATTCAAAATGTTAGCCTACTTAACGTTAGCTAAAACAAGTTAGTTTAGCATCAAAATATAGTAAAAGTACTAAAAGTAGAAGCATAATGTACACTATATTACAGTAATTGAATTATAATTAGTGATGCCTTAGTGTGTAACAATCATTTTAATGTTGCAACTGGTAAAGCTGTAGTAAACTGTAACGTTATATGCTTTGTTCTGCTTGGTCGCTTTATCTATAAATACATTTTTTAATTATATTTTGTATTAATTACTTGAATTATTAGCTAGTCTGAGACACAGGTTATTTATATAAAACAACTATATATTTGGCACTTCACTTTTATTGACAAAAGACTGACTTACTTTGCGAATTTTGATCCAAAGTTAATCAATGAATGTTATCCTCTTCTCCGGTCCCAATTCGCAAGTCTCTGGGGGGGGAGGTGACTCTTGACGTTTATTGGCCAATTCTTGGTTAGTTACTAGGCTGAATCATGGTAGCGATGAGAGCCGCGATTGGCCATAAGCGTACGAATCTTGGTTGCAGCAGGGAACGTGATTGGCTGTCATAACCAAGAATAGTACGAATCTTGGTTGCAGCAGGGAAGGTGATTGGCTGTCATAACCAAGAATAACCACGATTTACAGGCGGCATGAAGCGCCACAGAGCCACAAAAAGCCAAGCTTTAAGACGCTATTGCATGCACATCACTTCTTAGATTTCCACTTTTTGTGCAGATACACACTGTTCAGCATCCAAAGATTTACGTATGTAAAAACGGTAGGTGAGCGGTGCCCACATGCCACGGCACAGGCACTGCTGGGATTCGAACCCAGAATCTCCTGTTTACTAAGCCACAGCGCCACTTGCTAAACCTTCTGCGATGTGTTGGAATAAAAAGTAAAAAAAAAAAAAAAAAGAGGTTGCAGGTCAGGAAAATAGCGGATTACATCATGAAAGAGGTTAGGGGATTATTTCCAAAACCCGAGATATCCGAGGGAATATCTGAAACTCTCAATACTTGTGTCTGAAATGTTTTTGGAACCTCCAGTTACAATCCATCTCAACTCTGTCTCAGCTTGGAGAAATGGAAAGCAATTTTTGCTATGCTTTCAGCTGATCTGAAAGACAAAATCCCGAAAGATTTTTATGAATTAAATATTCATATTTGTAAAGACTGTTTTGAACACACATCCAGAGGCTAGATCTCAACAATAGGAAGTAGCAGATTTTGGCCTAAGCCAGTGGTTTTCAAACCATTCTCGAAACCTCCCAGACGCTATACATTTTCGTTATCCTCTTTATTTCAAAACGGTGAATTGAGCTAATTACTAGAGTACTCTGTGATCCGAGTTGGCTGTGTCCAATAAGGGAGATGAGCAGAATGTGAGGGGTAGGCTTCTGAAGTAGTTTGTGGACCCCAGTTTTGAACATATGTCTGACTCACAGAGACATCAGAGCAAAAGAGGCCATTCACACTTCTGGTGGGACTCAAAACCACAACCAGGGAATTTCTCCATTCGCATCCTAGAAGTCCAAAGCTCCATCAATTGCACCACAGAGCCATAAAATGACCCACTTCAAGGAATTATTGCATGCGCAGCGCTTCTTCGTTTTTCCAATTTTGTGCAGGTACACACTATTCGGCATGCAAAGACTTTCATATGTGAAAAGTTTAAGCACTCCCATATCCTCTGGCATAGGCACTGCTGGGATTTGAACCCAGGATCTCCTGTTTACGAGACAGGCGCTTTGACCAGCTAAGCCACAGCGCCAGTTACAAAAGTGTGGTGAAATTTGTCGGTAAAACAAGTCTAAAAGAGGTAGCACATAAGGAAAAAAGCTGATTACGTTATGAAAGAGGTCCCTTAGAGGTAAGAGGATTGTTTCCAAAACATGATGGCCTTTCAGGCCTCAAGGGAATGTCTGAACTCATTTCATTTTGGCTCTACACTCTCAACACTCATGCCTAAAATGTTTCCTGAGCTTTCTTCTGATATGAAAGGGCAAAATCCAGAAAGATATCCATGTATTATTCTTCATATATGTAAAGACTTTGTTTGTACAAATATCCATAGGCTTGACTTTATCAATAGGTAGTAGCAGATTTCGGCCCTAAGCCAGGGGCTTGCAGACCATTCTTGAAGCGCATCTGCACCACATATATGTTTGTATTATCTCTCTCTCATTTAAAACAGGTGAATCAAATAATTGACTGATTAGTAACGTACTCAATGATCTGACTTGTGTGTGCCCAATGAGGAAAACAAGAAAAATGTGCTGTGTCGGCTCCTGAAAAAGTTGGAAAACCCCAGGTTTAAGCAAATGTCAGTCTGGTAAAGACGTCTATGCAAAGGGACACCATTCGTGACTCAGGTAGGACCCAAAAACCAACAACGCCTGCATTTGCAACCGAGAGGTCCAGATTGTCTTTCCTGCCGAGACTTTAACATCTGAAAAGGTTGAACGACTACTCTTAGAAGCCACAGATTAGGCACTGCTGGGATTCGAACCCAGGATCTCCTGTTTACTAGACAGGCGCTTTGACCAACTAAGCCACAGCGCCAGGTGCTGTCCCTGATTCGATGCTTTTGTATAGAAAGTCTAAAAGAGGTAGCACGTCAGGAGAATAGCTGATTACATCATGAATATGTCCCTTTGAAGTTAGAGGGTTATTTCCAAAACCTGAAAGGTGTGCAGGCTTCTGTTCAGGGACATGGGAATATCTCAAACCATTTCATTTTGGATCGAAACTCTCAGTTACGATACATCTAAACGCTGTTTCAGCTAGGAGAAATGGAAAGCATGTTTTTTTTCTTTTGCTAGGTAGGTGGCCAACAATAGGTAGTTGCAGATTTTGGCCTGAGCCATTGGATTTCAACCCATTCTTGTTATCTCCCTTATTTAAATAGGTGACTTAAGCTAATTAGTAGAGTACTCTATGATCCGAGTTGGGTGTGTGCAATAAGCGAAATAAGCAGAGCGTGAAGTGGATGCTTCAGAAGTAGTTTGTGGATCCAAGGGTTTAAGCGTATGCTTGTCCAACACAAAGACATCTGAGCAAAAGAGGGTATGCACGACTCTGGTGGGACTCGAACCCACAACCTTTGAATACCTCCATTCACAACCTAGAAGTCCAATGCGCTATCCATTGCGCCACAAAAAGCCAAGCTTTAAGACCCTATTGCATGCACATCACTTCTTGAGCATTTCATATGTTTGGTCTATTCTCATTCTGCGCATGCGCGTGCGGTGTTTGTTTGTGTTTAGAGCTCCGTCGAATTGATTCATTAATCCTTGATTTTCTTCTTTACCACTCATTTATTAACAAGCACTTTCTATTTTTATATCGTGTGAACCTATCCTCGATACTATTCCCTATAAAAAAAACAATCGGATTGCTTTGATATCGCTACTTAGATCCAACTTTGCGAATCTCGGCTACTAGCCTTTAGCCCGCTAGCATTTCACGCGTGGGCTCGCGCCTATCGAGCGTCTGATTTTACACCCGTTTCACTGAAAGGATACAGGTTATATCCAGCATTCCAGTCCTAAATTAGTAGTGATATTGGTAGTATCACTGCTAATTTACTGTTCATCTGTTATAATGGCGAACATATCGGATGTGTGTCTAACGTTACCTCTGAGTGCAGGTGAGGACACATTCGAGCTGATCTCGGTACGATTGGAACTGGAATCGGTGGAGAAACAGATCCGTGGTCTGCTGGAGAGGCAAGCCGAGCTGCGGGATCGGCGATCAGCGCTTGAAACGTCACGCGCCGATGCTCACAAGTCAGTGGTTAGTAACTTTTTGACTCCGACTTCGTCTACTCCGTGCGTTTCTCTGCCCAGGAGGACGCGATCATCTCTGGCTTCATTCACTCCGGCACCGACACAGCACCATGGACCCTGGGTGATCCCACAGCGGAAGACACGAGCCAGGACCAGAGCAAGAACCTCTCCGCCCCTCCCGGTCTTCGAGATCTCCACCCGGAACCGCTTCTCCCCTCTTCACGAGTCGGAACGCGACGACGCCGTGATCATCGGCACTTCCATGGTCCGTCATGTCCGCGCTACCTCAGGTAAGGGTAAGGTGCGCACTCACTGCTTTCCTGGTGCTCGTGTTCTTGATGTCGCCGCACAGGTTCCCGAGATCCTGAACGGTGACGAGCGCGTCGGAGCCGTTGTCCTCCATGCGGGAACGAACGACATCAGGCTGCGGCAGACGGAGGTTCTGAAGAAGGACTACAGGAGCCTGATCGAGACGGTACACAGCACAGCGCCTGAGGCAACGATCATCGTGTCTGGACCGCTTCCCACGTACCGACTAGGACAAGAAAGGTTCAGTAGACTATTTGCTCTAAATGAATGGTTAATGTCATGGTGTAATGAACAGAAACTGCTCTTTGTAAATAGTTGGAATCTGTTCTGGGAGCGACCTAGGCTCTACCGTGCTGATGGCCTGCACCCCAGCAGAATCGGAGCGGCTGTGCTGTCGGACAACATCTCCAAGACGTTGCACACCATCTGACTAGTAAGTCAAAGTCCAATTCACAGTCTTTGCTGTCCCAACTTAATTGATATAAGTAGTGTAGAACATTATATAGAAACTGTGTCTATTCCTCGTCTAGTGAGGCCAAACAATAAATCTAGTGTAGGATCTAGGAAAAATCTTATTGTAATTAAACCAGAAAATCTAAATATCAGTGAACAAAAACAATTTCTAAAACTAGGTCTTCTAAACATTAGATCGCTCACACCTAAGGCGGTTATTGTAAATGAAATGGTCACAGATAATAGCTTCGATGTACTTTGCCTTACTGAAACCTGGCTTAAACCAAATGAGTATTTCGGTCTAAATGAGTCTACTCCGCCAGGATACTGTTATAAGCATGAGCCCCGTCTGATCGGTCGTGGCGGCGGTGTTGCAACAATCTATAGAGATATTCTTAATGTTACTCAGAAAACAGGTCACAGGTTTAATTCGTTTGAAGTACTTGTGCTAAATGTTACGCTCTTAGATGTAAGAAAGAAATCCCTATTATCTCTAGCCTTGGCTACTGTATATAGACCTCCAGGGCCCTACACTGATTTCCTAAAAGAGTTTGCAGACTTTCTCTCAGATCTATTGGTCAATGCCGATAAAGCAATAATTGTTGGAGATTTTAACATACACGTAGATAACACAAATGATGCGTTAGGGACTGCGTTTACAGATTTATTAAACTCCTTTGGGGTCAAGCAAAACGTCAGTGGTCCCACTCATCGTCTAAATCATACACTAGATTTAATTATATCATACGGAACCAATCCAACCGATATAGATATTATACCGCAAAGTGACGATCTCACTGATCATTGCATGGTAACGTGCATAATACGTACTGCTGAAATTTGTCATGTTGCGCCGCGTTATCGACCAGGCAGAACAATCCTTCCAATCACTATAGATAGATTCTCAAATAGCTTACCTGATCTATCTCAGCTGCTCAGTGAACCCAAACAAACAGATGAACTAGAGGAAATGACCAGCAGTTTGAGCACCATTTTCTCTAGTACATTAGATATTGTTGCACCAATTAGATTAAAAAAGGTTAGAGAGAAAACTAAAGCACCATGGTACAACAGTGCTACGCATGCTATCAAGAGAGAAACTCGTAACTTAGAGCGTAAATGGAAACAAACTAATTTAGAGGTCTTTAGAATCGCGTGGAAAGACAGTGTGTCACGTTATAAAAAGGCTCTAAAAGCAGCCAGGGCTGAGCATCTCCGCAAACTAATAGAAAATAACAAAAATAATCCAAGGTTTTTATTTAACACCGTGGCTAGACTAACAAATAAACAGACATCGCCAGAGCAAAATATTCCGTTACAGTATAGTTGTAATGATTTTATGAATTACTTCAATGAGAAAATAGAAAGCATCCGAAATACAATTGTAAATGTACAATCCTCTATGGTGTCTTGTGATTCAGCCTCAATTATGGCCCCTCAAGAACAACTACACCGCTTTACAACTGTAGGACAGGAAGAGCTAAATAAACTTATCATTGCATCTAAACCAACAACATGTTTATTAGATCCAATACCCACTAAACTACTGAAAGAAGTGTTACCTGTAGTGGAAGAGCCTCTTCTCAATATTATTAACTCGTCTTTATTCTTAGGTCATGTTCCAAAAATATTCAAGCTGGCAGTTATAAAACCTCTTATTAAGAAACCGCAATTAGATCAAAATAACTTAGCAAATTACAGACCCATTTCAAATCTTTCATTTATGTCTAAAATACTAGAAAAAATTGTGTCCGCTCAATTGTGCTGTTTCTTGCAAGAAAATGAGATATATGAAAAATTTCACTCAGGAATTAGACCGCATCATAGCACAGAAACTGCGCTAGTTAAAATTACAAATGATTTACTTTTAGCTTCTGACCAAGGCTGTATCTCAATACTAGTTCTACTCGATCTTAGCGCTGCGTTCGACACTATAGATCACAAAATACTCTTGGATCGACTACAAAACTACACTGGTGTTCAGGGACAGGCATTAAGCTGGTTCAGATCGTACTTATCAGACCGTTACCATTTTGTCTGTTTAAATGGGGAAAAATCGAAGATAACGTCAGTAGATTATGGAGTGCCGCAAGGATCGGTGTTAGGCCCTCTGCTATTCTCAATATACACTCACCGGCCACTTTATTAGGTACACCTGTCCAACTGCTCGTTAACACTTAATTTCTAAGCAGCCAATCACATGGCGGCAACTCAGTGCATTTAGGCATGTAGACATGGTCAAGACAATCTCCTGCAGTTCAAACCGAGCATCAGTATGGGGAAGAAAGTTGATTTGAGTGACTTTGAACGTGGCATGATTGTTGGTGCCAGAAGGGCTGGTCTGAGTATTTCAGAAACTGCTAATCTACTGGGATTTTCACGCACAACCATCTCTAGGGTTTACAGAGAATGGTCCGAAAAAGAAAAAACATCCAGTGAGCGGCAGTTCTGTGGGCGGAAATGCCTTGTTGATGCCAGAGGTCAGAGGAGAATGGCCAGACTGGTTCGAGCTGATAGAAGGGCAACAGTGACTGAAATAACCACTCGTTACAACCGAGGTATGCAGCAAAGCATTTGTGAAGCCACAACACGCACAACCTTGAGGCGGATGGGCTACAACAGCAGAAGACTCCACCGGGTACCACTCATCTCCACTACAAATAGGAAAAAGAGGCTACAATTTGCAAGAGCTCACCAAAATTGAACAGTTGAAGACTGGAAAAATGTTGCCTGGTCTGATGAGTCTCGATTTCTGTTGAGACATTCAGATGTTAGAGTCAGAATTTGGCGTAAACAGAATGAGAACATGGAACCATCATGTCTTGTTACCACTGTGCAGGCTGGTGGTGGTGGTGTAATGGTGTGGGGGATGTTGTCCTGGCACACTTTAGGCCCCTTAGTGCCAATTGGGCATCGTTTAAATGCCACGGCCTACCTGAGCATTGTTTCTGACCATGTCCATCCCTTTATGGCCACCATGTACCCATCCTCTGATGGCTACTTCCACCATGTCACAAAGCTCTAATCATTTAAAATTGGTTTCTTGAACATGACAATGAGTTCACTGTACTAAAATGGCCTCCAGTCACCAGATCTCAACCCAATAGAGCATCTTTGGGATGTGGTGGAACGGGAGATTCGCATCATGGATGTGCAGCCGACAAATCTGCGGCAACTGTGTGATGCCATCATGTCAATATGGACCAAACTCCCTGAGGAATGCTTCCAGCACCTTGTTGAATCTATGCCACGAAGAATTGAGGCAGTTCTGAAGGCAAAAGGGGGTCCAACCCGTTACTAGCATGGGGTACCTAATAAAGTGGCCGGTGAGTGTATATGCTGCCACTTGGTAATATTATAAGAAAACATGGAATTAATTTCCACTGCTATGCTGATGACACTCAATTATATATTTCATCACGACCAGATGAAAACACTAACCTATCTAAATTGACAGAATGTCTTAAAGATATAAAATACTGGATGACGTGTAATTTCCTGCTATTAAATCCAGATAAAACGGAGGTATTACTTATTGGTCCAAAAAATTACCCACAAAATCTCTTACAATACAACTTTAATTTAGAAGGATGTCCTGTTACCTTATCCACTACAGTAAAAGACCTGGGTGTTATACTAGACCGAAACTTGTCTTTCGAAAATCATATTTCATATGTTACAAGAACTGCCTTTTTCCACCTTAGAAACATTGCTAAATTACGTAACATGCTATCTGTTTCTGATGCAGAAAAGTTAGTTCATGCATTCATGACCTCGAGACTAGATTACTGTAATGCTTTATTAGCTGGTTGTCCTGCATCTTCAATAAACAAGCTACAGTTAGTGCAAAATGCAGCCGCTAGAGTTCTTACTAGGTCAAGAAAATATGATCATATAACACCGATTTTATCATCTCTGCACTGGTTACCTATTAAGTTCCGTATCAATTACAAAGAACTACTACTGACCTATAAAGCCCTAAATGGTTTAGCTCCTGTGTATTTAATGGACCTTCTATCGCCCTACAATCCATCGCGTTCTTTAAGATCCCTAAATTCGAGGCTTCTGGTCATTCCTAGGATATCTAAGTCCACTAAAGGAGGGAGGGCGTTCTCACATTTAGCTCCTAAACTCTGGAATAGCCTTCCTGATACTGTTCGTTGCGCAGACTCGCTCTCCCAGTTCAAAACTAGATTAAAGACGCATCTCTTCAGCCAAGCATTCACATAATGCTTACCTTCTATTGTTAAATCAGATCGAATGCATTAATATCATGAACAGCAGCTACGCTAATTATTTCCCATCTGCTTTTCTGCTGTTATCTCGGGACGCTAGTCCCGAGGTAAATAGCTTTCGTCAGCTCCAGTTTGTATCCAGCCTCTCACGGAGACTTCTGATGCCCCAACGCCTGCGATGAGACGACTCGACGCCTGTGAAGAGACGACTCGACGCCTGTGAAGAGACGACTCGACGCCTGCGAAGAGACGACTATATGCCTGTGAAGAGACAACTATATGCCTGTGAAGAGACGACTCAACGCCGGTGATATGTTATGCCCTAAATTAATACATGATGATTAACTAACTATATTCTTCTATGTACATTTCTGAAATGCACTTTCTGTAAAGCTGCTTTGAAACAATATGTATTGTGAAAAGCGCTATACAAATAAATTTGAATTGAATTGAATTGAATTCTTAGATTTCCACTTTTTGTGCAGATACACACTGTTCAGCATCCAAAGATTTACGTATGTAAAAAGGGTAAGTGAGCGGTGCCCACATCCTGCGGCACAGGCACTGCTGGGATTCGAACCCAGAATCTCCTGTTTACAAGACAGGCGCTTTGACCAACTAAGCCACAGCGCCACTTTCTAAACCTTCTGCGATGTGTTGGAATAAAAAGTAAAAAAAAATACAAAATAAAACCTTGGGTTGCAGGTCAGGAAAATAGCGGATTACATCATGAAAGAGGTTAGGGGATTATTTCCAAAACCCGAGATATCCGAGGGAATATCTGAAACTCTCAATACTTGTGTCTGAAATGTTTTTGGAACCTCCAGTTACAATCCATCTAAACTCTGTCTCAGCTTGGAGAAATGGAAAGCAATTTTTGCTATGCTTTCAGCTGATCTGAAAGACAAAATCCCGAAAGATTTTCATGAATTAAATATTCATATTTGTAAAGACTGTTTTGAACACACATCCAGAGGCTAGATCTCAACAATAGGAAGTAGCAGATTTTGGCCTAAGCCAGTGGTTTTCAAACCATTCTCAAAACCTCCCAGACGCTATACATTTTCGTTATCCTCCTTATTTCAAAACGGTGAATTGAGCTAATTACTAGAGTACTCTGTGATCCGAGTTGGCTGTGTCCAATAAGGGAGATGAGCAGAATGTGAGGGGTAGGCTTCTGAAGTAGTTTGTGGACCCCAGTTTTGAACATATGTCTGACTCACAGAGACATCAGAGCAAAAGAGGCCATTCACACTTCTGGTGGGACTCAAAACCACAACCAGGGAATTTCTCCATTCGCATCCTAGAAGTCCAAAGCTCCATCAATTGCACCACAGAGCCATAAAATGACCCACTTCAAGGAAGTATTGCATGCGCAGCGCTTCTTCGTTTTTCCAATTTTGTGCAGGTACACACTGTTCGGCATGCAAAGACTTTCATATGTGAAAAGTTTAAGCACTCCCATATCCTGTGGCATAGGCACTGCTGGGATTGGAACCCAGGATCTCCTGTTTACGAGACAGGCGCTTTGACCAGCTAAGCCACAGCGCCAGTTACAAAAGTGTGGTGAAATTTGTCGGTAAAACAAGTCTAAAAGAGGTAGCACATGAGGAAAAAAGCTGATTACGTTATGAAAGAGGTCCCTTAGAGGATTGTTTCCAAAACATGATGGCCTTTCAGGCCTCAAGGGAATGTCTGAACTCATTTCATTTTGGCTCTACACTCTCACTCATGCCTAAAGTGTTTCCTGAGCTTTCTTCTGATATGAAAGGGCAAAATCCAGAAAGATATCCATGTATTATTCTTCATATATATGTAAAGACTTTGTTTGTACAAACATCCATAGGCTTGACTTTATCAATAGGTAGTAGAAGATTTCGGCCCTAAGCCAGGGGCTTGCAAACCATTCTTGAAGCGCATCTGCACCACATATATGTTTTTATTATCTCTCTCTCATTTAAAACAGGTGAATCAAATAATTGACTGATTAGTAACATACTCAATGATCTGACTTGTGTGTGCCCAATAAGGAAAACAAGAAAAATGTGCTGTGTCGGCTCCTGAAATAGTTGGAAAACCCCAGGTTTAAGCAAATGTCAGTCTGGCAAAGACGTCTATGCAAAGGGACACCATTCGTGACTCAGGTGGGACCCAAAAACCAACAACCTTTATAAAGCCTTCATTTGCAACCGAGAGGTCCAGATTGTCTTTCCTGCCGAGACTTTAACATCTGAAAAGGTTGAACGACTACTCTTAGAAGCCACAGATTAGGTACTGCTGGGATTCGAACCCAGGATCTCCTGTTTACTAGACAGGCTCGTTGACCAACTAAGCCACAGCGCCAGGTGCTGTCCCTGATTCGATGCTTTTGTATACAAAGTCTAAAAGAGGTAGCACGTCAGGAGAATAGCTGATTACATCATGAATAGGTCCCTTTGAAGTTAGAGGGTTATTTCCAAAACCTGAAAGGTGTGCAGGCTTCTGTTCAGGGACATGGGAATATCTCAAATCATTTCATTTTGGATCGAAACTCTCAGTTACGATACATCTAAACGCTGTTTCAGCTAGGAGAAATGGAAAGCATGATTTTTTCTTTTGCTAGGTAGGTGGCCAACAATAGGTAGTTGCAGATTTTGGCCTGAGCCATTGGATTTCAACCCATTCTTGTTATCTCCCTTATTTAAATACGTGACTTAAGCTAATTAGTAGAGTACTCTATGATCCGAGTTGGGTGTGTGCAATAAGCGAAATAAGCAGAGCGTGAAGGGGATGCTTCAGAAGTAGTTTGTGGATCCAAGGGTTTAAGCGTATGCTTGTCCAACACAAAGACATCTGAGCAAAAGAGGGTATGCACGACTCTGGTGGGACTCGAACCCACAACCTTTGAATACCTCCATTCACAACCTAGAAGTCCAATGCGCTATCCATTGCGCCACAGAGCCACAAAAAGCCAAGCTTTAATACGCTATTGCATGCACATCACTTCTTAGATTTCCACTTTTTGTGCAGATACACACTGTTCAGCGTCCAAAGATTTACGTATGTAAAAAGGGTAGGTGAGCGGTGCCCACATCCCACGGCACAGGCACTGCTGGGATTCGAACCCAGAATCTCCTGTTTACAAGACAGGCGCTTTGACCAACTAAGCCACAGCGCCACTTGCTAAACCTTCTGCGATGTGTTGGAATAAAAAGTAAAAAAACAAAAACAAAAAAAGAGGTTGCAGGTCAGGAAAATAGCGGATTACATCATGAAAGAGGTTAGGGGATTATTTCCAAAACCCGAGATATCCGAGGGAATATCTGAAACTCTCAATACTTGTGTCTGAAATGTTTTTGGAACCTCCAGTTACAATCCATCTAAACTCTGTCTCAGCTTGGAGAAATGGAAAGCAATTTTTGCTATGCTTTCAGCTGATCTGAAAGACAAAATCCCAAAAGATTTTCATGAATTAAATATTCATATTTGTAAAGACTGTTTTGAACACACATCCAGAGGCTAGATCTCAACAATAGGAAGTAGCAGATTTTGGCCTAAGCCAGTGGTTTTCAAACCATTCTCGAAACCTCCCAGACGCTATACATTTTCGTTATCTTCCTTATTTCAAAACGGTGAATTGAGCTAATTATTAGAGTACTCTGTGATCCGAGTTGGCTGTGTCCAATAAGGGAGATGAGCAGAATGTGAGGGGTAGGCTTCTGAAGTAGTTTGTGGACCCCAGTTTTGAACATATGTCTGACTCACAGAGACATCAGAGCAAAAGAGGCCATTCACACTTCTGGTGGGACTCAAAACCACAACCAGGGAATTTCTCCATTCGCATCCTAGAAGTCCAAAGCTCCATCAATTGTACCACAGAGCCATAAAATGACCCACTTCAAGGAAGTATTGCATGCGCAGCGCTTCTTCGT
Organism: Rhinichthys klamathensis goyatoka; assembly: GCF_029890125.1. NCBI lineage: Eukaryota > Metazoa > Chordata > Actinopteri > Cypriniformes > Leuciscidae > Rhinichthys > Rhinichthys klamathensis. The sequence continues at coordinate 424,328 of NW_026606831.1, forward strand.
TTTTCCAATTTTGTGCAGGTACACACTGTTCGGCATGCAAAGACTTTCATATGTGAAAAGTTTAAGCACTCCCATATCCAATAAGGAAATAAGGAAATATTTCCTTATTGGAAAAATGTGCTGTGTCGGCTCCTGAAAAAGTTGGAAAACCCCAGGTTTAAGCAAATGTCAGTCTGGCAAAGACGTCTATGCATAGGGACACCATTCGTGACTCAGGTGGGACCCAAAAACCAACAACCTTTATAAAGCCTTCATTTGCAACCGAGAGGTCCAGATTGTCTTTCCTGCCGAGACTTTAACATCTGAAAAGGTTGACCGACTACTCTTAGAAGCCACAGATTAGGCACTGCTGGGATTCGAACCCAGGATCTCCTGTTTACTAGACAGGCGCTTTGACCAACTAAGCCACAGCGCCAAGTGCTGTCCCTGATTTGATGCTTTTGTATACAAAGTCTAAAAGAGGTAGCACGTCAGGAGAATAGCTGATTACATCATGAATATGTCCCTTTGAAGTTAGAGGGTTATTTCCAAAACCTGAAAGGTGTGCAGGCTTCTGTTCAGGGACATGGGAATATCTCAAACCATTTCATTTTGGATCGAAACTCTCAGTTACGATACATCTAAACGCTGTTTCAGCTAGGAGAAATGGAAAGCATGTTTTTTTTTCTTTTGCTAGGTAGGTGGCCAACAATAGGTAGTTGCAGATTTTGGCCTGAGCCATTGGATTTCAACCCATTCTTGTTATCTCCCTTATTTAAATAGGTGATTTAAGCTAATTAGTAGAGTACTCTATGATCCGAGTTGGGTGTGTGCAATAAGCGAAATAAGCAGAGCGTGAAGGGGATGCTAGTTTGTGGATCCAAGGGTTTAAGCGTATGCTTGTCCAACACAAAGACATCTGAGCAAAAGAGGGTATGCACGACTCTGGTGGGACTCGAACCCACAACCTTTGAATACCTCCATTCACAACCTAGAAGTCCAATGCGCTATCCATTGCGCCACAGAGCCACAAAAAGCCAAGCTTTAATACGCTATTGCATGCACATCACTTCTTAGATTTCCACTTTTTGTGCAGATACACACTGTTCAGCGTCCAAAGATTTACGTATGTAAAAAGGGTAGGTGAGCGGTGCCCACATCCCACGGCACAGGCACTGCTGGGATTCGAACCCAGAATCTCCTGTTTACAAGACAGGCGCTTTGACCAACTAAGCCACAGCGCCACTTGCTAAACCTTCTGCGATGTGTTGGAATAAAAAGTAAAAAAACAAAAACAAAAAAAGAGGTTGCAGGTCAGGAAAATAGCGGATTACATCATGAAAGAGGTTAGGGGATTATTTCCAAAACCCGAGATATCCGAGGGAATATCTGAAACTCTCAATACTTGTGTCTGAAATGTTTTTGGAACCTCCAGTTACAATCCATCTAAACTCTGTCTCAGCTTGGAGAAATGGAAAGCAATTTTTGCTATGCTTTCAGCTGATCTGAAAGACAAAATCCCAAAAGATTTTCATGAATTAAATATTCATATTTGTAAAGACTGTTTTGAACACACATCCAGAGGCTAGATCTCAACAATAGGAAGTAGCAGATTTTGGCCTAAGCCAGTGGTTTTCAAACCATTCTCGAAACCTCCCAGACGCTATACATTTTCGTTATCTTCCTTATTTCAAAACGGTGAATTGAGCTAATTATTAGAGTACTCTGTGATCCGAGTTGGCTGTGTCCAATAAGGGAGATGAGCAGAATGTGAGGGGTAGGCTTCTGAAGTAGTTTGTGGACCCCAGTTTTGAACATATGTCTGACTCACAGAGACATCAGAGCAAAAGAGGCCATTCACACTTCTGGTGGGACTCAAAACCACAACCAGGGAATTTCTCCATTCGCATCCTAGAAGTCCAAAGCTCCATCAATTGTACCACAGAGCCATAAAATGACCCACTTCAAGGAAGTATTGCATGCGCAGCGCTTCTTCGTTTTTCCAATTTTGTGCAGGTACACACTGTTCGGCATGCAAAGACTTTCATATGTGAAAAGTTTAAGCACTCCCATATCCAATAAGGAAATAAGGAAATATTTCCTTATTGGAAAAATGTGCTGTGTCGGCTCCTGAAAAAGTTGGAAAACCCCAGGTTTAAGCAAATGTCAGTCTGGCAAAGACGTCTATGCATAGGGACACCATTCGTGACTCAGGTGGGACCCAAAAACCAACAACCTTTATAAAGCCTTCATTTGCAACCGAGAGGTCCAGATTGTCTTTCCTGCCGAGACTTTAACATCTGAAAAGGTTGACCGACTACTCTTAGAAGCCACAGATTAGGCACTGCTGGGATTCGAACCCAGGATCTCCTGTTTACTAGACAGGCGCTTTGACCAACTAAGCCACAGCGCCAAGTGCTGTCCCTGATTTGATGCTTTTGTATACAAAGTCTAAAAGAGGTAGCACGTCAGGAGAATAGCTGATTACATCATGAATATGTCCCTTTGAAGTTAGAGGGTTATTTCCAAAACCTGAAAGGTGTGCAGGCTTCTGTTCAGGGACATGGGAATATCTCAAACCATTTCATTTTGGATCGAAACTCTCAGTTACGATACATCTAAACGCTGTTTCAGCTAGGAGAAATGGAAAGCATGTTTTTTTTTCTTTTGCTAGGTAGGTGGCCAACAATAGGTAGTTGCAGATTTTGGCCTGAGCCATTGGATTTCAACCCATTCTTGTTATCTCCCTTATTTAAATAGGTGATTTAAGCTAATTAGTAGAGTACTCTATGATCCGAGTTGGGTGTGTGCAATAAGCGAAATAAGCAGAGCGTGAAGGGGATGCTAGTTTGTGGATCCAAGGGTTTAAGCGTATGCTTGTCCAACACAAAGACATCTGAGCAAAAGAGGGTATGCACGACTCTGGTGGGACTCGAACCCACAACCTTTGAATACCTCCATTCACAACCTAGAAGTCCAATGCGCTATCCATTGTGCCACAGAGCCACAAAAAGCCAAGCTTTAATACGCTATTGCATGCACATCACTTCTTAGATTTCCACTTTTTGTGCAGATACACACTGTTCAGCATCCAAAGATTTACGTATGTAAAAAGGGTAGGTGAGCGGTGCCCACATCCCACGGCACAGGCACTGCTGGGATTCGAACCCAGAATCTCCTGTTTACAAGACAGGCGCTTTGACCAACTTAGCCACAGCGCCACTTGCTAAACCTTCTGCGATGTGTTGGAATAAAAAGTAAAAAAACAAAAACAAAAAAAGAGGTTGCAGGTCAGGAAAATAGCGGATTACATCATGAAAGAGGTTAGGGGATTATTTCCAAAACCCGAGATATCCGAGGGAATATCTGAAACTCTCAATACTTGTGTCTGAAATGTTTTTGGAACCTCCAGTTACAATCCATCTAAACTCTGTCTCAGCTTGGAGAAATGGAAAGCAATTTTTGCTATGCTTTCAGCTGATCTGAAAGACAAAATCCCGAAAGATTTTCATGAATTAAATATTCATATTTGTAAAGACTGTTTTGAACACACATCCAGAGGCTAGATCTCAACAATAGGAAGTAGCAGATTTTGGCCTAAGCCAGTGGTTTTCAAACCATTCTCGAAACCTCCCAGACGCTATACATTTTCGTTATCCTCCTTATTCCAAAACGGTGAATTGAGCTAATTATTAGAGTACTCTGTGATCCGAGTTGGCTGTGTCCAATAAGGGAGATGAGCAGAATGTGAGGGGTAGGCTTCTGAAGTAGTTTGTGGACCCCAGTTTTGAACATATGTCTGACTCACAGAGACATCAGAGCAAAAGAGGCCATTCACACTTCTGGTGGGACTCAAAACCACAACCAGGGAATTTCTCCATTCGCATCCTAGAAGTCCAAAGCTCCATCAATTGCACCACAGAGCCATAAAATGACCCACTTCAAGGAAGTATTGCATGCGCAGCGCTTCTTCGTTTTTCCAATTTTGTGCAGGTACACACTGTTCGGCATGCAAAGACTTTCATATGTGAAAAGTTTAAACACTCCCATATCCTGTGGCATAGGCACTGCTGGGATTTGAACCCAGGATCTCCTGTTTACGAGACAGGCGCTTTGACCAGCTAAGCCACAGCGCCAGTTACAAAAGTCAGTGAAATTTGTCAGTAAAACAAGTCTAAAAGAGGTAGCACATGAGGAAAAAAGCTGATTACGTTATGAAAGAGGTCCCTTAGAGGTAAGAGGATTGTTTCCAAAACATGATGGCCTTTCAGGCCTCAAGGGAATGTCTGAACTCATTTCATTTTGGCTCTACACTCTCAACACTCATGCCTAAAATGTTTCCTGTGCTTTCTTCTGATATGAAAGGGCAAAATCCAGAAAGATATCCATGTATTATTCTTCATATATGTAAAGACTTTGTTTGTACAAATATCCATAGGCTTGACTTTATCAATAGGTAGTAGCAGATTTCGGCCCTAAGCCAGGGGCTTGCAAACCATTCTTGAAGCGCATCTGCACCACATATATGTTTTTATTATCTCTCTCTCATTTAAAACAGGTGAATCAAATAATTGACTGATTAGTAACGTACTCAATGATCTGACTTGTGTGTGCCCAATAAGGAAAACAAGAAAAATGTGCTGTGTCGGCTCCTGAAAAAGTTGGAAAACCCCAGGTTTAAGCAAATGTCAGTCTGGCAAAGACGTCTATGCAAAGGGACACCATTCGTGACTCAGGTGGGACCCAAAAACCAACAACCTTTATAAAGCCTTCATTTGCAACCGAGAGTTCCAGATTGTCTTTCCTGCCGAGACTTTAACATCTGAAAAGGTTGAACGACTACTCTTAGAAGCCACAGATTAGGCACTGCTGGGATTCAAACCCAGGATCTCCTGTTTACTAGACAGGCGCTTTGACCAACTAAGCCACAGTGCCAGGTGCTGTCCCTGATTCTATGCTTTTGTATACAAAGTCTAAAAGAGGTAGCACGTCAGGAGAATAGCTGATTACATCATGAATATGTCCCTTTGAAGTTAGAGGGTTATTTCCAAAACCTGAAAGGTGTGCAGGCTTCTGTTCAGGGACATGGGAATATCTCAAACCATTTCATTTTGGATCGAAACTCTCAGTTACGATACATCTAAACGCTGTTTCAGCTAGGAGAAATGGAAAGCATGTTTTTTTTTTCTTTTGCTAGGTAGGTGGCCAACAATAGGTAGTTGCAGATTTTGGCCTGAGCCATTGGATTTCAACCCATTCTTGTTATCTCCCTTATTTAAATAGGTGACTTAAGCTAATTAGTAGAGTACTCTATGATCCGAGTTGGGTGTGTGCAATAAGCGAAATAAGCAGAGCGTGAAGGGGATGCTTCAGAAGTAGTTTGTGGATCCAAGGGTTTAAGCGTATGCTTGTCCAACACAAAGACATCTGAGCAAAAGAGGGAATGCACGACTCTGGTGGGACTCGAACCCACAACCTTTGAATACCTCCATTCACAACCTAGAAGTCCAATGCGCTATCCATTGCGCCAAAGCTGGGGAACAATAGTCTGTATAAGATGGGGAAGAATTGAGGGGGAGGGGGAGGGGGAGGGGGAGGGGGAGGGGGAGGGGCGCGAGGGGAGGAGAAAAATCACAGAGATCCGGGTTCGATCCCCAGCAAGAACATGAGTTTTCTCGCTGGGTCTAATGTCTTTTTTATTCATTTCAAGATTTATTTAGTGCAATATAAGGGATGCAGTTCAGCTTGCAGGCAATTAACCATTTATTTAATTATTAACACATTGCATTTAAATTTTTTCTTCTTTTGATCAAAAGGAGGTACTGAACCACATTTTTAGGGACTTCCCAATGATCTAACTTTATAAACACTCTGCATTGATGACCCAGTATTATCAAATGGTAGAATGGAAGAACATTTAGTGTACTGATATATTGCAGGAGTATCTAATAATGATTAATAGTAAACTACTACCTATTACTGTAACCTTGATTTAAAAAATAAATAAACAGTATGGGCATTCTGCATGTATCTCATCTTTTATGTAATTTGACTTCGAACACTCCACCTAAGCCTGCTATATCACATCACTGTCACTATCAGCCATTAACAAAACAATAAACATAAAACAGATCAATAAAATATTTTAAAAATATTTTTTATTCTTTTCACGTCGAAATATAAAACATATAATGTACACTTTATAATATACATACAAATATACAACATTCAACAAAATATGTACAAACAAATCACGTTTGGTATAGTATTTAAAATAAATCACTATTTACAAGTAAAAAGAAAACAAACAAACAGAACTGAACTATTTACAACCCATTAACCTAGAACAAATACAACAGTTTGTGTATATGTTGTGGGCAGCACAATGAATCACAATCAAATTGAATAAAAAAAAAAAATAAAAAAAAATAGTGCAATTATTTCGGTATTAGTTTTGCAAAACAACTAAATATTTTACTATAATAAAAACAAAATCTTCACAACATAAAATACAATGATGTACTATTTTCTCATCATTCTAAGCCACTGCTCTTTGGTTAGGGTCTCCATGTTTGGGCAGTAAATTCTGCCTTTGAACTGGCTATGGCCAGTGTCTGTGGTGCGTGGCTCTCCACATTTAGTGCATCTGTTGGATGTGACTGTTCTAGTGTATTTACGCTTTTCTTTTTGTGGAGTGTCTTGCATTTGACAAGGGCCAGTTGTGCTCTCAGAATGTGGTGTGCAAACTCTACTGGGTGCAGTGGTCTGGGGTGGCGGCAGAAGCAGAATGCTACTTGCTGTAGTGGTTGGTGGCACTATTAGTGGCATGTAAAAAACTCCTGGCTGAGCTGTATGTTGTTTTGGCTGTATGGTTCTCAGCTCAGCTCTATCTTTGACAACTAGCTTGGTTTTTGCCAACCCAGCCGTGTCAGGTGGCATGTTGTAAGTGTGTTCATGCATGTGTGGTGTGACTTGAGTGGGCCTAGTGTTTACTGGGAGTAGTGGTTCACTGGCAACAGGGCGTTCATCAGGCAGTACCAACCCTTGCATCAGAATTGCAACTTCTTGTGCCTTGAATCTTTTGTTATGCCACTGTATCAACGTGGTCTGATTTACAGTAACAAGTTGCAGAGTTGTATCTTTCATAATAATGCCGTTGATTAAAATGAGCTGTCGAATCTTTTTATAATCATTTAGAATTAGTGACCATCTTGAAAGGGTTTGGTGTCCAATTTGCTTGGGGCTATTATGAATGTTGCACAATCTGATAAATATTGTTTCTACAAGACGGCTGCAGTTTGGCCACTGAGCAGCTGAACCAGTAGAACCAAGTACACACCTTTTTGTGCTTTCAACTCCTGCAAATACAGCCTTCTTTTTCGGAGACCTAAACCGACCAGTGAGCAGTCTCTCCTGATGTCGAGCAGCGTAAGAAATCCGGTCCTTATCGTGTTGCTCCAAGTTCTGCCAAAGACCCACAATGGTGCTGGCCTGCTGATTGGTAAGAGTGAGGCCTTTTTCATTTCTTAGCTCCACCAAGTATTCCGCAAGCTCATCAACACGATCCATTCCTGCCAAACTCTGTTCATCCACGGCCTAGGAGGAAGTATTACATTAGATTTGAAGTATTTCAAGAAGGTCAAACATCAATAAATATAAAACATACTGGTATTTCTCTTACAACTTGCTCTGAAGATGTAGATTGTCCAGGTAACCCAGACGGGACCCCCAGCAGGTGAGATGACTGGACAGGAGGAGCAGACACATGTTGGACCCCCAGCAGGTGAGCGGACTGGACAGGAGGAGCAGACGCATGTTGGACCCCCAGCAGGTGAGTGGACTGGACAGGAGGAGCAGACGCATGTTGGACCCCCAGCAGGTGAGTGGACTGGACAGGAGGAGCAGACGCATGTTGGACCCCCAGCAGGTGAGTGGACTGGACAGGAGGAGCAGACGCATGTTGGACCCCCAGCAGGTGAGTGGACTGGACAGGAGGAGCAGACGCATGTTGGACCCCCAGCAGGTGAGTGGACTGGACAGGAGGAGCAGACGCATGTTGGACCCCCAGCAGGGGAGTGGACTGGACAGGAGGAGCAGACGCATGTTGGACCCCCAGCAGGTGAGTGGACTGGACAGGAGGAGCAGACGCATGTTGGACCCCCAGCAGGTGAGTGGACTGGACAGGAGGAGCAGATGCATGTTGGACACCCAGCAGGTGAGTGGACTGGACAGGAGGAGCAGACGCATGTTGGACCCCCAGCAGGTGAGTGGACTGGACAGGAGGAGCAGACGCATGTTGGACCCCCAGCAGGTGAGTGGACTGGACAGGAGGAGCAGACGCATGTTGGACCCCCAGCAGGTGAGTGGACTGGACAGGAGGAGCAGATGCATGTTGGACCCCCAGCAGGTGAGTGGACTGGACAGGAGGAGCAGACGCATGTTGGACCCCCAGCAGGTGAGTGGACTGGACAGGAGGAGCAGACGCATGTTGGACCCCCAGCAGGTGAGTGGACTGGACAGGAGGAGCAGACGCATGTTGGACCCCCAGCAGGTGAGTGGACTGGACAGGAGGAGCAGACGCATGTTGGACCCCCAGCAGGTGAGTGGACTGGACAGGAGGAGCAGACGCATGTTGGACCCCCAGCAGGTGAGTGGACTGGACAGGAGGAGCAGACGCATGTTGGACCCCCAGCAGGTGAGTGGACTGGACAGGAGGAGCAGATGCATGTTGGACCCCCAGCAGGTGAGTGGACTGGACAGGAGGAGCGGGTGCAGATGGGACCCCCAGCAGGTGAGTGGACTGGACAGGAGGAGCGGACTGACCAGAAAGCTCAGGAGCACAAGAAGCAGGTAGCACTGAGATCATATCAGATGTGTCCAAAAGTAAATCGGCAAGAGTGACCTCAATATGTTCAAGTTCTTCAAAGCCCTCATCAGTCTCTACTGGCTCTTCCAACTGCTCCAGCAATGTATTTGCCTCCTCGGAGTCTGGCGCCATACACTGTAGAGGTTCATTGTTCTGCCTCAACAGGTACTGCACTCCAATCAGTTCACCTGAAAATGCAAAACCAATATTGAAAAAAAAAAAAAAAAAAAACTACATAGAAACAGAGAAAGAACTATGAGCATAAACATACAATATTAAATATGAATACCTGTGTACTTTGCGGGTGGTGTAAAAGAAAGAATCAGCTTCCTGCCAAAAACCTTCTCATAATCTTTATTCACGCTGTGAACCAGCTCGCCCGAGTATGTGCGCAGGCCCGAGGTCTCTGCCTCCAGAGCAGCTGCTGCCCTGTTGTGGTTCCAGCGATGTAGCCCATCTAGTAGGTAGATCTGGAAGTTGAGCGAGTTTGCACTGTTTCCTAAAGTAAATACAAAAAAACGGCAAAAAGGAAAAAGGTCAAGTATTTCTGTTAAACATAAACATTATTGAGTTGCACGTACCTGGAATGAACCGGTTTAAGTGACAGTGGAATGACTCCAAAGATGTAGAACCTCTGGCACAGCGCAGTGTCTGCAGTTGCACTCCTCCCTTGGTGATGGTGCCAGTCTGTGTGTACAGCGCCACACCAGGTGGGTCCTGAATGCACTTAACATGTCTCTTCTGAACACGCCAGATGTGCTGCATTCTGATGGGGTCCAGAAGAGGAACACCAAGGGCATCCTTACCCTTGTCACTGATGAGCTCACTGATGAGCTGATCCAACAGCCGGATGGTTTGGTCTTCTCCACGAGTCCTCCTCCTGCAGTGCAGCTCTAACTCTTCTTTTTTTATGTGCCGATCTAGGTGCTTCTCCGTCAGAGCCATCAGGCCTTGCTCTTTTAGCTGTGCTCTTTTTGCCTCTCTCAACTTGTTGACATCAGCAGCATCCCACTCAAAAATACATGCTGATATGCGAGCCATGAAAGTGGGATAGAGCTGGTGTGCATCAGTGGTGCATCCCACAGCCAGGCGTCGCATATAGTGCCAGATGTCGAGGCGAACAATCAAGTTAGGCCATCCAGCAAATCTGGCCTTCAGCTTGGTCTCACCCACATCCTTGCAGCAGCCACAGTCCACATAGAGAGCAACAGGAGGGTCTACACCTGCAGCTTTATACCTGCGAGAAATAATTATCAAAAATAATTAAAGAATTTCATCATCAAACAACAGTAAATTACAAATGCAAATTGTAAATAGTAAATTCTAAACTAAGGACAAGTTAAATTACATGTAAGTGAAAATGTATTACAGGTAACATACCTGTCTACCAAGCCAGCTGCCATAAGATCCAAACCTGGTCCCTCACCAGCAGTCAAGACACTGATGAGCACTTGACCCATCTCGTTACCAACGGATGTCAGCCACTGTGCAGTGCCTTTTGCCGGTCCTGAGAGCTTTTTAGTGATCTAAAACAAACATATATATTAAACCAATAGTAGCAACACCTTCAGTGGTTCTATTGCATTAATATAGAGCTTATGCGTGTAATGTCATAAAAAAATTTTGTGGTTATCTCTGCAATGTTCTTCTTGTTTTAATCTTTGAATTGTCCCTCAATTTGACATTCCATCTTATGTTATTGTTTAAGTTGTTCATTCATTTGAGGTTCCATTTCTATTTAGATTTAAATATAAATAGAATTTGCATAACCTCAGTACAATAATAATTAAAGATGTACCTTTCTGGTGGAATCCAGTTTTAAGATGGATCCATAAGTGGAGGTGATACTAGCCTTGATATCCTCCAGCCTGAACAGGATGTCTTGGCTGTACACCACTGAAAGCCACTTATAGCTGGGAATTGCCACAGGTTGGGGAGGCTCTTCAAATGTTGGTGGCATCAGGCAACTTTTGCTGGTAAAAGAAGCACACTCGCTGGTATACCGCGCAACCCTTTTCAGCCACTCTTCACTGTGGTTCTCTTTCAATTGGCCAATCAGTCGGACAGGGCCATTCCCCAGACCACGTTCCCGTAGGAGGCGTATCACCCTGATGTCACAGGCATATCTGTAATAAGAAATAAATTAAATATACATGGATAAGCAACTGACAAAAATCACACAATAATGTAACATACCGGCGGGTAAGAATGACCCTAAACTCAGAACGATGGGCCATGTCCAGCTGCTCAAGTATTTCCCTATTCCAAGACAGGTAGCTGCGGCGGCACTTGGAGCAAATCAGAGTCTCTGTGACCAGGTTGTAAAAGCGGTCAATGTCAAGGACCTGACGCACCCGTCTGTGAAGACCTCCACTAGTCAGAGGGCTTTTACAGGCTTGGTCCGCGCACAGCAGCCTGACTTTCCACAGCCTATACGGCATCCACAGCAGTAAGGGATGGGCAAAAAATCTGGCTGATGTTGGTGCCTGGTGGTAAATAAGGGATGGCTGTGGAGGGAAATACCACAACTGGAGATGATCCTGGAGCTCCAAATTCCCACGAGCACCAACTCTGAACAATCCTGTGGAGACCCATTGGTGATCCTCCTGGGGCATGGTTTTAGGCCACAGGAGAGGAACTGCAGCAGAGTGCTCAGGCTGGAATGCGCTCTGTAGACAGAAAAGGACAGGTCAAATAAAGACAAAAAATACTAACCAAACATAGTAACAAGTGCAATGTTTTACCACATTCACTCCTAAACTCTGCCCCTCCACTGGCCGATGCCGTTGTTTTGGAGGCGGTAATGGAGGAGCAAGAAAAAATGATTCTGCACTTGGAGGCTGTGGTGGAGAGATGGTTTGAGGAGGACCACCTGCTAGCACTGGAGCCTCACACACACGGGCAGCTGCATTTGTAGCAGTGGTTGAATGAGTCTAAAAATACAAGGTATAAAAAAATTGTATCATTGGAATTTTTTTTTGTAGCAAAGAACTAATAATTATTTATTACTTACATGAGCTTTCCGTCCAACATGTAAATTTGGCTTTGCACTCTCCACATGCTTTCCACCAAATCTGGACTTATTAAACTTTAAAGAGAGAAGTATTAATATGACAACTGTTAACCATTTTAAAACACATGCCATCATATGTACCGAGGAAAGGGTGAGCTTGGGCCTTTTCACCAAACTTGCGGGTGTAGTGTCAGCTGTGGGACGTTCTACTGGAGCAGTGGTTGGGAGCTGAAATATGACAAGAATATAAAATATTTCCGTTATGAATTCTCTCTCACATAAAGCTATAAAATCTACCTACCATTAAGGAGCTACATTGACCACTAGTTGATTGGTCTGCACTGCTTGTGGGTCTAGATGAGGCTGTAGGCACTTGCTGCTGCATAACAAAAATGTATAAAACAGTGCATTTTTACAGTATGAAATACAGTATGAAAGACTTAGAAAGATGATGGACAAAATCACCAGTGATTTAAAGAAAGCACAATACTACTGTTCTATTCTATGTTAATAGTATAAACAATAATGTATAAGAACCCCTTTCATGCAAATGACGTGACAAATTTAGATGTGGGTTTTTTATTCAGTTATTAGTGATGTAGTTAGTTTCAACCTTATGACCTTCTTTTACCTACTATGCAATTTCCTCTGCTGTGGAACAGACCTGTTGCCAAACCAACCCAGATAGAAACAACAGAAATTGTCCAAGAATACATTAATGTTAAGAAATACCACATCTTTATATTGTGTGCACACTGCATCAACTGTAGTTAAACTGAAAGAGCCCAAATTAGCCTACCTTATGAGGATGAAATCCACACAAACACATCTGTGGCTGGGAGAAAAGCGTTAGCTGTCCTCTCAGCTGCAGAGGGCACTTCTCTATCTGTAAACAAAACAAAAGATGCCACTTATATTTATTTGTACAAGTTCTTGTTTTATGCTCATACTGTACATACTGAAAATATAATATGTCTACTACTCAAAATTAATATATATATATATATATATTCCTTTTGATACTTTTTCTACATACCTTCTGATACAGACTGTACCACTTCTTTTGCCTTGGAGCAGGTCGGTTACCTGCATCTGATGGCCAGACACCAGTGGAGGCAAAAGACCTAAAGCGCGAGACCCACTCAGTATCATCCATAGCCTTGTGGCTTTTGGATTGTTGTTTGGACATTTTCTGTAATGACAGATACGCAGTTTTATTCATGTTATAGTGTAATTACATTAAGTCATCATGGCAAGGGCCCAAAATGAGGGATTACAGAGATGTTTTACGGAGGCAATCTTACTATTCCTAAAAAATAGAAAACGTAAGCCATTTCATTAACAATAAATAAAATAACTATAAATAACATACCTGAGCGGAATATAAATAACAGCGGGATATAAATAACTTAAGCGGTGTTTGTGCTCAAAGATTGACAAAAATTGACTACGTGGTCATTTTCCTGGTCCAAAATGACCGCCACATTATAGCAGTTTATAAATCCAAAATAATGCATACTGTATATATCATCACCTAATGTTGTGATAGATCTTGTGATAGAGTTTTTGTAAACATTACAAATTTTGAACTTCTATTTGCTATTTATGGCCTGTATGCCTCATTGACCTGGGCTCATACAAATTGTTTTGTAGTAAAACGTATAATGTAGCCTAACTGTTATGGATTATTTTGACTATAACAAATACTCAGATTAAACATTGTGTTATTTCAACTGTGCCCATGTGTTAAAATGAACATGTGCCTGAATTTTATTTTATATACTTATTGTATTCTCATCCATTCACTTATGACTGGTCATTTTTTACCACAAGTGTATAAAAGTTAAACAAACACCCAACAGTTAGAGACATTATCCAAATTTATTTTGTTACATTTTATGCCAGTGTTACAGTAGACTAGTACAATGAGATTTATTGTACATTGATTTATCCATTTCCTATAAAGTAACAAACACTATCAGATATGCTATTTTACTAGTTAATCCTGTCAAAAAACAAAATAAGTTTCGTTACTGACAAAAATGTACAATTGCCAAGCTCGATGATAACGTTAGCTATAGCTAACGTAACGTTAGCTAACGTTACCTATACAAAAAAAATAAGGTTTGCTTGCTGACTGAAGTTACACAAAGTCAGACAAAATCGAATAAAACTATTTACATTACAAATTGAGCTGCGACAATTATACCCTATTACTTACAATTACAGTTAACGTTAACTTACCTGATCGTTTTACGGAGCAATCTTGCTATTCCTAAAATACAGAAAACGTTCATTAACAATAAATACAATAACTATAAATAACATAACGTTACCTGAGCGGAATATAAATAACAGCAGTGACGTTTATGCTCAACGTGCGGTGATTGGTGTATGAAAAATGGACATTGCCATTTCATTGGACGGCCAAAAAAGAGAATATGAGCGGAGATTGGATGGAATCTGCTCAAACTCAATGATGGACAAAAATGGACTATGTGCGGTGATTGGTCTATGAAAAATGGACCTTGACATTTCATTGGACGGCCAAAAATGGAGCTCGTAACGTAATTGTTTTTTTAAAGATGGAGCTCGTCATTGTATTGGATAGATTTTACAGACACACGGCTGTCAGGTACCGCCATCCGGGCTCTTGCCCGAGATGCGTGCGTGTTGCGTGGGAACCCACATCAAAATGAATCGTATTGGCTGAAAGAAAAAAAAAAGATTCTCCCATGCATCGCATTCAATTCTTCGACGATTAAGAACGGCCGTCCAAACGTCTGCTATGTCAAAATATACTTGCGCATTAGTTGGAATGCAGCCTATTAGACGGCTAATAATAATCAACCGACGATAATGCTAGGAAAAAGAACAACATCTCACTGCTTCTTGTCTGGAAAGCATCTTTACATGCTTTAATGCTGTGGACTTGCCACGCTCTTTTCGTTATTGTAAACTTGCTTCAAAGGCGCAGTTGTTTGGAGCAAATAGCAAGTCCACTGCACTCTAGGTAACAGCCAGCGAGTGTACTGACACCTAGCGATTAGAAAATATCCTCCTGAGACCCAGAAAAAAAAAGTTTTTTGAATTTAGTTTTTTTCCATGTCATCACACTGTTTAGAGCACAATAAACAAATGGTAAAAAAACACATATATAAAATAATATTTTATTCATACGTTATGCTATGTCCTCTGTAGTGGACGCCAGGACTAAGTTGTTTAAAAAATAAAATGACATGAAATTATATGTATAGGCAAAAGCAATGGGATTTTTTTTCAATCACCAATAAATTTTGGGGTTTCAGGATTTTATCAACCAAAATTTGTATAAAGATTATTCTCAACTATGTTATGAAAGAAATAATGGAATGAATTGATACACCATTTTACTTTTTGCAATATGTGGGTAAAATGGCCATAAATTAATATTCCCATTCAATGCAATGTATCTACACACTGTATCTAATTTGCACATTAATGTGTTCTTGGAGCAACATTTAATGAAAAAATAAGTGTAATAATTGGAGTAATAATTGGCAACATTTTAATAATAATATCTAATATTTCATAGGAATATTGATGTATAATTTATTTCCATATTCACTTGTTGTGTCTCCCAGAATGCCTGATAAACATGATTTTAGTCCTGATGTCCTCTACAGTGGACACGTTTGAAATCAATGCCCTGTTCTGTAACAGAAAGTAATTTTTTTATTTGAAACCCCTTAACATTTTCCTGAGATGTTGTTTTATGAAATACAATTTGAAAAAGTAGTCCAATTTAAATATAATTACAATATATTATCATATTTCCATAAGAATGCTACATTTGATCACTAATTTAATGTCAGACATTTTTAAAGACCAAGGAGAAGTTGTTTTCATGGTGAAACCTCCAAACATTTGGTATCTCTCAAAAGTCCTGAATGTGCTCTTTACAGGACACCCAGGTTGTGTCATGTGACATGTATGATGTCAGAGAAATTAACTAAAATATAATGTCCACTACAGTGGACAAAAGTCTATTCTTGGGTCCCAGGAGGATATACCAGCACCATATTCTCTCTGAAGCAAGATTCTTCCAAACTAAATGGGAGCGTTTGGTTTTCAGTCTTTTCTCTGAGGGTTCAAACCTGAGAGCTCGTGCTCTCAAAGAAGGTCCCAGTGGCAATTCACTCAAACATCCAGAGCACGTCAAGGACGCACCGTGCAACAACAAAAAAAAGATGTCTGACGGACGGGGTGAGGAGAGGTGGTAACGTGGAGCTCAATTTCAAAGGCACCCAGAACAACTTGCCGTGACCCGGATTCGAACAGGGGTTGCTGCAGCCACAACGCAGAGTACTAACCACTATACGATCTCCCCGACGTGTGGCTGAGTACAAAAGGGCCCTTGTCATCTTTAGCTTGCAGACAAAACTATTCCTTGCCAACATAACTCTTTTCAAGGGTAATATTGTCACAGTGACTTTTTTTCTTTTCCTAAAGTTTTAGCAAGGTGTCAACCTAAACAACAAAAAAAGTGGTCTGAGTACAAAAGGGCCCTTGTCATCTTTAGCTTGCAGACAAAACTATTCCTTGCCAACATAACTCTTTTCAAGGGTAATATTGTCACAGGGACTTTTTTGCTTTTCCTAAAGTTTCAGCAAGGCCTCCAGAAGGTTTCAACCTAAAGCAAGCGCATGCTGTCAAACGTAGTCGGCAGGATTCGAACCTGCGCGGGGAGACCCCAATGGATTTCTAGTCCATCACCTTAACCACTCGGCCACGACTACAAGCTGGCTGAAGGGGGCTTGTCATTTCGCTTGGTGCCTTGCAGCGTCGCTGCCCGAGGCCAGTGCAGGTGCAGTGCACGAACTCAACAGCAAAACGTAGCACTCCTCAAAAAAAAGAGGCTCGATCGCCTGAAAAGGGACTTGAACCCTGGACCCTCAGATTAAAAGTCTGATGCTCTACCGACTGAGCTATCCGGGCTCTTGCCCGAGGTGCGTGCGTGTTGCGTGGGAACCCACATCAAAATGAATCGTATCGGCTGAAAAAAATAAAAAAGATTCTCCCATGCATCGCATTCAATTCTTCGACGATTAAGAACGGCCGTCCAAACGTCTGCTATGTCAAAATATACTTGCGCATTAGTGGGAATGCAGCCTATTAGACGGATAATAATAATCAACCGACGATAATGCTAGGAAAAAGAACAACATCTCACTGCTTCTTGTCTGGAAAGCATCTTTACATGCTTTAATGTCACCGGGTGAGACAAATAGGAACTTTAGAACCGGGATTTGTTGCACGGGGGAGCGACTTCCGGTGTAACACCGGGCCGGTTCCGGTGACATGTCATGGCCGCCGGCATTGACGAGCGCCAGCTGCGGACACCAATCAGGCCGTTATCAGTGAGCACATGCGGGAAGAGGGATATATAAGGAGAAGTTTGAAGACATAGTGAGTTGGTTCTTGGTTTTCACGTTGGGTTTCCCTTGGCGTTCTTGTCAGGAGACAACAGAAAGCAGCAACTGCGGCGAATATAAAGTGTGGGTATGTTTATATATTGAAGACGGGTGAGTGACTGACATATGCGACTGAGAGGACAGAGTGATTAAGGGCCACGCTGAAGATCTATGCTGTTATCAAGGAGAGAAGTTAAGGGTAGTGATGGGCAGATCGAGGCTTCGTGAAGCAATGAAACAGTTGAATCAAATGGTTCATATTGTTTCGAGGCTTCGAATCAATCCGACACCCGTCTCCACGGTGACACCTAGTGGTCACTTGCAGGTGTTGATCTGAAACAACCTTGACAAGCCATGAATTTTTTTTTTTTTTTTTACTTTTCTAATATGTGAATCTTGTAACCTATAGACTCCTCATTGTGCATAATGTTATTTTGGTCCTGCAAAATGAATATTAATAAAATAAATCAAGCCACAATGTCTCACTTTTTTTTACATATTTTTATTTACTTAGCCTACTTCTTTTTTTACAGATAATTTCTCCAGCCTTTGAAAAAATCCTCTCACAAGGGACACTTGTTGCTGGCATGCAAAGATATTTTTTAGCTAATACATACAAATGAGGAAAGATTACTGCTCTCTCTTTCCAGTAAGTTAGTGGATCATGAGTTGTGGGCAAATACGCATCGTTGATGTATTTTTTCACTTCCACTGTAGCATTGTGTATCATCTGGGTTTGATGATACGAGTATCAAAAAGTTCCCATAAACTGTCCTGTGTTTCTACTGGATGATGTGTTGTTGCAGGCGAGCTGCCGATCACAATACACACATCTCACTTTATTTGGGGTTTCTAAATGGAAATGCTCCCACACCACAGATGTACGGCATCTCTTCTGGGGAGCCTCCATTTTATCTATCTATCCAAATCTATCTAGATATGTATCTCTAATCTATCTATGTAATTAGATATATGTATCTACAATCTATCTATGTATAAATATGTATCTATAATCTATCTATGTATTTATATTATGTAGCCTATCTTTAATCTATCTGTATCTATCTATCTATTATTTTGGCTGTCTATATATATTTATATCTATGTATCTATTAATGTGTCACTATACTCTGTGTCTCTAGCCTATCAGTCAATGTGTTGTGTACATTTAAGCCTAAATATAACTAAACAAATCGCACTATAAATGTCACTATCACCAAAAATCCGCTATCTCAAAATCAAACTCCTCTCACAAAAACCCACGAGGTCAATATGCGTTGATTTCACTTTTAAACAGATGTGCGATTGTGTGGTCTGTTGTTCCCGACCGTGTCAATCAAACGCTGATTCGGCGGATCACACCTGATGAAACACTAGTGAAACACTTCGAGGCTTCGTTTGGCCATAGTCACGTGACATGGGTGTTTTGAATCACGCTTCGAATCAGTGTTTCGAAACCTCTGCGCTTCGGGATCTCGCAAAGCTTCGGAACGACTGTTTCACGGCAGCCATCCCTAGTTAAGGGCACTTTTCATCAACGTACGAAAGGGTGATGTGATGAAGATTTACCAAGAACATTTTGAATACTGACTTGCGCTGGCAGTGTGTGTTGTTTCTCTCATTGTGAGTCTCAGAGATCCAAAGAAGAAACTGGGCTTTATAGGATCGTTCTTGAAACCTGATACCCCCATGTGAAAAGCCATCTGTGGATTGTCTGACCCTGCAAAGATGGAGTGAAGGCCTGTTGTTCACGAGAGGTGATGTGGCATTGCAGTGTCTGAAAGTGTGAAGTGAGCACGTGTAAAGAGTTATAGTATTGATGCATGCACGAGTGTGGGAGACCAAATCATTACCCTCACTCTATCATCTTTGTTCGGGGAAGCCTAACCAGTGGGACATCAAGAGTTAAATCTGATCTGTCGATTGTGAAGTTGTGTCCAGGTTCCCAACCATCCGACGTTACATTGGAGAAAGGAGTAGGCCTGGTGTGCTGGTGAGAAGAGCCGCAGTTGAGTTCATGGGATAATTTATTTTGTGTTCAATCTGCTGTGTTCCATCTGCTGTCGTTCTGTGAACGGAGAGATCCTGTGAATCATCCTTCTGAAGTGAGTCTGCTGACTGTTGTGTTCAATCTGCTGTCGTTCTATAAACTGAAAGATCCTGGGAACCATCCTTCTGAAGTGAGTCTGCTGACTGCTGTGTTCAATCTGCTGTCGTTCTATAAACTGAAAGATCCTGTGAATCATCCTTCTGAAGTGAGTCTGCTGACTGCTGCGTTCAATCTGCTGTCGTTCTATAAACTGAAAGATCCTGGGAACCATCCTTCTGAAGTGAATCTGCTGACTGTTGCGCTCGATCTGCTGCGATTCTACGAGCTGGGACATCCGGGAGTGAAGAAAAGGAACCCAAAGTCATTCCGTTGCTGTTTTAAGTGTTATTAATTAATAAATAAAAAGAAGAGTTTTTACATTACCTGCTGTCTTGCCTGATTGGTGCATTTGGTGTCGGCTCCTCCGGAGTGTGGTTATTAACCCTTGGCTTTGGGAAACGGTTACATATGACTAATTGTTATGATGTAAACAAGGTTGAAGAGCACCGCGAAAGGGAGACTTATTATATAAAGGGGAAATCTATTATTTCAATAATAGAATACAAATTTATATAGACTGATCGCCTAACACTTGAGGACACGACTAAAGGATAGGCTCTTTAGTTACCGCGAGATTATATTAATATCAGGGATGGGATATTGTATAATTAGGAATGGTATTAATCGTGAGAATCCATCACAACACACCCAACTCAGATCATAGAGTACTCTACTAATTAGCTTAAGTCACCTATTTAAATAAGGGAGATAACAAGAATGGGTTGAAATCCAATGGCTCAGGCCAAAATCTGCAACTACCTATTTAGGCCGCTGTTAATAAAAGGTATCCAAGCAAAAAGTTCTCCACGCATTATCCTGCAGTTAATGAGAAAAGTGCAATTTATTGGCGCACTATATTGACTGCGTATTGAGACATAAAACTGTTTAGCTAGATTTTCAACAAATCAGCATCGAAAATGTAAGTAGGTCACAGCCAAAATCAAGTTAATATCACTACGCACATGTAAACATGGAGGAGGACGTAAGCAGCGCATCTTCATCTGACAACGGGGATTTAGCTCAATTAACACCCGTAAAGTGTATTCGATCATGTCGGAAAAGATGCTGGCAAAAGTCCGCAGCCCTTTACTGAAGTTCGATGGGAACAAATCAAGCAATGTGCGAAGGAATGGCTCAAAACGTCGGACACTACGGAGCTAGCTATTGATCCCATACTGCAGGTAAGTTACTTTCATAACATATCAATATTTGTTCATTATTTTTGGGTGATGCTAATTTACAAACTTCCCGATCAGAATCCCGATAAAAACATCGACATGATGAGAGACGTTGTCCTCCGTTGTTTGATCTGTTATCTGGGTGAAAAAGAGGATGACCTCATCCAAGAGTATGTGGTGTTTTGAGAAATGTATTTGTACATTGTTTTTATTTATAAAAATAGAAATGCAACTTAAACAATAATCTTTTTTTCTAATTAAATTATATAAAGCTAATGTGAAAATATTTAACACAAAATAGATTTTTCGCAGCCACTATATGAAAAAAGGTAACACTTTATTTTGATGGTCCACTTTAGACATTCTACTGACTATAAGTAACTGCAACTACATGTTAACTTACTTTATTAACCCTAACCTAGCAGTCTACTAATACTCTGAGTTAGTTGACATGTAGTTACTATACAGTTAGTAGAATGTCAATAGTGGACCATCGAAATTTAATTCCCCCCCCCTACAATAGTGTCACCAAATGTAATTTTAAATTTATTGTATTTTTTCTTCCTTAATACACCCTCTGTCATTGGTGAAACTGTACTTATGTTATTGTGACAGTCTTTGTCTTTGTGGTCCACTGAAACATAATATTTTTATGTTTCAGTGATTACAAAGAAAATAAAACTATAATGGTTTACTTGTAGTTGTCTTAGCATTTTAAGCTGTTATAAGAAATTTTTACAACCGTACACAAATCAAGTTTATAATTATGGACAGACTTATAATGAGACAGACGAGATAAAAATACTTCTTTAATGTTTGTTTTACAGTGTGACAATGGAGATATCCTGCAGCACATAATGAAAATTGCCATCTCCAAGAGGGATTCTCAGGAGAATTTCAGCATCATCTTGGAGGGGATGCAAGTCATGGCTGGCTTGGAAAATCTGGCAAGAGCCTGTGCTGTTCTTCTTGGACTCACGTATGCACTAAACCTCACCTACCCGAAAGATCTGAGGCACAATTTTGAGGCCTTTCAGAAGCTCTTCTTGGAACTGGATGTTTGCAAGTTTTCCCCCCGAAATTACTAACACTTAAAAACAAACACATGACTTAGATTGAGACAATGCATTATGACCAAGTTCTGGTGAAAAAAGACTGCATTGATTGATGAACGTTTAATATTGTTCTACATACAAGCTTTCAGCAAGTACAAATTATTTGATATGTTTTGCTACAAGTTATTCACAAGTTTTAGTCAAGAATGTGACTTTTCCAACAGAAATTTGTATGCACATGTTTTTGTGTAACAAAATGATCTTTCTCAATGACATGGAAAATGTTAGCATTTTTTTGCTTTTATTTTTCATATCTTAAAACTGCTGTCTTACATTTTATATAGATTTGTTTTATTTGTGCAAAAAATACAGAATAAAAGCATGTTTGATAACAAAAAGTGCATTATGTATTCATTATTATCTTAACCTGAAAAAGGCAGTAAATGTTATAATTAAGTAAATTTCATTAATACAAACGAGTAAATTCTGCTTGATTTATTTGTGAGACAACTTAAATTAAAAAAGCACATTCCACTAATAATATTAAATTCATCATGTGCCATAGACTAATTTAGGAAATTTTACTTAATTTATTTGGGTAGATTTCACACACACAAAAAAAACCTTAATCTACTCAAATATAATGCGTGTAATATTGTTACCATATTTTTTTTAAGTAGATAGCATGTAATATTTTTTACAGTGTACATGCAGTGCAGTTACTGCTCGTGTATGTGAATTGACAATTCACCATTAAATGTGTTCTTTTGAAAAGTGTTTTTTTATATATATATTATATTTTGGCTGAATTCTATTTGTTATTCAGATTTTACCTCAAATATTACCTTTGAATTGGAACAACATAATGAGAAGTAATTGGGATGTTAATGCTACAGTAGAAGTTTTCTTGATAATCTTATCATGTTTACTGTGCCTAAATAGCAACTTCAGGTATATCACACATTTCAAACTGGTTTATTTTGTACCTCAAGTGGTAATTCAGCATTTTTGGTTTTATATGATAAACAGGTTTGAAAGTGCAAAATTCCCTGTTTTCCCTTTTTTTCAAAATGGGAACCTTTAGCATCATTTTTCTCAAAAACTGCAAGGTTGTGTGCGGAGAACTTTTTCCTAAGGAATCTCTATATATTTCTGATGTTAAATATAAAAAAATTGGGTAGTGCCCCACATGGTGGAACGAAACCCTATTTCTAGGCCTCTTTTAGGCTACCGACAGCGGCCTAATTGTTGGCCACCTACCTAGCAAAAGAGAAAAAAAAACATGCTTTCCATTTCTCCTAGCTGAAACAGCGTTTAGATGTATCATAACTGAGAGTTTCGATCCAAAATGAAATGGTTTGAGATATTCCCATGTCCCTGAACAGAAGCCTGCACACCTTTCAGGTTTTGGAAATAACCCTCTAACTTCAAAGGGACCTTTTCATGATGTAATCAGCTATTCTCCTGACATGCTACCTCTTTTAGACTTTGTATACAAAAGCATCGAATCAGGAACAGCACCTGGCGCTGTGGCTTAGTTGGTCAAAGCGCCTGTCTAGTAAACAGGAGATCCTGGGTTCGAATCCCAGCAGTGCCTAATCTGTGGCTTCTAAAAGTTAGTCGTTCAACCTTTTCAGATGTAAAAGTCTCGGCAGGAAAGACAATCTGGTCCTCTCGGTTGCAAATGAAGGCTTTATAAAGGTTGTTGGTTTTTGGGTCCCACCTGAGTCACGAATGGTGTCCCTTTGCATAGTCTTCTTTGCTAGACTGACATTTGCTTAAACCTGGGGTTTTCCAACTTTTTCAGGAGCCGACGCAGCACATTTTTCTTGTTTTCCTTATTGGGCACACCCAAGTCAGATCATTGAGTACGTTACTAATCAGTCAATTATTTGATTCACCTGTTTTAAATGAGAGAGAGATAATAAAACATTTATGTGGTGCAGATGCGCTTCAAGAATGGTTTGCAAGCCCCTGGTTTAGGGCCGAAATCTGCTACTACCTATTGATAAAGTCAAGCATATGGATATTTGTACAAACATATATTTGTCTTTACATATATGAAGAATAATACATGGATATCTTTCTGGATTTTGGCCTTTCATATCAGCAGAAAGCTCAGGAAACATTTTAGGCATGAGTGTCGAGAGTGTAGAGCCAAAATGAAATGAGTTCAGACATTCCCTTGAGGCCTGAAAGGCCATCATGTTTTGGAAACAATCCTCTAAGGGACCTCTTTCATAACGTAATCAGCTTTTTTCCTCATGTGCTACCTCTTTTAGACTTGTTTTACCGACAAATTTCACCACACTTTCGTAACTGGCGCTTTGGCTTAGCTGGTCAAAGAGCTTGTCTCGTAAACAGGAGATCCTGGGTTCAAATCCCAGCAGTGCCTATGCCACAGGATATGGGAGTGTTTAAACTTTTCACATTAGAAAGTCTTTGCATGCCGAACAGTGTGTACCTGCACAAAATTGGAAAAACGAAGAAGCGCTGCGCATGCAATACTTCCTTGAAGTAGGTCATTTTATGGCTCTGTGGTGCAATTGATGGAGCTTTGGACTTCTAGGATGCGAATGGAGAAAATCCCTGGTTGTGGTTTTGAGTCCCACCAGAAGTGTGAATGGCCTCTTTTGCTCTGATGTCTCTGTGAGTCAGACATATGTTTAAAACTGGGGTCCACAAACTACTTCAGAAGCCTACCCCTCACATTCTGCTCATCTCTCTTATTGGACACAGCCAAGTCGGATCACAGAGTACTCTAGTAATTAGCTCAATTCACCGTTTTGAAATAAGGAGGATAATGAAAATGTATAGCGTCTGGGAGGTTTCGAGAATGGTTTGAAAACCACTGGCTTAGGCCAAAATCTGCTACTTTCTATTGTTGAGATCAAGCCTCTGGATGTGTGTTCAAAACAGTCTTTACAAATATGAATATTTAATTCATGAAAATCTTTCTGGATTTTGTCTTTCAGATCAGCTGAAAGCATAGCAAAAATTGCTTTCCATTTCTCCAAGCTGAGACAGAGTTTAGATGGATTGTAACTGGAGGTTCCAAAAACATTTCAGACACAAGTATTGAGAGTTTCAGATATTCCCTCGGATATCTCGGGTTTTGGAAATAATCCCCTAACCTCTTTCATGATGTAATCCGCTATTTTCCTGACCTGCAACCTCTTTTTTTATTTTTTTTTATTCCAACACATCGCAGAAGGTTTAGCAAGTGGCGCTGTGGCTTAGTTGGTCAAAGCGCCTGTCTTGTAAACAGGAGATTCTGGGTTTGAATCCCAGCAGTGCCTGTGCCGTGGGATGTGGGCACCGCTCTCCTACCCTTTTTACATACGTAAATCTTTGGATGCTGAACAGTGTGTATCTGCACAAAAAGTGGAAATCTAAGAAGGGATGTGCATGCAATAGCATCTTCAAGCTTGGCTTTTTGTGGCTCTGTGGCGCAATGGATAGCGCATTGGACTTCTAGGTTGTGAATGGAGGTATTCAAAGGTTGTGGGTTCGAGTCCCACCAGAGTCGTGCATACCCTCTTTTGCTCAGATGTCTTTGTGTTGTACAAGCATACGCTTAAACCCTTGGATCCACAAACTACTTCTGAAGCATCCCCTTCACGCTCTGCTTATTTCGCTTATTGCACACACCCAACTCAGATCATAGAGTACTCTACTAATTAGCTTAAGTCACCTATTTAAATAAGGGAGATAACAAGAATGGGTTGAAATCCAATGGCTCAGGCCAAAATCTGCAACTACCTATTGTTGGCCACCTACCTAGCAAAAGAAAAAAAACATGCTTTCCATTTCTCCTAGCTGAAACGGCGTTTAGATGTATCGTAACTGAGAGTTTCGATCCAAAATGAAATGGTTTGAGATATTCCCATGTCCCTGAACAGAAGCCTGCACACCTTTCAGGTTTTGGAAATAACCCTCTAACTTCAAAGGGACATATTCATGATGTAATCAGCTATTCTCCTGACGTGCTACCTCTTTTAGACTTTGTATACAAAAGCATCGAATCAGGGACAGCACCTTGCGCTGTGGCTTAGTTGGTCAAAGCGCCTGTCTAGTAGACAGGAGATCCTCGGTCCTAGTTGTAAGACCAAAACAACATGGACTATATGAGGTAACTTTAGACAAAGAAGATATTTGTGATGAACTTGTAAACAGACTACAAATCAAAGGAAAAATGTGTGAAATTAAAAAGCTACAGGACAGGGAGTATTTTGTCTCCTTTATGCATTTGCCCGCTTACCTAGAGGACACGGACATTCTGGACAAGCTAGAGGGCTTGAGAGTAATACCCACCTCTCAAATAAGGAGACGTTGCTATCCAGGAACGGACATTGAGGACGGTACCAGATTCATAAAGGTGAAATTCCAAAGAGCAGTGGCATCATTACCTTACAGCACACGCTTCAAGACAACTGAGGGAACACAGCACTTTAGGATTATCCACAGTCAGCAGGTGAAGACATGTCGTTTGTGCATGAGTCCACAGCATATCCTCAAGGACTGTCCGGAGTTCAGGTGTTTTAAATGTGAGGATCAAGGCCACTTCGCAAGGGATTGTACAGCAGTCAAGTGCCCGGACTGTTTCAAAATTTTAAATAGCAGAGAAGAAGAAGAAGAAGAAGAAGAAGAAGAGGAACAAGAGGATAGCGGGCAGAGTCAAGAGGGGACTATGAGAAGGAAAGAAATGCACGAAACAGAGGAGCAGCGGGATTTAACAATGGAAGAGGAGTGGGAGAATGACAATGAACAAACTGAGAGCAACGATGGTGGAAGAGATGAGGAGGAAAGCATGGAGGGAGGAATATGTACGCCAATGGAAGTAAAAACAAACACTATGGATGAGCATAATGAAGGAGAAAATAGCAAAAACATGGACATGAGCAATGGAAAAGAAGAAGGAAAAGGACTGGAGGATAAAAGGAGAGACAAAGACTTTGGAAAAACGGTGAGAAGAAGATCATTTAAGGTAACACCAAATTTAGAAGCATGTAAAAAAAGAAAGGACAATTTGAAAAGTGTAAACAGATTTGAAGTATTAAGAAACCTAGAAGTAGGAAAAGAAAGACTGAAAATGATGATTGTTTTTAATTATTTATTTATTTTAATGATTTTGAATATTGTATCATGGAATGCTAGAGGATTATTGAGTGTGGGAAAATTTGAAAAGATGATGGAGCTATGTAAAGGAGCAAATGATATTTTACAACAAGAAACAAACTGGGAAAAAGAAAAAATGGAGGATTTTAAAAGCAGGTGGAATGGAGATGTTTTTTATAACAATGGTGATGAAAGTGGAAGAGGAAGTGGGGTAGCCATTTTTACTGAAAGAGATGTGTGAGGACAAGTTAAAGTGATATATGATGATGGAGCTGGTAAAAGTTTAGCGGTGGAAATAAATAGTGGGGAACAAAAGATGATATTATATAATATACACGCACCAGGGGAGGGAAAAAAGAAAAAGAATTTTTTTAAAATTTAAGAGTTTTGATTTCAAAAAGGGAAGATGTTTTTATAATGGGTGATTTTAATACACGTTTTAGTAAAATTGACATGGCAGAAAGAATGGTGTATAAATCAGATAAAGGAAGAAAAGAGCTCAATATCTTAATGGAAGAAAATTATCTAATTGATGTATGGAGGGAAAGAAATGAGAAAAAAAGAGAATACTCAAGACAGCAGATAGTACAAAACTTCCTGTGCCAAACTAGAGTTGATTTTATTTTAATTAAAAGAGCTCTGGGAAAATATGTAGAGAAGGTTTATTATAAAGAGACAACTGAGTGATCATAAGTTTTTGTTTGTACAGATGGATTTTAATGAATTTGAGCGAGGGCCAGGAGTATGGGTTCTAAATTCAGGAATTTTAAGAAAAAATTATTATAGGATGGAAGTAGAAAGACTAATAGAAAATAGAGAGAAAAATAGAATGTATAAAGAAGACAAAAGAATTTGGTGGGATAATATAAAGTATGACATAAAGAAATGTTCAATAAAGTATAGTAATTTAATACAGAGGGTGAAAGGAATGAAGGAAAGACAAGTGAGAAAGGATTTAAAGGGGGAATTAAGTAAAGAAGAAAGTAATTTGCAAAAAAAAATAATGCTGGAAGAAAAATTAAGTGAAATAGAAGAAGACAAGTACAGAGGTGCTATGATAAGAAGTAAAGCAAGGTATACAGTTGAAGGGGAAAAATGCACCAAGTTATTTTTCAATTTAGAAAAAAGTAGGGGAAAAGCAGATGTAATAAAAGAAATAATAGGGAAAGATGGGAGAAGAGTTAAGGAAGCAAAATAAATACTTAAAGAAATAAAGGACTATTATGAAGACTTGTTTAATGGAAAAGGAATAGATCAAATGAGGAAAGAGTTTTTATTAGAACATATCACATCAAGAGTAGAAGAACAAGACAAGGAAGCAGGAGAAAAAGAGATACAACAGGATGAAATTGAAATGGCAATATTGCAACTAAAAGGAGGGAAAAGTCCAGGAGTAGATGGTTTAACGAATGAGTTTTATAAGGTTTTTAAAGATAAGTTAATACCAATTTTAAAAGAAGTATATGATGACATTTTTAAGAAAGAAGAAGTGAATCAAGTTATGAGGATGGGTTTAGTGAAAATTATATATAAAAAGAGAGGGGACAAATCAGCTTTGAATAATGTTAGACCTATCACAATATTAAACAGTGATTTTAAAATTTTAGCTAAAATCTTAGCAAACAGATTGAAGAATATTTTACCAAAAATAATTGAAACAAACCAAGCATATGCTGTTAAAGGAAGAGATATATCGGATACGATTAATAATGTGAGAGACATGGTAAGCTACACAGAAACGGAAAAGAAGAGTGGTTATGTTATTACGTAGTCTGGATTTAGAAAAGGCGTTTGATAGAGTGGAACATGAGTTTTTATTTGATATTTTAAAGAAATTTGGTTTTGGAGAGAATTTTATTAAGTGGATTAAAGTTTTATATAAAGGAGCAATGAGTAAGATAAAGTGCAATGGGTTTTTAACAAATGCTTTTAAAATAACAAGGTCAATTAGACAAGGTTGTCCATTGTCACCTCAACTTTATTATTTGGTAGCTGAGCGCTTAGGCATTGCTATCCAAAGAAATATAGATATTAAAGGAATAAAAATTGGGGGTAACAGAAGCACAAAAAGTCTTTCAATATGCGGATGATACAACTTTAATAGTGAAAGATGTGGAAAGTATAAGTAAAGCAATAGAGACTGTGCAAACATATTGTAGAGGTTTTGGGGCAAAGGTGAATGTGGAAAAAACTGTGTTCATGAGGACTGGAGAAGCCAAAATGTTACCAACTAATTTAGCTTTTAAAGAAGAGGAGCACATGAAAATTTTAGGAATAAACTTTGGGAAAGATGAGAAGAATAGTGTGAATATGACGTGGGAGGAGATATTGGGAGGAATGGAAAGAAGATTACATTTTTGGAAGCAAAGAAATTTAAATCTGAAAGGGAAGGTCCTAATAGCAAACACCCATCATCAACTCATCCCTCCACACTGGCATTTTCCCTACAGCATTCAAGCAGGCTCGGGTAACTCCATTGCTTAAAAAAACAACGTTAAACACATCACTTTTAGTGAATTACAGACCTGTCTCTCTCCTACCATCCATTGCGAAAACACTTGAACGAGTTGCTTTCAACCAAGTATCATCTTTCCTGTCTCTGAACAACCAGCTGGATGTCAACCAATCTGGCTTCAAGAAAGGCCATTCAACCGAGACTGCATTGCTGTCGGTCACCGAAGCCCTGCGGATCGCAAAAGCTGCTTCCAAATCATCAGTTCTCATCCTCCTGGATCTGTTTGCTGCCTTCGACACTGTGAATCATCAGATCCTTCTGTCCACCCTCTCATCACTGGGCATCACAGGTACTCCTCTCCACTGGTTTGAGTCCTATTTCACAGGTAGGTCCTTCAGGGTCACATGGAGAGGTGAGGTATCCAAAGCACATCAACTGACCACAGGGGTTCCCCAGGGTTCAGTGCTTGGACCGCTCCTCTTCTCCATTTACACCACATCACTGGGACCATCATACAGGCACATGGTTTCTCTTACCATTGCTATGCTGATGACACCCAGCTCTACCTCTCATTTCAACCAGATGATCCCACAGTAGCTGTACGGATCTCAAGCTGTCTGGCGGACATCTCAGCATGGATGAAGGAACATCACCTGTTCAACCTGGCAAAGACTGAGCTTCTCATCCTCCCTGCCTGTACTGAAGGTGGACTGGTTCTTAGGTAGACTTGGTCATCGCCATGGTGTGTCGGTAAGGACACGGAGACAGGATAAATGACTTTAATGTCCATCAAGTTCACTGTTTACATTAGAATGGATGGTAACTTAGGTGCTTGTGTATATGTGTCGTCTAAACAAAGGAAAGAAGAAATAAATTACGTAAATTAAGTGAGTCTCAAATAACATAACATTACCACATGTAAATTACTAGATAACATAGCAGATGTAAAGCTGTACTAAGCATTGTAACACAATATACATAAATAATGTACATCATTAAACTTGT
Source organism: Rhinichthys klamathensis goyatoka (assembly GCF_029890125.1). Classification (NCBI taxonomy): domain Eukaryota; kingdom Metazoa; phylum Chordata; class Actinopteri; order Cypriniformes; family Leuciscidae; genus Rhinichthys; species Rhinichthys klamathensis. The sequence goes on from NW_026606831.1 coordinate 454,599, forward strand.
TAGCTTCATGAACCAAATACACATGCAAATGCCTGGTCAATATACATTGAGTGTACATTTGACAGATTCATCATACACATAATCAAACTAACATTTCTATTAGGCGGAAATATGACACAATGGCCTAAACGGGTTCACATAGCACGATTCCAAATAAATGTATTCGGGTTTAGGCGCTTCTGTTTATACGAACATTCGCTTGGGCGGAGCCGCGGGTCTTTCGTGCTTCATTTTATCATATATAAACAACTCAGAGGCTAGTCTTGATCAGCAGCAACAACAGCAATATACAAGATAAATAAACACTTACTTTTAGTCATTGACGCACACGACTCAAGCAGGAATTAGGAAGAAATTAACACACGAACCAACTCTCAATGATAAAGCGAAGCGAAACTAAAAGTTCTCCACACAGTCACCCGACCAATGCTGTGGTTTGATTGGCTGTCCATCAGTGATCAGGGCATGACAGCGTGATCGGGGCATGATCACTATGTCGGCTTGTTGGTATATTTGTTAAATGTATAATAAAGTTTTCCAGCAGATGGCGCCGCTGACCTCCTCTTCTACACTGCCAATCCGTCTCTACAGCACGACTTCACTATCCAGCTAGATTCTTCCTCAATCACCCCATCAAGGTCAGTCAGAAATCTTGGAGTAATCTTTGATGATCAGCTGACCTTCACAGACCACATCACAAAGACAGCTCGATCATGCAGGTTTGCTATGTACAACATCAGGAAGATCAGGCCTTTCCTAACTGAGCATGCAACACAACTTCTCGTCCAGGCCCTGGTAATTTCTAGGCTTGATTACTGCAATGCTCTTCTGGCTGGACTTCCATCATGTGCAACTAAACCTCTACAAATGGTCCAGAATGCTGCAGCTCATCTGGTCTTCAATGAGCCCAAAAGGGCCCACGTCACTCCTCTGTTCATCTCTCTGCTCTGGCTATCACTCGCTGCTCGCATCAAGTTCAAGGTGTTGACACTTGCTTACAGATTGACCACAGGATCAGCTCCCTCCTACTTCCACTCACTACTACAAGTCTACATCCCTACCAGAAGCCTACGATCAGTCAATGAGCGACGGCTCGTGGGACCATCACAGAGAGCCTCAAAATCACTCTCCAGAACATTCTCATTCACGGTACCATGCTGGTGGAATGATCTGCCCACCCTCATCCGGAATGCAGAATACCTGACAGCATTCAAAAGACAACTGAAAACTCATCTCTTCCGTGAGCACTTAACATAATTTTTTTTTTTTTTTTTAATCTTTCCTTTTCCTTTAAATCCTCCCTTGTCTGGCTTATGCTACTCCGAGCAATGTCTGAACTTTGTATTTTGAGCACTTCTTGCGTTGTTTTTGTCTCTTCACGATGAGTCGCTTGGTTTAGTCCTCAGTTGTAAGTCGCTTTGGATAAAAGCGTCTGCTAAATGACTACATGTAAATGTAAAATGTAAATGTACCAAAATGTGGTATGTGTTATCAGTAATGCCAATACAAATATGGGCGGATAAGAGATTAAAAAAATGTATTCTAAACTTTTAATGGGATGGCAAGCCTTCGAGAATAGCATATGATACGCTAATTGGACCAGTCGAGAAGGGAGGTATTGGATTGATGGATGTGGAGCAAAGAATTTTTTTTTTTTGAGAATTAACCCTCTGGGGACCAAGAACGCGCCCGTGCTGTTTTTTTTTCCACATAGCAGCAACATAGACTTAAAATACTCTGTCATTTATGGTCATATAAATAAAATCAATACATGATTATAAACTATAGAGGGTCTTCTTTTTTTGTGTACACTCACATTAACATCAAAACCTTGTGTTTTTTTTAAAATAAATAAAATAAACAGGGTGCGCTTTCAGCTCACTCTGTCTCTGCAAAAATCTTTCTGAAACATGTCTGGAAAATGAACGGAAACTCCGCTAATACTTATCACACAAACATGAAACATACGTCTAAAGAACACTTTAAATTTCTACTTTTAAATAAAACAATTCACATTTAAAACAAATATTCTCCTGCAATGTAATCTGTCTGAAACTAAAGAGAAGTACAGTTTCTCCTGTCTCAGCTCATTATCGTTAATTTGTTCACACCCACTCGCAGAGCGCGCTATTCATAAGATGATGTGTTGAGGCCATTTGCAAAATAGATAAACGCCCCCAGGCAAATGCTGTAAGCACACAATATTTTTTAGTCAGATTACAGTTTTTTACAATCACTTTGTTACTATTTTCAGAACCTTGATGTCATTTTTCACAACTCTAGACACAAAACTCACAACCAATTATCAAAATGCACATTTTTCAAAACTCTAACCATTTTCTCAATTGTTTGGATACAATACACATAAAACTTAGATCATTTGTTCATTCAACAAAAATCACTTGTTCAATATGACACAACTTAACATCAAAGTACTACTATTTCAAAAGGCAATTCACACATTACATTTCAAATGAATGTCTATTCATTTCCTTACACTGATCTAACTATCAATTGATACAACTGCTCAAAATGATAAGTAACTGTTGCGTTACTCTTAATGCATAGTTGTATGGAAACAGACAAACAATCTTCCATGTTTACAGTAAATCATGAAAGTTTCAAGATAACGAGATTCATTGTCACCAATTAGCGTGGAGCATGAACCAATTAGACTACAATATCCATGGATGTAGCCTAATATTTTATATCATACTGTAATGCTTCATCAGACACTGTGTCTATGGTCCCAAATACTGTACCACCTTTTCAGACTATTTAAAGTATTGACAGTACTGCACTGTAGAGATGCAGGCCCTTGGAATTGCTTGTCCAATTCTGCCAACTCGTTACTGATGATTGAGGGCACATTGTGGAATGAGTATATAAAGAGTTGATTGGGATCCAATTGCAAGAGCATAGTGATACGTAACATGGAGCCAGCAGGTGATCCAGGTCACAATGGAGGTCAAGCAGTGGTGGGAGGAAGACGAGGAAGACGTGTTGGTCAAAGGAATGGTAGGGGACAGGCAGCCCTTCTGAGAGGTGGTCGTGGGCCTCGTTTGAGAGGTGTGGGGGAACGTGGTAGAGGACAGGCACCCCTTCTGAGAGGTGGTCGTGGGCCTCGTTTGAGAGGTGTGGGGGAACGTGGTAGAGGACAGGCACCCCTTCTGAGAGGTGGTCGTGGGCCTCGTTTGAGAGGTGTGGGGGAACGTGGTAGAGGACAGGCACCCCTTCTGAGAGGTGGTCGTGGGCCTCGTTTGAGAGGTGTGGGGGAACGTGGTAGAGGACAAGGCCACGGACCAAGACAGCGGCAGCAACAGCATAGAGTGTCCAATGAAATTCGGGCAATAGTTGTAGACCATGTCATAAATCATGGCATGACAATGACTGAGGCGGCTACAATGATACAACCAAACCTGAGAAGGTCAACCGTGGCCTCAATAATCAGAACTTTCCGCAATGAGAACCGGTAAGTTATCAGCATGCACTAAACATTATGCTACTCTCAATTGTCAAATGACTGCATACCAATGTGTATCACAGAATAGGTGATGTGACCAAGTGTCTTCTTACTCTAATGTTCCCTGTAGAATTGTGACTAGGCCAAATAGTGGAGGCAGAGGCAAAATTCTAACTGACCAGCAAGAGCAGGCTGTGGTCGATTTGGTTCGGGCCAGAAATGATATTCGCCTTAAAGAAATTCGCCAGCATATCTTGGACAATGAAGACATGTTCAACAATGTGGGATCCATAAGTTTGCCGACTATTGCACGCATACTGAAAAGGCACCAGGTATCTATAAAACAACTATACCATGTGCCTTTCGAAAGAAATGCAGACAGAGTGAAACAAATGAGGACTGAGTATGTTCAGGTAAGTTCAGTTTCAAGACGGCTGTTGTAAAAACATTCCCAAAAATTCTACATTGTACGGTAATCTCTAAATCTCTTTCCAAAATGTATTTTTAGAGGGTGATGGAGCTGGATGCTGATGACGACCATCACAAATTCATATATTTGGATGAGGCAGGTTTTAATCTGGCCAAGACAAGGAGGAGAGGTCGGAATTTCATTGGCCAGCGGGCAACCATCCAAGTACCTGGACAACGTGGGGCCAACATTACCATGTGTGCGGCTATATCAGAAGATGGTGTGGTGGGACGCAGACCTCATATTGGACCATATAATGCAGCTCTCCTTGTCACCTTTCTTGATGAGCTCGAACAGGTTTGTAGAGCTGAAGGTGTGACCTATGTCATTGTCTGGGACAATGTCAGGTTCCATCATGCTCATGTGGTGCAAGCATGGTTTCAGGCCCATGCACAATTTACCACCCTGTATTTACCCCCATACTCCCCCTTCCTTAACCCGATTGAGGAATTTTTCTCCGCATGGAGATGGAAGGTTCATGATAGGCACCCTCATGAACAAGTCACTCTTCTCCAGGCCATGGATGACGCCTGCAATGACATCACAGCAGACCAGTGTCAGGCCTGGATTCGCCATGCCCGAAGGTTTTTTCCAAGATGTTTGGCTAATGAAAACATCCATTGTGATGTAGATGAGAACCTGTGGCCAAATCCACAACACAGAGTTGATGACAATGTAGAAGTACAGTAATCACTGCTGTTTTATTTCTTACAGTGCAAGCAAGTTGAGGAACACTGCATTTGATGGTTTACAGTACTGTCTTTTCTTTTCTATTTCATTGCATTTGATGGTTTACAGTACTGTCTTTTCTTTTCTATTTCATAGCTAATTACTGTATTTTTGCTTTGATTAAAATAAACCAATGTTGTGATTGTACTGTAGTGTTTTGCATCAATATATTACAAACTTTGTTCAATGATTCCACTTTGTCTGTATTCTCTCTACTACTGCAGTACTTTACAGTAACAGAGGTATTTACTGTACATGTAGTACCATAATGAAACCTGTATCACCTATTTTGTTCTACAATAGTTAATGATTGTACGAACAATGACAGAGTGAAACTATCGGTTGCTTGTGTGTGGGTGATCTATAGTTGTGTTTCAATGGTATTTCACAGTAAATTTGTTTTTTGAACCAATGATTGTGCAAGTGCAAGATTTCTTTAAAGATGTGAATGCACAATGCAATGTTTTGAACATTAGACAACCTGTGTTACAAGTGATAACCGTTTTGAGTTTTGTGTCTAGAGTTTTGAAAAATGACATCAAGGTTCTGAAAATAGTAGCAAAGTGATTGTAAAAAACTGTAAGATTCGTCTTGCGAATTCGTATTCCTTCTATGAGGAATAATCCTGGGACATTTACCACAGAAGTGCTGGTTTATTTTCACTTCGAGGAGGAGCAACAGATTCAGCTGAGAAGTGTAAGTGTTTTGTGCTATGTTCTAATCGCGATATAGAATAACGTTAGTGTCTGTAAACGGAAAAATAGCATAGCCTACTGTTTAAATGTGAATCATGTTTCTGTGTGTGTGTGTGTGTGTGTGTGTGTGTGTGTGTGTGTGTGTGTGTGTGTGTGTGTGTGTGTGTGTGTGTGTGTGTGTGTGTGTGTGTGTGTGAATGAATGAATGAACGCACAGATACGCATTGTTACAGACGAAATAAAAGAACATTTCTTTGACTAGTTTTGGATAAAGTTTTTCAAATCAAATAAGCTTCAAAATAAAGACATCAAATAAGCTTATGTTTTGTCAATAAACTAATCAACTAAGATGTTTGTTCCAATGCAAGCTATATGAAAATAATGAATCCTCAACTTTGAAATATGTATGATCAAACTAAGACATTTATGGAAAAAGACTATTTTCTTTTCAAGATGTTTCCAACTCTAACTTTGAACTGAAATAAAACCATGTCTTTATGGTGAAGGGTGTGTGATAGAAGTGTCCAGACGTATGCACCCTGTATTTTAAAGAAGAACATTTAATTATTTGCGATACATTATTCATTCACAAAGAATTCAGGGACATTATTCATTTCCCTAAAGGTTGGAGTTTTCCTCATTTTTTAAATTAAGGCATTAAGGCCTCTTTTTAGTCAACTTTAGCAAGGGTGTTTTCACTTATTCTAAGCAGTGTGTGTGTGTATATATATATAAAATTAAAAAGCAATTTTAATCAGAAACCAGTCCTTTGTTGTGTATCTTTGGATTATGTTGTGTTGTAAATAAATCCAAACAATCTAAAAGCCATTCTTTTTTAAATCTCCTCATTCTTTGTGCAAGGCTCCTCGTAATGATAGGGCCTGATAGCACCTAATAGGGCCATTATGGGAGGGTCTTTGTCTTTCTCAGGTGTGAAATCCCATACATATTAATGAGAGATCACGCCTCCTCGCATAAAGCTTTCTCACACTAAACACGTCATACACATTATAAAAGACTTGATTGACTTATCTGAATGAGTAGTCAGGATGATTCTCACATAGTTTTGGAGCAAATATTCTAGGCTATGTGATACAATTTTCAAAAGTCTTGTGAAGAAATAATCAATATGTGTTTTGTGGCCTTATTTCAGAAACTTTTATTTTTAAGTTTTTCAATAACCATGCATAAATAATATTCTCTCAAAAATACAAACATGTACATACATGTTGCTCAAATATTATGGTAGCCCCGTTTGTGCTAAATAGAGTGAATTTACACCGTTGCCATTAACATGTTTATAAATAACTGAAAAAAGCACAAATGTCAGTGCATGTCAAAACATCCCAAGGGCCTCAAAAAAAACCTTGGTAAAATAGTAAGGACATATTTAAATGAAGAAAATAAGGGTGACTGGAAAATAATAATGAAATATTTTCTGAATAAATGTGGAGACATGGGGCTGGAAGATGATATTTTGTGGATGAAACTGAAAAAAAGAAGTATAAAGGGGATTCCGGATTTTTATAAAGAAGTTTTAGATGCGTGGATTGATTTTTTACCACGTGTCTCTTTTAACCCACAAGGAAGAGAAGTGATTATAAATCAACCATTGTTTTTAAATAGATACATTTTATTGAAAAACAAAGAGGTTTTTTATAAAAAGTGGTTTGAGGTGGGGATTAAAAAAGTTAAGGATGTTTTATATGAAGTAAAAGAGGGGTTTTTGCCAATACAAGTAGTAGTAGATGCTAGGGTTGAGGCAAAAGAAGATTTTGAGATGACTATTTTAAAAAAGCAATATGAGGATTTAAAACAAGCAATACCAAAAGAATGGGTTAAAAGAATAGAGTAAAGAAAGGGAAGATAACAAAATGGAGGTTTTATTTAAAGTAGAGGGAAAGCATTTGGATTTTAAATTGTGTACTGTGAAAGTGTTTTATATTTGTTTTAGAGATTCTGTTTTTAGAAAATCAATAGCAAACCAATTCTGGCAAAAGATATTTCCTGAAATTGATGAGAAGAAGATATGGAGTAATATCAATTGGAAGTATTTGGATACCAAAGTAGAATGTTTGGACTATTATATAAGACAAAACTTGATTTTTTCAGAAATGAGGTTGTGTAAAATTGGAATGGCACAGAATGCAATATGTAAAGTGTGTGAGGAAAAGAATGAAGGAATTTTACACTTGTTTTTATATTGTACAGAACTGGAAGAATTGATGGGATTTTTAAAGAAAATTATGCCAAAGTTAATGGGAAATGTCGAGGAAGAACAAATTAATTGGAATGAAATAATGATGTTTGGTGTCAATGTTAAGTGTAAAAATAAGAAAGTAATAAATGTAATGTTTGCATTGGCAAAGTACTCAATATGGAGTAGAAGAAACATTGTGAAACAGAAGAAGTTAAAAATAAATCTATGGATGTTATTCAAAAGAAAATTGGAGGAGTATTTAGAAATACTGTACAGTTACTTGGAAATGGAGGATAGGGTGGACTATTTTGAAAATTTTGTGACTTCAGAAGTATGACACATCTTGAGTACTGTGAAAGTAAAGCTGCCACTGTAAAAATGCTGTTTTGAGAAATGAAAAATGAGTGGTAAATGTTCGAGGTTTTTTGGGTTGATTTGTAAAAGGTGTTTTACAACTTGTAAAAGTAAATGTATTTTACGTGCTTATAAAAAAATAAAAATAAAATAAAACAAAGAATGAGAGATGTAATAAAAAATTTAAACAAGCATCCGACTTTTAATCTGAGGGTCCAGGGTTCAAGTCCCTGTTCGGGCGATCGAGCCTCTTTTTTTTGAGGAGCGCAACGTTTTGCTGTTGAGTTCGTGCACTGCGCCTGCACTGGCCTCGGGCAGCGACGCTGCAAGGCACCAAGCGAAATGACAAGCCTCCTTCAGCCAGCTTGTAGTCGTGGCCGAGTGGTTAAGGCGATGGACTAGAAATCCATTGGGGTCTGAGCCCCGAAGAGAACGCGGAAGCTGTGAATTATGTTCATTCCTCTCTCTGTCTGAAACTGGAGGTACGTTCATGTGTGTGTGCATCTCTCTCTGTCTGAGCCCCGAAGAGAACGCGGAAGCCGTGAATTATGTTCATTCCTCTCTCTGTCTGAAACTGGAGGTACGTCCATGTGTGTGTGCATCTCTCTCTGTCTGAGCCCCGAAGAGAACGCTGAAGAAGAGAACGCGGAAGCTGTGAATTATGTTCACTCCTCTCTTTGTCTGAAACTGGAGGTACGTCCATGTGTGTGTGCATCTCTCTCTGTCTGAGCCCCGAAGAGAACGCTGAAGAAGAGAACGCGGAAGCTGTGAATTATGTCCATTCCTCTCGCTGTCTGAAACTACGGAGTGTCCCCAAAGAGAGAATGTTCCAGAGACTTTTTTATTTTTTAATAAAGAAGACATATTTATTTTATTCCCTTTGTCTGCCTCATGTGTCCCACGGTCATGCTCCTCGGGGCGGTGTTCCGATTTGAGGGGGAGGGCGGCCCGCTGGCGCTCACACCCCGACCTGTGACACATAAGTATCTCCTTATACATATACAATTATTATATGCTGCCTCTTTGGCTAGGCTATTTTGATCAATCAAATCTCATATGGGTTATTCTTATCTCAAAAGAATTCTCACCCTCCGATGTCATTCTCTTCAGGAAGGGTCCTCCCGGCCCAATTAAAAGAGTGTGACTAACACTCAATGATCCAAGGTCCAGTCAGATGATTATAATAAATGTTACAAAATTTATTACAATAATCAAATGAAAATGAATACTTGTTACAGATCATAAATGAGTATTAACTAACAGATGGATACTAGCTAGGCTTGAAGCTTCTCGCCTCTGACAACTGCTGGCGTGTCAAAGTGGTGGTTGCAAGGAAGAGCGAAGATCTCCTCTTCGTCCCCTTCTTTCATACAGTTCATATTTGCAGAATTAACACATACGTAAAAAGCATCGCAGTTGCTTAGAAGCAGCTCATATTTTCCTTTTAAGGACACACATGCAAGAGTTTCACTGTAGGTTAAAGACAACTCATGCTTCCTTTATGCTTGCAGAAATCATATCTATTCAGAGATGGTTATCACTTTTTACCTAACACAACAAGTTCCCATGAATCATCGTTCAACTAACGATTATAACCTTTTAACCCCTGAAATAGAATTTCGAACACAGTACAGGTTTTTCATATATTCAGCCTGTCCATTACATCCAATAACTCAGACAGTTCCTTCAGTCGTTCCTCTTTGCTTTGCATCACATATTTTTTCTTATTATGCCCTTTTCGATTTTTGCTCTTAAAAGACGACCTAGACTTTGGTGAGGATTTCTGGGAAACCAGGTCAATACCCTCCTCTGATGAGCTTTTATTTACAGTGTGCAATAAGCGAAATAAGCAGAGCGTGAAGGGGATGCTTCAGAAGTAGTTTGTGGATCCATGGGTTTAAGCGTATGCTTGTCCAACACAAAGACATCTGAGCAAAAGAGGGTATGCACGACTCTGGTGGGACTCGAACCCACAACCTTTGAATAACTCCATTCACAACCTAGAAGTCCAATGCGCTATCCATTGCACCACAGAGCCACAAAAAGCCAAGCTTTAAGACGCTATTGCCTGCACATCACTTCTTAGATTTCCACTTTTTGTGGAGATACACACTGTTCAGCATCCAAAGATTTACGTCTGTAAAAAGGGTAGGTGAGCAGTGGCCACATCCCACGGCATAGGCACTGCTGTGATTCGAACCGAGGATCTCCTGTTTACTAGACAGGCGCTTTGACCAACTAAGCCACAGCGCCAGGTGCTGTCCCTGATTCGATGCTTTTGTATACAAAGTCTAAAAGAGGTAGCACGTCAGGAGAATAGCTGATTACATCATGAATATGTCCCTTTGAAGTTAGAGGGTTATTTCCAAAACCTGAACAACACCGTCTCACCCCTATTCGTCACATACTGCCGTTTGGTCATTTCCCCCTCACGTCCATATGCCGACGTTGAGGGTACCCCCTATTCGTCGCTTGATAACGTAGAGGGTCGTCCGATAGATTTGAGTGCAAATCCCTCATCTTTGAATTTTGACGAAATGGGTTATATCCGTCCAGCGGTTTGCCTGCGCTGGAAAGGATGGTTTTAGGCGATTAATTTTGTGCTGCAAATGTGTATTTTGCAGTAGCGTGCGGCGCATATAGGCTACTGTTACAATCATTGGTGCGGTGACCATTTTCGTGGGGCAGAAACCCTTGTCTAAATCGGTGTCACGACTTTTTTTTCTCTCTTTTTTATATAATTTTGGCCTACATTAAAATGGCATAATTACAGGACTGTATATTTGCTGTATGCTTAAAACATGCCTTAATTTAGGTGGGATATTTAATAATTTTCGATAACATACTGCCGCCGTTTGGTCATTTCCCCCTCACGTCCATAAGCCGACGTTGAGGGTACCCTCTATTCGTTGCTTGATAACGTAGAGAGGTTGTCCGATAGATTTGAGTGCAAATCCCTCATCTTTGGATTTTGACGAAATGGGGTTATCCATCCAGCGGTTTGCCTGCGCTGGAAATTATGGTTTCAGGCGATTAATTTTATGCTGCAAATGTGTATTTTGCAGTAACAGTTAGCGTATAGGCCTACTGTTATAATCATTCATTGGTGCGGTGACCATACATTTTCGTGGGGCAGAAACCATTGTCTAAATCGGTATCCCGACATTTTTCTCTCTTTTTTTAATATATTTTGGGCTACATTAAAATGACATATTTACAGGACTGTATATTTGATGTATGCTTAAAACATGCCTTAATTTCGGTGGGATATTTTATAATTTTAGATCACATAGCCTACTGCTGTTTGGTCATTTCCCCCTCACGTCCATAAGCCGACGTTGAGGGTACCCCCTATTCGTCGCTTGATAACGTAGAGGGGTCGTCCGATATTTGAATGCAAATCCCTTATCTTTAAATTTTGACGAAATGGGGTTATCCATCCAGCGGTTTGCCTGCGCTGGAAATTATGGTTTCAGGCGATTAATTTTATGCTGCAAATGTGTATTTTGCAGTAGCGTATAGGTCTACTGTTATAATCATTAATTGGTGCGGTACATTTTCGTGGGGCAGAAACCATTAAATCGGTATCACAACATTTTTCTCTTTTTTTATATAATTTTGGGCTACATTAAAATGACATAATTGCAGGACTGCATAGGCCTATTTGCTGTAGGCTTAAAACATGCCTTAATTTAGGTGGGGTATTTTATAATTGTCGATGGTATTTCAATTTGCAATGGCTTTACTGAGCCTACAACAGTATAGCCTACAACTTTGCTTTTTTTGCAAAAAAAAAAATAGCCTACTTTTATAGAACTTTCATCTCAATACTGATTATGAGGTTGTGATAGTCTATTGCAGAAATGTTTATTGCTTAATATGGACATATCCTTTGGCAAAGAGATGGATGCATTCTGGGAAGTGATGTGTTTAAATGTAATGGCTACATACACCCGTGTTTCTTTCACTTAGGCATTTATGCTGACCCCTTTAAAATTTTGAGCAAGGATATAAAATATTAAGACTGTACTTTTTCATTATGATTGATATTTTGGCGCAATTTTGTGCACACGTCACTGTGTGCGACCATCGCAGAAACCATTGCCCAGCGCGATTCCACCACGGTAAGTCGCTTACAACAGTCTAAAAAGCAATAAATGAATAAGCATTTACACGTCCAAAATAAAAATAAATTACAAGTTTATAAAAAAACCATGTTGTTGGCATATATATATATATAATGCTATACACAACATGTTTATTTTATTTTATATATCTTTTAAATAAACATAATTTTATTTTGGACGTGTAAATGCTTATTGAGGGATTACTGGGGGAATGGTTAGTGGGATATATATATATATATATATATATACACTCACCGGCCACTTTATTAGGTACACCTGTCCAACTGCTCGTTAACACTTAATTTCTAAGCAGCCAATCACATGGTGGCAACTCAGTGCATTTAGGCATGTAGACATGGTCAAGACAATCTCCTTGCAGTTCAAACCGAGCATCAGTATGGGGAAGAAAGGTGATTTGAGTGACTTTGAACGTGGCATGATTGTTGGTGCCAGAAGGGCTGGTCTGAGTATTTCAGAAACTGCTAATCTACTGGGATTTTCACGCACAACCATCTCTAGGGTTTACAGAGAATGGTCCAAAAAAGAAAAAACATCCAGTGAGCGGCAGTTCTGTGGGCGGAAATGCCTTGTTGATGCCAGAGGTCAGAGGAGAATGGCCAGACTGGTTCGAGCTGATAGAAGGGCAACAGTGACTGAAATAACCACTCGTTACAACCGAAGTATGCAGCAAAGCATTTGTGAAGCCACAACACGCACAACCTTGAGGCGGATGGGCTACAACAGCAGAAGACTCCACCGGGTACCACTCATCTCCACTACAAATAGGAAAAAGAGGCTACAATTTGCAAGAGCTCACCAAAATTGAACAGTTGAAGACTGGAAAAATGTTGCCTGGTCTGATGAGTCTCTATTTCTGTTGAGACATTCAGATGTTAGAGTCAGAATTTGGCGTAAACAGAATGAGAACATGGAACCATCATGCCTTGTTACCACTGTGCAGGCTGGTGGTGGTGGTGTAATGGTGTGGGGGATGTTTTCCTGGCACACTTTAGGCCCCTTAGTGCCAATTGGGCATCGTTTAAATGCCACGGCCTACCTGAGCATTGTTTCTGACCATGTCCATCCCTTTATGGCCACCATGTACCCATCCTCTGATGGCTACTTCCACCATGTCACAAAGCTCTAATCATTTCAAATTGGTTTCTTGAACATGACAATGAGTTCACTGTACTAAAATGGCCTCCACAGTCACCAGATCTCAACCCAATAGAGCATCTTTGGGATGTGGTGGAACGGGAGATTCGCATCATGGATGTGCAGCCGACAAATCTGCGGCAACTGTGTGATGCCATCATGTCAATATGGACCAAACTCCCTGAGGAATGCTTCCAGCACCTTGTTGAATCTATGCCACGAAGAATTGAGGCAGTTCTGAAGGCAAAAGGGGGTCCAACCCGTTACTAGCATGGGGTACCTAATAAAGTGGCCGGTGAGTGTATATATATATATATATATATATATAAAACAGCTTAAGTCTGGCAAGGCAAAGTTTATACAAGTACCCTGATCATGTTATTCCTGTTTGTTTATCCATTTGAATTAAGGCAGAACAAGGATGTGTTCAAAATATCATGATAGAACCCTTGCTCACACTAATACTTATTTTTAAAGCCATTCATTTTTTTTATGATATTGTGATTGCACGAATGAACAAGAGCAGCATTTACTTAACTTCTTAGCCTAGTAGTTATTCATATTGTAATATGTAGTTTGGTGATCTATTCTTTTTTGATTTGTTCTTCTCTTTCTCTGCAGGTTCCTTAATCCCTGTCCTTTAACAAAAACAGCACCTCATTACATCAACAAAAAAAAAGGCAATTTTAAGAGCCACATTTGTCTTGTTTATTGTCTTATTTGTATTGTTTATTGTCGTTATTGTTCTCTCTCTCTCTCTCTCTCTCTCTCTCTCTCTCTCTCTCTCTCTCTCTCTCTCTCTCTCTCTCTCTCTCTCTCTCTCTCCCCTACCATCTGAGTGGTGGTTGCTTTTTACAGGGACGGAGGACCTGGGTTGCTGCCTCTTCTCCACTCACTATAATCAACTGAAAGTGTAAAGGTCGCGATCAGAGAATATAGATTGATTTGTTGGTGTTGTTTTAAGCGCACAATATACCAATTTAATGGATAGAGACTGGCATATAATACCTGGTTATTGCACCAAATTAAATTTGGGTAGCACTTAGTATGTACATGGGGAACAGGACTGTAAAATTATGTACTTATTATTGTAATTACAATAACTGGGTAATAACTATGTACTAACCTTGAACCTACCCCTAAACCTAACCTTAGCCCATGTACTTACCTTATATTAGCCAGTACTTTCTTAGGTAAGTACACTGTAAGTACATGTACTGTAAAATGAAGTGCTACCGAAATTTGCTGTAGTCTGCACAATAGGCCAACCTAAAATATAAGATTGCTGTTGGCATGAAGTCTAAGTAAATCAAACTTAAGTTTTGTGAGGAATGCCAGTATTCAAAGATGGTTTATGACTACAGGAAAGCAAACAGCTCGCTTGGCGACTTTATGTTTCACACTTTTTCTGCACTTAAATAATTTGCCAGCTTGCAAACATCCAGATCTAGTATTACCTTTAATAATGTTAGAAAAGTGATACGTTAAGCAAAGCCTACTGCTGTATGACACATGCTAATAGATTGACTAGCTCTGTCTTTCTTGTACTTATGTGTGTTCGGATCCCTGTATGATATTTAATATTTATATTTTTTGTGTGTACATTTCAGAATGACAAAGCCAAAATTCAGGCCTTGCCCAAGCTGCCAGGTCCGTCAGCAGGCCAACCGCAAAACCTGCAGTGCTTGTTTTGTCTCACTGCCAAGCAAGCGGTTATTAAAAACTGCAAAAATTAATGATGACTGGGGCCAGAGGGTCATCAAAAACAAAAATGCATCTCGGGTGGTGGCCTCTGCCCAAATAGCTGTAAGTAAAAATGCTCATGCTTCATTAATTGAGTGGTTATCAATATTAAGTAAAGTACATACAGTATTTGGTACCATGTTTGTTGATGGACAGAAGACATAGCAGCCATGCTGTGTGCTGTGTACCAGGCTTCACATGCGTGCCTGCATGTTGGAAGTTGGCACATCTTGTCAGTATGAAATTTTAGACAGACAATCGCTTTAAAAATCACACCATACATCCCTATTGCTTTTGCAGCACACATGACGCTCAAGTGATAAATGTACATCACATGCAAGTTGCTCTGATAAACAGTGTGCCAAAAAGCTCCCCATACACAATATGTAAAGATACTTTCATTTTATGCAGGTGTACTTCTGTTGTGAATATTTTTTTTGAAAATGCATTGATGTATGTACATAAGTAGGCAATATTCTAGAATACACTTATTTTAAAATACTTGTGTAACTGATGGCAGGGACTAGGGATAGGGATGAACTATGAATCAAGTAGTACCTAGTTTATACACCAAGTAAACTGCCCTCTGTTTCTGATTCAAAGTCAGTATGGAGTAGACGCCATCTTCATTACTTTCACAACATCTGATTAATTATTTTCAAACAAAATCGAGCACTGACAGTGGCAATTTAAGAAATACTCATGAATGAATATTTCTGTGTATTAATTTTACAATATGTCTTTAATCATCACATCCTTAACACTTGTTGAAAGCGTTAACAAATATGTTTTGCCAGATTAGGTCTTTAAATAGTAGATAGACTGCCATATATAGTAATGTAGCAACATAATATATTGGAAATGTGTTAATTACTTTGTTTCATTTCAGGTCCAAAAACTTTCTGCCTTGGGCTATATGCCCATATTATTTATCAGCCAGAGACACAAGGGCACAGGCAAGTTAATGGCAGATGTAGTCACGCATCTGCCACCGACGCAAAACAACACACGTTTCTTAACCCTCTGGGGACCAGAAACGCGCCCGCGCGTTTTGCCGTTTTTTTTTCACATAGCAGAAAAATAGACTTAAAATACTCTGTTGATTTTGATCGTACATATAAGTGTTATACATCAATCGATCTTGTTAATTGTCTATTATTTTTCTGTATACTCACAATAAAAACAAAGTTTTGTGCTTTTTGTCAAATAAAGAAAAATAAACATGATGCGAGTTTTGCCTTCTCTCTGTCAGTGCAGTCCATTCTGAAACACGTCCGAAAAATTAACTCTAACTCTGCAAATACTTGTCATACAGGCACGAGAGATTTTTCTTTATGAAGCTTGAATTCTCTTCTTTTCAATGATGTAATTTATATAAAAAACAAATATTCTCAGTTTATGTAATCTGTACGAAAAGAGAGTGCTGTCAGATTTTTTTTCCCCAGCTCATTACACTTCATTACGCGTTAATCTGACACGCCCACGGAGGACGCGCGCTATTCAAACGCAAATGTTGAGGCAAGCCATGACAACGCCCACATCAGCCGTTCCACCGCGGCGGTAAAATGTGTGGTGTATTTGCTGCCTTTTACCGCCAAGAGGCGCTACAATCATAGACTCTGAAAAGTGTTTGTTTATTCTCTCTAATGCGTAATCTGCTGCCGCACCGCACTGATTCAGAGCGATTGAAAGCTGGTAGCAGATGAATTCAACAAGTGAAACGTATAGTTAAAATAATTCATAATCACAATACTGAAATTAGGCTACTGAAATGAAATTGAATAAATAATGAAAAAGTAAAACATTGCAATAAAAACATTTACAGACGTACAGACGATAGCTCAGTGGTTAACGCAACAACACGAGCTTCGAGGAGCTTCAATCGACTCGAGATCGAATCTCAATGTAGCATACATGTTGTTAACTGATGTTGGCCAACAGCGTTTATATTTAACCTTCTTGATGCTTAAATAGCTAACTGTTTATAACTGTTTACTTATTTAAAGTCAAGAGTTTTGTTTAATTATTATTACAACATAAATTTGCTACATTCCTGTAGAACCGCAGCCGCTGCACAAACGACAAAAACTGATGAAGGAAGATTGTCAGCCGATTGCATCAGAAAATGAAAATGAAGAAGCTCGTCTTTAGTCTGCTAAATTATTGTGTAATGTAAAAGAACACTAAAATTACTTAAGTTTGAAACCAAGTTCGAACATTTCAAGGTTTAAATAAAGTGTCGGGACAGTTTTTTTAATTTAAAACAGGGTTGCATCGGGTTTAGAGTTTATTTCTTTTGCGATGCAAAATAAGAAACACTAGGCTAATCTTATTCTTGCGACATTTTAAATTTGTATTGCCAAAGAAATGACAGCTATATTAAACAATTAAAACAGTAGGCCTACAAAACGAAAATTGTCCAAAGCAACATAATTAAATTAAAACATGCGTTTTTCTTTGCCTCTCTCGCGCTGAATCTCTTTTTAACAAGTTTATTTAGTCTCCCTCGCTCTCCATATGAAAGAGGAACATTAACACCTATGCCTATTGTCCTGCGCGCTCGATACAGCACTGAACTGTCCCTCCAACCCCCCACAGGCTATCGGAGTCTGAGGCTGACTTAACACAAAGAGAAGTCGCAATTCACACTTAAATCGCTATTCTAGACAGTGTTGATAATGAAGGAATTAAATGATTTAGTTAAATGTAGCCTAGTGATATTTCTATCATAAAAGTTTATTACTAAATATTTCATTATTTCAGTAATTGATGAAATAAAACTGGTTTGGGCCAGCTTTTTCCAAGCAAAACTAAATATAATCTGAAAAAAACGCATGTTAATTTGTTTTCATGAACAAAATGTTCAACTCAATATTAAAGTCTACATGGATCTTTGGATCCTTTCAACCAGGCATGCAATTTGTGAATTAAGTTTTTTATTTTTTATTTTTTTATTCAAATAAATATCGAACCACGGTGCTTTGTGGTAATGCTGCTAAATTAAATAACATGTATTGAATAATTATGAACTTAAATGAAACAATATCGCAACATTTCGACAAATACATTATTTGATCTGTTTTTACATTTTAATTCAGGGCGATTTAGCCTGCTACATTTAATTAGAGCGAGATTTTCACCCTTGTCATTTTCTCATTGGGAAGCGCTTACAGGCTACATGTTTGAGTACATCCTCTGTACCTCTCGTTTTCATATGGATTACATAATCAGATAACATTTATTAGCCAGAATATTTAGACATTTAAAGGCTTTAGACAGAGCCGATTTCTTATAGTGACTGAGCTGAAGTGGCTTCGGTTCATTTTTGTGACGCGCAGTTCCCGGAGACAGAGACGACAGATAAACTGTTTTTGTCGTTAGCAAAAGTTCGAATAAAACCCGACTTTAGAAAAATGCATAGGGCCACTCGGCGTGGTCTGCCAAAACACTTAATTATAAACTTCAATATTTCATTCAAAATAATCTCAACACGCTTTGTAAAATTTTGAAAAGCCGTGCATGCATTAAGGCCACTTGAACTAATGAACAACTGAAACGCTGGTTTTGATTTTATTGTTTGTCGTTGTTTAAACGTGCTTGTTGCATATCTCTATTTTATATTTGATATGGTCTATTGGTGAAGTAGCCTATAGCATTGATTACTGTGGAGGGAGGGGTGTGGGGATTCAAATAATTCAGCAGAAGCAGGGATGTTTAGACCAGAAGGAAATCCCCGTCCCCCCTGGCAAATCACACTTTACTTAAAACCATGTTTTTAAAAACTCTAGGTTGTAGGGAATCAAAATAATAATGATAATAATAGGCCTAATAAAAAAAAATATAGGCTATATATGTAAAATTACTTTTTTTACAGAACTGCTTTTGAAATTACGATTGGTAGCCTCGTACGATTGGTACAGATGCAACGTCGTTGTGTTCGATACTATTGTTCCTAGTGTAAAATGGAAATGCATGGTAATTTTATTTTATAAATATAACCAAAAAACTGTATGGCGTAACAGAGTTTTAGAGCTAGACAAATCTCTCTGCATTAATAAATATAAAATTTGCAGTAGACCATGTTTGATCGGGATTTGAACCCGTGTCATCTTGATGATGAACCGTAAGTTCTACCGCTCGGCTATTAATTTCCTCACTGAGAAATGCCCAAACGTTTGTTTCTCACATGAGCGAGAAAACGTTTTGTCGTTAGCCTGTGTGAGTGTAGGCCTACTTTAGCCTACATGAATAAAAGTAGACCTTTTACAGTTTTAAAAGATGATATCTTATCTGTATGACCAACAATTACGCAGTAAGTTCTTTTAGCTGTTATGAGAAAAATAAATCCAAATGAACGCGCCGCCGCGTTTGTCAAACTCTAATTCAACATGCCAGAATAAAGCCAGATTTTAGAATAATGCATAGCCACTCGGCGTGGTGTGCCAAAATACCCTAATTATAAACTTCAATATTTCATTCAAAACCATCTCAAAACGCTTTGTGACATTTTAAAAAGCCGTGAATGTATTAAGGCCACTGGAACCAGGATCGTAACTGAAACGCGCTGCATGTCTCAATACAGGAGCGCTGGTTCAGATTGTATTGTTTGTTGTTTAAACGTGCATGTTGCATATTTAAAAATATTTGTTTAAAAATAAATGTTTGTTGTAGGCTTATTTGTAAATTACCATAACTTGTAGAATTTCATCCTTACTGTTGTTAATTGACATTAGCCCCACTTACGTTTTGATAAATGTCCCTTTGCGCCACCTGGCGGTCATTTCGCGAGCGACTTTGAAATGCGACTGGTTTATTTTTATTGTATTGGTCTACTTTAAAAAATAATACTTTATAAGACATTTATGGGAAAAGACTATTTTCTTTTCAAGATGTTTCCAACTGTAACTTTGAACCAATTCTGTAGAATGGCCCATATAGCATTTGACCAGGATTTGTTTCCAGGTATGACTAAAAATGTGCTTTTGGCTTTCATTTATATTTTGATTGTTTGTATATATATATATATATATGTGTGTGTTTGTGTGTGTGTGTGTGTGTGTATATATATATATATATATATATATATATATATACACATGTAGGTTATATATATATACAAGAAAGAATGCAATGACAAAATATATATATATATATATATATACATGTAGGCTATATATATATATACAAGAAAGAATGCAATGACAATATATATATATATATATATATATATATATATATATATATATATATATATATATTGTCCTTACATTCTTTCTTGTGTGACACCCCTGAATGAAAGGCTCATTATTATGCAGGGTCACTGTCTGAGAACCACTTAATTATTCATGATAGGGGTTGGGCCGTTCCGCCCATCCGCATATTGCCTTGGCAAACAAAAAAATGTTTTTCACAATTTAAAACAATCTATTGTTTTATGTGAATGATTAGGAAGGATGATTTTCAGATCATTTTGAAGCAAAAACTCTAGGCAACAACGTACATTAGTCAAAAGTCTTGTGGACTCATATTTAGTATGTTTTTTGTGTCCTTATTTCAAAAACTTTATTTTTTAGTTTTTTCAATAACCACGCATAAACAATATTCTCTCAAAAATACAAACATGTACATACATGTTGCTCACACATTATGGTAGACCTGTTTGTGCTAAATAGAGTTTAATTTCACCTGTGCCATTAATATGTTTATAAGCAACTGAAAAAAGCACAAATGTCAGAGCATGTCAAAACATCCAAAGGGCCCCAAAAACACTCTGGTCCCCAGAGGGTTAACCAGCATGAAGAGGGCATATGACTTCTTAATCAAACTGGATGGTAAGATAAGTTTTATGTATAGTTCATTAGTGTTTGTCATTGATTTCTTTGACAATGTGTACTGAATTTATATTTTTGCTAACTTCACAACAGATGTGTCCCAGCCCCAGCAAGACCAGCCCCTAGACCAGCCTCAGCAAGACCAGCCTCAGCAAGACCAGCCCCTAGAGCAGCCCCTACTCCTAGAGCAGCCTCAGCAAGACCAGCCCCTACTCTTAGACCAGCCTCAGCTAGACCAGCCCCTACTCTTAGACCAGCCTCAGCTAGACCAGCCCCTAGAGCAGCCCCTACTCCTAGAGCAGCCTCAGCTAGACCAGCCCCTACTCCTAGAGCAGCCTCAGCAAGACCAGCCCCTACTCCTAGACCAGCCTCAGCAAGACCAGCCCCTACTCCTAGACCAGCCTCAGCTAGAGCAGCCCCTACTCCTAGACCAGCCTCAGCAAGACCAGCCCCTAGAGCAGCCCCTACTCCTAGACCAGCCTCAGCAAATTATAACACTTGAATTATTTACAATCGACTCTCAGGCTCAGCAGCATGTGGAGCCTCTACAACCCAGGAAAAGACAAAGTAAGTAATCTTGCATTGCACCACATCTGTAAATTTGTCCTATGTTTTTTTGCAATCAGTGCACAATATAAAACAAGTTACACATGGTGAATTTCACCTCTTTTAATTAATTAAGCCACTCCTCCAAGATACTGAATATACAACTCTTAACCTTTTTCCCTTGCACCTTAAGCCCCACTATCCATCCCGGGCCCACCATCCACCCCAGGCCAAGGCAGACGAGCCCCACCATCCATCCAACCTCAACTAAAGAAAAGACAAAGTAAGTAATCTTGCCTTGCACCCCATCTGTAAATTGGTCCCATGGTTTTGTAATCATTGTATTAATATAAAATAAGTTAACCAATGTGAATTTCACCCCCTTTTTAACTAAGCAACTTCCCCAAGATACTGAATATATAATTCTTAATCTTTTCCCCTTGCACCCTAAGCCACAGGTACAGGAGCCACACAAGCCCCACCCTCTACCCTGGCCAAAAAGAAGAAAACGAAAAGCAAGTAGACATTCTTTGCACCCAATGTGTATATTTGTTTCTATTCTTTGCACCCCATGTGTATATCAGCAGCCATATGTTGGGTGTAAAGGTGTTTTTGCATGTAGCCCCCTTTAATTGAACCAAACTCAGGGTGTATTCACACTTGGTCTCTTTCAGTCCTCAAAGTGAACTAAGAACAGTGACTATAGTGATATATGAACACCTCAAGCAAACTCAGACCCATTTGAAGTGAACCAAACTTTTTTTTTGCCTTTGTCATTTAAGGTTGCAAATGCAGTCGACAGACAGTTTTTCAATACGATCAAATATTGGAAAGACGGATGAATGGGGTAAGATGTAGAACCATATTTTTCATTAGGCTGTCTGATTATCTCTTGTCTTGACTCATGTCTGTCTCATCTTTCAATCCACATGTGACAAAACAGTACCACTGAGCAGTAGTTATCAACCTTTTTCAACTATCAACTCTCTCACAAGTGCTACCCCTTACGAAAAAGAAGTATACTTCAAGTTCATTTTATGAAGTATACTTAAGTAATGTTCAAGTATATTTTTAAGTATACTTTATGTAGTAAGTATACTAATATCGATGTGTACTAGTAGTAGACTATTTCAATACTGCTTGGGACTAAATTGGCCCACTTTTAGTATATAAAAGTATCCCAGCTAGCAAAAATTGTGCGGGCCGAGAGCGGCCCGATTAAGGCTAAAACACTCGGCCGATCCTCGGCATGAATCTAGGTCCGATTGCTCTGCGAGCACTCGGTTTTAACGCGGTCCGATTAAGGCTTAAACACTCGGCCGAGCGCTCGGTTTTAATGCGGCCCGATTGCGGAACCCCGAGTGAGAGGACGTAACGCTCCCCTCCAATCCCGTTCCTTGTTTTGGCTTATTTAAACTATTGATTTTTCATTCATGTCAGGTTAATACTAAAATAGCTGAGCAGCCATTATTTATGCAAGATAAACTTAAATAAAACAGCACAAGGAAGACAGGTTTCATGTTTAATGCATTTTTTTTATTGGACCACACTTCTCTCCCCTCTGATGAATGAAGGACACTACTTAAATTAACAAAGTCAGCTCATCACACACACGTCTGGTTCGCTATCTTTGTGGGGACTCTCCATAGGCATAATGATTTTTATACTGTACAAAATGTATATTCTGTCCCCTTACACTAACCCTACCCCTAAACCAACCCATCACAGGAGACATTCTGCATTTTTACATTTTCAAAAAACATTACTTAGTATGATTTAAAAGCTGTTTTCCTCATGGGGACCACTGGCTGGTCCCCACAATGTAGGTGATCTCAGGTTTTACTATACTTGTGGGGACATTTGGTCCCCATGTAATATAAACAAGGGCACACACACATTAATAACAGATATTGAAATATCACAGCATTAATGTAAAATCAAGGAGTTCAAAATACTAATTTCCAATATCAAATTTGTAACTTTAAAACATTTAATCCCACTGCGTTTTTGAGGTCTATGTTGTCTGCCTGTTCGCCCTCTGGCTTCGGCCACCATCCCTATCAGAGGCTGCAGCCACCTGGTGATGAGGAGCTCTATTTCCTTTTCTGTAGAGTCTTTGGTCAGGGCATTCTGGCGGACTGCATCTGAGAAAAACACAAGATAGAAGAGGGCAGCATGACCATGTGATGTTACTCTGCAACCACCAAAACTTAATTTGGATGCAAGGCTCTCCTCTACACTTACATTTCTTTTTAATTTAAAAAGTTTAGGAGCACAGTCAAAGATTTAGGAGCACCTGATGTGACCTGATCTGAAAAATGACAAATTAACCTTCCCATTATAAGGTGATTTATATTTGACGGGTTCGTACAGACTCTGTCATTATGAAATTCCAGGACTTTCAAGGACGTAAAGCACTACTTTTTTGGATTTCACGGACTTCAATCAGCACTTATCAAACAATATCTTATTTTTATTTATTTTATTTTTTTACTCAAATTACATATGGTATCTGATGTTTCACTTCATAGAGATCAATCCATTGACCAGCGCTGTCAGGCATGGGAAATTAGCCTGGCTGCGCCCTCCTACGCACTTCCGCTCAATTTCATTTTCCTTCAGTACTACGTCTGGGACTGCTGTATATTCTTAGGTTTCCAGAAATCAATTTTTTGTAGGACCAATCAGCGAACAGAGGGAGTGGCTGAGAACGATGATGGTTGACAAATGAAACTTTTGAGGAAAAATACAATACGGAGATGTTACATACAGCACAATTTTTAAGAAACAAACATCAAAATTCAAGACCTTTTAAAGTCTTTTTAAGGTATTATTTCCAAATTAATAAATTCAATGCTTTTAAGGCCCCGCGAGAACCCTGTTAGTTATTTAAGGAATATAGCATGAGTGAGAGTGGGGACTGACTTTTAGGAATGATCTGATTAATGTATAAATTAACTCACCAGATTTTTCCTCTCCTCTGGATTCTTTAACCCTCTGGGGACCAGAGTGTTTTTGGGGCCCTTTGGATGTTTTGACATGCTCTGACATTTGTGCTTTTTTCAGTTGCTTATAAACATATTAATGGCACAGGTGAAATTAAACTCTATTTAGCACAAACAGGTCTACCATAATGTGTGAGCAACATGTATGTACATGTTTGTATTTTTGAGAGAATATTGTTTATGCGTGGTTATTGAAAAAACTAAAAAATAAAGTTTTTGAAATAAGGACACAAAAAACATACTAAATATGAGTCCACAAGACTTTTGACTAATGTACGTTGTTGCCTAGAGTTTTTGCTTCAAAATGATCTGAAAATCATCCTTCCTAATCATTCACATAAAACAATAGATTGTTTTAAATTGTGAAAAACATTTTTTTGTTTGCCAAGGCAATATGCGGATGGGCGGAACGGCCCAACCCCTATCATGAATAATTAAGTGGTTCTCAGACAGTGACCCTGCATAATAATGAGCCTTTCATTCAGGGGTGTCACACAAGAAAGAATGTAAGGACAATATATATATATATATATATATATATATATATATATATATATATTGTCATTGCATTCTTTCTTGTATATATATATATAGCCTACATGTATATATATATATATATATATATTTTGTCATTGCATTCTTTCTTGTATATATATATAACCTACATGTGTATATATATATATATATATATATATATATACACACACACACACACACACAAACACACACATATATATATATATATATACAAACAATCAAAATATAAATGAAAGCCAAAAGCACATTTTTAGTCATACCTGGAAACAAATCCTGGTCAAATGCTATATGGGCCATTCTACAGAATTGGTTCAAAGTTACAGTTGGAAACATCTTGAAAAGAAAATAGTCTTTTCCCATAAATGTCTTATAAAGTATTATTTTTTAAAGTAGACCAATACAATAAAAATAAACCAGTCGCATTTCAAAGTCGCTCGCGAAATGACCGCCAGGTGGCGCAAAGGGACATTTATCAAAACGTAAGTGGGGCTAATGTCAATTAACAACAGTAAGGATGAAATTCTACAAGTTATGGTAATTTACAAATAAGCCTACAACAAACATTTATTTTTAAACAAATATTTTTAAATATGCAACATGCACGTTTAAACAACAAACAATACAATCTGAACCAGCGCTCCTGTATTGAGACATGCAGCGCGTTTCAGTTACGATCCTGGTTCCAGTGGCCTTAATACATTCACAGCTTTTTAAAATGTCACAAAGCGTTTTGAGATGGTTTTGAATGAAATATTGAAGTTTATAATTAGGGTATTTTGGCACACCACGCCGAGTGGCTATGCATTATTCTAAAATCTGGCTTTATTCTGGCATGTTGAATTAGAGTTTGACAAACGCGGCGGCGCGTTCATTTGGATTTATTTTTCTCATAACAGCTAAAAGAACTTACTGCGTAATTGTTGGTCATACAGATAAGATATCATCTTTTAAAACTGTAAAAGGTCTACTTTTATTCATGTAGGCTAAAGTAGGCCTACACTCACACAGGCTAACGACAAAACGTTTTCTCGCTCATGTGAGAAACAAACGTTTGGGCATTTCTCAGTGAGGAAATTAATAGCCGAGCGGTAGAACTTACGGTTCATCATCAAGATGACACGGGTTCAAATCCCGATCAAACATGGTCTACTGCAAATTTTATATTTATTAATGCAGAGAGATTTGTCTAGCTCTAAAACTCTGTTACGCCATACAGTTTTTTGGTTATATTTATAAAATAAAATTACCATGCATTTCCATTTTACACTAGGAACAATAGTATCGAACACAACGACGTTGCATCTGTACCAATCGTACGAGGCTACCAATCGTAATTTCAAAAGCAGTTCTGTAAAAAAAGTAATTTTACATATATAGCCTATATATATATATTTTTTTTTATTAGGCCTATTATTATCATTATTATTTTGATTCCCTACAACCTAGAGTTTTTAAAAACATGGTTTTAAGTAAAGTGTGATTTGCCAGGGGGGACGGGGATTTCCTTCTGGTCTAAACATCCCTGCTTCTGCTGAATTATTTGAATCCCCACACCCCTCCCTCCACAGTAATCAATGCTATAGGCTACTTCACCAATAGACCATATCAAATATAAAATAGAGATATGCAACAAGCACGTTTAAACAACGACAAACAATAAAATCAAAACCAGCGTTTCAGTTGTTCATTAGTTCAAGTGGCCTTAATGCATGCACGGCTTTTCAAAATTTTACAAAGCGTGTTGAGATTATTTTGAATGAAATATTGAAGTTTATAATTAAGTGTTTTGGCAGACCACGCCGAGTGGCCCTATGCATTTTTCTAAAGTCGGGTTTTATTCGAACTTTTGCTAACGACAAAAACAGTTTATCTGTCGTCTCTGTCTCCGGGAACTGCGCGTCACAAAAATGAACCGAAGCCACTTCAGCTCAGTCACTATAAGAAATCGGCTCTGTCTAAAGCCTTTAAATGTCTAAATATTCTGGCTAATAAATGTTATCTGATTATGTAATCCATATGAAAACGAGAGGTACAGAGGATGTACTCAAACATGTAGCCTGTAAGCGCTTCCCAATGAGAAAATGACAAGGGTGAAAATCTCGCTCTAATTAAATGTAGCAGGCTAAATCGCTCTGAATTAAAATGTAAAAACAGATCAAATAATGTATTTGTCGAAATGTTGCGATATTGTTTCATTTAAGTTCATAATTATTCAATACATGTTATTTAATTTAGCAGCATTACCACAAAGCACCGTGGTTCGATATTTATTTGAATAAAAAAATAAAAAATAAAAAACTTAATTCACAAATTGCATGCCTGGTTGAAAGGATCCAAAGATCCATGTAGACTTTAATATTGAGTTGAACATTTTGTTCATGAAAACAAATTAACATGCGTTTTTTTCAGATTATATTTAGTTTTGCTTGGAAAAAGCTGGCCCAAACCAGTTTTATTTCATCAATTACTGAAATAATGAAATATTTAGTAATAAACTTTTATGATAGAAATATCACTAGGCTACATGTAACTAAATCATTTAATTCCTTCATTATCAACACTGTCTAGAATAGCGATTTAAGTGTGAATTGCGACTTCTCTTTGTGTTAAGTCAGCCTCAGACTCCGATAGCCTGTGGGGGGTTGGAGGGACAGTTCAGTGCTGTATCGAGCGCGCAGGACAATAGGCATAGGTGTTAATGTTCCTCTTTCATATGGAGAGCGAGGGAGACTAAATAAACTTGTTAAAAAGAGATTCAGCGCGAGAGAGGCAAAGAAAAACGCATGTTTTAATTTAATTATGTTGCTTTGGACAATTTTCGTTTTGTAGGCCTACTGTTTTAATTGTTTAATATAGCTGTCATTTCTTTGGCAATACAAATTTAAAATGTCGCAAGAATAAGATTAGCCTAGTGTTTCTTATTTTGCATCGCAAAAGAAATAAACTCTAAACCCGATGCAACCCTGTTTTAAATTAAAAAAACTGTCCCGACACTTTATTTAAACCTTGAAATGTTCGAACTTGGTTTCAAACTTAAGTAATTTTAGTGTTCTTTTACATTACACAATAATTTAGCAGACTAAAGACGAGCTTCTTCATTTTCATTTTCTGATGCAATCGGCTGACAATCTTCCTTCATCAGTTTTTGTCGTTTGTGCAGCGGCTGCGGTTCTACAGGAATGTAGCAAATTTATGTTGTAATAATAATTAAACAAAACTCTTGACTTTAAATAAGTAAACAGTTATAAACAGTTAGCTATTTAAGCATCAAGAAGGTTAAATATAAACGCTGTTGGCCAACATCAGTTAACAACATGTATGCTACATTGAGATTCGATCTCGAGTCGATTGAAGCTCCTCGAAGCTCGTGTTGTTGCGTTAACCACTGAGCTATCGTCTGTACGTCTGTAAATGTTTTTATTGCAATGTTTTACTTTTTCATTATTTATTCAATTTCATTTCAGTAGCCTAATTTCAGTATTGTGATTATGAATTATTTTAACTATACGTTTCACTTGTTGAATTCATCTGCTACCAGCTTTCAATCGCTCTGAATCAGTGCGGTGCGGCAGCAGATTACGCATTAGAGAGAATAAACAAACACTTTTCAGAGTCTATGATTGTAGCGCCTCTTGGCGGTAAAAGGCAGCAAATACACCACACATTTTACCGCCGCGGTGGAACGGCTGATGTGGGCATTGTCATGGCTTGCCTCAACATTTGCGTTTGAATAGCGCGCGTCCTCCGTGGGCGTGTCAGATTAACGCGTAATGAAGTGTAATGAGCTGGGGAAAAAAAATCTGACAGCACTCTCTTTTCGTACAGATTACATAAACTGAGAATATTTGTTTTTTATATAAATTACATCATTGAAAAGAAGAGAATTCAAGCTTCATAAAGAAAAATCTCTCGTGCCTGTATGACAAGTATTTGCAGAGTTAGAGTTAATTTTTCGGACGTGTTTCAGAATGGACTGCACTGACAGAGAGAAGGCAAAACTCGCATCATGTTTATTTTTCTTTATTTGACAAAAAGCACAAAACTTTGTTTTTATTGTGAGTATACAGAAAAATAATAGACAATTAACAAGATCGATTGATGTATAACACTTATATGTACGATCAAAATCAACAGAGTATTTTAAGTCTATTTTTCTGCTATGTGAAAAAAAAACGGCAAAACGCGCGGGCGCGTTTCTGGTCCCCAGAGGGTTAATGTCTCCTCCAAACATTGTAGCTCCTCAATAGTAGAAAGTGGCGGGAGCCCAAAATGTGTTGGGTCTGGCGTGAAGTCTGGAACTGCTTGACTGCTGGAGATTTTTTGGAAATGCACCAGGATGAGCAACTGCTGCTCTGATAGAATCGAGCTGAATGAGGATCTCCTTGGCAATTGCTGTAAGACAAGAAAAAGCAGGCATAGCAGATTAGTAGCAAAACATTATATGTAGATATGTCAGAGTAAACCGAGAAAGATCACTTTGTAGAATTCCTACCTGTAGGCACAGCCTCTAGAGAAGACCTGTTCTGTGTGTCATGTACTTGTGGGGTGTTCTAAAATAAAAAAGCCACAAATATGTTACAAGACATGTAAATTTACATTACAGTAAGATATTGCACGTTGTGCATTGGAAGCACTTATTTTAACAGATGTCTGTTTTGTATAGCTAACTCTGTAAAACAGAAAGCAAACTTTTATATATATATTTTATTCATTTTTACATAAGTTGTAACGTTAGCATATTCCTTTTGTAAAGCTACAGAACATGTTTGATTCATCAATGTTTTGTAAGTTTGAGCCATGTGTTTATTAAGGTCTGAAATAAAACTGAAAACTGAAATAAATATTCCCAGCACTATCTGTGATGTAGTATGCTTGCTTAGCATAGGAAGTAATAAGAAATTACTCTTTACATTAAGGGAGATTAAGTGAGAACAGGGTGTTTGGGGAATCACTTTTTTTCATCGCATGCAATTGCATAAATATTCCGTCGCATTTTTTAAGAAAACGTGCCGCATAATTAAGGATTTTTGCCCGCAACAAATCACAAAAAAAACTCTGCATTTTTCTGGAAGGACAGGTTAAATGTTACTATAGTGCATACGTTACTTCAGTTTGCACCATAAAACTACAACTATAGCCCAATTCACACCGCACAGACAAACGCCAGCAAACATGTTATGAAAAATAAGCCAACAGCCACCGACAAATTCGAGCACCCACGGAAAAACACGAGATATTGCCCATTCATTTTAACCAATACAAGTAAAAGATTGCAGCTTTCAGACACGACTTTCTTCTCGATATTGTTAAATGTCGAAAGTGCATCTGTTACAGGCCCCGCGCAAAAGGCCATTAAATGCATTTCACCACCACGTCATGTCACAGCGTTCACAAAATGGCGGACGGTCTGCACATATTCAATATCTTCACAACCCAGAACATTAATACACAAAATATTTGCAGCATGAACATACATCGGAATTACAGGACTCGTCTGCATATTAAGTTGTTATCATACCTGTAAAAACAGGAGCAAACGTGTCAGAGTAATCATACTGCGAGGGCGCCGGCGCAATACTGCTCCTCTATAAGAGTCCTCAGTTCATTTTCATAATAAGAGTCCCGATCTCACTCAGCAACAGACAATGACCCAGCTTTCAGCATGACTTATACCAAAGTCTCACATCATTCCTCTATTACAATTTACATAAGTAAAATAAACATTTTCTTACAGGATCAAAATGTGTATACTTTTTGACAATGTTTGTTGCCAGTCTGTGCGGTGGGCCTTAATCCAGCTAAAATTTTGTTCCACTTTATTTTCTTCCACAGATCAAAGACTGTGCTCGTAAATATTATTCACGTAAATTGCATTCAATAAAAATGGCGTCTAATGTACTAATTCTGGCTGCAAAGAAGAGCTAACAGCCCAGCTAACGTTAGTCAATGTTAGCTTCGTTCGCGCCATAAAAATCAGAGCCACTTTCATATTAACCTAACTTGCACTACTTAGACATGATAAACAATTATTGTCCTAATTAATCATTCTTAACTGAATTCTGAATTCTTTCTTTTCGTTTCATCTGGAGGGAAGCATGTCAAAGGACCACGAACAAAGTTTAAACGGATCGATAATAATCAACATTTAATCAGCAACAGTTCGAAATGTAGATTTAATATAAGAAGTTAAGGGAACTCGATTGAACCTATGCTCGGCGTGAAATGTTGATGCTTGAAATTGAACACAAGACTTACCTCAAGTTCACCGTAATGGCGCAGAATCGAGAAGGGATGATTCCAAGTCAGGCGTGGAGTTTTATTTCACCCAAAGTTGTGCACACGTCACTCCAGTGATGAGCTGAGCATGCGTGCTGGCGCTTGCTGCAGTAACTAACCGTTGAAATCGGCTTCATACTGGTAAACGGGTCTGAGCCGACCGAGCGCCCAGAGTTTACAGCCGTCGACCGCTGTCAATGGTGGTAAATATTTGAAATAGGAACATGAACATGAATCGGCCCAGTGCTTTACAGCCGTAACAAAAATGCATGTGCCAGAGCGAGCTGCGGGCCACACTCGGCCCGGTTAACACACGCCGATGCCGAGTCTGAGCCGCAGGCGCCGCGGGGCAGCCGAGCTCGGGCCGATTATACATGCTATCTGGGATACATTTAAGTGTACTACAAGTGTAAACTTTAAGTACACAACTAGGTTTCTCATTTTTAATGCATCTTTACTACAAGTGAACTTATAAGCAGGGATGTAGTGGAGGCTAAACGCACGTAAACGCCGTTTACGCACCTCCCAATATTCGGAAATAGCGTTTACCCACCTCCAAAGTGCGTTTATCCACCTCTAAATTGCGTTTATCCACCTCTAAATAGCTATAAATTAAGCTTATGTCGTTTTAGTTTCATATTGTTAATTATTAGTTTCTTAGGTTGTTAAACCTAAGACAAACTCTTTCATATTGCGCTGCATTACTGTCAGTGTTGTTGACTATTACTGACGGTTGCGCTGTTGACTCTCGCGCAGCCTCTCGAGAAGAAATCTACACAAATGAGCGCGCACACACACTCAGTTAACAACATACTGCCTATAAAAAATCTTAATGTGGAGTTTTTATATTTTTAACATATGTTAAGCAACCTCAATTATTTTTCCTGAACACCATCACGATTGAAAATGTGACATTGATTTCCTACAACAGTTCAATAAACAGTTAAAATTAAGTCACTTACATTTTAGATGCAATATTGGCTGTTTTTGTTCTGTTTCAGCAGGGAAAATAGTTCCAAACAAAAATCACAGCAGAACCACGGCGCATCTCACAGGAACACTCAACCTGTTTTCATTACTGAATGATTCAGCATTTTGAACGAATCGATTGAGTCAAAGATTCAATGACCCATTCATAAACATCTGTCTCAATCTTGAATGAATCAGCCGTTTGAACAAATCGTTTGAATCATGAATGAATCAATGACTCACTCATTAAGACGGTCGCCTGCCGCCACCTACTGGCGGTTTCGTGTTATGTTTAAAAGTAGATCATTCTTTCCAACGTTTCTTATTTGTAAATTTAAATCAATTTCATAACATTATTTTATGCAATTGTAATTTTTCAGTGTAAATGATTTATTTTGATCAGCCCTATAGTGTCTTATTATTCGAAATAATTGAATTTATTGATCAAATTTAGGAATTTCAAATGAAAGATGAAGCATACATTTAATAATATTGGGGAGGGGATGCCCTTTAAAGGTGCAAATATTACAATATGCCGATTTAAATATCAAAGCTAATTGAACACTGATGAGAATATTGTTTCAGAATAAATAAATAAATAAATAAAAAAATAAAAAAAATCCTGATGAGAAACTTTTTTACTCGGACAAGTGAATGACAGATTTACTTGTCCTAAGGTCAGGACAAGCGTATGAAAAGGCTTAATGTCGAGCCCTGCCTAATAGCAATGTCATCAGGACATCAGGATACACATACGCAGTGGCCCACCTTACCGGGTGACCACGTCGTGGTCCACCAGAATTTATAGTTTACCCACCTCTTTTTTTACCACTACACCTCTGCTTATAAGTATACTAGTAGTTTACTATTTTAATACAAGTAATACATTTTTTAGTTTATGAAAGTACACACTGAAGTGTACTCTCAGTAAACTACTAGTTTAGAAGTTTATACTGCAAGTATACTTGTACGTTTTCTTTAAGTGAACATAACATTATACTATTTATATATTATTTTGCACTTGCAGTATACTACTATGTTCAAATGTAGATATTATTTTTTATACTTAAAATACATTTAACTACTTTAATTTTTAAAACATTTTATTAGCTTCATGTTTTCTTTTTTATCAACACTTGAATGTGGGTAAGTTACATAAAGGCAACATTTTAAACAAAGAAGTTGAGAAAATCACATTTTTGTCAAAGACTGCAACTTTATCAGATTCAGAATGATGATCAAAACACAGATGGAGTAGGTCGAGCCCAACAACCCCTAAGCTTCACAGTCATTTTCTCTTCATGTGTGACGCTTCATTTGGTTCATTTGGTAATATTAAGCCGTTTTGATTTACAAGCTGTTTAATGTTTGATGATCCCGTTATTTTACATTTGCGTGAGTAATCTACTATCACTTGGTTCAGCCTCTTCTTCTCCTGTGTTTTGATCCGGAGAATCTGTACTAGAAGATGTGTCATAACGTCCCCTACCATATATAACAGTGAAAACATGGATAGCTGGAAAATTCAGTCAATGTTGGGGAAAGAGTAAAGTAGAATTAAAGTAAATTCCGATGTACCGATGCCAGTGGACTAGCCTACACAAAATTTCAGAAATGCAGAATTAGAAACATATCTGTTTTATATCAATATTCTAAAGGCGTTTCACCGCACTCACGATAAACAAGGTGCCAGACAGACACAACTAAACAACTCAGAAAATAAATAAACTGTCTGCACACTTGAATCCTTTAAAGCAATTTTAATCGCCAAGCTTTCGGTCACAAGATCTTTGTTCCATTTTGTTTTTTCACTATGTGGAGTTAGTGTTGATCACCTAAAAAATACAACTCCCACTATTGGACTACAACTGGTCATACCTGGCCTTTGCAGGTGTGGGTTATTATTGTTGATTGTCCTGATGTGTTTTGAACACAGTTAAATGGAATGTGACATTTAGTTTTTTTATATCAATATTCTAAACAATAATTTCACAAGTTTCATAAGATTGTATAAGAAAACTATGTAAAAAAAAAAAGTTTATTTAATAGGCTACTCGATCAAAACAGTTAACAAAACTACAAGCCAAGTATACTTTGAATACTTAATTATACTTTTAAGTATATCTCGATCAAAAGATAGAGTACAAGTACAGGCCAAATATAATTGTACTTTTCTCTCAGTATAAGTCAAGTACACTTAAGTGTAATTAATTGTATTTCTATGAAGTACATAAAGTATATTTTTGAGAATTATATAAAATTTAGACTAAAAGTATACTTTCTTATTGTTTGTTTAAAATAAGTTTACTAATAGAACACTTTAATAAACTTATTTTTCGTAAGGGACATACTGTAAATCCTAAACAAAAACAACAATGCCAATGGAATGCGACAACAGATTCTCATTTTTTTATTGAGCTTACAAAAAATACATACCGTAAGTACTCTTGTTAACTAAATGATGTTCCAAGAAAGAACACCAGTATAGAGAGCTAAGTAAAAACATCATTATTTGTATGTTAAAATCATTACAGTAACTTCACTAAACTGATTAAGTGTGTGTGTGTCTGTGTGTCTCTGTATGTGTGTGTGTGCGTGTTTCTGCAGGGGAAGGCAGCAGAGGTCAAAGTGCGCTGGCTACCTTGCTCTTCGTGGTAAGTGATGGCTGATGTAATTTAATCCATACTTACACACAGTCTTAGTGTTTTAAAACCTGGTCCCTTTCAGCCTTCAAAGTGAACTTTGAAGTGAAAGTGAAAGTGGGACTGATAATTGTTTTGGGCACAAGGAACTATCTAAGCATACTCGGATCCCTTTTAAAGTGAACTGAACTGAGACCACATGAGAACATGTGCACACTAGCCTTAAAGTAGTCATCTGGCTCAAGTTTGGTCATATGACATCTGAAGCAAATACATTCTAACCTGTTTGCCCTATACATTTGCTAATTCTATTTTGTTTATTTGGGTAATTTTATATGGTGTTTGCCAAACAGCAGTTATTTTTACAAAGTGAAACCTCCCATTATGAACCAAATGTAGTCCAATTAAAATGGCCTGTGAGGTGGACTGAACCAAAAACAACTCTTGTCTCTTTGTGTTCACATTATGAGTTCAGTTAAAGATGATGAAGATCACTTTCTAGTCCACTTCAGCTCTGATGGGGTCTTAAGCCCAATTCACAGTTACATGCAGATGCGACGCAGATGCCTTTGTGGTGCCATTGCGTCTTTGCTGACCCCCTCTGCGCCCGACATAGAGGCCTTTAAAGGGATACTCCACTTTTTTTGGAAATAGGCTCATTTTACAACTCCCTCAGAGTTAAACTGTTGAGTTTTACCGTTTTTGAATCCATTCAGCCGATCTCCGGTTCTGACGGTACCACTTTTAGCATAGCTTAGCATACATCATTGAAGTGGACAAGACCATTAGCAGTTCTCAAAAAAAAATCACCAAAGAGTTTCAACATTTTTCCTATTTAAAACTTGACTCTTCTGTAGTTACATCGTGCACTAAGACCGACGGAAAATGTAAAGTTGCGATTTTCTAGGCTGATATGGCTAGGAACTATACTCTCATTCCTGCGTAATAATCAAGAAACTTCACTGCCGTACCATGAGAGCAGCAGGCGTAATGATATGATGCAGCGCTTGAAAATAGGCCACCTTCCGTCAACACAACGGAACTATTTTCAGGCGCTGCGTCATATCATTACGCCTGCTGCTCTCATGGTACGGCAGTAAAGTTTCTTGATTACTACACAGGAATTAGAGTATAGTTCCTAGCCATATCAGCCTAGAAAATCGCAACTTTACATTTTCCGTCGGTCTTAGTGCACGATGTAACTACAGAAGAGTCAAGTTTTAAATAGGAAAAATATCGAAACTCTTTGGTGATTTTTGTTTGAGAACTGCTAATGGTCTTGTCCACTTCAATGATGTATGCTAAGCTATGCTAAAAGTGGTACCGCCAGAACCGGAGATCGGCTGAATGGATTCAAAAACGGTAAAACTCAACAGTTTAACTCTGGGGGAGTTGTAAAATGAGCCTATTTCCAAAAAAAGTGGAGTATCCCTTTAACCACATCATTTCTGTGCTCATCCCGTTTTGGTGAGTATTTGCATAGCGACACGGTTAACCTGATGCAGAACTTCGAAGAGTTGACTGTAGGGATGACGAAGGTGTCTCAGTGTCCAAGTGACTGAGTCCAGTAGTTTTCACTTGGAACAAAATGACTGCTGTTTGACAAACGCCATATAAAAAAACAAAAATAAATGATCCAACAGAAAAAGGGGGTAAACGTCTCAGGTTACTACTGTAACCATAGTTCCCTGAGAAAGGGAACGAGACGATGCGTCACTTGACGCTTTGGGAACGCCCCCAGCGTGAATGCGTCTGAGCATCAATGTCAACTAGTCCAATGGAAAGAATGAGCGTCACGGGCGGGTGACGTCATGACCAGGAAGGCATAAGAGCACATCCGGTGAAACGCGGCATAAGCTTCAAAAAGTCGAAGCAAGCCGATCACAGGGATGCAGGAAGTATGGCAGGGTGACGCATCGTCTCGTTCCCTTTCTCAGGGAACTATG
Organism: Rhinichthys klamathensis goyatoka; assembly: GCF_029890125.1. Lineage (NCBI taxonomy): Eukaryota > Metazoa > Chordata > Actinopteri > Cypriniformes > Leuciscidae > Rhinichthys > Rhinichthys klamathensis. Next base: position 491,286 of record NW_026606831.1, read on the forward strand.
GTTACAGTAGTAACCTGAGACGTTCCCTTTCGAGGGAACTCGCGATGCGTCACTTGACGCTTTGGGAACGAGAATACCCAAAACGCCAGAATTCCAAGTACCTGAGTGTCAGTCTGTTGGAACTAAGCACTAAGCACCTGAGAACCTGGGGCAGCATCCAGGTCCAAACTGTAAAACCTGACGAATGTGAGCGGTGAAGACCAGCCTGCCGCATCACAAACGTCTTGGAGAGAAACCCCAAATAACAAGGCTTTAGAGGCCGCCATACCCCTCGTTGAGTGAGCTCTGACCACCAAGGGACACGGATGGTCAGAGTACTCGTATGCAAGTGAAATAGCCTCGACTATCCACTTACTAACCGTCTGTTTAGAAGCAGGAAGACCCTTCTTAGGTGATCCAAAGCAAACAAATAACTGGTCGGACTTCCTCATTGAAGATGTCCGATGAACATAAGTATCCAGTGCTCGCACTGGACACAAGAGGTTCAGCCTTTCCTGGTCCGCAGATGTAAAAGGAGGACAGAAACCTGCAGCACAATAGGCCTCAGAATAATGGTAGGCACCTTTGGAACATATCCATGTTTCGGGTGAGAATGCCTTGGCCATCCCCGGTGCACTCAAGGCAGGTGGGGACCGAAAGGGCCTGAAGGTCTGACTCTAATAGGGACGAAATAGCTAGCAGAAAATAGTCTTAAAAGAAAGGAACTTCTCTGAGACCAAATCTAAGGGCTCGAAGGGAGCCCCAGATAGGCCTTCTAGAACTATTGCAAGGTCCCAAGCCAGCACCCTAGTGCAAGTTGCAGGCCTTAGCCTCAAAGTGCCACGAAGGAAACGAGTGATCAGGGGGTCTCGACCCAAAAATGTACTACCCACCAGGGCGTGGAAAGCCGCAATGGCCGCCACGTATACCTTAAGCGTGGAAGGACATAGACCTGATACAAAGCGTTCTTGCAGAAACTCGAATACTGTGTTTACTGAACAGTTAACCGGATCCCACTGACGCTGGTAACACCAAGAAGTGAAAAACTCTCGAAATAGTGAATATAGTTTCCTCGTAGCGGGAGCTCTGGAGCTTAGAATGGTCTCAACAACCTCGGTTGAGAGACCACTCTCTATGAGTTGGGCCCCCTCAGAGGCCAAACCCACAGTTTCCAAATCCCCTGCCGGGGGTGCAATATTGCATCCCCTGCCTGAGACGGAAGGTCTCTCCTGATCGGGACCTCCAAGGGAGGTCCGTCGAGGAGAAAAATTAGGTCCGCAAACCAAATTCAGCTCGGCCAGGGTGGTGCTACTAAATAGGCTTATTCCATCCTGCCGGAATCACTCCAGAACTCCTGGGAGCAGAGCAACAGGGGGAAATGCATACAGACGTAGCCTCAGCCACGTCTGCACCATAGCAACCAGCCCCGAGGGGACTGGTTGAGTGAGGGATAACCAGAGTGGACAGTGCGTCGTATGCTGAGACGAGAACAAATCCACTTCTGCCTGGCCATAAAACTCCCATATTTGCTCCACCGCCTCGGGGTGGAGTCCCCTGGCCTCAGCCCCTGCCTCGACAGGGTGTCTGCTCCAATATTCTGGCCCCCCTGGAATATACACTGCCCTCAGACAGCGTAATTTCCTGAGGGACCAAAATAATAGGCCACCAACGTGTTGTCTGTGGGTCAAGAACCAGAGTTTCCTCCATATAACCAAGGCGCGGGGATACTGCCGCGTGATCTTGATCGTACGGAGTGGGTTTCCCCTCAGGGAGAACCCTCTGGTCCTGAGCCACCACTGTAAAGGTCTCACGTACAGCAGGTCAAAGGGTATCACATTGAACGCTGCTGCCCTGAGGCCTAACAGTCACTGTTTAAGAACAACACATGATGGCCCCTCAGGTCTGGGAGGAGATGTCTCAACGCATTGAAGACGACCATCATCTCTAGGCAATTCATGTGCCAAGCGAGATGATGACTCCTCCCAAGCCCTGAGCTGAGCGGCCTTCCAATACCGCTCCCCAGCCGGTGAGGGAAGCATCTGTCGAGATAGCAACTCGATGGCAAAGAGCTCCCAACACCGAACCCTGGGTTAAGAACCAGTGTTTCCTCCATATAACCAAGGCACGAAGGCACCGCCGCGTGATCTTGATCATACGAAGTGGGTTTCCCCTCGGGGAGAACCCTCTGGTCCTGCGCCACCACTGCAAAGGTCTCATGTACAGCAGGCCAAAAGGTATCCCGTTGGACGCTACTGCCACAAGACCCAACAGTCTCTCGAACTGTTTTACAGTGCGTGACTGGCCTAGCCTCAGCTCTTTTGTGGCTGTTAGGATAGCAGCTACACGAACGGGCCAGAGTGGCCCGCATCGTCACTGAATCCCATACCACACCAAGGAAAGTGGTTCTCTGTACTGGAGAAAGCACACTCTTCTTGGCATTGAGCCTCAACCCCAACATCTGCATATGAGCGAGAATGACACCTCGGTGCCGAACCGCTAACTGTTCTGATTCCGCTAGAATCAGCCAGTCATCTATGCAATTCAGAATGCGTATACACTGCAGCCTGGCGGGGCCAGAGCTGCGTCTACACACTTCGTGAATGTGCGGGGTGATAGAGCTAGACCGAAAGGAAGTGCCTGATACTGGTGTTCTTTGCCCCAAAGAAAACCTCAGGAACCTCCTGTGCTGAGGGAGGATGGAGATATGGAAGTATACGTCTTTTAGATCTATCGTGACAAACCAGTCCTTGGATCTGATTTGAGTCACAATCTGTTTGAGTGTCAGCATCTTGGACTTGAGTTCCAGCATCAAACACTCCAACAGACGAAGATCTAGTATGTGACGCAGCTCTCCATCCTTTTTTGGAACAATGAGATAACGACTGTAAAGACCCGACGCAATGTCGGGTGAGTACACCTGGTCTATAGCTTTCTTTGCTAACAGGGCCTTTACCCCTTGCTCCATTACCAGAGAGATTACCATTACCCATAGAGATATATTTGGCAGTAGCTTCCGCGCTGCCAGAAAATCTACCAAGGGAACCAGCCCCTCGAGGCTGGCCTCTGGTGTAATAAAGACAGCCAGTTCGGGGACCTGAAACACACTGGCAGGAACCACCCGAACTGACTGTTTTCGAACCCCCCTCAGAGGGCGCGAGTCCGACGCAATGTCGAGTTGACGCTGCGCCAGAAGCTCGCTGGAGAACGCTGCGCCCCGAAGCACCAAGGGTGGCGGGGTTGGCAGAACGGTCCCCTGAGGGCACAGAGATGGAAAGGGCACCGTATAATGAAGTGTACACCATTCCACCCCGGTTGGGGCTGCCCTCACCGGTCTGACGCCGTGGCACCAGACCCTTTCTTTTGAGCCGCAGCCTTCTCAGCATGAAGAACGGTCCTCGGATCCGGCTTCTGCTTTGAAGGCTTTGGCTGCTGTGTTGTGTATGAGAAACTAGCCGGCTGGAGCTGCTCACGCCCAGCAGCCCCAGTGGGTTGGACATAGCGAGGGAGAGATTATCTTGTATCTTTCTCCATGATTCCCATCAAATTGAGCCAGAGGTGTCTCTCAGTGACCACATTTTTTTTGGCTGCCATCCCTGAGAGATAAATCTGAGGCCCGACGGAGTTCTCAAACCCCATCGGGCCAACTCCCTCACTTCTGTCCAAATACCACAGCAGGTCAGCCTGATATGCTTGCAGCACTGCTATAGTATGCAAGCAGGCTCATGCTAGACCCACTGCCATATATGCTTTTCCCACTAGATTAAAAAATAGTTTTCTTTAATGGTTTAGTGAGAGAAGCCGACGCCTTCAGGGACGATACTGAACCGGGAGACATAGCTCGCAAGTGTCTGTTCTACCCGGGGTATTGCCCCATAGCCATACTCTCTTAACCCCCAAATATCTTAATATACAGGCTAAAAAAAAAAATGAGTAAGGCTTTTTCCATGATCTAGACAGCTCGCTGTGCAGATCGGGAAAAATGGAAGGCCCCGTGATGGAGGTGGAAAAATAGAGGGAAGGAAACTCGTTCAATTTATTTTAAGGACGAGTGCCCCCTTATTTCTGCTGGCCATTAAATATTTAATTTATCTACAGCCTTAGTAAACACCTCCACCAGCTTATTATTATATATATTTTTTTTATATATACACATTCTTTATATATATACACTTTATTTTATATATAATATATAAACTATCATTTATATATATATATATAGGCTATATATAATTCTCATACGCTGGGGAAGAGATGGCAAATCCACTTCCCCCATGATTGTGTCACTTTCAATGTCCAGCACATCTACCTCCTCGGAGGTAGAGCACTGAAGCATTGATTTCTCTCCCCGGGCGGAAGAGACCGCAGCGCGGGCTTCCGAGACCGGAGAGAGAGCACTGGATCCCTCGTGGAAAGGGAGGAGATAAGATCCGCGGACCCGTCTCCAACCCCGTAAAGAGATCCTATTCGCGATCCACAGGAATGCATTCTCCGCGCTGCCTCGGCAGACGCGTGTCCTGCACCCTGAGGATCGCGAGCCTGGCCACTTTCCTCGAAAAGTGACAGGCGGGAGTGGAGCATGCGAAGCGAAAGCTTCTCACAATGTTGCAATCAGCCCCCTCGGAGGCTGATACCGCATGCTCCACTCCCAAACAAACTACACAAAGCTCGTGTGTGTCCCCACCCGTTAAATAACGCGGGCAGGGAGAAGCACAGAGTTTGTAAAGTTGTTTCGCCATAACTCTTCCCAATAATATCGAACAGACAACAATAAATAGACAGAGACAGAGTAACACAGATCGCTTGCTGAGACAAAGAAGCTAATGCCGCGTTTCACCGGATGTGCTCTTATGCCTTCCTGGTCATGACGTCACCCGCCCGTGATGCTCATTCTTTCCATTGGACTAGTTGACATTGATGCTCAGACGCATTCACGCTGGGGGCGTTCCCAAAGCGTCAAGTGACGCATCGCGAGTTCCCTCGAAAGGGAACCCTTATTTTTCAGCTTCAGATGACATATCTTCCAAATTGAGCCAGTCTAGTTGTGAGCTGTAGGCTGTACGTGTAAGATGACTTGTGGACTATTTACAGTGGCAGAGTCTGGGAGGACACCTGGGAGCCGGCCAGCAAATTCGCCTGATGACCAATACTGTTGTACTATTTGTTTTGTATATATTTGTCAATAATTAAATTCACTATTGTTACAAATTTATGATTTGTCTGTCAATCATTGACTGCACAGAATAATTAATGTGTCATGACTTTGTGCTGTATTTGATGGGAAAAGTCAGATAGTGGAAAGTTGCATGTAGTGAGAGTCAAGTCACCTTTATTTATATAGCACTTTTTACAATACAGATTGTATCAAAGCAGCTTCACAGTGATATCATGAAAATAATACAACAAAGTTTCTTTCTAGAAGAAAATTACATCCTCATCCACCTTAAGGCAGATTAGCAAGCCAAACTAAGCAAGCCAAAAGCCAAGGCAACCAGAAAAAGTACCAAATTTACATTACTCTAACTGATCATGAAAATATTAGTCAGTATTGATGGTAATTTTGGAGCAAAGTAAATGGGCTCCTATCCCTGCATCCTTTTTTTACCTCTGATCGCTAGCACACAACACTGTTTGTTTTTGTTATCATAGTTGTCTGTTCAGAACAATTATGAGAGTTCTTAAGACATTTCAAACATTCCCAATGAAGAGAAGAGGTACATTTATCAATTTTCATCAATGGAACATGGGTCAGCAATGATTTTTCAGGTCAGGAAAAAACAAAAAATATGAAAGTGAATTGAAATCACACAGCGTCTGAAGCGCCACTGAAGCCATTTTTTCATATCCTTTGCGTCATACAAAGACAGATTGGTATCAAATTTCACAAATAATTTCCTCATCCTCTGTGTAAACAATCAACATACAGTATGTGCATGACATAATGTGATCAGACTTCAGATATCAGAAAGACCGGAGACATGAGCCTGATAAATCGTTTAAGCCAGGGACATTTCCAGCTTGGCCATCAATATAATTTAAAAGTCTAATGTTTTCTTGTCATAAAACCAGGGAGAGAGGTAGGTTTCCTATGTTTCCCTGACAATAGGGAATGTGCCAGGACACTGAGGACATCAATCTGGTCATCCTGTCCCTGGAATGACTTGACTGTGGGCGGTTTACTAAGGCCTATGACAGTGGTAGGAAATATAAGGCCTGGCTGTGCAAGGTGGGCCACATGTGGCCTGATGTGCTGTTTAATCTGGCCAATGTCTTCATGATCAAAGGCCTCTGGTCTTAATTGTCAGGAAAATGTTGCATTATTCATGAAATACACTCAGTCCCCACTTCTTCTAACCCTAACCCTAACCCTAACTATATCTATATTCTCCATGTCAAGTATGAGCTCTTATCCTCAGGCAAAAGATATAGGGGACCCCAATGTAAACTAAATATTTCTAAACTATAGGCCTGATTTAAACCTACCTCAATTAAAAATTCAAATAATGATGCTTGAGGCTGCAGCGGTTGTGCAATAGCTTCATGATATAATGCATATAGGGTTGTGTGTAGGTTGAAAGATGAGCAATAGACTGTGGCTTTGATGTGCTTCAGTCTGGCTACATATCACTTTGTTTATGTTGTTTAAAGTATATGCCGGATGTATGATAAAATAATATGTTAAGTGTTATGTGTAAAGCATTTGAACTCAAGGCAAATATCCCTCTGGGGACAATAAAGGAGGCTATCACCTGCAAAGTGGTCTTCATGATATGTAACAATTAAAACGTTGTCGTGGGACTATAGCAAGCACATCATTGGAAAGGTCTCAACCTCGACAGTAACATTATGTCAGTCTGAAGAGGATACATTACTCCTGATTTGAATTATTGACCTCTGCTCTGAACCTTGAACCCAGTACATGTTTGAAGGCTTGTCATTTAGCAACAGAACGTGCAACACACATAGGACCAGCTGTTATAGAAAGCTCTGGACCTTAGCTGTCATGTAGATATGGTCTCCAATGTTTAACTACTGTAAGCACTGTCAAATATGTTTTGACCTATTTAACAATTAAAATGTTAAAACAGAAATACTAAGAAATATTAACATTAAAAGAAATACATATAAACCATATGATCTCGTGTATAAATGTTATCTGTGTATCCAGGTAAGATGTATCAAGGAGATGGAGGAAACTGTCATGATGAAATGTCTTCTTCCCCCTAGTACAGACACTACTTAAGACGACACACCACATTTTAGGCATTTATTAGCTTATACAAACACAAAAACAACACACATAGCTCAGACACATAACAAAAATCACAAATGTAAAAAGTGAAGAGCATGTCAAGTGATTACAAAGGCCTGGTAGGGACTGACCCTGTGATACATGATGGGCAGCTATGGAGTGATGTGCAGTAGTGGTAGTGCAAAAGTAAACAGTTCAGGGATTTAATCAGTGCAAAGCTTTGCATGTTAAATATGACTATGAAAAAAAGAGTGAGAGCATAATAGTATTTATTGCGTAACAAAAACAATACAAAGAAGATAAAATAAATAGAACAACAGAAACTTAAATATATATATAAAAAAGAAAAAAAGATTATACAAGCCAACAGGGGTAAATGTTGGGACCACAGTCCAGAATGTGTAGAGGGGCTAATGTAGCCTGTAAGACAGTCCAATAAACAAAGTGATGTGATGGTTGGTGCAGGGTGAGACTCATGCTGAAAAGTCCATTTCTCCCCTAACCTTTTCTGTGACATTGAGTTGCTGGTTTGCCCTGGGGACAAAGGACCTCCTCAATGTTGAGCATGACAGAAGACTGCTACTGCAAATTATCCTCAGTTTGTCAAATCCAGCTCCATGCAAACAGAGCCAGCTTTCCTTACCAACCTGTCCCAGCGGCACTCTTCTTAATGCTGCCTCCCCAGCAGACAACAGCATAAAAAAGGACTCTGGCCATGTTTAATCTTGGTCAGAGTCACTACTGGTATGGTATTCCTCAGAATTACTATCAAAGTTAATTTCTGTTTCAGTCAGAACTTGAACATAACATTTCTTTGCATGTTTTGCCAGGCTGTTGCTTGCTTCCTTGTTCTTCATCGTCAAGCTCTGTAGACCTCGGATACCATCTTGAAGCAGGCCCCACGTCTCACCTTACATGTTAAAACACATTGAGCCTTTATTAATTAGAAACATTCAGAAATATTGTAATGTATGCCAAGTATAACAAATACATACCTGATGTCACATTAGAAAGCTGGGATGACATCTGCTTCAGGGTGTCTGCACGGGTGCAAAGAGACTTCCAATGCTTGTTCATCTCTGCAATAAGAATCCTCTTCTCCTCCTCAAGTCTCCTTACTGCCATCACAATGTCAAATGCCTTCCTCTTTGTCCTTAGATCTACAGAGTCATAAATGAAACATAAGTTGGTTGTATTTAAGATTAGTATTTAAAGAATTTCTGGGGTTACAATCGAGGCATGACAGATTTTGTGCCACTATGTGACTATTTCACATAGTCAACGGAATTGTGTACATACCACCGTGTGTAAGCTGCCATGGCCAAACAATCTCGTCAGATAAAATGGTGTCCAATGTCAGTTTTTCTGCATTAGCAACCAAGGTGTTGTACTTTTCCACTACAGAATTTAAGATTTTTTTTCCTCCCTGATCTTTCGGCGGATTCGGGCACGTCCTTTGCATCCGTCACTATCCTTATAAAGACGCTGGGACCTCCTCTTAACACTTGCCACCAGCTCCTCAATTCGGCTGGCAACAGCGGCAACATCAGCATCATTTGGGGATGTTGTTGCTGAGAGGAAGAAATGGAGAGATCAGAAATATGCTTCTTGATTCCATGAAAAAATATTATTTCTGGTGTATGAGCAAAATAAAGCCTCAACAATCTTTTCATATTTCTCTGTAACTGAGAGGTTACACTTGTAGCTAAGGTTGAGTATAGTTAGATTAGTTAGGTTCTTTATTGTCTCCATGGGGATAAGCTTGTCATCAGCAATCAGAGTATGTGCTCTTTGATTACAATGAGCCTCTTTGGAATTGCAGTCAAGATAAGTCAGTGATACATCAAGCACCATAGGTAAAGGTATAAAACAGTATAAAACAGTATATCCTACCTTCTGCCCACTCATTGATATCAATGATCCAGCTCTCCAGTTGATTGTCTGAGATGTCCATTTCCGTTTTCATGGCCTCCAGGTTATGCAACTGGCATTGCAGGGCTATTGTGGCCTTCAAACATAAATGACAATGAGGGAAACGCCTACCACTTTGACTATTGTTGATAATACATACAACACTAATTAAATTACAATACATACAACACTAATTAAATATACAGTATATTCGTATATACGTATTCGTATATATCAATATATGTGGTATGAACATTCAATATTTTATATCAAGGCACTAAAAAATACAATTGACACTACACATGCAACCATCCGTATATTTAATATATATTGAAGAATATCTGGGCAAGTCTTCTCTATATTTTTGTGATATATGCCACTTTATTTTACAATATCGCTATGCATTTTGTATAAGGGAAAACTGGTGTCTTTACCTTCCGATATCGGCGGGCAAGGGTAGAAGCCAAGTTGTCAAATTTTTGTTGGTTCCAGCGCATGGCCATGATCGTCAGCATGTCTATGCGTCCTGCAAAAATAAAAAAATATGAGATTATCACCCTTCTTTCCAGTAGCAGTAGAAGAAGAAACTGTGCAGACTTGAATCACAAACTTTTCAGAGATAATGACTTACAGTACAGTACTATGGTACTAATCTGCTGTCTTGTGCCATTTGATTACTGTCCCATGAAAGGGTTAGGTAAATAGCACAGGATAGTGAAGAAATAGCATGAAACAGTGGCGCAGGACAGTAGTCGAATGGCATAGAGCACTGTGGCAGGACGGTAGGTGAATGGTACTCTGATGTGTAATTTTTATATCGCACTGCCTTTCCTTATTATCCTCACATCAAATAAAATAGGGTGATGGTATTGTAATCGATCCATCCATTTGTGTTGAATATTCTGAGCTTTATATTTTCAGAGTCAGCATATATGCATGAGCTCAAAGTGGCTCACCCATGTCATCAGGATCAAAATTTACTGGTTACCTTACCTGCTTTTGACATGTGCTTTGTCGTAACAGCAATCCTTGAGAGGAAGGCGTTGCACTGCTCCACCTCTTCCCCAAGAGTCGAACCAGCCCCCTCCTGATATGCTCCACTCCATTTTACCTTTAAAAAAAAAGAAAAGAAAAAAAACCTAAGTGGAAACAATCTTATGCAGGATTTCAGGGAAAGAAAATGTCATGGACAATCATTTTCTCTTACCTCGCATTTGAAATCATGAGCTTTGGCATGAAAAACAGATAGAAATGGCCTCATGGTGAGGAGATCCTGAAGCTCAGGGCATTTCTCTGTCACTCTCCGGAGGTAAGGCCAGTACTTGCATGCCACATCCATTGCAAAAAATGTAAATTGAGCGTCAGCGTCAGTTCTGGCAGGCCAGGTAGTCAAGCCGCTGCTTATGCTATTTGCTATCAACACTGTCCCGTCAGCTGATCTGCTCCAGCTGAGCCGCATTAGCTGGTTAACTCCCCTCGCTGCTCAATGGCCAAGCTCAAACAAGGCGCCCTATTTAAAGCTCATTCACCTTGCTCATACATGCTTGCTGCTCGCTCTGCTGGCTCGCTGCTCACTTCTGCTGGCTCGCTGCTCGCTTCTGCTGCAATATTGACACAGGACGACGTGATTCATTCTCCATTCATCTCTGAAAATCTTCACGAAGCTAAGTTCCTTTTTAATATTCATTGCTAAAAGCCATCAGTGTGTTGGCAACATCCTTCTTGTTAATGCTATCCGTTTGGCATTTGGGCTTATCTAACTAGTCGTTTTCATAAAAATGCTTATGCGATCATATTGGCTACGTGCGTTATCTGTTGTCATTGGCAACTGATCGCGTTGCTCACGCTGGCTTTTACCACTATGCAGCGCAGATTCAAACAGCTTGCTGTGATAGGAATTCACTTCTGCGGACTGCCTTTTCGGACCGTATACAGCTCATTCTTACGCATTGTGCAACAACTACGGCGGCGACACGTACTCGCTCCGGTTTAACCCTTTAAGCTATGGGGCGGTGGTTTCTGCTGCTTACGAACGATACCTCCGTCTCGATGTTCGGGATATTCTTGACGACCAGAAGCCATGAGCTCAAGTCTCTGATTTGTTTCGTTAATAAAACACATTCGATCATTATTTTGCTCGCGCTCTGCTCAGTTAATGCCCCTGAATGCGCTATCAGCTGTTAATTTATTCATCTAGCTCGTTCTCAGAGGTGGATTAATCATCTATCCATAGAGCTTACACTGTAGACTGTCAAACAGTAAATACAGATAATCCAAGTAACAGCATGTTTTAGCTATTGCGGTCTTGATTAGTCATTTCAGTAATTAATTAATATTTTTACTATTATAAATCGCTAAATTAGGGCGGCTCAGTCGACACCGTTCGAGACACTCAATTTTGTTTTGCGGGGAATAGCTCATGTGGTTAAATAATCATCCTCTGTATCACAGAGGATTGCCAGGTGTGGTTTTGTTTGGGGGGATATTTTAGCTCTCACAGTCTAAAACTGTGTGAGCGTTCCCTAATGCTGCTGCTGCTGTCCTCTGACTCTCTGCTATTTCATGGTGCTCATGAAAGGTCAGAGGACTCCCTGAACAGAGCCATACCGCCAAATTTCAATTCAGGAACATCAACCTGTTTTCAATCTATTCAAATAATTCTTAATTATTTTGTCTGTGTGTTCTTGACTTAATGGACCTGACAGAAATTGAGCGTCAGCGTCAGTTCTGGCAGGCCAGGTAGTCAAGCAGCTGCTTATGCTATTTGCTATCAACACTGTCCCGTCAGCTGATCTGCTCCAGCTGAGCCGCATTAGCTGGTTAACTCCCCTCGCTGCTCAATGGCCAAGCTCAAACAAGGCGCCCTATTTAAAGCTCATTCACCTTGCTCATACATGCTTGCTGCTGGCTCTGCTGGCTCGCTGCTCGCTTCTGCTGCCCGCCACCTCCCCAGCTCCTCCTTATGCATAACGTGGCATTTGCTATGTCATGTTGCCTGCTCTGTTCACAGGGGGATATTTTAGCTCTCACAGTCTAAAACTGTGTGAGCGTTCCCTAATGCTGCTGCTGCTGTCCTCTGACTCTCTGCTATTTCATGGTGCTCATGAAAGGTCAGAGGACTCCCTGAACAGAGCCATACCGCCAAATTTCAATTCAGGAACATCAACCTGTTTTCAATCTATTCAAATAATTCTTAATTATTTTGTCTGTGTGTTCTTGACTTAATGGACCTGACAGAACTGTCTTACAGGCCATTTGCTTTTGGAGTTTTGTTTAGAAGTAAGCCTGTGCAATGTTTGGCCCATTAATCCAAGGGATCACTTCTGGGATCAGGAAATGATATTGGGGAGAAGATGTCAAAGTCTGTAGCCAATGGAGTTGAAGTTGAGATCTTCAGAATGACCTGTTTTTTCAGAAATGTCTCAGTGCAAACTGCTGATGAGAGACCATGAGTTTATGGTTGTTTATAAAGGGTCTAAATTTAACAACTTTTTTTCCTAAACAGTGCAAAAGTTCATGTGTACTATCATCATCATCATGCCCTCATTGTATTATTTATGGAGTTACACAATTATTACCACAAATACTTACACAGCCAAAGCGAACAGTGCGTTGATCCAGCATTCTAAGAAATGCTTGGCTAGACATCCCTGGTGCTGTCATCTTCAGCTCTTCAAAAGAAAAAAGGACATCTGTTGCGTACACAGTTGAATAGTGAGAAGTGGCAGGCCAGTAGTCATTGCGGATCAGGTCATCCACTCCAGGACTCCAAGTGGCTTCACATGCTTTGCATCTAATCTGAGGCAATCTGAGATCATATCGCCCTGGAAAAAGAAGGAAATATATACACAAAGTTAATTCTGACAGACCAAACTGTGTCATTCTGACAACTGAAATGGGAACCTTTGACTAAGGATGGATCAGGAGGACACTTCTACAAACATTTTGTAAGGCACTCTATTGGAAGTCACACTTTTGTCAGGCAAATTAACTGTGTTCAAACAAAGGTTAATTGTTTTCCTCCACATTGGTGGGCCCAGCCAATCTAATCAACACACAACCTATTGACACCTCTGGATTTCCAGCCATGATAAAGAAAATGTATTGCACAATGTAAAATGTATGAATGTAACATATTCATGATTCGTATATGTGCATAATTGTGACGAAAAGTGAGAGGGAGTATATACTAGGTGTGATCAGCAAATAGCTGTGGGTGAAATTCTGCAGCCACTTCTACAGAAGTGACCCCCACCCAAACCCATAAAGTTCTTCTTACCATTCATTGTAACCACAACTATGGACTGTCCTGCGATGACACTGGACGATACTCGTAGACAACCGCATATTGTCTCTGGCATCTCCAAAGGTACAAGACGCTCTTGAAAAAAAAAAACCCATGGATGAGAATTAAAGAATAACATTTATTTACTGGCAACTATTTTACAGTTTTTTACAATCACTTTGTTACTATTTTCAGAACCTTGATGTCATTTTTCACAACTCTAGACACAAAACTCACAACCAATGATGTGAAAAAGAAAAAGCACATTTTTCAAAACTCTAACCCTTTTCTCAATTGCTTGGATACAATACACATAAAACTTAGATCATTTGTTCATTCAACAAAGATCACCTGTTCAATATGACACAACTTAACATCAAAGTACTACTATTTCAAAAGGCAATTCACACATTACATTTCAAATGAGTGTCTATTCATTTCCTTACAATGATCTAACTATCAATTGATACAACTGCTCAAAATGATAAGTAACTGTTGCATTACTCTTAATGCATAGTTGTATGGAAACAGACACACAATCTTCCATGTTTACAGTAAATCATGAAAGTTTCAAGATAATGAGATTCATTGTCACCAATTAGCATGGCATGAACCAATTAGACTACAATATCCATGGATGTAGCCTAATATTTTATCATACTGTAATGCTTCATCAGACACTGTGTCTATGGTGCCAAATACTGTACCACCTTTTCAGACTATGTACAGTATTGACAGTACAGTACTGTATAGATGCAGGCCCTTGTAACTGCGTGTCCAATTCTGCCAATCACAGCAGAGCAGTGTCAGGCCTGGACTCGCCATGCCAAAGGTTTTTTCCAAGATGTCATTTTCCAACATCCATTGTGATGTAGATGAGAACCTGTGGCCAAATCCACAACACAGAGTTGATGACAGTGTAGAAGTACAGTAATCACTCCTGTTTAGTTTCTTACAGCAAGTTGAGGAACACTGCATTTGATGTTTTACAGTACTGTCTTTTCTATTCTATTTCATAGCTAATTATTTTTGCTTTGATTCAAAAAACCATGTTGTGATTGTACTGTAGTGTTTTGCATCAATATATTACAAACTTTGTTCACAATGATTCCACTGTGTCTGTAATATTCTCTCTACTACTGCAGTACTTTTACAGAGATGTATTTACTGTACATGTAGTACCATAATGAAACCTGTATCACCTATTTTGCTCTACAATATTTAATGATTGTACGAACAATGACACAGTGAAACTATCGGTTGCTTGTGTGTGGGTGATCTATAGTTATGTTTCAATGGTATTTCACAGTTAATTTGTTTTTTGAACCAATGATTGTGCAAGTGCAAGATTTCTTTAAAGATGTGAATGCACAATGCAATGTTTTGAACATTAGACAGCCTGTGTTACAAGTGATTATCGTTTTGAGTTTTGTGTCTAGAGTTTTGAAAAATGACATCAAGGTTCTGAAAATAGTAGCAAAGTGATTGTAAAAAACTGTAAACAAGATGTACTTGACGGCTTCATCGACCTATCAGAAAACAGTATTTCGTTTTTCAGTCAAGTCTAAGAATGTGACTTTTAAAAACTTACCACACTGGGTTAGAACTCTCTCCACAACACAAGTTGTGGGAGGCACTGGATGAAAAAATGCATGTGTCATCGAATCCCTGTTGTGGAACACTTGACCTCGATGGACCCTGACATCACACTGGCCACAGAGGAATGGGTGTGGTCGGCAGTCAGAACAACGGATAACGGCTGGACCATTTCCACAATGTTGGCAGATCCGAGTTGCCGCATGTTGTCGAGCCACCATGGTGTTGACCAGTCGGGGTCTCTCTTTCTCCCACCACCCTGATATGAGGCTCTTTCGGGTCGACCAGTCTGTTGAGGCTTGAAGTGCCGTTTCATCCTCATGTATGTCCTCACCCAGTGAGCTTTTAAGCTCTTGAAGGAAGGACTCTGTTAAAACAATGCAAAATATTTAAAAACAGTAGTTTATGTTAACAAAAGAGAATAGCATTGAACAATGGCCATTTTATAATAAATGAACATACAGTTTTGAACCAGTGAAGTCAAAATAAATAACACACCTGCAGTAACGGAAAGAAAGTCACTGGTCATTTCCGCACTGGTTTCCGGAGCCCTGACATGAGAGACACCAGTCTTTCGACTCTGGCTGTGACTGGGACCTGCTGTAGCAAAAAAGCTGTTGCTTTTTACACTCAATGACACAAACTTTACCTGATGCCAGGCACAGGTACGTAATAATAACCTCAGATATGTTCTAATTCAGACCCATGACTTGAGATCATATTGTATACCATTCCAAGATGCAAAACTAGATCTGGAGTCTACATTTTAATTAACATGAATGTAAAAAAAAATCATACCTGCTTGTTTCCGGGATGATCTGGGCCTGCCGTAAATAATGTTTCCATCACTGTCCCTCTTGAGGAAGAGGGGGGAGGGGGGAGGGAGGAAGAGGGGGGGAGGGAGGAAGAGGGGGGGAGGGAGAGACAGTAAGACAGCGAGAGAGAGAGAGAGAGAGAACACAATACAACAGTAGAGAGAGTAAAGATACAAGACAAATGTGGCTCTTAAAAGTGCCTTTTTTTTCTCGATGTAATGAGGTGCTGTTTTTTTTTTAAAGGACAGGGATTAAGGAACCTGTAGAGAAAGAGAAGAACAAATCAAAAAAGAATAGATCACCAAACTACATATTACAATATGAATAACTAGGCTACTAGGCTAAGAATAACTACTAGGCTAAGAAGTTAAGTAAATGCTGCTCTTGTTCATTCATAAAATCACAATTATAAAAAAGGTCATTGTGTGAGCAAGGGTTCATGATATTTTGAACACATCCTTGTTCTGCCTTAATTCAAATGGATAAACAAACAGGAATAACATGATCAGGGTACTTGTATAAACTTTGCCTTGCCAGACTTAAACTTATATATATATATATATATATATATATATTTATATATACATATATATATATATCCCCCAATAATCATATAATATTATTTATGAGTATTTCACACAAAAACATGGTGTCTATGTATTGCCATAGGCTTACATCATTTTTATTTTATTTTATTAAACTCGTAATTTTATTAATTTTGGACGTGTAAATGCTTATTCATTTATATTGCTTTTTAGACTGTTGTAAGCGACTTACCGTGGTGGAATCGCGCTGGGCAATGGTTTCTGCGATGGTCGCACACAGTGACGTGTGCACAAAATTGCGCCAAAATATCAATCATAATGAAAAAGTACAGTCTTAATATTTTATATACTTGCTCAAAATTTTAAAGGGGTCAGCATAAATGCCTAAGTGAAGGAAACACGGGTGTATGTAGCCATTACATTTAAACACATCACTTCCCAGAATGCATCCATCTCTTTGCCAAAGGATATGTCCATATTAAGCAATAAACATTTCTGCAGTAGACTATCACAACCTCATAATCAGTATTGAGATGAAAGTTCTATAAAAGTAGGCTATTTTTTTTTGTGCAAAAAAGCAAAGTTGTAGGCCTACTGTTGTAGGCTCACTAAAGCCATTGCAAATTGAAATACCATCGACAATGATAAAATATCCCACCTAAATTAAGGCATTTTTTAAGCCTACAGCAAATAGGCCTATGCAGTCCTGCAATTATGTCGTTTTAATGTAGCCCAAAATTATATAAAAAAAGAGAATAAATTTGTCATACCGATTTAGACAATGGTTTCTGCCCCACGAAAATGTATGGTCACCGCACCAATGAATAATTATAACAATATACGCCGCACGCCACTGCAAAATACACATTTGCAGCATAAAATTAATCGCCTAAAACCATCCTTTCCAGCGCAGGCAAACCGCTGGACGGATATAACCCATTTCGTCAAAATTCAAAGGTGAGGGATTTGCACTCAAATCTTTTGGACGACCCTCTACGTTATCAAGTGACGAATAGGGGGTACCCTCAACGTCGGCATATGGACGTGAGGGGGAAATGACCAAACGGCAGTATGTGACGAATAGGGGTGAGACCGTGTTGACCTGAAAGGTGTGCAGGCTTCTGTTCAGGGACATGGGAATATCTCAAACCATTTCATTTTGGATCGAAACTCTCAGTTACAATACATCTAAACGCTGTTTCAGCTAGTAGAAATGGAAAGCATGTTTTTTTTTCTTTTGCTAGGTAGGTGGCCAACAATAGGTAGTTGCAGATTTTGGCCTGAGCCATTGGATTTCAACCCATTCTTGTTATCTCCCTTATTTAAATAGGTGACTTAAGCTAATTAGTAGAGTACTCTATGATCCGAGTTGGGTGTGTGCAATAAGCGAAATAAGCAGAGCGTGAAGGGGATGCTTCAGAAGTAGTTTGTGGATCCAAGGGTTTAAGCGTATGCTTGTCCAACACAAAGACATCTGAGCAAAAGAGGGTATGCACGACTCTGGTGGGACTCGAACCCACAACCTTTGAATACCTCCATTCACAACCTAGAAGTCCAATGCGCTATCCATTGCGCCACAGAGCCACAAAAAAGCCAAGCTTTAAGACGCTATGGCATGCACATCACTTCTTAGATTTCCACTTTTTGTGCAGATACACACTGTTCAGCATCCAAAGATTTACGTATGTAAAAAGGGTAGGTGAGCGGTGCCCACATGCCACGGCACAGGCACTGCTGGGATTCAAACCCAGAATCTCCTCTTTACCAGACAGGCGCTTTGACCAACTAAGCCACAGCGCCACTTGCTAAATCTTCTGCGATGTGTTGGAATAAAAAGTAAAAAAAAAAAGAGGTTGCAGGTCAGGAAAATAGCGGATTACATCATGAAAGAGGTTAGGGGATTATTTCCAAAACCCGAGATATCCGAGGGAATATCTGAAACTCTCAATACTTGTGTCTGAAATGTTTTTGGAACCTCCAGTTACAATCCATCTAAACTCTGTCTCAGCTTGGAGAAATGGAAAGCAATTTTTGCTATGCTTTCAGCTGATCTGAAAGACAAAATCCAGAAAGATTTTCATGAATTAAATGTGACCCGATCTGGCGAAATGAGTCGGAAGTCGCAACGTTCTATTTTAAGATATGGGCCGATTATGTGGAAAAACAATGAAATAATAGTTTTTTTTTTTGTGCTAATTTCAACAGACATTCAAAAATAATCTCCCAAAGTTTCGTAGTCCAGATAATTGAGTAAAGGTATTTAAATTACTATTAAAGTTTACACAGTTTTACTAAATTCGCTGGAAATGAACATTGCTTTTCTCAACTCCTCTCGTCACCTCTGAGCATTTCCCGGGTATCCCCTGAAACGTCACTATCTCTGCTCTTTAAATGGTGTTACACGTTGTATAGAACCAATCAAAAAGCTTAGAAATGTACACAAAT
Source organism: Rhinichthys klamathensis goyatoka (assembly GCF_029890125.1). Taxonomy (NCBI): domain Eukaryota; kingdom Metazoa; phylum Chordata; class Actinopteri; order Cypriniformes; family Leuciscidae; genus Rhinichthys; species Rhinichthys klamathensis. The sequence goes on from NW_026606831.1 coordinate 510,111, forward strand.
GCTGATCATTTGTCGATGGGAAGCCATTTCGACTGACCGGCACGCGATTGGTCCAGCCACCCTCCTGTCAGACTCACAGCGAGCGCTCTGTGTAATAAACAAGCTAGCAGATCTCCTCAGAAAGATTAAATATTATTAATTTGAGAAATGTCGCTGTCAAAAGCGAGCAAAGTTGCCAAAGCGTCATCAAGCCCCCTGGCCATTGCACACTGAGTCCGCGTTTTTTTCGTATGCGTTTTTTGGTATTGATTCGGTGGCTCCGAATTGTCAAAACACCATTCAAACTGTTTGCTACGGATGCGAAAAACTTACGATTGTTTTTATATAACGGATGAAAGTTTCGTTGTGTGCACGCGTGATTGACAAATGTGAATGAGTGTAGCTATTTATCTGCAAGGAGAATCCATTACAATGTGTTTGATTAACCCAATATTTAACTGTTGGTATCTCCGTTATGAATTTGTTACGCTGTTATTGTCAACTAGCCTACACTAAGATATGATTGCATACATTTATTGGGTAGACTATTGTGTTGCTGGTGGATATTGAGCAGACATAAGTCGTCCGGTCAGAGACGAAGTACTCTTTAATGTATTGAGGCTTATAGAGGCATTTACAGTCTTAGAATTAGATTGAGTAAACAAGTGAAGTACAAGTAGTAGAGGGTATGGTAGAGTAGTTTGGAGTGTAATGTAGTATGAGTGGTTCTAAACAAACAGAAAATAATAATACTAAATTAGTAATGAACAATAATCACAAGAATTAACTCAATATGTCAGTTATACGTACATTATGTACATAGTTATACACATAGCAATCGATTCAGACATGTAGGAACTAGATTAGCACTCAAGAAAAATGGCATCACGTTCTCTGACACGTGAGCTCACGTGAATCGATACATATGGTTTAAAATAATGTTAACAATCTCCATGTCACGGTAAATAGAACATACACATACCCAAATTGACTCATAATTACAATATTATACATAAATATCTATGTATAGCTGTCTCTGTATGCTTTTACTAGCGCCGTAGATATGGATGATGTAATAGACAATGGGTGTTGCGTACATACGCGATTATAACTAACTACACGCAAATACAATCGAACTTACATTAAAATTACAGCTCTTTAAAGATAATGAATAACAACAAATCACTCACTTGTATATGAACGCACTCTGCAACAACAACAGCAACGATAACAGCGGGACACTCGCAACCTCTATACGAGCCCTCAGAACTGCGTTCTATTCATATTGAACCGTTAAAGGGAAAAATACTGAGTCATCATAGTAATGCGTCCTAAAGTCACAAGGGGGCGCTAATGTCTCAATATATGCATAGCAGGCCTTTTCAACAGCCGCCCCCACATTTGCGTTGTAAATGTGCAACTCAGAAAAGGTATACCAAGTTAGGGATAGTACCAAGGGGTACTCAGTCCTGTAGAGCTGGGAGGCTGATGAGACGGGTGATGGGACGAAGATAGGTTTTCTTCTTGACTTCCACTTCGGCAGCCCGGGTTCTCCCATCTTCTCCTGGGAAGACTTTTGTCACTTGTCCAACTGGCCATAGAGCTCGGGGTAATTGATGATCAACAATCATTACTACTGTTCCAGGCTGCAGGTTCTCTGCCTCTCTGTGCCACTTCTGGCGGACTTGTAGTTCTGGAAGATAGTTGCGGAGGAAGCGTCTCCAGAAGTGGTCTGTTAACAGCTGACTGTGTCTCCACCTCCGTTTGCTCAGCAAATCTGATTCGGGGTATATTACTTGAGGTAAGGATGCGTCAGGCCGCCCCATGAGCAGCATGTTGGGAGTAACCGGATCAGGGTCCGCTACGTCTGAGGATGTATATCCGAGTGGCTTTGAATTGAGAATGCCTTCGATCTCAACGAGCACAGTACGTAGGACTTCTTCCGTCACAATTTGTCCCCCTACAGTAGAACAGAGAGCAGACTTCAGTGATCTTATCTCTCTTTCCCAACAGCCTCCGAAGTGTGGAGCGCCTGGGGGGTTGAACTTGAAACTAATCTGGTGGCTGGCTAATTGCTCCTGGAGGGAAGGATGGAGCTCAGCGAAATCTTCTTGTAATGCTCTCTCGCCACCTCTGAAATTTGTACCTTGGTCCGATATGATCTCGAATGGCTTGCCTCTGCGAGATATGAATCTTCGAAGGGCCATTAAGAATGAATCTGTGTCCATCTGGTAGAGCAGGTCAAGGTATACAGCTCTCGTTGTCAGACACTTAAATATGACCCCCCATCTTTTCTCATGTCTGCGTCCAATCTTGATAAGGTAAGGGCCGAAACAATCCACCCCAGTGGAGTAGAAGGCCGGTTGAAGCAAACGCAGTCTTGAAGGAGGTAGATCTGCCATGCGGGGAATGCTGGGCTGGCCTCTCCACTGTCTACAACCTAAGCACGTTCTCTGATGATGCCGAATAGCTTCTCGACCTTTCAATATCCAGTACTTACGACGTACTTCTGCGAACACCCTCTCTGCTCCTGGATGGTGTAGAGTTTCGTCGAAGTCCTGGATAAGCAGTCTGCTCAGGGGATGCTTAGGGTCCAAAACTATGGGGTGAATAGCGAATTCGTCTAGCTGCTCTGTTCGTCTGAGACGACCACCAACTCTGATGAGGTGTGTTGTGCTGTCATACTCTGGAGCAAGGCACAGGAGGCGACTACTCATTGGTAGAGGTTTACCTGACTTAAGCTGAGCCATTTCGACTGGAAAACTTTGACTCTGTGCCTGTTGAAGGAGGGATAGTTCGGCTTCTCGATAATCCTCTGCTGTTAGCGCTTCTGTAGGGGTAGCCTCCCCGTGTAAGACTCTGGCACTAGCTGTGAGTAGTTGTTTATAGGATGCGAACTGGTTACAAACGGGTAAGGCTGGTTTGGTGACAGGAACTGTAAGTCCACAAAATGTGACTGGTTTCAGCTCTGCATCTTCAGTAGGGAGATGTAGCAAAGGACTCTGAGGCCACTGATCTGGGGGCAGCAGGAGGAATGATGGTCCTTGACTCCATCGGCTTGGCTTAGCTAACTCGGCTAACGTTTTACCCCTTGTGATATCATCGGCAGGATTAGACTTGGAATCGACGTAACGCCAGTCCTTGGGGTCTGTCAACTCCTGGATCTCGGCTACCCTTGTGCCGGTGAAGACTTTAAACCGACATGAGTCCGCTTGGATCCATGCCAGCACGGTAGTGGAATCTGACCAGAGTGTGACTTGACATGTAGAGACACTGAGTTCTGATTTCAATAATCTGGCTAGTTGTGCTCCTGTCAGAGCGGCGCACAACTCAAGACGAGGAATGGACTGTTGTTTCTTTGGGGAAACTCTGGACCGAGCAGTCAAAAAAGCTATCTCTACATATCCTTGAGGACTGACTGTTCGGAGGTAGGCTACTGAGCCATAGGCTCGCTCGGAAGCGTCACAGAAGACATGTATGTCTCGGATACTCTGTGGGTTATCCAACTCTAATGTGACGTAACATCTAGGAATGGAGATGCTCTGAATGTCTGGTAACTCTTGCTCCCATGACTGCCAGGCTTGGAGCAACTCATCTGGCAGTTGAGGGTCATCCCATTCCCTTTTCTTGTCCCACAGACACTGGACCAGTATTTTAGCTCTTGTGGTAAACGGGACAATGTACCCTAGGGGGTCATATTGACTAGCTAAAACCTTGTAGATATGACGCATAGTAGGGGCAGAGCATTCAATGGGACGATGCTTGTATGACAGGGTGTCGGAGGTAAAGTGCCAGTGTAGTCCGAGTGCAGACTCTTGCGCATCTGGTTGCACTTGAGTCAGCCACAACACCAGGCTACTTGACTTGGATTCTGATGGGATATGTTCTAGTACTTGAGGGACGTTGCTGGCCCATTGTCTAAGATCAAATCCTCCTGTGGCTAGGAGATCTCGCAACTTGGATGCCAGAGCCTTGGCTTCTTCTTGAGAACTGAAACTCTGAAGGAAGTTGTCCACGTAGAAGGACTTCTCTATACTTTCTAGGACGTCTTCACCTGGGTGACTATGGTCGATAACATGCTTCTGGAGCGCGAAGGTCGCACAGCACGGGCTGCACGTCGTCCCAAATGGGAGAACTTGCCACTCATATACTTGTGGGGACTTGTCTCGGTTGAGGTCCCTCCAGAGGAATCGTAACAGTGGGCGGTCTTCAGGTAGTAGTCGCACCTGATGGAACATGCCCCTAATGTCACTACTCAAGGCGACAGTATGTTCACGGAACCTCAGGAGTACAGACATCAGGGAAGGGCCTAGTGTGGGACCAGGGAGGAGCAATTGGTTGAGATTCTTCCCTCCATGAGCGAATGAACAGTTGAAGACGACTCTGTTCTTGCCATTATGCTGTGTCATGTGGTGGGGGATGTACCAAGACTCTTCTGATTGGTCCACTTGGTCAGGAGGTATCACTTGTGCATATCCGGCCTCCTTCAACTTGTTCATCTCCACCTGGTAGGCTGCTGCTTGTGATGGATCCCTGGTTAATCGTCTCTCTATTCCTCTAAGACAAGGCAGAGTGCTTTCTGGGGAGGCTCGCAGGAGAGGCATATTTTCCACTCTTAATAAGGGCGTGGCGTATCTGGCTACTCCATCGACGGTAACTCTAGTAGTCTTGGACTCGAGCAGTGAAATAGCATCCTGATCTTGCTTCGAGCGGGTAATGAGTTTCTCGCTGCGGTAAGGGAGCACGTCTAGTTGCCACAATTTCTCAACTTGTCTGTACAGGTCAGTATACGAGCCTGAACTAGCTGTAAAGAGGCACTGCTGGCTGGGAAGGCGATGCTTTATCTCTTGCGTGGGACCTTGTAGGGTCCAACCTAGTCGGGTCTTGATGGCAGCAGGACCGTTAGGTGGGCCTAGACGGACTGGCTCTACTGGGGTGATTAGGTGAGGGTAATCCGACCCTATAAGGAGGAGAGGTTGGACAGATTCAACATGTGGCAACTGTAGACCTTGTAAATGGCGGTATTTTCGTTGTAACTCATCTACTGGATAAGTATGCTCGGCTAATCCCAACGTCTCCGCTGTAAAGGCTTGACGAATCATGAATGTGGTCTTGGGTTGGGATGCTGGCGACACTGTGAATGTCACTGAAGCACCTCGCAGCATGTGGAGGTCTTGTCTGACTGTACGCAGTACGATCTCTTCTGGTCGACCAGTCAATCCGAGCTGCTGTGCTGCTGAATGAAGGAGGATTGTGCGCTCAGACCCGTCATCCAAGAGGGCGTAAGTCTCCAAGCAGCGGCTGCCATTTCTTAAGAGTACTTTACAGATCTTCAGCAAAACACGCCTGCTGTCAGTGGGCCGATCGAGGTACAGTGTCTCTGCAGTCGTGTTCACCAAGCAGCTCTCTGAAGATCTGATCTTAGGCTTCTCAGCAAAGGATCGATCATTAACCTCGTGAAGGACATACAAGTGTCGGCGATTACAAATCTTGCAGAGTGTCTTGAGGTTACATTGTGCTGCTTGATGGGCTCGTCCACAACGCCAACATCTTTTGTGTGATTGTATCCACTGTACTTTCTGATCTCGGTCTAGTCTCTGGAAACTAGCACACCCATTCAGGTAGTGGTCTTGAGCGTCGCAATATGGGCAGAATGTCTTCCTGTCTTTGGGCATAGGGTCAGGAACTCTAACTGGCATCTCACTGCTGTTTTTCTCCGTGCCAAGGAAGATACTCGTGGCCTTAAATGGCTGTCTCGTGTCTCTCTGGTGTACCCTCTTGTGAATGGTTACCGATTTACTTGCTAGAGGATAGAACCTGGTGCTGTCTTCTTGAACTTGCAGCTCGAACTCTAACCATGCTGATAGATCCAGTAAAGTGGGGATAGGAACTTGTTGTGGATGGACAGACCGTCGAAAACTTGTCTGCAGATCATGTGGAAGCTTACACAACAGTCTTGATACGTGAGAACCGCACTCTAGCTCCACGTAGCCTTTATTCCCCAGTTGCTGAAGCATACTCACTAGCGAACGAACTTTCAATGCGAACATCCGAAAGGCTTTCACATCTCCGTGACTGACATTTGGACCGTCCATAAGCTCGGCTATTCGCTGAAGTACCAACTGGTGGGGCTGTCCATACCGTTGGTTAAGCGCATCCATAGTCTCTGAGAAAGGGAATAATGAGTTGCAATATGAGTCTGCAATCAGCAGTGATTCCTCAAACTTCAGGTGATCGACGAGAATCTGGTACTTAAACCTCTCTGTAGCGTCCGTTGGCAAGATGTTCTCCAGAGCGATACGCAGTCGCGAGAAATCTCTAGGATCTGGCTTAACGAAGTTTGGGATGGTGGGAGATGGTCCCCTATAGGTACTCTCTTGACTGGGAGGAATACGTAATCTGTTTGAGCTGTAGCCACTTCTGCTATCATCAACTCTGTCGTAAGATGTCTGTGGGCAAAACTGACGTTGTGTGTGTCGGGCGTACTTAGGCTGTGACGTCCTCTCCAGCTGCTGAAGCCTCTGTTCTAAGTCATGCAGGCGATCTTGTCTTAATGACTCTGCTGTGGTGTCAATTAGCCTCTGAGGTAGCTTGGATCTAGGCAGAGGGATGGGCCTGGCAATAGTATTGATCTGCGGAGTATGGACACGGGGTTGAGGAACAGGGGAAGATGTACTCTGTGGATGGCGAATGGATCGATCACTTACTGCAAGTAGGCTCAACTGTGCTTCCAGAGCCTCATTCCTCTCTTCCAGTTTCTTTATCTGCTCATAGGAATGGCGTCGCACCTCCTCAGTCTCCTTCCGCAACTGCTGGAACTCTACTAATACTTCTGACGACAGCTCAGGGAGGGGAGAAGTATGTGCTCGCTGTTGTCCGTACTCTCTACTGGGACTCCACTCTATTAGAGGCTGCCATGGCTGCATACTTGTTCTATACTCAGGGGAGGTGGCAGAGAGTTTGGGTGCAGCCGCTCCTCGGGATTCTGAATCATCACTCATCTCAGGGGAAGAATCTACTCTCCGTCTTGACTGTAGCCTCTGTTCATGATCAATGAGCTCAAAGTCTGACAGGTAACTAGGGAGCCTCACCGCTCGTCTGGGTCTGATGGTGGGCTCAGGAAGGTCAGGCCTAGGATCTGGATCACTCTGATGCATCATTCTTATGACAGCTCCTCAAATCCGGCTCGAAGGACCATTTATTGGGTAGACTATTGTGTTGCTGGTGGATATTGAGCAGACATAAGTCGTCCGGTCAGAGACGAAGTACTCTTTAATGTATTGAGGCTTATAGAGGCATTTACAGTCTTAGAATTAGATTGAGTAAACAAGTGAAGTACAAGTAGTAGAGGGTATGGTAGAGTAGTTTGGAGTGTAATGTAGTATGAGTGGTTCTAAACAAACAGAAAATAATAATACTAAATTAGTAATGAACAATAATCACAAGAATTAACTCAATATGTCAGTTATACGTACATTATGTACATAGTTATACACATAGCAATCGATTCAGACATGTAGGAACTAGATTAGCACTCAAGAAAAATGGCATCACGTTCTCTGACACGTGAGCTCACGTGAATCGATACATATGGTTTAAAATAATGTTAACAATCTCCATGTCACGGTAAATAGAACATACACATACCCAAATTGACTCATAATTACAATATTATACATAAATATCTATGTATAGCTGTCTCTGTATGCTTTTACTAGCGCCGTAGATATGGATGATGTAATAGACAATGGGTGTTGCGTACATACGCGATTATAACTAACTACACGCAAATACAATCGAACTTACATTAAAATTACAGCTCTTTAAAGATAATGAATAACAACAAATCACTCACTTGTATATGAACGCACTCTGCAACAACAACAGCAACGATAACAGCGGGACACTCGCAACCTCTATACGAGCCCTCAGAACTGCGTTCTATTCATATTGAACCGTTAAAGGGAAAAATACTGAGTCATCATAGTAATGCGTCCTAAAGTCACAAGGGGGCGCTAATGTCTCAATATATGCATAGCAGGCCTTTTCAACAACTAGCATTATTTGATCTGTTTCCTTGTCTCTCTGACTCTCACTTTCTCTCTCTCTCTCTCTCACACAGACACACGCACACACACACACACACACACACACACACACACACACACAGACACACACACCCTCTCTCTCAAACAAAAATGTAGCACCTCTGTTCAATCTTTCTGATTTTAGTAAATTTTAGTAAAAGGTAGGCCTACTGTTAAATTATTTATTCAAATAAAAACTTTAAAATAATTTGAGCTTCAGCCTGGTTTAATGGCATTTATATATGAATGTCTTTGGTCAAATTAAGCTGTAAAATAAATAGTTCATCCCTTTAAATGTAATGGATTTTGAAAGATATCAACAAAAAAACGGGCAAAAGCGATTTTCTCAGGTTTTCAATTGGAAAAAGAGGGCAGACGACCATAATTCAAATGTGTATATCTTTACAACCATTCAAGGTATGCCTTTGACTAGGATATCAATTGAAAGCTTATGGTGTCCTCTTTCCATTAATACCAAAATCTCAATTTTTAAATTTGGGTCACTGTGACTCATTTTGCTGGATCAGGTCACAAATATTCATAGTTGTAAAGACTGTTTTGAACACACATCCAGAGGCTAGATCTCAACAATAGGAAGTAGCAGATTTTGGCCTAAGCCAGTGGTTTTCAAACCATTCTCGAAACCTCCCAGACGCTATACATTTTCGTTATCCTCCTTATTTCAAAACGGTGAATTGAGCTAATTACTAGAGTACTCTGTGATCCGACTTGGCTGTGTCCAATAAGGGAGATGAGCAGAATGTGAGGGGTAGGCTTCTGAAGTAGTTTGTGGACCCCAGTTTTGAACATATGTCTGACTCACAGAGACATCAGAGCAAAAGAGGCCATTCACACTTCTGGTGGGACTCAAAACCACAACCAGGGAATTTCTCCATCAAAGCTCCATCAATTGCACCACAGAGCCATAAAATGACCCACTTCAAGGAAGTATTGCATGCGCAGCGCTTCTTCGTTTTTCCAATTTTGTGCAGGTACACACTGTTGGGCATGCAAAGACTTTCATATGTGACAAGTTTAAGCACTCCCATATCCTGTGGCATAGGCACTGCTGGGATTTGAACCCAGGATCTCCTGTTTACGAGACAGGCGCTTTGACCAGCTAAGCCACAGCGCCAGTTACAAAAGTGCGGTGAAATTTGTCGGTAAAACAAGTCTAAAAGAGGTAGCACATGAGGAAAAAACCTGATTACGTTATGAAAGAGGTCCCTTAGAGGATTGTTTCCAAAACATGATGGCCTTTCAGGCCTCAAGGGAATGTCTGAACTCATTTCATTTTGGCTCTACACTCTCGACACTCATGCCTAAAATGTTTCCTGAGCTTTCTGCTGATATGAAAGGCCAAAATCCAGAAAGATATCCATGTATTATTCTTCATATATGTAAAGACTTTGTTTGTACAAATATCCATATGCTTGACTTTATCAATAGGTAGTAGCAGATTTCAGCCAGGGGCTTGCAAACCATTCTTGAAGCGCATCTGCACCACATATATGTTTTTATTATCTCTCTCTCTCATTTAAAACAGGTGAATCAAATAATTGACTGATTAGTAACGTACTCAATGATCTGACTTGGGTGTGCCCAATAAGGAAAACAAGAAAAATGTGCTGTGTCGGCTCCTGAAAATGTTGGAAAACCCCAGGTTTAAGCAAATGTCAGTCTGGCAAAGAGGTCTATGCAAAGGGACACCATTCGTGACTCAGGTGGGACCCAAAAACCAACAACCTTTATAAAGCCTTCATTTGCAACCGAGAGGACCAGATTGTCTTTCTTGCCGAGACTTTTACATCTGAAAAGGTTGAACGACTACTCTTAGAAGCCACAGATTAGGCACTGCTGGGATTCGAACCCAGGATCTCCTGTTTACTAGACAGGCGCTTTGACCAACTAAGCCACAACGCCAGGTGCTGTCCCTGATTTGATGCTTTTGTATACAAAGTCTAAAAGAGGTAGCATGTCAGGAGAATAGCTGATTACATCATGAATAGGTCCCTTTGAAGTTAGAGGGTTATTTCCAAAACCTGAAAGGTGTGCAGGCTTCGGTTCAGGGACATGGGAATATCTCAAACCATTTCATTTTGGATCGAAACTCTCAGTTATGATACATCTAAACGCTGTTTCAGCTAGGAGAAATGGAAAGCATGTTTTTTTTCTCTTTTGCTAGGTAGGTGGCCAACAATAGGTAGTTGCAGTTTTTGGCCTGAGCCATTGGATTTCAACCCATTCTTGTTATCTCCCTTATTTAAATAGGTAACTGTTTCCCAAAGCCAAGGGTTAATAACCACACTCCGGAGGAGCCGACACCAAATGCACCAATCAGGCAAGACAGCAGGTAATGTAAAAACTCTTCTTTTTATTTATTAATTAATAACACTTAAAACAGCAACGGAATGACTTTGGGTTCCTTTTCTTCACTCCCGGATGTCCCAGCTCGTAGAATCGCAGCAGATCGAGCGCAACAGTCAGCAGATTCACTTCAGAAGGATGGTTCCCAGGATCTTTCAGTTTATAGAACGACAGCAGATTGAACACAGCAGTCAGCAGACTCACTTCAGAAGGATGGTTCCCAGGATCTTTCAGTTTATAGAACGACAGCAGATTGAACACAGCAGTCAGCAGACTCACTTCAGAAGGATGGTTCCCAGGATCTTTCAGTTTATAGAACGACAGCAGATTGAACACAGCAGTCAGCAGACTCACTTCAGAAGGATGATTCACAGGATCTCTCCGTTCACAGAACGACAGCAGATGGAACACAGCAGATTGAACACAAAATAAATTATCCCATGAACTCAACTGCGGCTCTTCTCACCAGCACACCAGGCCTACTCCTTTCTCCAATGTAACGTCGGATGGTTGGGAACCTGGACACAACTTCACAATCGACAGATCAGATTTAACTCTTGATGTCCCACTGGTTAGGCTTCCCCGAACAAAGATGATAGAGTGAGGGTAATGATTTGGTCTCCCACACTCGTGCATGCATCAATACTAAAACTCTTTACACGTGCTCACTTCACACTTTCAGACACTGCAATGCCACATCACCTCTCGTGAACAACAGGCCTTCACTCCATCTTTGCAGGGTCAGACAATCCACAGATGGCTTTTCACATGGGGGTATCAGGTTTCAAGAACGATCCTATAAAGCCCAGTTTCTTCTTTGGATCTCTGAGACTCACAATGAGAGAAACAACACACACTGCCAGCGCAAGCCAGTATTCAAAATGTTCTTGGTAAATCTTCATCACATCACCCTTTCGTACGTTGATGAAAAGTGCCCTTAACTAGGGATGGCTGCCGCGAAACAGTCGTTCCGAAGCTTTGCGAGATCCCGAAGCGCAGATGTTTCGAAACACTGATTCGAAGCGTGATTCAAAACACCCATGTCACGTGACTATGGCCAAACGAAGCCTCGAAGTGTTTCACTAGTGTTTCATCAGGTGTGATCCGCCGAATCAGCGTTTGATTGACAAGGTCGGGAACAACAGACCACACAATCGCACATCTGTTTAAAAGTGAAATCAACGCATATTGACCTCGTGGGTTTTTGTGAGAGGAGTTTGATTTTGAGATAGCGGATTTTTGGTGATAGTGACATTTATAGTGCGATTTGTTTAGTTATATTTAGGCTTAAATGTACACAACACATTGACTGATAGGCTAGAGACACAGAGTATAGTGACACATTAATAGATACATAGATATAAATATATATAGACAGCCAAATTAATAGATAGATAGATAGATAAAGATAGATTAAAGATAGGCTACATAATATAAATACATAGATAGATTATAGATACATATTTATACATAGATAGATTGTAGATACATATATCTAATTACATAGATAGATTAGAGATACATATCTAGATAGATTTGGATAGATAGATAAAATGGAGGCTCCCCAGAAGAGATGCCGTACATCTGTGGTGTGGGAGCATTTCCATTTAGAAACCCCAAATAAAGTGAGATGTGTGTATTGTGATCGGCAGCTCGCCTGCAACAATACATCATCCAGTAGAAACACAGGACAGTTTATGGGACAGTTTATAGTAATCTTTCCTCATTTGTATGTATTAGCTAAAAAATATCTTTGCATGCCAGCAACAAGTGTCCCTTGTGAGAGGATTTTTTCAAAGGCTGGAGAAATTATCTGTAAAAAAAGAAGTAGGCTAAGTAAATAAAAATATGTAAAAAAAAAGTGAGACATTGTGGCTTGATTTATTTTATTAATATTCATTTTGCAGGACCAAAATAACATTATGCACAATGAGGAGTCTATAGGTTACAAGATTCACATATTAGAAAAGTAAAAAAAAAAAAAAAAAAAAATTCATGGCTTGTCAAGGTTGTTTCAGATCAACACCTGCAAGTGACCACTAGGTGTCACCGTGGAGACGGGTGTCGGATTGATTCGAAGCCTCGAAACAATATGAACCATTTGATTCAACTGTTTCATTGCTTCACGAAGCCTCGATCTGCCCATCACTACCCTTAACTTCTCTCCTTGATAACAGCATAGATCTTCAGTGTGTCACTCTGTCCTCTCAGTCGCATATGTCAGTCACTCACCCGTCTTCAATATATAAACATACCCACACTTTATATTCGCCGCAGTTGCTGCTATCTGTTGTCTCCTGACAAGAACGCCAAGGGAAACCCAACGTGAAAACCAAGAACCAACGCACTATGTCTTCAAACTTCTCCTTATATATCCCTCTTCCCGCATGTGCTCACTGATAACGGCCTGATTGGTGTCCGCAGCTGGCGCTCGTCAATGCCGGCGGCCATGACATGTCACCGGAACCGGCCCGGTGTTACACCGGAAGTCGCTCCCCCGTGCAACAAATCCCGGTTCTAAAGTTCCTATTTGTCTCACCCGGTGACATTAAAGCATGTAAAGATGCTTTCCAGACAAGAAGCAGTGAGATGTTGTTCTTTTTCCTAGCATTATCGTCGGTTGATTATTATTATCCGTCTAATAGGCTGCATTCCCACTAATGCGCAAGTATATTTTGACATAGCAGACGTTTGGACGGCCGTTCTTAATCGTCGAAGAATTGAATGCGATGCATGGGAGAATCTTTTTTATTTTTTTCAGCCGATACGATTCATTTTGATGTGGGTTCCCACGCAACACGCACGCACCTCGGGCAAGAGCCCGGATAGCTCAGTCGGTAGAGCATCAGACTTTTAATCTGAGGGTCCAGGGTTCAAGTCCCTTTTCAGGCGATCGAGCCTCTTTTTTTTGAGGAGTGCTACGTTTTGCTGTTGAGTTCGTGCACTGCACCTGCACTGGCCTCGGGCAGCGACGCTGCAAGGCACCAAGCGAAATGACAAGCCCCCTTCAGCCAGCTTGTAGTCGTGGCCGAGTGGTTAAGGCGATGGACTAGAAATCCATTGGGGTCTCCCCGCGCAGGTTCGAATCCTGCCGACTACGTTTGACAGCATGCGCCTGCTTTAGGTTGAAACCTTCTGGAGGCCTTGCTAAAACTTTAGGAAAAGCAAAAAAGTCCCTGTGACAATATTACCCTTGAAAAGAGTTATGTTGGCAAGGAACAGTTTTGTCTGCAAGCTAAAGATGACAAGGGCCCTTTTGTACTCAGCCACACGTCGGGGAGACCGGTAGCTCGCCGTGATCGTATAGTGGTTAGTACTCTGCGTTGTGGCCGCAGCGAATCCGGGTCACGTCAAGTTTTTCTGGGTGCCTTTGAAATTGAGCTCCACGTTACCACCTCTCCTCACCCCGTCCGTCAGACCACTTTTTTTGTTGTTGCACGGTGCATCCTTGACGTGCTCTGGATGTTTGAGTGAATTGCCACTGGGACCTTCTTTGAGAGCACGAGCTCTCAGGTTTGAACCCTCAGAGAAAAGACTGAAAACCAAACGCTCCCATTTAGTTTGGAAGAATCTTGCTTCAGAGAGAATATGGTGCTGCCTGGTATACTTTCTAATCGCTAGGTGTCAGTACACTCGCTGGCTGTTACCTAGAGTGCAGTGGACTTGCTATTTGCTCCAAACAACTGCGACTTTGAAGCAAGTTTACAATAACGAAAAGAGCGCGGCAAGTCCACAGCATTAAAGCATGTAAAGATGCTTTCCAGACAAGAAGCAGTGAGATGTTGTTCTTTTTCCTAGCATTATCGTCGGTTGATTATTATTATCCGTCTAATAGGCAGCATTCCCACTAATGCGCAAGTTAGTTTTGACATAGCAGACGTTTGGACGGGCGTTCTTAATCGTCGAAGAATTGAATGCGATGCATGGGAGAATCTTTTTTTTTCTTTCAGCCGATACGATTCATTTTGATGTGGGTTCCCACGCAACACGCACGCATCTCGGGCAAGAGCCCGGAGAGCTCAGTCGGTAGAGCATCAGACTTTTAATCTGAGGGTCCAGGGTTCAAGTCCCTGTTCGGGCGATCGAGCCTCTTTTTTTGAGGAGTGCTACGTTTTGCTGTTGAGTTCGTGGACTGCACCTGCACTGGCCTCGGGCAGCGACGCTGCAAGGCACCAAGCGAAATGACAAGCCCCCTTCAGCCAGTTTGTAGTCGTGGCCGAGTGGTTAAGGCGATGGATTAGAAATCCATTGGGGTCTCCCCACGCAGGTTCGAATCCTGCCGACTACGTTTGACAGCATGCGCCTGCTTTAGGTTGATACCTTGCTAAAACTTTAGGAAAAGAAAAAAAGTCACTGTGACAATATTACCCTTGAAAAGAGTTATGTTGGCAAGGAGTAGTTTTGTCTGCAAGCTAAAGATGACAAGGGCCCTTTTGTACTCAGCCACACGTCGGGGAGACCGGTAGCTCGCTGTGATCGTATAGTGGTTAGCACTCTGCGTTGTGGCCGCAGCAACCCCGGTTTGAATCCAGGTCACGGCAAGTTTTTGTGGGTGCCTTTGAAATTGAGCTCCACGTGACCACCTCTCCTCACCCCGTCCATCACTATCGTCGGTTGATTATTATTATCCGTCTAATAGGCTGCATTCCCACTAATGCGCAAGTATATTTTGACATAGCAGACGTTTGGATGGCCGTTCTTAATCGTCGAAGAATTGAATGCGATGCATGGGAGAATCTTTTTTTTTTCTTTCAGCCGATACGATTCATTTTGATGTGGGTTCCCACGCAACACGCACGCATCTCGGGCAAGAGCCCGGATAGCGGTGCCCAGGGACCGTTCGTCTGTCTAATTTCGACCAATAACGTCTCTGCATGTCCATCTTTTCCATTTTTATGACAGCCAATCAGATCTCAGCATTTCCATTTTCTACATTTTAAGACAGCCAATCACCGTGGCCCGTCCATCTTTACAATTTTAAGACAGCCAATCACCGTGGCCCTTTCCATCATTGCCGGAGCATGCGCAGTAAGTCTACCTCCTATCGCTCACAGCCAATCAATAATATTTGTGAGTTATTTTTGGAAAAGCCGCGTGAAGTCTGTATTTGAATTTAGCGACTTGAGAATTTAATCCACCGAGGTAAGATTCCTCTATTTAATTAACTAGCTTTAATTCATATGTTTTTTTTAAAATAAAATTTTACATTGTTTTAGATAAGACGTTGACGGTGACACCGAGGTAAGATTTCTCTATTTAATTAACTATCTTTAATTAATAGTTTTTTCTTAAATAAACTGTTACATTGTGTTAGGTAAGACGTCAACGTTGTTGCTTTGTTTAGTCTGCTAACGTTAACTAACTTAGCTAAGAATGAATGAATGAATGAATGAATGAATGAATGGAGTAACGTTAAGTTAGCTGAAACGTATTTTCGACAGAGAGAAACGACAGTTATAATTGGTATAACATTGGTATAACACCCACAATGATTTAATTTGAATGAATGATTGAGTTTTGTGTTGTATTCAGGTGTTGCACCTGTTATAACAGGAGACTTTGTGTTTACCAACTGATAATAATCATAATATGATTGTACTAAATTACTTTTATATCTGCTACTACTATGTATTAAAGGTGCAATGTGTAACATTTTTGAGTATCTATTAACAGAAATGCAATATGACATCCATAACTATGTGTTCAGTGGTGTATAAAGAACTTACTTAATAAACCGTAATGTTTTTCTTACCTTAGAATGAGGCATTTATATCTACATAGGCGCGGGAATCCCCTTCTATGAAGGTCGCCATATTGTGACGTCATGTTTCTACCGTAGCCGGCACAAACAAACAGCGTTACAGAGCGCGTTTCGTCACTACATTGAAAAAGAAGCCGCAGGAAGATAGAAGAAGCTAGTCATAAACACCGTGAGTAGTGACTTTTCCCTTGTCAGTGGTGTAAATATGTAGTTGGATTGTTTCATGTAACTTAATTCTTCTCCCTCGCTGTGTTATGGCTTTACTATGTGGGGATAAATGTGCTGGTTAAGTTCGTGAGACAGCTGATTAGTAGGCTACTCTTGTCATTGACCGTAAAACAGTTACAGGAATCACCAACCCGTCGATCTTGGAAGCATTTTAAGTCGATCGAGTTTCCAAAATCAGAGAAAAAAGCCTTTGTGTGTAGTAAGTGTGTCTAGGGGATGCGGAGGCGCGCGCGCTGTCACAATCACGTCATTTTTGCCGCACGCACCTTTGGGCTCATGCGGACGCGTCGAGTTTAAACAAGGCTCAGCCACAGTAACAGCTCATATTAGCCAGCTAAACTTTTACTACCCTGTTAGAAAAAATATATTGTTGCATAGTTTCATGTGGTTCTTCTCCCTCGCTGTATTATGGGTTTGCTGTGTGGTGAGAATGTGCTGGTTACGTTCGTGAGACAATCAGCTGATTACTATTATTATATTATGTAAGGTGCATTGTGTAATATTTCTGAGGATCTATTGACAGAAATGCAATATAAAATCCATAACTATGTTTTCAGTGGTGTATAAAGACTAGGGGTGGAACGGTACATGTATTCGTACCGAACCGAAACGGTACGGGCGTCACGGTTCGGTGCACGAATTTACACGGAGAATACACGGTATAAAAATAAATAAAACTCGCGTGGAAATTAATTAATGTAATGCGGAACTACTGTTAGATACGCGGGTTCTTTAGGGACACATAATCTGTACCATCGGCTTAGCTCTGAACGCGCGTTCACTTCAAACGTTGGCTTTATACGCGCGTCCTATTCGCTTTGGACTAGCGTCGAACTAGACGCGATAGACGCGAATTTAACGCTCTATTCGCGTTTGGTGTGACCGCATAATGAACAGGCTGCGATGTCAAGATGCTGGAGTGTGTGTGTTTGTGTGTGTGTGTGTGTGTGTGTGAGAGAGAGAGGCGCGGCCGCGATTGAACAGTGGAAACATAAAAAAACATACTCCGTCATTTTGTTCATACAAATCATTAAACCTGCAAAGTGTTTACTTATATTTGTGTACACTCGCAATAAAACACAACATTGTGCTTTTGTCACACTGTAAACTCTTGTCAAACTGTAACCTACAACTGTCACCCAACCAAAATCTCTCTCTCTCTCACGCACGCACGCACGCGCACACACACACACACACACACACACACACACACACACACACACACACACACACACACACACACTGTTTTAAAAGCAAAACATATTTATCCAAATCCATTTCAAAACAGTCTGTGTGTTCCATCTTTTAGACATTCATCATATCGCATTGCTCTTCATTTCTCGTCCTCGGAGCACTAATCTCACACATTCTACATTGATTAAAAAAGAAAATCGAATGCGTTTTTAATGGTAATATTATTTTATACAGAAATCAATTATTTATAATTCAGATGAGAATAATGTTACATTGTTAATTAATAATGTTAATTAAAATTAAGGAAAACAAATATATTGATCTGAAATATAGCAAATTAATTTTAAATTAATTCAGGTACAATTACCAAACATATCGCAAGGTCTTTTTGTCTTTTTATTAATTTAATTAATAAACGAATTATATACAACTATTGTCAGTGCACTACAAATAAACTGGTTCTATGCCTTTATTAATAAAACTTATTTAAAAAATACAATGCCTTCTGCATTTTTGTTTTGCTTTTCCCTCCATTGTACCGAAATCGTACCGAACCGTGATGTCTGAACCGAGGTATGAACCGAACCGTGACTTCTGTGTACCGTTCCACCCCTAATAAAGACCTTACTTAATGAACCGTTATGTTTTTATTACCTTAGAATGAGACATTTATATCTACATAGACGCGGGAATCCCCTTCTATGAAGGTCTGAAGGTATGTTTCTACCGTAGCCGAAAGCGAACAAACAGCGCTAAAGAAACCTCATTGCTTGACTTACTACTCTCTGCTGCTGACTCAGACTCAGACGACGACATATTTTGTCTTAGGTCGGCCACCGTAGCTTCTCATTCGAGTTTGAAAACCGAGGGATAGGCCGCGAGTGACTTGCTGTTTGCAATTTGCAATTCTCACCACTAGATGCCGCTAAAAATCCCACACTGCACCTTTAATATAGTATACACTGAGGTACTTATGTATTAATAAATTATACACTGCGGTACTATGTATTAATAAATTATACACTGAGGTAACGTTACTATGTATTTAATATATAATACACTGGTACTATGTATTAATATATAATACACTGAGGTACTATAGTAGTGAGTTAAAACTACTCACGAATGGTTACAAATTTAAAGTGAACAGTTACAATTTTATTTACTCTAGTAATGGAAGATGGCATCCAAATACAAAAAGCACAGGGCTATGAGTGTAGAGGAGTGGATGTCACGCCTGCGAAGGTTTGCTGTTGTAGGGGTCTGGCCTTCTGAGGCAGGAAACAGGCCGGCACCCCGCCAGAGAAAGTGGCATGACCTGTATCAGTTGCACTTCCGACTCTTCTGCCATGTCCAGCACTGTCACAAGTGCCATGACAAGGAGGACACCATCGCCTGCCTGCAGTCCCAGGATGTTCATTCAGACTGTCTCTCCTCTGTCTCTTCCTCCCTCTCCTGTGTCCACAACCACATCTTCGATACCATCGGTAGCTGCTAGAGCTGTGAGAAACTCTTAAATTAAGTGGTTTTCTTCACAATGACACTTAACTTCAAATAATCATCCTACATTATTTGCCTTTTTTATTTATAAAGGAAGTGTCCGCTGCTGCCGCCTCCTCCTCTGGTACCTCCTCTGCTCCTCTTGCCACTGCACCCTCTGGTCCATCACCTGCCACCACCAGCTCAGCCGTCATTCCAACTCCCACCTCTCTCCAGGCCACTGATGGACCTGCTGTACCTTCAGGGCCTGCATCTGTTGCACTTGAGCAACGACTGGTAATTATGCCTGTCACATTTTATTTTTATCATACCGTGTACTGATCATTTAGTAGACTTTTATTGTATTGCAATATTTATTATTATTGTTGTGTAATAATAATAATCGTTATTATAATAATAATTAGAAAATGTATTTGTATATCACTTTTAAAAAACGTTTTCAAATCACAAAAAATACACAATGCAATCATGAAATAGACAGAGATTTAAGACAATGAATAGAAATCTGAAGAATACATAAATGAATAAAAGCATAATGCTCTAATTAAAATCCATTTTTATAATAATGTGTTTTAAAAAGAGTATTCAATTTTCCAGATTGTGCATGCTTGTACCGGCTCTGCTGCTGCTAGTCCCTCCTCTTCACTGCCATCACCCGTCACCCCTGCAGCCCCACAACAACTGGCAAGTCTTTTGTGACATGTTGTATCAGTGGTGTTATTGTCTTGCTTAAAATTGTATTATTTTGATATTTGTTTAATTATTATTATTATTTTTTATTGTTATTACATTTAACAGGTTTCAAATGAGGACACCACTGCACCCTCTGTCCCCAACAGCCTAGCCTCTGCTCCTCCGTACTTCCCCATCGTCCCAGCCTCTCTTCCCACTGCTACAACTACAAGTCCCTCTGGGACACCTGCCATGACTCCAGCAGCACCACAGCAAGAGCTGGTAGGTCTTTTGTGACATGTTAACAGTGTGAAAGATGTGCTATTTTTCTGCCTGTGATATTGTTGTTATTTTATTTTTATATATTCATATATTTACCAGGCTGTGGATGAGCGCAGTATCCCAGGGATGGACAGAGTGGACAGCCTGGCAGAGTACTTGGTGGGACTGAGGAATGAAACTGGACAAACACTTAACTCCCAGCAGGCCAGTACCATCATAGCTCTGTGGCAGAACCTTCTACCGTATGACCAGCAGCGTGTAGCGTACTCTCCACGGTACAAGTCGCGCCTGACAACAGGACGCTTCAGGTGCTCTAAAAAGAAACCTGAATTTACGCCAGGTGTGGAGAGCATGACACGTTGCGTCCTAGGATCGACAGGATCCCCTGCCCAGTGGCCAGACTGTTGTCGTCTGGTAGAGTGCATTTTTGTAAAACTCTGTGACATCCATAAATGTCCAAAAAAAAACAGGGTACATATGCACTGACTAGATGGACTCTAATTCTCAGAGACTATAGCAAGATCAGACAGCAAGTCCTGGGTAATAAAAAACGCCATAAACAGCTGGATGGCTGAAAGTTTTCTGCAGCTGAATCCAGATAAGACGGAGGTTTTAATTGTAGCGCCAGACAGCGCTATCCCTCTGATTATGCAGAACATTGGACCTTTGTCATCTGCGGTCCGGACTAGTTTAAGGAACCTTGGGGTAACATTTGATAAATCCCTATCCTTTGAAACCCACATCAAATCGCTGACCAAATCCTGTTTTTTCCACTTACGTAATTTAAGTAAATTGAGGTCTGTGGTCTCTCACTCAGAACTGGAGATGCTCATTCATGCCTTCATTTCCTCCCGTATTGATTATTGTAACTCACTTTTCTCTTCACTTAACAAATCTGTTCTTCATCGACTGCAATCCATTCAAAATTCAGCTGCTAGGTTACTTACTCGTTCAAATAGGCGCACCCATATCACCCCGATACTCTGCTCCCTTCACTGGCTTCCTGTAACTTACAGGATCCAATTCAAAATACTAACCATAACCTATAGGGCTTTACATGGCCAGGCCCCTGCTTATCTTGTTGACATAATTCATTTTCATACCCCTCTCCGGTCTCTCAGGTCTAATAATCAAAATCTGCTATCCACGCCACGCACTCGTTTAAAGACATGTGGGGATAGAGCCTTTGCCGCTGTGGCACCCAGATTATGGAATGCTTTGCCAACCAGTATTAGGTTTGCTGAGAATGTGGACAGTTTTAGGGGACAAGTGAAGACTCATTTGTTCAGGTTAGCTTTTGGGTAATCTCTGTACTTTATATATTGTTAATTTTATCTGTTTTATTTTATTTTTATCCATTTTTGTCTATTGTAAAGCGCTTTGTGACTTAGTCTGTGAAAGGCGCTGTATAAATAAATTTTACTTACTTACTTACTTAATGGTGCAGTCATGCAGAGCTCTACTCTGCAGTTGTTTGACATCAAACAACTGCAGAGTAGAGCTCTGCATGACTGCACCATTAAGTAAGTAAGTAAGTAAAATGTATTTATTTTTAAGTAAAATAAATTTATTTATTTATTTATTTTGATGTTAATCAAACAACTCTAATTCAATGGCACAACAAGCGACTGAAGAGGCAGGAATGTAGTATTCTGCTGCAAGGGGTCAACTTGCCTGCCTCCATTCCTGTTGCTCCCGTACCTCTCCCACCAGTACAGGTACGCCCCACTGCTGCACCACCACAGCCTGCCCCTCAACATCAGTACCACTTGCCTCAAAGTACAGCAGGACAAGCAGTGGTCAAGAGGAAGTCTGCAGCTCCGGCCCAATGCACAGATTCTCTGCAGTCTATTCAGTTCAATTTTAATCCCACATAACACACTGTATATTACAGTTTTTTGTGTGAGCCTTGTAAGGAGTGTTGATTTAGTTTTTTTGTATATTTTTTACCAGTTGACCAGAATCTTCTACCTTTATTGCTTGCTTTATTTATTAGGTGTTCAAGCACGAAGTGCTGAAAACCTATTGTAATTGCTATTTGAAAAAAAAAAAAACCTAAAACGCATCGTGCAGCCCAAACCGTAAGGCCTAGAGACTTGAAACCTGGCCAGGTGCTAGGGCCTCAGTTTGGGGAGAACCTATCAGAGTATGACCCCGATTGGCCCATAGGTGGCGCTACAGCAACCAAAAGTACTAAATTGCTCATAACTCCTAGACCGTTTGACTTGGAATCAAGCTTTTTGCACCACTGTGTTCCTTGGCTCAAGACGGACAAGATGTATATCTCGGATTCTTGATTTGAGCAAAAAATTGTTATGGCCAATTTTGTCCAAAACCTACTTTTGCGAACTAGTCCCTGGTTTTTTCCTTGATCGGAACCAGACCAGTCTAGGACAATTCTATGGACTCTTTAGATCAATAATTATCAAAAAAAAGTTGAACTTTGCCCTTTGGTTCACTGTAACAGGGTCGTTTAGAAAAGGGGGCGTGTCAAAATACACTCAAAAGCCTATAAATCATAAATGAAAACTCAGAACTTGACAAAAATTGATGAGCATATGTGTCATACCATGGTGAGGAAGCATGCAAAGTTTCATGGAGATCGGACCATAGGTGGCGCTATAACTGTTAAAAAGCTTTAAAACCATACATTTCCTATGGTAAATTGCCTGTATTGGCTGTAAATTGTCTTTTCCATCTATGATCGTATACTTTTCATATCATAATGTTTAAAACCAGTGCAGTACAATTCTCTGGACTCTCTAGATCAATAATTATCAGAAAAGGTTGAACTTCTGCATTTTGATGGCTATAAAAGGGTCACTTCAATGTGAAGCCTTGACCGAGTGTGCCCGAAAGCCTATATCTCTTCAATGAATGCTCAGATCTTATTAAAAACAACTCAGAACATGAGACCTATCACTCTAAACAAGCATGAAAAATTTTAGACAGATCGGACAAAATATGCCTCTATAACAATTAAAAAGGTGAAAATGATATGAAGAATGGCATGTTAAGCCAATAAGTGGTATTCTTTTGCCCCCTGCTGTTTAAAATAGTCATTCTGTCATGCTACTAACTAATATTATTCTATAATTCTTATTTAGACTTTATAAAATCACTATTTTAACATTGACACTCACATTTAGTCAAAATTCATTGTCACATTGACAAATGTGAACCCTGAATGAGACAGTTTAATCTACAATAGAATGTGTGTGTGTGTAGTCCCATGTTTCTGAATAAATTCTGAATAATCTGATTACTAGCTTGCAAAGACATGAAATGCTTATAGACCATTAAAATATCTTTTCATAATGACTTTGTGTGTGTGTGTGTGTGTGTGTGTGTGTGAGCAAATGTCTACATATGAGTGCAAAAGCACCTGTAAAAACACTTTATTAATAAGTAGAATGGCCAGCAGAGGGCAGTAGAAGACCACTTATTGGCTCACTCTCATTTTGACACACTTGATTTTCAACAGTAAATCAAAGCACTAAAGCAAACCAGTTTTTCCATGTTAACTATTATAACACAATCATTTTTTGTCAGAGTTTATCACTTCATTTTTATTGGCACTTCACATCAATGCAGGAATGTGGTAAATCATGGTAAATCACGATAGAAACATGGTAAATCATAGTAAAAAATACTATTACATGGTGTATCATGGCAAATCATGCTAGCAATGTGATGAATCATGGTAAATCATGCTACAATCCTGGTAAATCATTCTAGAATGTGGTATATCATGGTAAATCATCCTATAACATGGTAAATCATGGCAAACTGTGGTAAATCATGCTAGATTCATGGTAAATCATACTGGAACATGGTAGATCATGAAAAATCACACTAAATTTGGTATATCATGGTAAATCATGCTAAAACATGGTCTATTCCATCTATGATGTCAATGGTTAAATGCTTGCTATATAAAACTTAATGTCTTTTGATGCTTTTGTGCTTAACGGCCTTAAAGGCCTTAACTGCTTGAACACCGCTAAATGCTGCTAGCAGCTTTAATTTATTTTATATTTAATTATTCAATTCATTTGTATATGTGCCATGCTTACTGTGTGTGTGAGAGAGAAAGAGATAATTAAGATGTATATTTTGTAATACATTTTTTATATATTTAAACAGCAAGGCCTTTATTTATTGCCAACATTCACTCAGAGAAGACAATTACATTGTTGCAGTACTTTCAATTCTAATTTCTTTCATGTTTAAATTAGATTGTATTAATGAATTGGGTATTTTTTCTCAAGCAAATATGTAAAATACATACATACAAACAACACATATGAATATAGTTATAACTTTTTATACATTTAAGTCGAAACATATGGTAATATTTCAGTTAGGGTTTTTGGTTAGAGATATTTCTATCTTTGTGTGTTTACTGCAATTATAATTTATCATCAGACATTTTTATCGTGTGTATATATATATACACTCACCGGCCACTTTATTAGGTACACCTGTCCAACTGCTCGTTAACACTTAATTTCTAAGCAGCCAATCACATGGCGGCAACTCAGTGCATTTAGGCATGTAGACATGGTCAAGACAATCTCCTGCAGTTCAAACCGAGCATCAGTATGGGGAAGAAAGTTGATTTGAGTGACTTTGAACGTGGCATGATTGTTGGTGCCAGAAGGGCTGGTCTGAGTATTTCAGAAACTGCTAATCTACTGGGATTTTCACGCACAACCATCTCTAGGGTTTACAGAGAATGGTCCGAAAAAGAAAAAACATCCAGTGAGCGGCAGTTCTGTGTGCGAAAATGCCTTGTTGATGCCAGAGGTCAGAGGAGAATGGCCAGACTGGTTCGAGCTGATAGAAGGGCAACAGTGACTGAAATAACCACTCGTTACAACCGAGGTATGCAGCAAAGCATTTGTGAAGCCACAACACGCACAACCTTGAGGCGGATGGGCTACAACAGCAGAAGACTCCACCGGGTACCACTCATCTCCACTACAAATAGGAAAAAGAGGCTACAATTTGCAAGAGCTCACCAAAATTGAACAGTTGAAGACTGGAAAAATGTTGCCTGGTCTGATGAGTCTCGATTTCTGTTGAGACATTCAGATGTTAGAGTCAGAATTTGGCGTAAACAGAATGAGAACATGGAACCATCATGCCTTGTTACCACTGTGCAGGCTGGTGGTGGTGGTGTAATGGTGTGGGGGATGTTTTCCTGGCACACTTTAGGCCCCTTAGTGCCAATTGGGCATCGTTTAAATGCCACGGCCTACCTGAGCATTGTTTCTGACCATGTCCATCCCTTTATGGCCACCATGTACCCATCCTCTGATGGCTACTTCCACCATGTCACAAAGCTCTAATCATTTCAAATTGGTTTCTTGAACATGACAATGAGTTCACTGTACTAAAATGGCCTCCACAGTCACCAGATCTCAACCCAATAGAGCATCTTTGGGATGTGGTGGAACGGGAGATTCGCATCATGGATGTGCAGCCGACAAATCTGCGGCAACTGTGTGATGCCATCATGTCAATATGGACCAAACTCCCTGAGGAATGCTTCCAGCACCTTGTTGAATCTATGCCACGAAGAATTGAGGCAGTTCTGAAGGCAAAAGGGGGTCCAACCCGTTACTAGCATGGGGTACCTAATAAAGTGGCCGGTGAGTGTATATATATATATATATCTTTTTAATTTTTTTTTATAAAAGTGTCTCTTTCATTAATCATTTTGTGAGCCTGAGTCAAAACATTATCATAATAATTACTATTATTATTATTATTATTATTATTATAGGCCTATATATTATTATTATTATTATAGGCCTATATATCTAATGTGTATAGTACATTTCAAGGAACTCCATATTCATATGGGTAATAAATAAATATAAACATGTATCCATACAATGAGAAAAACATTAATAAAATAAACATATGAAACCATTTGAAATTCCAGTGAAATATCACTATAATATACAGTTAGAAAAGAGTAATTTAAAAAAGATAATAAAGATTTCTTATATTCAATGGTGAACTAATAAAATAAATAATACATTTCAAGAAACCACATATTCATATAATAAATACATTTTAACAATTATCCATACATGTAAAAAAATACGTTTTTATAAAATAAGTGTTAAGGCATAAAAGCACATTAAATTTATACATATGTGTTCATTCATTAAGAAAAGATTAGAAAAGATATTGGGTAGGGGTGTGCCAAAAAATCGATTCACAGAAGAATCTAGATTCTCATTTGCAACGATTCAGAATCGATCTGAAATGTCCAAGAATCGATTTAATAAATAAATAAAATCAGCTGGCTGTTCGCCTCCATTTTTGTAACTAGCCTATACGGGACGTCCGGACGTCATGCACGCAGCCGGTTTTTGAACGTGAGCGGCAAATCAAAGGAAGCAAATATGGATGCTTCTATGAAGCTTCTGATGCTTCTAAATATGATGCTTCTACATTCATTCTGCCGTGGCCGGCCGCCACACCTAAAATAATCCCGCCACGGCTGCAGCTTCTCAGTGAGGTCCGATATTAATGTGTATACTATTGTGTTATTGTTAAGCTAAAGGCATAAAAAACATTGTAAAGCACCATAAAGTGTTCGCACTATATTCCAAGACTTCTAAAGTCATTCAATAATGAGGTAAAAATGAATATTTAAGTCGTTAGTTAAAGTTAATAGAAACTCATCTCTCCTCAGTCATTCTCCATTCAGCATTCACACAGCACGTCGCGATAGCGTTTTCTAAATCATAATCCTTTCTCCCGGGTGTCTGTTAGATTACAGCACTGGAGAGCGCTATGAATTGTTCTTCATGCGCACTGTTACTGAAATTTAAAACTGTTAAAAGAAAATGCTCAATAAACTGTTGCAAATATATAATACATTAAGCATAGATAGACAGATATAATCTCTTCGTTTTGTGCTTTGAACTTTTCAATCCGGAGCGATGCGCGCTGTGACTTCGCGTTGCTTCAAGTGCATCATTCTGCGCACGGGATGCGCATAATCGCTTTGCCGCTCTTATTCGAGCCTTTCATGTTATAATGTTATAAACACCTGGGGTAAGGGGGCGTGGCCAATGGGAATATCACTCATGGGCCACGCCCCCTCCCCCTGGCGAAATGGGCCTGCCACAACAGCTGGAAAAAATCCTAGAGGAAACACTGGTCTCCGTTTGTCATTCTGTATAGCAAAGCAGATGAGAGTAGATCATGATCAGAAACCCGATTAGAAATCATTATGGATAAAATCGAATCGTTTTAAATCGAAAATCTTTTTGAATCGAAAATCGATTTTGAATCGAATCGTGGCCTCAAGAATCGGAATCTAATTGAATCGTGAGATGGTAAAAGATTCCCACCCCTAATATTGGGTGATTTCAACCTTGTCCGAGGTGGGACTCGAACCGAAGTCGTTCACGTCAGTGATTTGCCCATGAAATATATAAAAAGGCAATTTTCTATCAAATATGAATACCAATCTACCAAAAAATCACACAGAAGTGTGAAAGGTGGGTTTATCTTTTCCCTTTCCTTTCCTTTTTCTCTTTTTTTCCTTCTCTTTTCTCTCTTTTTCCTTCTTCCTCTTCTTCCCCTTCTTCCCCTTCTTTTTCCTTCTCCCCTTCCTCAAACAGACTATTGTTCCCAAGCTTTAGCTCCGTCGGTAGAGCATCAGACTTTTAATCTGAGGGTCCAGGGTTCAAGTCCCTGTTCGGGTCATCGAGCCTCTTTTTTTTGAGGAGCGCTACGTTTTGCTGTTGAGTTCGTGCACTGCACCTGCACTGGCCTCGGGCAGCGACGCTGCAAGGCACCAAGTGAAATGACAACCGTCAGACCACTTTTTTTGTTGTTGCACGGTGCGTCCTTGACGTGTTCTGGATGTTTGAGTGAATTGCCACTGGGACCTTCTTTGAGAGCACGAGCTCTCAGGTTTGAACCCTCAGAGAAAAGACTGAAAACCAAACGCTCCCATTTAGTTCGGAAGAATCTTGCTTCAGAGAGAATATGGTGCTGGTATACTTTCTAATCGCTAGGTGTCAGTACACTCGCTGGCTGTTACCTAGAGTGCAGTGGACTTGCTATTTGCTTCAAACAACTGCGCCTTTGAAGCAAGTTTACAATAACGAAAAGAGCGCGGCAAGTCCACAGCATTAAAGCATGTAAAGATGCTTTCCAGACAAGAAGCAGTGAGATGTTGTTCTTTTTCCTAGCATTATCATCGGTTGATTATTATTATCCGTCTAATAGGCTGCATTCCCACTAATAGTAGGGAGGTTAAGTGACTTTTGACTTCAAGTCATGATGCAAAGGTCCCCTTTGGTATGGAAGTACCTTAGGGCCATAGAAATAAATTTATCCTAAGACACAAGTGAGATCACATTTTGTATCTTATATACACACATTTTTTAAAAATGGCCGCCGACCATACTTGAGAGGCCCATATCTTTGCTTCTGTCATAGCTATAATGACAAATTTGGTATCAACGGGTACATTTTTGTGGTCAAGGAGTCCAATAAAATAGGTTCCAAGACTAAAAAACAATAATGTTGTCCTTAACATGACAATTGGAGGTGAAGTATGCAATTTTTTATTAAAAAACGCATGCCAAACACACAGTCCATTCACAACTTAATAATTTCTTCGTTTAGGTCTGCTTCGCATGCGCCCTTTACAGCACTGGCTGAAGACGTGGGTCCTGCGTCGAGCATGGGCATCCGGTCGTTTACGTCTCAAGGTAACTCAGAACTGTGTCACAGCTCTGGAGCCCTGGAAGGCGGTCGACTGGTATCAGACAGGTGTAAACCTGGGAGTAATCTCTAAACTGATAGTGGTTTCGACAGACGCCTCCAATTCGGGCTGGGGCGCCCTCTATGAGGGCAGACCGACTTTTGGCCTGTGGTCAAGCCAAGAAAAGAGCTTGCACATAAACTGTCTAGAGATGAAGGCGGTCGAGAACGCCTTGCGGTTCTTCCTTCCCCTTCTAAAGGGCCACCATGTCCTTGTCCGCACGGACAACATGTCGGTGGTTTCCTACATAAATCGCCAGGGCAGTCTGAGATCACGGAACCTTCATGCACTGGCAGAACGCATCCTTGTATGGGTTCAGCACCCATCACTGGCCCAGCCCATCACTGGCCCAGCCCATCACTGGCGGCTGGGCTGCCCATCACTGGCCCAGCCGCCCTCTCTATGCTTTCCCTCTGATCATGCTGTTACCACAGGTAATCAAGCCTATAAGGGAGAACGGTTCCTGTGTACTTCTAGTAGCTCCGTTCTGGCCGAACCAAGTTTGGTTTCTGGAGCTGATGCAGCTTCAGAGCTTGCCTCCGTGGCCTGTCCCATTGAGGAGAGATCTCCTCTCACAGGCCGGGGGTACGATTTGGCACCCACGACCCGAGCTTTGGGCTCTGCATGTGTGGGCCATCAACGGGTACCCATCAGTCTCCCCGACGGAGTGTTAAACACGATTACGCAAGCTAGAGCGCCCTCTACTAGATGGCTTTATGGTTCCAAGTGGTCAGTGTTCTCAGGTTGGTGCTCAGCTCGCAACCTGGATCCACAAGATTGTGGGGTGTCGGAGGTTCTCTCCTTCCTACAGGAGCTCTTGGATAAGGGTAGATCCCCATCCATGCTCAAGGTATATGTGGCGGCTATTGCTGCGTTTGTCAAACATTCGCATGGCCAGTCACTGGGTAGGAACGACCTTGTAGTCCGCTTCCTCAGGGGAGCTAGAAGGATGAACCCTCCTCGCCCCCCCTCGGACCTTTCCTTGGTCCTGGAGGCCATGAAGGGTGCCCCTTTCGAACCTCTACAGTCTGTGGACCTTAAGTATCTCTCATTGAAAACCGCCTTTCTGGTGGCTATCGCCTCAGTCAAGCTGGTGGGTGACTTACACGCACTTTCTGTTAGTGCGTCGTGCCTTGAGTTTGGGCCTAATGACTCCAAGGTCATCCTCAAACCAAGACATGATTATGTCCCAAAAGTACTTGCCACTCCTTTCAGAGCACAAGTCTCTGTGGATCTGACAGCGAGTCTGACATTCTCTCGTCACAGGCGATTTTTGAGATTCACCTTCGAGGGCCAGGCATATCAATACACAGTCCTACCGTTCGGCCTGTCCCTGGCATCCTGTATATTATGATGTACATGGACGCGGCTGATTCTAGCTCGATCTCATTCAGAGCTCATAGAACACAGGACCATATTACTCGAACACCTCGAGAATCTTGGTCTCACAGTCAATTGGGCGAAGAGCCAGGAAATATCCTTTCTGGGCACAGAGCTGAACTCGCTGTCAATGACAGCGCGACTATCGCCAGAGCGCATACTGAACATTGCGGCACTATAGTCCCGCTCAAGAGATTTCAGAAGATGCTGGGCCTCATGGCCTCATCATCATCAGTACTCCAGCTGGGTCTGCTTCGCATGCGCCCACTGCAGTGGTGGCTGAAAGCACGAGTGCCGTCTCAAGCTTGGGCCTCCGATCTGTTTCGCCTCAGGGTCAATCAGAAATGCGTCGCAGCTCTGAAACCTTGGAAGGCGACCGACTGGTGCTGGTACCACCGCCTCTTCAATCTGACATTCTCTCTTCGGATCTGACAGCGAGTCTGACGTGAATCTCCTTTGCCTGGTTAGGGCCCTTGGAACGTTCGGCTGCTTTCAGACGGTCAGGACAGCTATTTGTTTCGTTTGGTGGCCGATCTAAAGGTCTAGCTGCCTCGAAACATAGCCTTTCCAGGTGGAAAGTGGACGCTATCTCACTGGCTTATACATCTAAGAGCCTTCGTTGCCCTCTGGGCGTCAGAGCTCATTCCACTAGAGGCATGCCTCTTCATGGGCCTGGTCCAGTGGGATTTCCCTTCACGATATCTGTATGGCGGCAGGCTGGGCCTCTCTGTCTACATTTATAGGGTTCTATAACCTGGAAGTTCCCGCGCTCCAAGCTAGACTGTTGTCAGTTTAGTTTATCCGCTCAGTTCTGCCGGACTCGGTTCCGCGGACTGCAAAGTTTTCAGTTCAGGCAGGCTATTGCCTCCCCTGACTGTTATACCGTGTTAAGCACCCTCTATGCATTTAAGGTAACCACGTTTACCTTATATCATTCTTATTAAGCCCATTCCCAATGTCGGCTTTTTATATCCCCATATCATATGAACTCAGGGCGCTCGCCCTTGGGTCAGTGTTGTGGTAGATTTAGCATGCACGGCGTTTTAAATTGGATTCCCGTAGCGTAAGCTAGCTTACGCAACACGAGAGTACTCTCGTAAGAGAGCGTCACGGTTACTAACGTAACCTCGGTTCTCTCTAGAAGAGGGAATGAGTGTTGCGTAACCCTGCCGTGCTTGTGCTACCATCTGGTTTCGCTTCAGTCGATGAAAACCAAGGAGCATCTTATCGAGCTCTGGCTTATATAGGCATAAGCCACGCCCATTCGCCCACTCATTGGTGCTTACGTCACGAGCAGTGCCTCGATAGGTTGCAGCAGTTGCCGCATAGCATCCAATAGGCGCGCGAGCTGCCTCGCCTAGGTCTGCTAGCTGCAGCAAGTGTGTTTTAAATTAATACAAATTATAAGGATAATTTTTGGCTTCAGTATTCTCGAGAAAAGAGGTTTTCCCTCTAAGGTTTTTTTTTCCATAGTCAACTAGCTAGCTATTTATTAGTTATCTAACATTAAAAAAAAAAAAATATTTAATGAGAAAGTCATACGAACCTCAAAGTGTTAACCTGTCACCTCTGACCTTCAACAGCTGTCACAGCTCCTGGTGCAGATGGGATGTGTTGTTGCAGGAACTGATATGCTATAGGCTACTCCTGACTGGTTGAAATCTCATGCTACTTAGGACAAATGTAATGTACAGAAGTAGCTGCACTGCTTAAATACAAAATTAAAGTTTTTGAACGAAAAGATAAGTAAAGTCACTCTGATGACAATTTTTATGTGAAATGTGCATATTTACCCCCAATTGTCATGGTATGGGGAAAATTATTATTTTTTTAAACTTGAAACCAATTTTATTGGATTCCTTGACCCCAAGAATGTACACTTTGACACCAAATTTGTCATTATAGCGATAACAGAAGCAAAGATATGGGCTCTAGAGTATTTTCAGCGCATTGGCGGCCATTTTTGAAAAAACATGTTTATTTCTGATACTGATTATTATATATATATTATAATAATTTCTGATTATTTCTGAAAGTGTGATCTCACTTGTGTCTTAGGATAAATTTATTTGTATGACCCTAAGGTACTTCCATACCAAAGGAGACCTTTGCATCATGACTTGAAGTCAAAGGCCTATTTTTTGGGCTTAACCTCCCTACTATAATGTGCAAGTATATTTTGACATAGCAGACGTTTGGCCGGCCGTTCTTAATCGTCGAAGAATTGAATGCGATGCATGGGAGAATCTTGTTTTTTTCTTTCAGCCGATACGATTCATTTTGATGTGGGTTGATGTGGGCAAGGCACCAAGCGAAATGACAAGCCCCCTTCAGCCAGCTTGTAGTCGTGGCCGAGTGGTTAAGGCGATGGACTAGAAATCCATTGGGGTCTCCCTGCGCAGGTTCGAATCCTGCCGACTACGTTTGACAGCAGGCGCCTGCTTTAGGTTGAAACCTTGCTAAAACTTTAGGAAAAGAAAAAAAGTCACTGTGACAATATTACCCTTGAAAAGAGTTATGTTGGCAAGGAATAGTTTTGTCTGCAAGCTAAAGATGACAAGGGGCCATTGCGCCACAGAGCCCACGTGACTGATTGGCCGGGCCACGTGATGGTTTTTCATCTGGGCATTTGCACATCCAACAGTGTAATGCTATACACTCTGCGGGCAGAAAAGGCAGGTCCTCGAGCCTCTGCACAATTGAAACTCGATTCAAAGTCCCGAGGCCCTCTGTCCAAGAACGATCCTAAAGAGCAAAGCCAACGGGGTAGAGGCACCGCTGGGATTCGAACCCAGGATCTCCTGTTTACAAGACAGGCGCTTTGACCAGCTAAGCCATGGTGCCTTGCTGCCAAAACATGTTAGCTTGGGACACTGTCCTTCAACAACAGCTCAGGGATGGTTTGCAAATGGAAGCAACTGCAAAGGACACTTCGGTTTCACTCTTTGTGGTCAGTTCTCAGAAAAGCAAACGATTGCGAGGGTTCACGGCCTTGCGACACACACGGGTAAAAGGCACCGCTGGGATTCAAACCCAGGATCTCCTGTTTACTAGACAGGCGCTTTAACCAGCTAAGCCATGGCGCCTACCTCCGCTCCCTCCTGCCAGAAGGGCGAACCAGAGGAGCAAAACATAGAGAAAAAAAGATGCAAATCGTGGACCAGGCGCTGGATAGCATGAAATAGTTTGTTGACAACTGCGTGTGGGGTGGCCAGCTAGCCTCTGCGTTTTTTGGCAAAGCCGTGTTCAGCAGGACTCCCAGAACCCACGTCACACATGTTTATGGAGCTCCATTCACAAGAGCTGCAAAGACCATCTAAGCTACGGGAAGAGAAAGGAAGTCTGGCACCTCTCTGTGGTGACGGCCGGTCCTTGTGTGCAAGAGCCAAGAGTTTTCGGTAAGCACATGTAGTGGTAAACAAAAAAGACAACATTTTGAAGCCTTTCGACTACATTGACATTATTTGAAATGAACACGTTGAGAACAAGAGGCCTCAAAAGCTTTCTGTTACCCGAGGGCAACACTGTGCAGTATGGGGTTGACAAAACGGCAAAAGTCACGACTCTGGTGGGACTCGAACCCACAACCTTATGGCCTCATTTTGTAATCTAGAAGTCCAATGCGCTATCCATTGCGCCACAGAGCCCACGTGACTGATTGGCCGGGCCACGTGATGGTTTTTCATCTGGGCATTTGCACATCCAACAGTGTAATGCTATACACTCTGCGGGCAGAAAAGGCAGGTCCTCGAGCCTCTGCACAATAGAAACTCGATTCAAAGTCCCGAGGCCCTCTGACCAAGAACGATCCCAAAGAGCAAAGCCAACGGGGTAGAGGCACCGCTGGGATTCGAACCCAGGATCTCCTGTTTACAAGACAGGTGCTTTGACCAGCTAAGCCATGGCGCCTTGCTGCAAAAACATGTTAGCTTGGGACACTGTCCTTCAACAACAGCTCAGGGATGGTTTGCAAATGGAAGCAACTGCAAAGGACACCTCGGTTTCACCCTTTGTGGTCAGTTCTTAGAAAAGCAAACGATTGCGAGGGTTCACGGCCTTGCGACACACACGGGTATCGTCAAAGGCACCGCTGGGATTCGAACCCAGGACCTCCTGTTTACTAGACAGGCGCTTTAACCACCTAAGCCACGGCACCTACCTCCGCTCCCTGCTGCCAGAAGGGCGACCCAGAGGAGCAAAACATAGAGAAAAAAAGATGCAAATCGTGGACCAGGCGCTGGATAGCATGAAATAGTTTGTTGACAACTGCGTGGGGGGTGGCCAGCTAGCCTCTGCGTTTGTTGGCAAAGCCGTGTTCAGCAGGACTCCCAGAACCCACGTCACACATGTTTATGGAGCTCCATTCACAAGAGCTGCAAAGACCATCTAAGCTACGGGAAGAGAAAGGAAGTCTGGCACCTCTCTGTGGTGACGGCCGGTCCTTGTGTGCAAGAGCCAAGAGTTTTCGGTAAGCACATGTAGTGGTAAACAAAAAAGACAACATTTTGAAGCCTTTAGACTACATTTACATTATTTGAAATGAACACGTTGAAAACAAGAGGCCTCAAAAGCTTTCTGTTACCCGAGGGCAACACTGTGCAGTATGGGGTTGACAAAACGGCAAAAGTCACGACTCTGGTGGGACTCGAACCCACAACCTTTGAATG
This sequence comes from Rhinichthys klamathensis goyatoka, assembly GCF_029890125.1. Classification (NCBI taxonomy): domain Eukaryota; kingdom Metazoa; phylum Chordata; class Actinopteri; order Cypriniformes; family Leuciscidae; genus Rhinichthys; species Rhinichthys klamathensis. Next base: position 545,034 of record NW_026606831.1, read on the forward strand.
GCCTCATTTTGCAATCTAGAAGTCCATTTTCGCACCAAGCGAAATGACAAGCCTCTTCCAGCCAGCTTGTAGTCGTGGCCGAGTGGTTAAGGCGATGGATTAGAAATCCATTGGGGCCTCCCTGTGCAGGTTCGAATCTTGCCGACTACGTTTGACAGCATGCGTCTGCTTTAGTTTGAAACCTTGCTAAAACTTTAGGAAAAGAAAAAAAGTCACTTTGACAATATTACCCTTGAAAAGAGTTAAGTTGGCAAGGAATAGTTTTGTCTGCAAGCTAAAGATGACAAGGGCCCTTTTGTACTCAGCCACACGTCGGGGAGACCGGTAGCTCGCCGTGATTGTATAGTGGTTAGTACTCTGCGTTGTGGCCGCAGCAACCCCGGTTCGAATCCGGGTCATGGCAAGTTTTTCTGGGTGCCTTTGAAATTGAGCTCCACGTTACCACCTCTCCTCACCCCGTCCGTCAGACCACTTTTTTTGTTGTTGCACGGTGCGTCCTTGACGTGCTCTGGATGTTTGAGTGAATTGCCACTGGGACCTTCTTTGAGAGCACGAGCTCTCAGGTTTGAACCCTCAGAGAAAAGACTGAAAACCAAACGCTCCCATTTAGTTTGGAAGAATCTTGCTTCAGAGAGAATATGGTGCTGGTATACTTTCTAATCGCTAGGTGTTATTACACTCGCTGGCTGTTACCTAGAGTGCAGTGGACTTGCTATTTGCTTCAAACAACTGCGCCTTTGAAGCAAGTTTACAATAACGAAAAGAGTGAGATGTTGTTCTTTTTCCTAGCATTATCGTCGGTTGATTATTATTATCCGTTTAATAGGCTGCATTCCCACTAATGTGCAAGTATATTTTGACATAGCAGACGTTTGGACGGCCGTTCTTAATCGTCGAAGAATTGAATGCGATGCATGGGAGAATCATTTTTTTTTCTTTCAGCCAATGCGATTCATTTTGATGTGGGTTCCCACGCAACACGCACACATCTCGGGCCAGAGCCCGGATAGCTCAGTCGGTAGAGCATCAGGCTTTTAATCTGAGGGACCAGTGTTCAAGTCCCTGTTCGGGCGATCGAGCCTCTTTTTTTTGAGGAGCGCTACGTTTTGCTGTTGAGTTCGTGCACTGCACCTGCACTGGCCTCGGGCAGCGACGCTGCAAGGCACCAAGCGAAATGACAAGCCCCCTTCAGCCAGCTTGTAGTCGTGGCCGAGTGGTTAAGGCGATGGACTAGAAATCCATTGGGGTCTCCCCGCTCAGGTTCGAATCCTGCCGACTACGTTTGACAGCTTGCGTCTGTTTTAGGTTGAAACCTTGCTAAAACTTTAGGAAAAGAAAAAAAGTCCCTGTGACAATATTACCCTTGAAAAGAGTTATGTTGGCAAGGAATAGTTTTGTCTGCAAGCTAAAGATGACAAGGGCCCTTTTGTACTCAGCCACACGTCAGGGAGAACGGTAGCTCGCCGTGATCGTATAGTGGTTAGTACTCTGCGTTGTGGCCGCAGCAACCCCGGTTTGAATCCGGGTCACGGCAAGTTTTTCTCGGTGCCTTTGAAATTGAGCTCCACGTTACCACCTCTCCTCACCCCGTCCGTCAGACCACTTTTTTTGTTGTTGCACGGTGCGTCCTTGACGTGCTCTGGATGTTTGAGTGAATTGCCACTGGGACCTTCTTTGAGAGCACGAGCTCTCAGGTTTGAACCCTCAGAGAAAAGACTGAAAACCAAACGCTCCCATTTAGTTTGGAAGAATCTTGCTTCAGAGAGAATATGGTGCTGGTATACTTTCTAATCGCTAGGTGTTATTACACTCGCTGGCTGTTACCTAGAGTGCAGTGGACTTGCTATTTGCTTCAAACAACTGCGCCTTTGAAGCAAGTTTACAATAACGAAAAGAGCGTGGCAAGTCCACAGCATTAAAGCATGTAAAGATGCTTTCCAGACAAGAAGCAGTGAGATGTTGTTCTTTTTCCTAGCATTATCGTCGGTTTATTATTCTTATCCGTCTAATAGGCTGCATTCCCACTAATGTGCAAGTATATTTTGACATAGCAGACGTTTGGACGGCCGTTCTTAATCGTCGAAGAATTGAATGCGATGCATGGGAGAATCTTTTTTTTTTCTTTCAGCCGATACGATTCATTTTGATGTGGGTTCCCACGCAACAGTCACGCATCTCGGGCAAGAGCCCGGATGGCGGTACCTGACAGCCGTGCGTCTGTAAAATCTATCCAATACAATGACGAGCTCCATCTTTAAAAAACCAATTACGTTACGAGCTCCATTTTTGGCCGTCCAATGAAATGTCAAGGTCCATTTTTCATAGACCAATCACCGCACATAGTCCATTTTTGTCCATCTTTGAGTTTGAGCAGATTCCATCCAATCTCCGCTCATATTCTCTTTTTTGGCCGTCCAATGAAATGGCAATGTCCATTTTTCATACACCAATCACCGCACGTTGAGCATAAACGTCACCGCTGTTATTTATATTCCGCTCAGGTAACGTTATGTTATTTATAGTTATTGTATTTATTGTTAATGAACGTTTTCTGTATTTTAGGAATAGCAAGATTGCTCCGTAAAACTACCTTACCTATAGATCAGGTAACGTTAACTGTCATTGTGTACATTGTGTAAGTAATAGGGTATGACGTTAATTGCCGCAGCTCAATTTGTAATGTAAATAGTTTTATCCGATTTGGTCTGACTTTGTCTAACTTCAGTCAGCAAGCAAACCTTTATTTTTTATTTTTTTGTATAGGTAACGTTACGTTAGCTAACGTTATAGCTAACGTTGTCATCGAGCTTGGCAATTGTAAAGTCACATTTTTGTCAGTAAACGTTAACTTATTTTTTTCCTGATAGGATTAGTAAAATAGCATTGTATTTGGTCATTGTGTACATTGTGTAAGTAATAGGGTATGACGTTAATTGCCGCAGCTCAATTTGTAATGTAAATAGTTTTATCCGATTTGGTCTGACTTTGTCTAACTTCAGTCAGCAAGCAAACCTTTATTTTTTATTTTTTTGTATAGGTAACGTTACGTTAGCTAACGTTATAGCTAACGTTGTCATCGAGCTTGGCAATTGTAAAGTCACATTTTTGTCAGTAAACGTTAACTTATTTTTTTCCTGATAGGATTAGTAAAATAGCATATGATAGTGTTTGTTACTTCATAGGACATGGATAAATCAATGTACAATAAATCTCATTGTACTAGTCTACTGTAACACTGGCATAAAATGTAACACATAATAAATTTGGATAATTTCTAACTTTTGGGTGTTAGTTTAACTTTTATACACCTGTGGTAAAAAATGACCAGTCATAAGTGAATGGATGAGAATACAAAAAGTATATAAAATTAAATTCAGGCACATGTTCATTTTATCACATGGACACAGTTGAAATAACACAATGTTTAATCTGAGTATTTGTTATAGTCAAAATAGTCCATACATTATGCGTTTTACTACAAAACAATGTGTATGAGCCCAGGTCAATGAGGCATACAGGCCATAAATAGCAAACAGAAGTTCAAAACTTGTAATGTTTACAAAAACTCTATCACAAGATCTATCACAACATTAGGTGATGATATATACATTATGCATTATTTGGATTTATAAACTGTTATAATGTGGCGGTCATTTTGGACCAGGAACACAAAACTAGCTAACATGAAATTAACACAACAGTAGGGTTAATGCGGTGTTGCCGGGCTACAATGGCAGTTAGTTTAACATGTTCTGTATTGTTTCAGGCAACAACATGGCTTCAACTAAGTCACACAAAGGCATGAGCGATGCTGACTGGCTTGCGCGTCTGGAGAGTTTGGCCCGAACAGGAGTTCCCTTTCGAGGGAACTCGCGATGCGTCACTTGACGCTTTGGGAACGCCCCCAGCGTGAATGCGTCTGAGCATCAATGTCAACTGGTCCAATGGAAAGAATGAGCGTCACGGGCGGGTGACGTCATGACCAGGAAGGCATAAGAGCACATCCGGTGAAACGCGGCATTAGCTTCTGTGTCTCAGCAAGCGATCTGTGTTACTCTGTCTCTGTCTATTTATTGTTGTCTGTTCGATATTATTGGGAAGAGTTATGGCGAAACAACTTTACAAACTCTGTGCTTCTCCCTGCCCGCGTTATTTAACGGGTGGGGACACACACGAGCTTTGTGTAGTTTGTTTGGGAGTGCAGCATGCGGTATCAGCCTCCGAGGGGGCTGATTGCAACATTGTGAGAAGCTTTCGCTTCGCATGCTCCACTCCCGCCTGTCACTTTTCGAGGAAAGTGGCCAGGCTCGCGATCCTCGGGGTGCAGGACACGCGTCTGCCGAGGCAGCGCGGAGAATGCATTCCTGTGGATCGCGAATAGATTCTCGTTACGGGGTTGGAGACGGGTCCGCGGATCTTATCTCCTCCCTTTCCACGAGGGATCCAGTGCTCTCTCTCCGGTCTTGGAAGCCCGCGCTGCGGTCTCTTCCGCCCGGGGAGAGAAATCAATGCTTCAGTGCTCTACCTCCGAGGAGGTAGATGTGCTGGGCATTGAAAGTGTACACAATCATGGGGGAAGTGGATTTGCCATCTCTTCCCCAGCGTATGAGAATTATATATAGCCTATATATATATATATGATAGTTTATATATTATATATGAAATAAAGTGTATATATATAAAGAATGTATATAAAAATATATATATATATAGTAATAAGCTGGTGGAGGTGTTTACTAAGGCTGTAGATAAATTAAATATTTAATGGCCAGCAGAAATAAGGGGGCACTCGTCCTTAAAATAAATTGAACGAGTTTCCTTCCCTCTATTTTTCCACCTCCATCACGGGGCCTTCCATTTTTCCCGATCTGCACAGCGAGCTGTCTAGATCATGGAAAAAGCCTTACTCATTTTTTAGCCCCACATTCATGTATATTCAGATATTTGGGGGTTAAGAGAGTATGGCTATGGGGCAATACCCCGGGTAGAACAGACACTTGCGAGCTATGTCTCCCGGTTCAGTATCGTCCCTGAAGGCGTCGGCTTCTCTCACTAAACCATTAAAGAAAACTATTTTTTAATCTAGTGGGAAAAGCATATATGGCAGTGGGTCTAGCACGAGCCTGCTTGCACACTATAGCAGTGCTGCAAGCATATCAGGCTGACCTGCTGTGGTATTTGGACAGAAGTGAGGGAGTTTGGCCCGATGGGGTTTGAGAACTCCGTCGGGCCTCAGATTTATCTCTCAGGGAGTGCAGCCAAAGAAATGTGGTCACTGAGAGACACCTCTGGCTCAATTTTGATGGGAATCATGGAGAAAGATACAAGATAATCTCTCCCTCGCTATGTCCAACCCACTGGGGCTGCTGGGCGTGAGCAGCTCCAGCCGGCTAGTTTCTCATACACAACACAGCAGCCAAAGCCTTCAAAGCAGAAGCCGGATCCGAGGACCGTTCTTCATGCTGAGAAGGCTGCGGCTCAAAAGAAAAGGTCTGGCGCCACGGCGTCAGACCGGTGAGGGCAGCCCCAACCGGGGTGGAATGGTGTACACCTCATTATACGGTGCCCTTTCCATCTCTGTGCCCTCAGGGGACCGTTCTGCCAACCCCGCCACCCTTGGTGCTTCGGGGCGCAGCGTTCTCCAGCGAGCTTCTGGCGCAGCGTCAACTCGACATTGCGTCGGACTCGCGCCCTCTGAGGGGGGTTCGAAAACAGTCAGTTCGGGTGGTTCCTGCCAGTATGTTTCAGGTCCCCGAACTGGCTGTCTTTATTACACCAGAGGCCAGCCTCGAGGGGCTGGTTCCCTTGGTAGGTTTTCTGGCAGCGCGGAAGCTACTGCCAAATATATCTCTATGGGTAATGGTAATCTCTCTGGTAATGGAGCAAGGGGTAAAGGCCCTGTTAGCAAAGAAAGCTATAGAGCAGGTGTACTCACCCGACATTGCGTCGGGTCTTTACAGTCGTTATCTCATTGTTCCAAAAAAGGATGGAGAGCAGCGTCACATACTAGATCTTCGTCTGTTGGAGTGTTTGGTGCTGGAACTCAAGTCCAAGATGCTGACACTCAAACAGATCGTGACTCAAATCAGATCCGAGGACTGGTTTGTCACGATAGATCTAAAAGACGTATACTTCCATATCTCCATCCTCCCTCAGCACAGGAGGTTCCTGAGGTTTTCTTTGGGGCAAAGAACACCAGTATCAGGCACTTCCTTTCGGTCTAGCTCTATCACCCCGCACATTCACGAAGTGTATAGACGCAGCTCTGGCCCCGCCAGGCTGCAGTGTATACGCATTCTGAATTGCATAGATGACTGGCTGATTCTAGCGGAATCAGAACAGTTAGCGGTTCGGCACCGAGGTGTCGTTCTCGCTCATATGCAGATGTTGGGGTTGAGGCTCAATGCCAAGAAGAGTATGCTTTCTCCAGTACAGAGAACCACTTTCCTTGGTGTGGTATGGGATTCAGTGATGATGCGGGCCACTCTGTCGCCCGTTCGTGTAGCTGCTATCCTAACAGCCACAAAAGAGCTGAGGCTAGGCCAGTCACGCACTGTAAAACAGTTCGAGAGAAGCCTGCTGTACATGAGACCTTTGCAGTGGTGGCGCAGGACCAGAGGGTTCTCCCCGAGGGGAAACCCACTTCTGATGATCAAGATCACGCGGCCGTGCCTTCGTGCCTTGGTTATATGGAGGAAACACTGGTTCTTAACCCAGGGTTCGGTGTTGGGAGCTCTTTGCCATCGAGTTGCTATCTCGACAGATGCTTCCCTCACCGGCTGGGGAGCGGTATTGGAAGGCCGCTCAGCTCAGGACATCTTCAATGAGGAAGTCCGACCAGTTATTTATTTGCTTTGGATCACCTAAGAAGGGTCTTCCTGCTTCTAAACAGACGGTTAGTAAGTGGATAGTCGAGGCTATTTCACTTGCATACGAGTACTCTGACCATCCGTGTCCCTTGGTGGTCAGAGCTCACTCAACGAGGGGTATGGCGGCCTCTGGAGCTGGAATCCGTGGAGAAACAGATCCGTGGTCTGCTGGAAAAGCAAGCCGAGCTGTTGGATCGGCGATCAGCACTTGAAGCAGCACGCGCCGATGCTCACAAGTTAGTGGTTAGTAACTCTTTAACTCCGAGTTCGTCTACTCCGTGTGTTTCTCTGTCCAGAAGGACGCGATCATCTCGGGCTTCATTTACTCCGGCACCGACACAACACAATGGACCATGGATCACGCAGCGGAAGACGCGAGCCAGGACCAGAGCTACTCCTCCGCCCCTCCCGGTCTTCGAGATCTCCACTCGGAACCGCTTCTCCCCTCTTCGCGAGTCGAAACGCGACGACGCCGTGATCATCGGCACGTCCATGGTCCGCCATGTCCGTGCTACCTCAGGTAAAGGTAAGGTGCGCTCTCACTGCTTTCCTGGTGCTCGTGTTCTTGATATCGCTGCACAGGTTCCCGAAATCCTGACCGGGGACGAGCGCGTCGGAGCTGTGGTGCTGCATGCGGGAGGGAGCGACGTCAGGCTGCGGCAGACGGAGGTTCTGAAGAAGGACTACATGAGCCTGATCGAGACCGTACGCAACACAGCGCCTGAGGCAACGATCATCGTGTCTGGACCGCTTCCCACGTACCGACTAGGACAAGAAAGGTTCAGTAGACTATTTGCACTAAATGAATGGTTAATGTCACTGTGTAATGAACAGAAACTGCTCTTTGTAAATAATTGGAATCTGTTTTGGGAGCGACCCAGGCTGTACCGTGCTGATGGCCTGCACCCCAGCAGAGCCGGAGCGGCTGTTCTGTCGGATAATATCTCCAAGACGTTACGCACCAGATGACTAATAAGTCAAAATCCAAATCACAGTCTTTGCTGTCCAAACTTAATTGATATACGTAGTGAAGAACATTATATAGAAACTGTGTCTATTCCTCGTTTAGTGAAGCCAAACAATAAATCTAGTGCAGGATCTAGCAAAAATCTTATTGTAATTAAACCAGAAAATCTAAATATCAGTGAACAAAAAGAATTTCTAAAGCTAGGTCTTCTAAACATTAGATCGCTCACACCTAAAGCGGTTATTGTAAATGAAATGGTCACAGATAATAATTTCGATATACTTTGCCTTACTGAAACCTGGCTTAAACCAAATGAGTATTTCGGTCTAAATGAGTCTACTCCGCCAAGATACTGTTATAAGCATGAGCCCCGTCTGACTGGTCGTGGCGGCGGTGTTGCAACAATCTATAAAGATATTCTTAATATTTCTCAGAAAACAGGTCACAGATTTAATTCGTTTGAAGTACTTATGCTAAATGTTACGCTCTTAGATGTAAGAAAGAAATCCATATTATCTCTAGCCTTGGCTACTGTATATAGACCTCCAGGGCCATATGCTGAATTTCTAAAAGAGTTTGCAGACTTTCTCTCGGATCTATTGGTCAATGTCGATAAAGCAATAATTGTTGGAGATTTTAACATACACGTAGACTACAAAAAATGATGCCTTAGGGGCTGCGTTTACAGATTTATTAAACTCCTTTGGGGTCAAGCAAAACGTCCGTGGTCCCACTCATCGTCTAAATCATACACTAGATTTAATTATATCATATGGAACCAATCCAACTGATATAGATATTATACCGCAAAGTGATGATGTCACTGATCATTACATGGTAACGTGCATAATACGTACTGCTGAAATATGTCATGTTGCGCCACGTTATAGACCAGGCAGAACAATCCTTCCAACCACTATAGATAGATTCTCAAATAGCTTACCTGATCTATCTCAGCTGCTCAGTGAACCCAAACTGACAGATGAACTAGAGGAAATGACTAGCAGTTTGAGCACCATTTTCACTAGTACATTAGATATTGTTGCACCAATTAGATTAAAAAAGGTTAAAGAGAAAACTAAAGCACCATGGTACAACAGTGTTACGCATGATATCAAGAGAGAAACTCGTAACCTAGAGCGTAAATGGAAACAAACTAATTTAGAGGTCTTTAGAATCGCGTGGAAAGACAGTATGTCACGTTATAAAAAGGCTCTAAAAACAGCCAGGGCTGAGCACCTCCGCAAACTAATAGAAAATAACCAAAATAATCCAAGGTTCTTATTTAACACCGTGGCTAGACTAACAAATAAACAGACATCACCAGAGCAAAATATACCGTTACAGTTTAGTAGTAATGATTTTATGAATTATTTCAATGAGAAAATAGAAAGCATTCGAAACACAATTATAAATGTACAATCCTCTATGGTCTCTTATGATTCAGCCTCAATTATCGTCCCTCAAGAACAACTACACCGCTTTGCAACGATAGGACAGGAAGAGCTAAATAAACTTATTATTGCATCTAAACCAACAACATGCTCATTAGATCCAATACCCACTAAACTACTGAAAGAAGTGTTAGCTGTAGTGGAAGAGCCTCTTCTTAATATTATTAACTCGTCTTTATTCTTAGGTCATGTTCCAAGAATATTCAAGTTGGCAGTAATAAAACCTCTCATTAAGAAACCGCAACTAGATCCAAATAACCTAGCAAATTACAGACCCATTTCAAATCTTCCATTTATGTCCAAAATACTAGAAAAAGTTGTATCCGCTCAACTGTGCTCTTTTTTGCAAGAAAATGATATCTATGAAAAATTCCAGTCAGGATTCAGACCGCATCATAGTACAGAAACTGCGCTAGTTAAAATTACAAATGATCTACTCTTAGCTTCTGACCAAGGCTGTATCTCAATACTAGTCCTACTTGATCTTAGCGCCGCGTTCGACACTATAGATCATAAAATACTCTTGGATCGACTACAAAACTACACTGGTGTTCAGGGACAGGCATTAAGCTGGTTTAGATCGTACTTATCTGACCGTTATCATTTTGTCTCTTTACACGGGGGAAAATCAAAGTTAACGTCAGTAGACTACGGAGTACCGCAAGGATCGGTGCTAGGCCCTCTGCTATTCTCAATATATATGCTGCCACTTGGTAATATTATAAGAAAACATGGAATTAATTTCCACTGTTATGCTGACGACACTCAATTATATATTTCATCACGACCAGATGAAAACATTACCTCATCTAAATTGACAGAATGTCTCAAAGATATAAAATGCTGGATGACGCGTAATTTCCTGCTATTAAATTCAGATAAAACGGAGGTATTACTTATTGGTCCAAAAAACTACACACAAAACCTCTTACAATACGACTTTAATATAGAAGGATGCCCTGTTACTTTTTCCACTACAGTAAAAGACCTGGGTGTTATACTAGACCGCAACTTGTCTTTCGAAAATCATATTTCATCTGTTACAAGAACAGCCTTTTTCCACCTTAGAAACATTGCTAAATTACGTAACATGCTATCTGTTTCTGATGCAGAAAAGTTAGTTCATGCATTCATGACCTCGAGACTAGATTACTGTAATGCTTTATTAGCTGGTTGTCCTGCATCCTCAATAAACAAGCTACAGTTAGTGCAAAATGCAGCCGCTAGAGTACTTACTAGATCAAGAAAATATGATCATATAACACCGATTTTATCATCTCTGCACTGGTTACCTATTAAGTTCCGTATCAATTACAAAGTACTACTACTGACCTATAAAGCCCTTAATGGTTTAGCTCCTATGTACTTAACGGACCTTCTTTCGCCCTACAATCCACCGCGTTCTCTAAGATCACTAAATTCAAGGCTTCTGGTCATTCCTAGGATATCGAAGTCCACGAAAGGAGGGAGGGCATTCTCGCATTTAGCTCCAAAACTCTGGAATAGCCTTCCCGATACGGTCCGATGCTCTGACTCGCTGACACAGTTTAAAACTAGACTAAAGACGTGTCTCTTTAGTCAAGCATTCACATAATGCTTACCTTTTAGTCCTCTGCTATGCCATACGGAACCGTTTGCCACTGAAACTGCTTAACGCACCAGTGGGGCTCGACAGCCTTATAGACAAACGGGTCGGTCCGTATGGTTGCGGTTGGGTTGCGGAGAGTTTGGGTTACGGAGAGTTGTGAGATTATGGTTTTCTAACACCTACTCCCGTGTAATGGAAATCATTATGAACATCAGCTATGCTAATTATTTCCCATCTGCCTTTCTGCTGTTATCTCGGGACGCTTGTCCCGAGAAAAATGGCGTTCGTAGGCTCCAGTTTGGTATCCTGCCTCTCACGGGGATTTCGGATGCCTCAACGCCTGTGATGAGAAGACCAACGCCTGTGAAGAGACGACTCAACGCCTGCGAAGAGACGACTCAACGCCGGCGATATGTTATCCCCTAAATATTACATGATTAACTAAATGTATTTTTTCCAGGTACTCTCTGATATGGACTTACTGTAAAGCTTCTTTAAAACCCTATGATTGTTAGCCAGAGGAGAACTGGCCCCTGACTAGCCTGGGTTCTCCCAAGGTTTTTTTCTCCATCCAATCTGATGGAGTTTTGGTTCCTTGCCACTGTCGCCTTGCTTTTGGCTTGCTTAGTTGGGGATATTTAATATTCAACAATATTATTGAACTGTGTTGTACTACTTTCATGTTATCACTGTGAAGCTGCTTTGATGCAATCTGTATTGTGAAAAGCGCTATATAAATAAATGTGACTTGACTTGACTTGACTCTAAAGCCTTGTTATTTGGGGTTTCTCTCCAAGACGTTTGTGATGCGGCAGGCTGGTCTTCACCGCTCACATTCGTCAGGTTTTACAGTTTGGACCTGGATGCTGCCCCAGGTTCTCAGGTGCTTAGTGCTTAGTTCCAACAGACTGACACTCAGGTACTTGGAATTCTGGCGTTTTGGGTATTCTCGTTCCCAAAGCGTCAAGTGACGCATCGCGAGTTCCCTCGAAAGGGAACGTCTCAGGTTACTACTGTAACCATAGTTCCCTGAGAAAGGGAACGAGACGATGCGTCACCCTGCCATACTTCCTGCATCCCTGTGATCGGCTTGCTTCGACTTTTTGAAGCTAATGCCGCGTTTCACCGGATGTGCTCTTATGCCTTCCTGGTCATGACGTCACCCGCCCGTGACGCTCATTCTTTCCATTGGACTAGTTGACATTGATGCTCAGACGCATTCACGCTGGGGGCGTTCCCAAAGCGTCAAGTGACGCATCGTCTCGTTCCCTTTCTCAGGGAACTATGGTTACAGTAGTAACCTGAGACGTTTGGCCATCTAGGGAGGGGAATAGACCTTCTCCCCGACAAAAAAGATGGCGTGAGTTGTATCAGAAGGTAAATTATGCAGCTAGATTCATGGGTGAACTAATAAACTTGTATGATAATACATTGTGCTATTTGTATTTATGTGTATGGATAAGTAATTATTTACAATGTAAATACAATGTAATATTGATAAAATTAAGATGCCTGTTTTGAGATAACATGGACTACAGTGTCATAGCTACACTTTATGTTCACAGATAGAAAAATGCCCTCTGCAAATGAGGGGCCAGACCACCCTTCTGAAGGAAGCTCAGAACTGTTTTTGTGGATTTCACAAGGTAACTTCAATTAGCCTAGTTCAAGTTGCATAACTAGATAGATGTGTTTGCAATATCAATGTGTCTTTATATCTAAAATTAGGCATTATGAGGAGTGTATAATATCATGTGTCTGGTACATCTTAATGCATGTATCACAGGTTAATCCACCAGTCACAGTGGATGCATCACAGCGCACCCCTGCCCAAAGCACACCCTCCATCAGTGATGTGTCACATCCTGCAAAGAAAGCCAAACTGACATTGACAATGGTAAGCAGACCTTACTGCAGGTATCACTGCAGACATTGAAACATCTCAACATTTTGCTATAGTGTTGCAGGTTTTTTATCACTGACTATGACAAAACTTTTCAGTTTGAAAAGTCAAGGTTTGGAGGCTCACATGTGGCAGCAGCAAAACCCAATTTGAGCATCCAGAGGAAAACCTCTCAGGTTAATATAAAAGACATCATAACTATATAATGACATCATCACTTTATCACTACATAATTTTATTTAATAAAAAACGCAATCCCCTTAACCTGTTAAGCTTCAAGCCCACTTTTGAAAAATCCCCAGAAATGACATACCCAAACTGAAACAGATACAGTTCATGAACCCTTTGCACTAAAAGCACAAGTATGATCTCATTTGAAAGCTGACACCTGGTTGTTTATCGTAAATGTAGAATTAATTATTGTCATAATGAAAAAAACAATTTTAAATAGCTTCAAAGTTTTGTAAAGTTATTAGAAATTTATTTTTATGAAACATATTCATGAAAATAAAATTGAAGTTGGCCCTGGAGCAATCTAGAAATGCACTGCAGCTAAAGCCACATGTCTGACCATTTTATATTTAAAATCTGAAAATGATAAGTATAAAACTCTGTATTTAGTTAAATGTTTTTCAAGATCATGTCAAATTACTTTATTTTGATCAGACTCTATTAGCAAACTGATGTTTAGTCATCTTCTGAGTCATCTATTCAGTCTATTGTCTCTATTGTTTTGTGGTGCCCCATTCAGTGTCAGTCTCCCCTGCACACATTTACACCTCTCCAGACTGGTTATTATGGCTCTAAATATGCATTTCTTTTGTCTGCATTATAGCTACTAACGACTGGCTATTCACAGGCTATTCATAGGGTTTCAAACCCTAATTTCTTTTATCAAAGTTCTCACTAAATATTTGAAACTGGTATCAAATGCACTGAAACATTTCAGTAAGCATTCCTATTTAGAAAAAAATCATAAAACAATAACTGCTCGTGGCTGGTGCGCCTGGGCTCGCTAGCATGTTAGCTTAGCACACCATCAATACACGACCATTTATGAGATTAAAACCATGTTTGTGCTCCAAACTTACTATATAACGCAAGTCTAGTGTTTTAAATAATCTTCTGTGATCTAACTTGGCTTCAGATAAAAAAAAAATCCGACAGAAAATGTATTATTTAGTGTTCTGAACGATGATGAAATCTATATCGATTAGCATTACATTATAAATATAATCTATTATTATGAAATACCTGGCATGGCTTGAAGAACACAGGTAACTCAAATATCATTGCAATCATGTTAATGTCTTCAAAACATCTTTATCTGCATGTTACAGCGATCTCTGTCAGCTACTTTGAGAGGCATCCAGCTGCAGCCCCGCAGACTCACTTCTCGCTAGACACCAGTGGCTGGACACCAGTGGATGGACAGCCTACGTCATTTCCGTATCGTCATTTCCGTATCGTCATTCACTTTTCAAATTTGACGCCCCATGCAGATGTCAGCGGTAAGAAAAAAAATATAAACTGTCGATGATTTATAGGTCATGTCAGAATTCAAATGCACAAACTAGCTAGTTAAAAAATCGTCTTGTTTTCAAGGTACTTTGTTGTGTTTTTTAAAGGTATTAGTGAACTCTGGTGTGCCTCAATTCTAGAGCTAGGTTGCTACAATAGAACACTTGTACTCTAATATAGTTAAATATAAACATGCTCATTCTAATCATATTGTACATCTGTTCTTGCTTTAGGTGTGGTGAATGTCAAAAAACTGCCCCAGGCTGTAAGAGACATGTGTGTCCCTTTTAAAATTGTACAATGCAGAAATTGCAGATATTCTTTCAAAGACTGGGTGGGGTAACGTTACCGTGGAAACGGAAGACGTGGAGACCTGCGAGGGTTTTATACAGACCCTGAATTTCCTGAGCATTGCCCAGACTGCCAGTTTTAGGGGGCAGGAATGAGGTGTGGTGTGCACAGTGTGCAATAGTTTATTTGGTCTATAGTCTATAGTTTATTCTCTTGAAATAGGGACTTCCCCCACAACCTTACGGGCCTGACTGTGGCATCTTCATTCTGATGGTCAGATTTGACTAATTTTACTAATTAGATTGTGTAATTTCCAATAAATATAGCAAAACCATGAAGTGTTAATTTGATCTGGATTGTTTGGTAAATTGTCTGATCATGTGAATCTACGTATATTTTAAAAACAGAAGTGGTTACATTTACAAAAAAAAAAAAGGAAAAAGAATTGAATATCCAAATGGGCAAGGCAAAAAACTGTGGTCAATTAACATGTACACGTCTGTTGTATTGACAAAACGTTATAGTCCATTGATCTAGGCTGAATTTAAGTCACAAAAAATAGTGATATGATCTGAACAATATATATTTTCAAGGTGGTTCTTGTGAATGCAGTTTGCATGAATTATTGAAGTTATAATATTAGGTATATAATTGAGAATTGTTTTATGTAAAGAGATATGATAAAGATCATATTTCAATTTGCACACAGCTTTTATATTATATATTTTAAGTCATAAAAGTAAAATGACAATACGGAAAAGACGTGTGCAATTAAGCCTGCAAAGAATGCTGTCTATCCAGAGGTGAAAATCTAAAATAAATATATGTCTATCCAGAGGTGAAAGAGGTGAAAATATAAAATAAATATGCTGTCTATCCAGAGGTGAAAACAGAAAATAAATATGCTGTCTATCCAGAGGTGAAAATCTAAAATAAATATATGTCTATCCAGAGGTGAAAATCTAAAATAAATATGTCTATCCAGAGGTGAAAATCTAAAATAAATATGTCTATCCAGAGGTGAAAGTATAAAATAAATATATGTCTATCCAGAGGCGAAAATCTAAAATAAATATGCTGTCTATCCAGGGGTGAAAATATAAAATAAATATATGTCTATCCAGAGGTGAAAATATAAAATAAATATATGTCTATCCAGGGGTGAAAATATAAAATAAATATGCTGTCTATCCAGAGGTGAAAATATAAAATAAATATGCTGTCTATCCAGGGGTGAAAATCTAAAATAAATATATATCTATCCAGAGGTGAAAATCTAAAATAAATATATGTCTATCCAGAGGTGAAAATATAAAATAAATATATGTCTATCCAGAGGCGAAAATCTAAAATAAATATGCTGTCTATCCAGAGGTGAAAATATAAAATAAATATGCGGTCTATCCAGGGGTGAAAATCTAAAATAAATATATGTCTATCCAGAGGTGAAAATCTAAAATAAATATATGTCTATCCAGAGGTGAAAATCTAAAATAAATATGCTGTCTATCCAGAGGTGAAAATGTAAAATAAATATGCTGTCTATCCAGAGGTGAAAATATAAAATAAATATGCTGTCTATCCAGAGGTGAAAATATAAAATAAATATGCTGTCTATCCAGGGGTGAAAATATAAAATAAATATGCTGTCTATCCAGAGGTGAAAATGTAAAATAAATAAATGTCTATCCAGAGGTGAAAATCTAAAATAAATATATGTCTATCCAGAGGTGAAAATATAAAATAAATATGCTGTCTATCCAGAGGTGAAAATATAAAATAAATATATGTCTATCCAGAGGTGAAAATATAAAATAAATATGCTGTCTATCCAGAGGTGAAAATATAAAATAAATATTAAATATGCTGTCTATCCAGGGGTGAAAATGTAAAATAAATATGCTGTCTATCCAGAGGTGAAAATATAAAATAAATATTCTGTCTATCCAGAGGTGAAAATATAAAATAAATATGCTGTCTATCCAGAGGTGAAAATATAAAATAAATATGCTGTCTATCCAGAGGTGAAAATATAAAATAAATATGCTGTCTATCCAGAGGTGAAAATATAAAATAAATATGCTGTCTATCCAGAGGTGAAAATATAAAATAAATATGCTGTCTATCCAGAGGTGAAAATATAAAATAAATATGCTGTCTATCCAGAGGTGAAAATGTAAAATAAATATGCTGTCTATCCAGAGGTGAAAATATAAAATAAATATACTGTCTATCCAGAGGTGAAAATATAAAATAAATATATCTATCCAGAGGTGAAAATATAAAATAAATATTAAATATGCTGTCTATCCAGAGGTGAAAATATAAAATAAATATGCTGTCTATCCAGAGGTGAAAATCTAAAATAAATATATGTCTATCCAGAGGTGAAAATATAAAATAAATATGCTGTCTATCCAGAAGTGAAAATATAAAATAAATATGCTGTCTATCCAGAGGTGAAAATATAAAATAAATATATGTCTATCCAGAGGTGAAAATATAAAATAAATATATGTCTATCCAGGGGTGAAAATATAAAATAAATATGCTGTCTATCCAGAGGTGAAAATATAAAATAAATATATGTCTATCCAGAGGTGAAAATATAAAATAAATATGCTGTCTATCCAGAGGTGAAAATCTAAAATAAATATGCTGTCTATCCAGAGGTGAAAATATAAAATAAATATTAAATATGCTGTCTATCCAGAGGTGAAAATAAAAAATAAATATGCTGTCTATCCAGAGGTGAAAATCTAAAATAAATATGCTGTCTATCCAGAGGTGAAAATATAAAATAAATATGCTGTCTATCCAGAGGTGAAAATATAAAATAAATATTAAATATGCTGTCTATCCAGAGGTGAAAATAAAAAATAAATATGCTGTCTATCCAGCGGTGAAAATATAAAATAAATATGCTGTCTATCCAGAGGTGAAAATATAAAATAAATATGCTGTCTATCCAGAGGTGAAAATAAAAAATAAATATGCTGTCTATCCAGAGGTGAAAATATAAAATAAATATGCTGTCTATCCAGAGGTGAAAATATAAAATAAATATGCTGTCTATCCAGAGGTGAAAATATAAAATAAATATGCTGTCTATCCAGAGGTGAAAATATAAAATAAATATGCTGTCTATCCAGAGGTGAAAATATAAAATAAATATGCTGTCTATCCAGAGGTGAAAATATAAAATAAATATGCTGTCTATCCAGAGGTGAAAACGGAAATTAGCGGCAAAACGGAAATGACGTAGGCTGTCCATCCACTGGTGTCCAGCCACTGGTGTCTATCGAGAAGTGAGTCTGCGGGGCTGCAGCTGGATGCTATTGGCTACTTTCTGTATCACTCAGTGATGTCCTGGAATGTCACATGACTATGGGTCTTCTTCATGATCCATATATGGACTTTTATTGGACATATAGCGCCCCCATGCTATTGGTATGAATGGAAAACACAGCACATCTCAGTAAGAAGCGATCATAATGATTACATCGACGCATTTGGGTATAAATTCAATAAATATTATTCCTGTCTATAGAAATATGATGTGAATCTATGAGAATATATCAATATTTCTCCACATCTGCACATTGTTGAGCTAAAAGCCCTCAGGGACGTTGTTTTGTGAATCGCTGTCATGATGACAGCACGGAGTGTTTTTTATGAATGGACCAGCTGACGCTCATAATTCATATTAAAGGTATCGACTCATTTTTTTCATTTCATAACTCCTGACACAAATTAAGACATAACTGTCACTATAAGTTTCTCAGAATACAATAGTGGTCAAATACTGAATCTTGAGTCTTATATCTTTTCTTAATGATGTATAGTTTGTCAAGGTATAACATTAAATCTGATAGTATATTTGAACTAAATAAAAAAAAAACGCTTCAGTGCGCCGACGCTCTGGAGAAGGTTAAGAGGTTAATATATTAATCATAACGTTTGACTCCACAGACATTAGAGCACTCCATTTCAGCCGCAGCTTCATGCCCACCCTCTGATCCTCGTCCTCCTTCATCCCCCAAACCTCATCGGCCTGTCATCAAGTCCTCCTCTTCCTTCTTCCTTCCTCCAGCTCAGAGATCACAACGTACCAAAGAAACAGCAACACCATCGATTAATTCTGAGTTTGCTGTTGTGAGGAGCCCAGTAAGATGTCATTCAAAATATAAACATGCCTTTGTCATTTAATGCTCTCTTAGATTTTATTTAAACCAGTGTTTTTGATAATATCAGCAGGTCTCATCTCAGCCAGAAGACACTGCGGATCTCCCACTACTGTGGCCACAGACAATGCCACAGCAGGACCAGAAGTGGGTGTCGGAAGCACTTTTTAGGGTTGGTGCAAAGGGTAAGCTGGAGCTGCGTGAAAACCTGCAGTTGTGGTATCACCCCCCACCAACAGCCCTGTTGTACCACCAAGCTCCAGCACCTGATAGATTTTTTTCACAGCGGCTCTTGCTCTGGATGCCATATAGGCTATGGAAGGTGCGGCTCCAGTGTTCTAACCCTGTCTGTGCCAGGCATCAGCTGTGTGGTGGTGGTCTGCACAGGAGAGTACGACAGGTGTTAGATATTGACAGATACTACAATCTGGTTACAGAGACCCTGATCTGTACCAGGTGTAGAACCAGCTACCTGTCCTGGAGTCATGCTGTGCTGCAACAGTTGGACCTGGCCCATCGATCTGAATTCAGGATCATCTTCACACGCAAGTAAATATGTTGCAGTCATGTTCACTCATATGCTACCTTTTTGATAAATAATTCTTACAATAATTAGATACATGATAATAAGATACTTGAATAAATACTTTTTTCCAAGGTATGCCTGTGACATTCGAGTTCTTCGCTTGTTGCGTAAAAGAGGGGCATGGGGAATGGCCCAGTGAGGATCATCGGACAGCTGAGGGAGAACCACAGTGAGGAGTGGTTAAAACGTGTGGCTCGGTACACATCAGAGTGTGTGGCCTTTTTGGATAAGCCTGGCCTGCATCCAATGCACTTCCAGGAACCACCACCACTTCCTCCAGTACCCAGCTACAAATGGCTCCTCACTGTATACAGTCAGGACATCCTCAACAGGCTCGATCACATAAAGGCCAGCATCACATCCACGTATGGATCAATTTTAAAAATGGATTCAACTAAGAAGGTTAGAGGAGCTGCTTTAATGACTGTACTCCTTTCTATAATGAATTGTTAGACCAAAATAGCTTTATTTTTCAATGATACTGATTTGGATGTATGTTTTATTTTTTGCTATGTTTATTGTTTCTTTTAGATCACCAAGAAGTTGAGTGGGCCTGCAAAAGGCACAGCACAGTGGCTTACCTCAGTAGGCAATGAGGTAGGTCAGGTGCTGATGAGTGTCCTGACTGCGAATGAAGGGGCTGGGTTAGACCTCATGGCTGCAGGGCTCATGGAGAGGTACCAGCGAGCTGGTGTTGATCCTCCCACTATCCTGTATGTGGACTGTGACTGTTGCAAGGAAGTGGGAGAGACTAAACTGAAGAGGCGGTTCAGCGGCTGGCCCGATGTCATCGTCCGCCTAGACATTTGGCATTTTATACGACGTCTGGCAGTAGGGTGCACCACTGATGCCCACCAGTTGTACCCTACTTTTATGTCTAGGTTGTCATCCTGTATTTTGGAGTGGGACGCAGGGGATCTCACTCTGCTGAGAAGGGCCAAGAGGGAGCAACTCACTCAACAGGGCTGGCCTGCAATGACGCCGGCAGAGCTTGACCGTCATATAAGCAAAGATGAGCTGGCCCAACACTGCAGGAGGAGAACACGAGGAGAGGAAACCACTATCCGCCTCCTTGATATGCTCATCAGAGAGCTCATGGGTGGCAAGGGGAATGACGCCCTTGGTGTTCCTCTCCTTGACAGTGTGAGGATGCAGCACATCTGGCATGTCCAGAGACGGCACTTCACCTGTATCCAGGACCCTCCAGATGTGCCACTATACACGGAAACTGGAACCATAAACAAGGGCGGGATGGTTCTAAAAACGTACCGGTGTGCCAGAGGCTCCACATCCCTGGAATCATTTCACTGCCACCTAAACAGATTTATTCCAGGTTTGTCATGACAGAATATACCACATCTTGCCACTAATTCCTGTTAATTTAGATATTTGCAGTGAACAGATAATATTTTCTCTTTTGCAGTTTCTCAAAACAATGTTTGGGTTTCTATTTCTTTTTCTAGGGAACAGCGCAAACAGCCTGAACTTCCAGATTTACCTCCTGGAAGGTTTGTTACGCTGGAATCAGGACCGGGCAGCAGCTGCTGTTGCAGGTGGAAGTTCAACCCTGCGTACTTACACAGGGGAGCTGGTTTACTCTGTCAATGAGAACTACAATAAGTTGTATGGAAGGAAATTGGTCCCTAGCTTCACTCCACCTGCAGTATACACAGGTAAATATATTTTTGATAAATGCAGTTCACAATGTTTTTTTGGTAAAATTACAAGTGCTTCTGGACAAAAATAATATAATTTTTGACATCACAGAAAAAATAATACTACCTGTATTTTTTTTACACTGGATTCTTTGTCCTAGGTGTCAGGGCAGAAAATTTAATTCTTACTAGAATATAGAGTAACTCTGTCTTTTTATGATGCCCCCTGAATTACATATTTTTTGTTCATGCACAAGCTGAGAACAAACAGATTTACTGCATTTTAATAAACCTTTCTGATTATTTTCCTTTAATAATGTTTCCTGTTCCAAATATTTCCTCAGGGGAGCTCATTGGAGTGCAATATTTGTTGAGACAGAATAGTCAGCCCCTGGAGGACATGTGCCCTACCTCCGATAGGACCTCTCAGTTGCTGGAGGAGATAGATGTGGAGGAGCAAGGGGAAGAGGATGAGAGTTTCATTGATTTGTTGGGAGAGGAAGCCACAGTGACAAATCTTCTGGCATTAGATGACTCATTCCTTATAGGTCCACCAGTCCCACCCGCTGCACCGCAGCCCTGTGTTCAGGCTCCACCAGTCCCCAGTGTCCAGAATCCTTCCGCTGCACCACTGCCCACTGTGACTCCTTCCGCTGCACCGCAGCCCTGTGTTCAGGCTCCACCAGTGCCCAGTGTCCAGAATCCTTCCGCTGCACCACTGCCCACTGTGACTCCTTCCGCTGCACCACTGCCCACTGTGACTCCTTCCGCTGCACCACTGCCCACTGTGACTCCTTCCGCTGCACCACTGCCCACTGTGACTCCTTCCGCTGCACCACTGCCCACTGTGACTCCTTCCGCTGCACCACTGCCCACTGTGACTCCTTCCACTGCACCACTGCCCACTGTGACTCCTTCCGCTGCACCACTGCCCACTGTGACTCCTTCCGCTGCACCACTGCCCACTGTGACTCCTTCTGCTGCACCACTGCCCACTGTGACTCCTTCCGCTGCACCACTGCCCACTGTGACTCCTTCCGCTGCATCACTGCCCACTGTGACTCCTTCCGCTGCACCACTGCTCTGTTTCCAGGCTCCACCAGTGCCCAGTGTCCAGACTCCATCAGCTGCACCACTGCCCTGCTTTCAGGCTCCATCAGCTGCACCACTGCCCTGTTTCCAGACTCCATCTGCTGCACCACTGCCCTGGTTTCAGGCTCCACCAGTGCCCATTGTCCAGACTCCATCAGCTGCACCAGTGCCCTCAGCAATGGTAAAATTCCCTTTTCTAGACCAATTGTTTCTCAATTCGCCCTTAAGCAACACATCCACAAACTCACTTAACAGCATGTAATTATCTAACCAACAGTTATATTTTTTCAGGCTGTTGACGACCACTGTATTCCTGGAATGGACCGGGTGAATGAGTTGGCAGAGTGTCTGGTGGAGCTGCGCACACAGGCAAGCCTCACACTTAGCAACCAACAAGTTGTGGGTTTGTGGCAGAACCTGGACCAATTTGACAAAGACAGGGTGATGTTATGATTTAGGACTAGGTGAAACAATCCCCTGTTTAAGACCTGAGGTATGAGTGGTGACGATGCATCCATCGGAATGGTTTCCTCTCTGAGATATGAGTGGTGACGATGCATCCATCGGAGTGGTTTCCTCTCTGTAGTGGTGACAGGTTTTAGTGGTAACAACGCATCCATCAGAATGATTTCCTCACTGTGGTAATGGTTTAGTGGGATAAGAATGGGTGTTTAACCCTCTGGGGTCCAAGGTGTTTTTGGGGTCCTTGAGATGTTTTGACATACTCTGACATTTGTGCTTTTTTCAGTTGCTTATAAACATATTACTGGCAAAGGTGTAATTACACTCTATTTAGCACACACAGGGCTACCATAATGTGTTATCAACATGTATGTACATTTTTGTATTTTTGAGAGAATATTGTTTATGCGTGGTTATTGAAAAAACTAAAACTTAAAGTTTCTGAAATAAGGCCACAAAACACATACTAAATATGTGTCCACAAGACTTTTGACTAATGGATGTTGTGGCCTAGAGTTTTTTCTTCAAAATGATCTGAAAATCATCCTGCCTTATCATTCACATTAAACAATAGATTGGTTTAAATTTAAAAATGACACTTTTTGTTTGGAAAGGCAATATGCGCAGGGGTGTGACCTGCTGTGATTCACACCTGAGAAGACAATGGGCCCGCATAATGAGCGCATAATGGGGCTGCATACTAATGACCCTTTCATTCAGGTGTGTCACTGAGCCACAAGAATGCAATGCAATGACAATATATATATATATATATATATATATATATATATATATATGCCTATATAATACAAAATTGGTTCACAGTTCCAATTATTTATTTATTTTTCAAATTGTGCTTGCAAATTGTATAATATCAAATGTAAAAATTTATAGTAATTGTGCAGTTAATTATCATACTGTTTTTACAGAAAGTTTGGGAATGTATCCCAAATGTGTCACTAATAAAACACAATACAAATAATTTAAAGAGGAGGCTTATATTGAGCTTTTAAGATTTACCTAAGATTTATTTATATGTAGCCTACATATATTTTTGCTATTTTAATAAAAAGGTTACAATTACAACAACAATTAAAATGTAACTATATTTCAAATGTAATCTTTCTTTGTATTATATACTAAAGTATACATTTTATCATACATATTTCACAGTTGCGGATTAATTAGTTTGAATATAGAATTACAATCGAACAAATACTATAATAACATCTTAGCAAACAAGCTTATTTGATGTGGCAGTATTTTACAGTAAAAACGACATCTTGTCTTTCATATGTAACATATCGTTTTTATGATTAGGACATATAAATGTTAATTTGCAGTTTAATACGTTGCTTATACAAAAATATTTTATTTCAACATATTTCAGTCGATTTTTACTCATCTCAGTATTGGAATATAGTTAGGTAAAAGCTGTTCATTCATTCACACACAAAAACGCGATTCAAACAGTCTTTTTGTTTACAGACACTATTCCATATCGCGATTAGCACAAAGCACTTGAAAATAAAGAATGTACCTATTTCCTCGGCTGGATCCGTTGCTCCTCCAAATGAAACTACCTGTAGCCTACTTCTGAGGTAATTTTTTCCAGGATTATTATTAAGATAGTACTATTATTCCTCACAGCGTCGTAAATCTGAGTCTCTTTCGGTGGTTATCCAGCTGGTGTGGGCGTGGATCGCCTCAGAGCATTTGTGTTTGAATAGAGCGCGCGCTCCGTGGGCGTGGTCAAATTAACTTTAATGAGCTGAGACGAGAACGACTATCATCTCTCTCTTTTCGTACAGATTACATAAAATGAGAAAAAAATTTTTTTATATAAATTACTTCATTTAAAAGAAGATAATTCAGGCTTCATACCTGTGTGCCTGTGTACCTGTTTGACTGAGTATTTGCAGAGTTACAGATGATTTTTCGGACGCGTTTCAGAATGGACTTCACTGACAGAGAGAACGCAGAACGCGCATCATGTTTATTTTTCTTTATTAGGCGAAAAGCACAACACTTTGTTTTTATTATGAGGTTCCACAAAAAAAATACAAACTTAACAGGATCGAATGATGTACAACACTTATATGTAAGATCAAAATTAACAGAGTAATTTGAGTCTCTTTTGCACTGATAAGGAAAAAAGTGAGCTGGTATCGCCGGCGAGACCGCCGACCCCAGAGAGTTAAGCTTCATTGGGGTCATCAGGTGGCCACCCCCCTTCTCTGGTGTTTAAAAGATAGGCCCACGACACCTCCAGAGGGCTCATCGGCAGCACCTGGCGTCCCAGGTGTGCCCCCCTCTGCTTTTAACCCTTACATGCCGCAGGTGGTATTAGGGGCCCAGTTGGAGTCTCCCCTTTTTGCCCATATCCATCGGCTTGCTTCTTCTGCTGCACCTGAGAGGGCTTTGATGGTTTGGCGTAGGGTTTGGCCTCGCACTCCCCGTTCCTTAAGCAGCCTGATGGTTGACTTGCCCACAAAGCCTCTGCAGCCGACTTTCACTGGGAAAACCTTGGATTTCCATCCACGTTGCTCAGCATCAGCTGCCAATTCGGTGTACTTAAGTCTCTTGCGCTCAAATCCCTCCTCTACAGCATCCTCCCAGGGAACGGTAAGCTCTATTATGTACACGAAGTGGAGTGATGGGGACCAGAGCACGAGGTCTGGTCTTAGGTTCGTTGTGGCAATCTCAGATGGGAAGTAAAGCTTTTGGTTCAAATCTGCCACCAATTTCCAGTCTCGAGCCTTTCCGAGCTGGTCCCTAACCATAGTTGTATAGCCTTTGGCTGTCTTTACCCCTTCTCGAATGAACTCCCTTGCATATGAAGGATGGAATGATGGAGGAGGCAGGGCATTGTTCTTTAGTCGTCTGCACTCCAAGGTGGCACTTCAGGACATGGTTGTGCCGCCAGGTATAGCGGCCTTGTGACAAGCTTGTCTTGCATCCAACCAGAATGTGTTTGAGGTTTGCGGGGGATGGACAGAGGGGGCACGTTGGGTCTTCCCCGTACCACTGGTTGAGGTTTGAGGGGGAAGGCAGGACGTCGTACGTTGCACGTAAGATGAAGCTGATGTGAAATGCTTCCATGCTCATCAGCTCCCTCCAAGAGAACTTTCTCCTCTCAACTCCCTCCCATCTCATCCACTGCCCTTGCTTGGCTTGTGAAACAGCCTTTGCACACCTCGTTGCCTGCTCGTGCCGTCGCACCTCCTCGACAACCAGCCGTCGCCGCTGAGCTGGAGCTGCTCTATGCCACGATGGTCTGCTCTCTCCAGATCCGAGGCCGCCTCTCCCCTGTTGCACATTGCCAATGATGTCTCTGTGCCTGAGGTCTGATTTCGCCTGGTGAGTGGCTTCAGCTGGGCTCCATTTCCTTCCGGTCACCAGGGTAGGAGCTGTTTGGGAAACACATGGATCACGGGACTCTGTTAGTGTCATTTCCAGCCTTACTTTAGAGCACTTGAACTCCTCAACCATGCTGGAAACAGGAATCTCCAAGATGCCTCTTCCATACAGTCCTATGTTAGTAAAGCATCTGGGCAGTCCCAGCCACTTTTTGGCAAATGAGCTGATCACTCTCTCCAGCTTTTCTACCTTTGAGATTGAGACCTCGTAGATGGTAAGAGGCCACATCATCCTAGGTAGTAGCCCACATTAAAGGCACCACAGCTTTAGCCTGCCAGGGAGCATGGTCTTGTCGATACTCTCAAGGCCGTGCATTGTATCTTGCCTAAGCTGGTCTACTTGCTCTGTGTCCTTAAGGGTGGCGTGGTACCAACGTCCAAGACTCTTAACTGGCTTCTCTGCCACTGTTGGTATAGGGTCCTTGCCCACATAGAACCGCTGTTCCGACAGCTTTCCCTTGACGACTGAAATGCTCCTGGACTTGCCTGGCTTTATTTCCATCCGAGCCCACTGTATGTTCTCCTGTAGCTTGTTCAGGAGGCGCCTAGCACAAGCCTTTGTTGTGGTGAGGATGGTCATATCGTCCATATAGGCTCTGATGGGAGGGAGACGAAGACCAGATTTGAGCTTCTGACCTCCTACTACCCACCGAGATGCGCGAATGATGACCTCCATAGCCATCGTGAATGCTAAAGGTGAGATGATGCATCCTGCCATTATTCCGATTTCTAAACGTTGCCATGCTGTGGTATACTCATTAGTAGTTAGGCATAGCTGCAGGTCTTGAAAATAGGATTTAACGAGGCAGGTGATTTCTTCTGGGATGCTGAAATACTGGAATGCAGCCCAGAGGAGATTATGAGGAACTGACCCAAAGGCATTTGCAAGATCCAAGAACACAACATGGAGATCTTTTCCATTCTTTTTGGCGGTTTGGATTTGATTCCATATCATGTTTGTGTGCTCTAAGCAACCAGAGAAGCCTGAAATCCCAGCTTTCTGCACCATGGTATCGATGTAGTGGTTCTTTTCCAGGTAGGCTGTTAGTCTGTTAGCCACTACGCTGAAGAAGATTTTACCTTCAACGTTCAGGAGGCTGATTTGGCGGAACTGGCTGATGTCCACAGAGTCCTTTTCCTTCGGGATTAGGATGTCTCCTGCCCTTCTCCATGCCGTTGGAATTTCTTGTTTCTGCCACACTACTTTCATTAGCCTCCATAAACAGCGCAATACCCCTGGTGTGTTCTTATACAGCCGGTATGGGACTCCATTGGGCCCAGGGGAGGATGCAGCTCTTGCCCAACGTACAATTCTCTCCACTTCGCTCCATCTGGGGGGGGGTGATGTCCAGCTGATGTTCTGGGGAATGTA
Source organism: Rhinichthys klamathensis goyatoka (assembly GCF_029890125.1). Classification (NCBI taxonomy): domain Eukaryota; kingdom Metazoa; phylum Chordata; class Actinopteri; order Cypriniformes; family Leuciscidae; genus Rhinichthys; species Rhinichthys klamathensis. The sequence goes on from NW_026606831.1 coordinate 572,397, forward strand.
TCGGTGGCATATCGGGTGGAAGAGTTGTCTCTCCGCCTCGCTGGCTGTCTGTGTGGCTCTGTTTTAGGTAAGTTTCCAGATCTTTCTTTGATGCTTTGAGTTTGCCACTTTTTTCCTTTGTGAAAAGGTTTTTTGCAAACTTGTAGGGGTCTTTGAAGAAGTTTGATCTCGCTTGCTCCTTCATTTTACGCCTCCTCCTCAGATTCTCAGCTCTCCTCAAGGTTGCCAATCGGTTCTTAATTTCTGCCTGTAGCAGGTCAATTCCCTCCTTCTCCTCCTCTGGAGCTTTTCTCCATTGTTTTTTCAGCTGCCTTCTCTCCTTGACTAACCGTTCTATCTCCTGCTGTCTTCTGAACTTCATCGGGGTGGGTGATGGTTTTTTCCTCTTTTCTGCCATCCCAAAGCACTGTGTACCATAGTTGTGAATCAGGTCTCCCATTCGCTCCAGCTTCTTGACTGCAGTTCCCCTCAGTTGTCCCAGGAGGTTACTGATGTCTGTGTCTATCATCTCCCACTCCTTTTTCTCACAGGATTTTGGCCACTTGACCTGTGTTTTCCGCCCCTGAATCTTATTCTCAGTTGTAGGCTGCGGCAAGTTGGGCTTGAGGGGCACAACTATGCTTGGCTCCTCCTCTTCCTCTCGAACAGGGGGATTGATGTTCTGCAGACTTTGGGTTTGGTCCTGCTGCTGAACTTCACTTGCCTTATTCAACCTGCTACGTAAGAAGTAACGGTCAATGCGAGTTCCCTGTTGCGTTGACAGCAAGCACTTTTTCAATCCTTGGTGTCTTCTCAGGCCTGCATAGGATGTTTCCTTGGTCCAGCCACATCTACAACTCTGGAGCTTAATTCCTGGAGTAGGTGTTGTCATCTCAGGTGTCTTATTGATCATCATTCTCGTTGTCAGTTTCGTTCCTGGGTCAGTAGCCATGTAGTCTGTCGGTGAGTCATCATCCTCCCCCGCTCTCGCTGACTCTGGGGGTGTTTTCTTCCTTGAACTTTTTGTAGCCAGAGATGGGTGGGACCTGTACACTAATAGTGCCAGGTCCCTCCTACCACAGGGAGCTAACCTGGGGCAGGCCCGTTGGGGTCTTTCCCTCCTGGCAGCTGTCTTTCCAAGCTGTCACCAGGTCTTTCCCTAGTTGCCAGCTGCTCTCTTCACAGCAGTCACTGGGTAGATCCAGATGATCAATTATGATTTAGGACTAGGTGAAACAATCCCCTGTTTAAGACCTGAGGTATGAGTGGATACCTCAGGTCATGTATGTAGCTCGTCATCAAGACAGGCTACTTACAGGACGTTTTAGGTCCCCTAAAAAGAAAGCTGTCTTCACACCTGGTGTCGACAGCACAAAGAGATGTGTTTTGGCTTCTAGCGGCTCTCCAGCACAGTGGCCTAATTGTTGTCGCCTTGTTGAAATGATTTTCATAAGGTTGTGTAGCATCCACCGAAGCCCCAAAAAACAGAGGAAACAATCTCTGTCTAGATGGGATCTCATTCTTCGCGATTACAGAAGAATTCGGCAGCTAATCCTGAGCAATGGAACGGTGATGAGCGAAACAACCCTTCAGCTAGTTGAGGTTAACCAGAGGACCCTTACAACGTGGCACAATGAACGTTTAAAGGGTCAGGAGGTCTTAGTGCTGTTGCAAGGGCTTGAGCTTCCTGAGGCACGTCCAGTGGCATTAGATGCTCTGCCTCCAGCACGAGTACAGCCTGTTGTGCCTCCACAATATAGCCACCAGTTGCATAACTACCAGATGCCACCAGACACAGCTGGACAGGCAAAGACAAAGTTTAGAAAGATCCAGCCCTCAGCTGCCTGTACATCTGCCACAGCATCTTCATTTGAGCCATCAGCCTTACACCCTCAGCGTTCAGCCACATTCAGCCAGCTAAGGACAATTTATCCCAGGCCGACAGCACCGCACCCATTAGTTTCTGACACACCCACTGCCCCTGTTGTGTCTCAGATGGTACTATTGCCCTGTCCAGCCCCATTTTCCACCATTAACCCTGGAGCAATTTCCTCTGATCCACCTGCAATTGACACAGCCACCCCAACCAAACGGTCGTACAATCGTACTGTTAAGGCAAATATGTGCAGAAAGTGTGGCCAATTTCGTACACAAGAAACTGGCCATAGCCAGTACAAAGGCAAAATATTTTGCCCAAATAAAGAAACAATCACTAAGGAGCAGTGGTTACAGAACATGAGAAAATAACCCTTGTGTGCTATAACACATATTCACTATAACACATATGGAAATATATAATAAATATTAAACAACATTAAACTATTATATTTATTTAAGTTTTTAATTTAAGTTATTTTTACTTATTTTTTTTTACCTATTTTAACTTATTTTTATGTTTGTATTCTTGTGTTGTTCCATATGGTAAATTCAGTACTTTTCCACATTTTTCTAATATGTATATAGTTAATAAATCTATTTCTCTATGAAGACTGGTGTGTTGTATTTATTTGTTTTATTACAAACAGCTATTTGTGTCAAGTAGCTGTTCCTTTTCACTCTGAATGAAATAGTATATTAATATAGTGTGAATGCAGTAATAAGGGGGTTATTTTGCCCCTACTGCCATAGAAAACGATTAACTTAATGAATGCGTTTGGACAAAAATGACTATCTTAGTATTACGGATGAAATTTTATAATGAATTCAAATGGTTTACTCCAAAAGAAAAATTAAACTTAGAAATAAAACAATCGATAAAAATCAAATGCACACACTACTTTCTAAATCAAACTTAGAAACGAAACAATCGATAAAATAAAATTTTTTTATGTGACGTGTGGATTCGAACCTATGACTTCCTGATTTTCTCACTTTTTTTCTTTCCTTTTCTCCCCCTTCTTCCGCTTCTTACCCGTCTTATACAGACTATTATACCCCAGCTTTAGCTCAGTCGGTAGAGCATCAGACTTTTAATCTGAGGGTCCAGGGTTCAAGTCCCTGTTCGGGCGATCGAGCCTCTTTTTTTTGAGGAGCGCTACGTTTTGCTGTTGAGTTCGTGCACCTGCACAGCATGCGCCTGCTTTAGGTTGAAACCTTGCTTAAACTTTAGGAAAAGAAAAAAAGTCCCTGTGACAATATTACCCTTGAAAAGAGTTATGTTGGCAAGGAATAGTTTTGTCTGCAAGCTAAAGATGACAAGGGCCCTTTTGTACTCAGCCACACGTCGGGGAGACCGGTAGCTCGCCGTGATCGTATAGTGGTTAGTACTCTGCGATGTGGCCGCAGCAACCCCGGTTCGAATCCAGGTCACGGCAAGTTTTTCTGGGTGCCTTTGAAATTGAGCTCCACGTTACCACCTCTCCTCACCCCGTCCGTCAGACCACTTTTTATGTTGTTGCACGGTGCGTCCTTGACGTGCTCTGGATGTTTGAGTGAATTGCCACTGGGACCTTCTTTGAGAGCACGAGCTCTCAGGTTTGAACCCTCAGAGAAAAGACTGAAAACCAAACGCTCCCATTTAGTTTGGAAGAATCTTGCTTCAGAGAGAATATGGTGCTGGTATACTTTCTAATCGCTAGGTGTTAGTACACTCGCTGGCTGTTACCTAGAGTGCAGTGGTCTTGCTATTTGCTCCAAACAACTGCGCCTTTGAAGCAAGTTTACAATAACGAAAAGAGCGCGGCAAGTCCACAGCATTAAAGCATGTAAAGATGCTTTCCAGACAAGAAGCAGTGAGATGTTGTTCTTTTTCCTAGCATTATCGACGGTTGATTATTATTATCCGTCTAATAGGCTGCATTCCCACTAATGCGCAAGTATATTTTGACATAGCAGACGTTTGGACGGCCGTTCTTAATCGTCGAAGAATTGAATGCGATGCAAGGGAGAATTTTTTTTTTTTCTTTCAGCCGATACGATTCATTTTGATGTGGGTTCCCACGCAACACGCACACATCTCGGGCAAGAGCCCGGATAGCTCAGTCGGTAGAGCATCAGACTTATAATCTGAGGGTCCAGGGTTCAAGTCCCTGTTTGGGCGATCGAGCCTCTTTTTTTTGAGGAGCGCTACGTTTTGCTGTTGAGTTCGTGCACTGCACCTGCACTGGCCTCGGGCAGCGACGCTGCAAGGCACCAAGCGAAATGACAAGCCCCCTTCAGCCAGCTTGTAGTCGTGGCCGAGTGGTTAAGGCGATGGACTAGAAATCCATTGGAGTCTCCCCGCGCAGGTTTGAATCCTGCTGACTACGTTTGACAGCATGCGCCTGCTTTAGGTTGAAACCTTGCTAAAACTTTAGGAAAAGAAAAAAAGTCCCTGTGACAATATTACCCTTGAAAAGAGTTATGTTGGCAAGGAATAGTTTTGTCTGCAAGCTAAAGATGACAAGGGCCCTTTTGTACTCAGCCACACGTCGGGGAGACCGGTAGCTCGCCGTGATCGTATAGTGGTTAGTACTCTACGTTGTGGCCGCAGCAACCCCGGTTCGAATCCGGGTCACGGCAAGTTTTTCTCGGTGCCTTTGTAATTGAGCTCCACGTTACCACCTCTCCTCACCCCGTCCGTCAGACCACTTTTTTTGTTGTTGCACGGTGCATCCTTGACGTGCTCTGGATGTCTGAGTGAATTGCCACTGGGACCTTCTTTGAGAGCACGAGCTCTCAGGTTTGAACCCTCAGAGAAAAGACTGAAAACCAAACGCTCCCATTTAGTTTGGAAGAATCTTGCTTCAGAGAGAATATGGTGCTGGTATACTTTCTAATCGCTAGGTGTTAGTACACTCGCTGGCTGTTACCTAGAGTGCAGTGGTCTTGCTATTTGCTCCAAACAACTGCGCCTTTGAAGCAAGTTTACAATAACGAAAAGAGCGCGGCAAGTCCACAGTATTAAAGCATGTAAAGATGCTTTCCAGACAAGAAGCAGTGAGAGGTTGTTCTTTTTCCTAGCATTATCGTCGGTTTATTATTCTTATCCGTCTAATAGGCTGCATTCCCACTAATGCGCAAGTATATTTTGACATAGCAGACGTTTGGATGGCCGTTCTTAATCGTCGAAGAATTGAATGCGATGGATGGGAGAATCTTTTTTTCTTTCAGCCGATACGATTCATTTTGATGTGGGTTCCCACGCAACACGCACGCATCTCAGGCAAGAGCCCGGATAGCTCAGTCGGTAGAGCATCAGACTTTTAATCTGAGGGTCCAGGGTTCAAGTCCCTGTTCGGGCGATCGAGCCTCTTTTTTTTGAGGAGCGCTACGTTTTGCTGTTGAGTTCGTGCACTGCACCTGCACTGGCCTCGGGCAGCGATGCTGCAAGGCACCAAGCGAAATGACAAGCCCCCTTCAGCCAGCTTGTAGTCGTGGCCGAGTGGTTAAGGCGATGGACTAGAAATCCATTGGGGTCTCCCCGTGCAGGTTCGAATCCTGCCGACTACGTTTGACAGCATGCGCCTGCTTTAGGTTGAAACCTTGCTAAAACTTTAGGAAAAGAAAAAAAGTCCCTGTGACAATATTACCCTTGAAAAGAGTTATGTTGGCAAGGAATAGTTTTGTCTGCAAGCTAAAGATGACAAGGGCCCTTTTGTACTCAGCCACACGTCGGGGAGACCGGTAGCTCGCCGTGATCGTATAGTGGTTAGTACTCTGCGTTGTGACCGCAGCAACCCCGGTTCGAATCCGGGTCACGGCAAGTTTTTCTCGGTGCCTTTGAAATTGAGCTCCACGTTACCACCTCTCCTCACCCCGTCCGTCAGACCACTTTTTTTGTTGTTGCACGGTGCATCCTTGACGTGCTCTGGATGTTTGAGTGAATTGCCACTGGGACCTTCTTTGAGAGCACGAGCTCTCAGGTTTGAACCCTCAGAGAAAAGACTGAAAACCAAACGCTCCCATTTAGTTTGGAAGAATCTTGCTTCAGAGAGAATATGGTGCTGGTATACTTTCTAATCGCTAGGTGTTAGTACACTCGCTGGCTGTTACCTAGAGTGCAGTGGACTTGCTATTTGCTCCAAACAACTGCGTCTTTGAAGCAAGTTTACAATAACGAAAAGAGCGCGGCAAGTCCACAGCATTAAAGCATGTAAAGATGCTTTCCAGACAAGAAGCAGTGAGATGTTGTTCTTTTTCCTAGCATTATCGTCGGTTTATTATTCTTATCCGTCTAATAGGCTGCATTCCCACTAATGCGCAAGTATATTTTGACATAGCAGACGTTTGGACGGCCGTTTTTAATCGTCGAAGAATTGAATGCGATGCATGGGAGAATCTTTTTTTTTTCTTTCAGCCGATACGATTCATTTTGATGTGGGTTCCCACGCAACACGCACGCATCTCGGGCAAGAGCCCGGATAGCTCAGTCGGTAGAGCATCAGACTTTTAATCTGAGGGTCCAGGGTTCAAGTCCCTGTTTGGGCGATCGAGCCTCTTTTTTTGAGGAGCGCTACGTTTTGCTGTTGAGTTCGTGCACTGCACCTGCACTGGCCTCGGGCAGCGATGCTGCAAGGCACCAAGCGAAATGACAAGCCCCCTTCAGCCAGCTTGTAGTCGTGGCCGAGTGGTTAAGGCGATGGACTAGAAATCCATTGGGGTCTCCCCGTGCAGGTTCGAATCCTGCCGACTACGTTTGACACCATGCGCCTGCTTTAGGTTGAAACCTTCCTAAAATTTTAGGGGAAAAAAAGAAGTCCCTGTGACAATATTACCCTTGAAAAGAGTTATGTTGGCAAGGAATAGTTTTGTCTGCAAGCTAAAGATGACAAGGGCCCTTTTGTACTCAGCCACACGTCGGGGAGACCGGTAGCTCGCCGTGATCGTATAGTGGTTAGTACTCTGCGTTGTGGCTGCAGCAACCCCGGTTCGAATCCGGGTCACGGCAAGTTGTTCTGGGTGCCTTTGAAATTGAGCTCCACGTTACCACCTCTCCTCACCCCGTCCGTCAGACCACTTTTTTTTTTGTTGCACGGTGCGTCCTTGACATGCTCTGGATGTTTGAGTGAATTGCCACTGGGACCTTCTTTGAGAGCACGAGCTCTCAGGTTTGAACCCTCAGAGAAAAGACTGAAAACCAAACGCTCCCATTTAGTTTGGAAGAATCTTGCTTCAGAGAGAATATGGTGCTGGTATACTTTCTAATCGCTAGGTGTCAGTACACTCGCTGGCTGTTACCTAGAGTGCAGTGGACTTGCTATTTGCTCCAAACAACTTTGAAGCAAGTTTACAATAACGAAAAGAGTGCGGCAAGTCCACAGCATTAAAGCATGTAAAGATGCTTTCCATCTTCTTCCTATTGTTCTTTTTCCTAGCATTATCGTCGGTTGAATATTATTATCCGTCTAATAGGCTGCATTCCCACTAATGCGCAAGTATATTTTGACATAGCAGACGTTTGGACGGCCGTTCTTAATCGTTGAAGAATTGAATGCGATGCATGGGAGAATCTTTTTTTTTTCTTTCAGCCGATACAATTCATTTTGATGTGTGTTCTCACGCAACACGCACACATCTCGGGCAAGAGCCTGGATAGCTCAGTCGGTAGAGCATCAGACTTTTAATCTGAGGGTTCAGGGTTCAAGTATAGTGGCTAGTACTCTGAGTTGTGGCTGCAGCGAATCCGGGTCACGGCAAGTTTTTCTGGGTGCCTTTGAAATTGAGCTCCACGTTACCACCTCTCCTCACCCCGTCCGTCAGACCACTTTTTTTGTTGTTGCACGGTGCGTCCTTGACGTGCTCTTGATGTTTGAGTGAATTGCCACTGGGACCTTCTTTGAGAGCACGAGCTCTCAGGTTTGAACCCTCAGAGAAAAGACTGAAAACCAAACGCTCCCATTTAGTTTGGAAGAATCTTGCTTCAGAGAGAATATGGTGCTGGTATACTTTCTAATCGCTAGGTGTTAGTACACTCGCTGGCTGTTACCTAGAGTGCAGTGGACTTGCTATTGGGAGAATCTTTTTTTTTCTTTCAGTCGATACGATTCATTTTGATGTGGGTTTCCACGCAACAGTCACACATCTCGGGCAAGAGCCCGGATGGCGGTACCTGACAGCCGTGCGTCTGTAAAATCTATCCAATACAATGTCGAGCTCCATCTTTTACAAAACCAATTACGTTACGAGCTCCATTTTTGGCCGTCCAATGAAATTTCAAGGTCCATTTTTCATAGACAAATCACCGCACATAGTCCATTTTTGTCCATCTTTGAGTTTGAGCAGATTCCATCCAATCTCCGTTCATATTCTCTTTTTTGGCCGTCCAATGAAATGGCAATGTCCATTTTTCATACACCAATCACCGCGCGTTGAGCATAAACGCATCACCGCTGTTATTTATATTCCGCTCAGGTAACGTTATGTTATTTATAGTTATTGTATTTATTGTTAATGAACGTTTTCTGTATTTTAGGAATAGCAAGATTGCTCCGTAAAACGATCAGGTAAGTTAACGTTAACTGTCATTGTAAGTAATAGGGTATAATTGTCGCAGCTCAATTTGTAATGTAAATAGTTTTATTCGATTTTGTCTGACTTTGTGTAACTTCAGTCAGCAAGCAAACCTTATTTTTTTGTATAGGTAACGTTACCTAACGTTACGTTAGCTATAGCTAACGTTATCATCAAGCTTGGCAATTGTACATTTTTGTCAGTAACGAAACTTATTTTGTTTTCTGACAGGATTAACTAGTAAAATAGCATCTGATAGTGTTTGTTACTTTATAGGAAATGGATAAATCAATGTACAATAAATCTCATTGTACTAGTCTATTGTAACACTGGCATAAAATGTAACAAAATAAATTTGGATAATGTCAAGTCAAGTCAAGTCATCTTCATTTATATAGCGCTTTTAACAATGAATTGTTTCAAAGCAGCTTTACAGAGATAAACATATAATTTAAGGTAACAGATTGTTTTGGCGTTATAGCGGTTCTTGAATAATGTTACTTCCAGCTAAAGTTAACTTTGATTGATTCACCTCCGTCGAAATGATCAGACTTTAAACGCGAACCTGTGATTAACGCTGACGGCATTCACATGCTCATTCAGAATTCTATAGTTATGTGCTTTTTAAAATATGTGCGCAGGTTTGTAATTAATACAACCCAGCCTAAACAAACTACTTTTCTTGCCTATAAATTGATACAGAATACGCGAGCCGGAATTCACAGCGCTTTATCTGTAGAGTGGGAAAGGGATCCTCCATAGGGAGAGGATAGTGGATACTTCAGCACTGCATTGTCATCGGGTCCAGGCGAATCTCCTTCGTCAGATCTGGACACGGCCTGGATCCGGCAGGCTGCGGGAAAACCTCGGGATAAACAAAGACACTAATATTAGCGTAGATGCCATTTTTCTTATGATGTAGCGAGTACATCAAGATTTAAGGGAAGTGTTCCCAGTTCTCTAACTGTCTCTAACTGTTGGGTGTTTGTTTAACTTTTATACACTTGTGGTAAAAAATGACCAGTCATAAGTGAATGGATGAGAATACAATAAGTATATAAAATAAAATTCAGGCACATGTTCATTTTAACACATGGGCACAGTTGAAATAACACAATGTTTAATCTGAGTATGTGTTATAGTCAAAATAATCCATAACAGTTACATTATACGTTTTACTACAAAACAATTTGTCTGAGCCCAGGTCAATGAGGCATACAGGCCATAAATAGCAAATAGAAGTTCAAAATTTGTAATGTTTACAAAAACTCTATCACAAGATCTATCACAACATTAGGTGATGATATATACAGTATGCATTATTTTGGATTTATAAACTGCTATAATGTGGCGGTCATTTTGGACCAGGAAAAATGACCACGTAGTCAATTTTTGTCAATCTTTGAGCACAAACACCGCTTAAGTTATTTATATCCTGCTGTTATTTATATTCCGCTCAGGTATGTTATTTATAGTTATTTTATTTATTGTTAATGAAATGGCTTACGTTTTCTGTTTTTTAGGAATAGTAAGATTGCCTCCGTAAAACATCTCTGTAATCCCTCATTTTGGGCCCTTGCCATGATGACTTAATGTAATTACACTATAACATGAATAAAACTGCGTATCTGTCATTACAGAAAATGTCCAAACAACAATCCAAAAGCCACAAGGCTATGAATGATACTGAGTGGGTCTCGCGCTTTAGGTCTTTTGCCTCCACTGGTGTCTGGCCATCAGATGCAGGTAACCGACCTGCTCCAAGGCAAAAGAAGTGGTACAGTCTGTATCAGAAGGTATGTAGAAAAAGTATCAAAAGGAATATATATATATATATATATATATATATATATATATATATATATTAATTTTGAGTAGTAGACATATTATATTTTCAGTATGTACAGTATGAGCATAAAACAAGAACTTGTACAAATAAATATAAGTGGCATCTTTTGTTTTGTTTACAGATAGAGAAGTGCCCTCTGCAGCTGAGAGGACAGCTAACGCTTTTCTCCCAGCCACAGATGTGTTTGTGTGGATTTCATCCTCATAAGGTAGGCTAATTTGGGCTCTTTCAGTTTAACTACAGTTGATGCAGTGTGCACACAATATAAAGATGTGGTATTTCTTAACATTAATGTATTCTTGGACAATTTCTGTTGTTTCTATCTGGGTTGGTTTGGCAACAGGTCTGTTCCACAGCAGAGGAAATTGCATAGTAGGTAAAAGAAGGTCATAAGGTTGAAACTAACTACATCACTAATAACTGAATAAAAAACCCACATCTAAATTTGTCACGTCATTTGCATGAAAGGGGTTCTTATACATTATTGTTTATACTATTAACATAGAATAGAACAGTAGTATTGTGCTTTCTTTAAATCACTGGTGATTTTGTCCATCATCTTTCTAAGTCTTTCATACTGTATTTCATACTGTAAAAATGCACTGTTTTATACATTTTTGTTATGCAGCAGCAAGTGCCTACAGCCTCATCTAGACCCACAAGCAGTGCAGACCAATCAACTAGTGGTCAATGTAGCTCCTTAATGGTAGGTAGATTTTATAGCTTTATGTGAGAGAGAATTCATAACGGAAATATTTTATATTCTTGTCATATTTCAGCTCCCAACCACTGCTCCAGTAGAACGTCCCACAGCTGACACTACACCCGCAAGTTTGGTGAAAAGGCCCAAGCTCACCCTTTCCTCGGTACATATGATGGCATGTGTTTTAAAATGGTAAACAATTGTCATATTAATACTTCTCTCTTTAAAGTTTAATAAGTCCAGATTTGGTGGAAAGCATGTGGAGAGTGCAAAGCCAAATTTACATGTTGGACGGAAAGCTCATGTAAGTAATAAATAATTATTATTTCTTTGCTACAAAAAAAAATTCCAATGATACAATTTTTTTATACCTTGTATTTTTAGACTCATTCAACCACTGCTACAAATGCAGCTGCCCGTGTGTGTGAGGCTCCAGTGCTAGCAGGTGGTCCTCCTCAAACCATCTCTCCACCACAGCCTCCAAGTGCAGAATCATTTTTTCTTGCTCCTCCATTACCGCCTCCAAAACAACGGCATCGGCCAGTGGAGGGGCAGAGTTTAGGAGTGAATGTGGTAAAACATTGCACTTGTTACTATGTTTGGTTAGTATTTTTTGTCTTTATTTGACCTGTCCTTTTCTGTCTACAGAGCGCATTCCAGCCTGAGCACTCTGCTGCAGTTCCTCTCCTGTGGCCTAAAACCATGCCCCAGGAGGATCACCAATGGGTCTCCACAGGATTGTTCAGAGTTGGTGCTCGTGGGAATTTGGAGCTCCAGGATCATCTCCAGTTGTGGTATTTCCCTCCACAGCCATCCCTTATTTACCACCAGGCACCAACATCAGCCAGATTTTTTGCCCATCCCTTACTGCTGTGGATGCCGTATAGGCTGTGGAAAGTCAGGCTGCTGTGCGCGGACCAAGCCTGTAAAAGCCCTCTGACTAGTGGAGGTCTTCACAGACGGGTGCGTCAGGTCCTTGACATTGACCGCTTTTACAACCTGGTCACAGAGACTCTGATTTGCTCCAAGTGCCGCCGCAGCTACCTGTCTTGGAATAGGGAAATACTTGAGCAGCTGGACATGGCCCATCGTTCTGAGTTTAGGGTCATTCTTACCCGCCGGTATGTTACATTATTGTGTGATTTTTGTCAGTTGCTTATCCATGTATATTTAATTTATTTCTTATTACAGATATGCCTGTGACATCAGGGTGATACGCCTCCTACGGGAACGTGGTCTGGGGAATGGCCCTGTCCGACTGATTGGCCAATTGAAAGAGAACCACAGTGAAGAGTGGCTGAAAAGGGTTGCGCGGTATACCAGCGAGTGTGCTTCTTTTACCAGCAAAAGTTGCCTGATGCCACCAACATTTGAAGAGCCTCCCCAACCTGTGGCAATTCCCAGCTATAAGTGGCTTTCAGTGGTGTACAGCCAAGACATCCTGTTCAGGCTGGAGGATATCAAGGCTAGTATCACCTCCACTTATGGATCCATCTTAAAACTGGATTCCACCAGAAAGGTACATCTTTAATTATTATTGTACTGAGGTTATGCAAATTCTATTTATATTTAAATCTAAATAGAAATGGAACCTCAAATGAATGAACAACTTAAACAATAACATAAGATGGAATGTCAAATTGAGGGACAATTCAAAGATTAAAACAAGAAGAACATTGCAGAGATAACCACTAAATTTTTTTATGACATTACACGCATAAGCTCTATATTAATGCAATAGAACCACTGAAGGTGTTGCTACTATTGGTTTAATATATATGTTTGTTTTAGATCACTAAAAAGCTCTCAGGACCGGCAAAAGGCACTGCACAGTGGCTGACATCCGTTGGTAACGAGATGGGTCAAGTGCTCATCAGTGTCTTGACTGCTGGTGAGGGACCAGGTTTGGATCTTATGGCAGCTGGCTTGGTAGACAGGTATGTTACCTGTAATACATTTTCACTTACATGTAATTTAACTTGTCCTTAGTTTAGAATTTACTATTTACAATTTGCATTTGTAATTTACTGTTGTTTGATGATGAAATTCTTTAATTATTTTTGATAATTATTTCTCGCAGGTATAAAGCTGCAGGTGTAGACCCTCCTGTTGCTCTCTATGTGGACTGTGGCTGCTGCAAGGATGTGGGTGAGACCAAGCTGAAGGCCAGATTTGCTGGATGGCCTAACTTGATTGTTCGCCTCGACATCTGGCACTATATGCGACGCCTGGCTGTGGGATGCACCACTGATGCACACCAGCTCTATCCCACTTTCATGGCTCGCATATCAGCATGTATTTTTGAGCGGGATGCTGCTGATGTCAACAAGTTGAGAGAGGCAAAAAGAGCACAGCTAAAAGAGCAAGGCCTGATGGCTCTGACGGAGAAGCACCTAGATCGGCACATAAAAAAAGAAGAGTTAGAGCTGCACTGCAGGAGGAGGACTCGTGGAGAAGACCAAACCATCCGGCTGTTGGATCAGCTCATCAGTGAGCTCATCAGTGACAAGGGTAAGGATGCCCTTGGTGTTCCTCTTCTGGACCCCATCAGAATGCAGCACATCTGGCGTGTTCAGAAGAGACATGTTAAGTGCATTCAGGACCCACCTGGTGTGGCGCTGTACACACAGACTGGCACCATCACCAAGGGAGGAGTGCAACTGCAGACACTGCGCTGTGCCAGAGGTTCTACATCTTTGGAGTCATTCCACTGTCACTTAAACCGGTTCATTCCAGGTACGTGCAACTCAATAATGTTTATGTTTAACAGAAATACTTGACCTTATTCCTTTTTGCCGTTTTTTTGTATTTACTTTAGGAAACAGTGCAAACTCGCTCAACTTCCAGATCTACCTACTAGATGGGCTACATCGCTGGAACCACAACAGGGCAGCAGCTGCTCTGGAGGCAGAGACCTCGGGCCTGCGCACATACTCGGGCGAGCTGGTTCACAGCGTGAATAAAGATTATGAGAAGGTTTTTGGCAGGAAGCTGATTCCTTCTTTTACACCACCCGCAAAGTACACAGGTATTCATATTTAATATTGTATGTTTATGCTCATAGTTCTTTCTCTGTTTCTATGTAGTTTTTTTTTTTTTTTTTTTCAATATTGGTTTTGCATTTTCAGGTGAACTGATTGGAGTGCAGTACCTGTTGAGGCAGAACAATGAACCTCTACAGTGTATGGCGCCAGACTCCGAGGAGGCAAATACATTGCTGGAGCAGTTGGAAGAGCCAGTAGAGACTGATGAGGGCTTTGAAGAACTTGAACATATTGAGGTCACTCTTGCCGATTTACTTTTGGACACATCTGATATGATCTCAGTGCTACCTGCTTCTTGTGCTCCTGAGCTTTCTGGTCAGTCCGCTCCTCCTGTCCAGTCCACTCACCTGCTGGGGGTCCCATCTGCACCCGCTCCTCCTGTCCAGTCCACTCACCTGCTGGGGGTCCAACATGCATCTGCTCCTCCTGTCCAGTCCACTCACCTGCTGGGGGTCCAACATGCGTCTGCTCCTCCTGTCCAGTCCACTCACCTGCTGGGGGTCCAACATGCGTCTGCTCCTCCTGTCCAGTCCACTCACCTGCTGGGGGTCCAACATGCGTCTGCTCATCCTGTCCAGTCCACTCACCTGCTGGGGGTCCAACATGCGTCTGCTCCTCCTGTCCAGTCCACTCACCTGCTGGGGGTCCAACATGCGTCTGCTCCTCCTGTCCAGTCCACTCACCTGCTGGGGGTCCAACATGCGTCTGCTCCTCCTGTCCAGTCCACTCACCTGCTGGGGGTCCAACATGCATCTGCTCCTCCGGTCCAGTCCACTCACCTGCTGGGGGTCCAACATGCGTCTGCTCCTCCTGTCCAGTCCACTCACCTGCTGGGGGTCCAACATGCGTTTGCTCCTCCTGTCCAGTCCACTCGCCTGCTGGGGGTCCAACATGCATCTGCTCCTCCTGTCCAGTCCACTCACCTGCTGGGGGTCCAACATGCGTCTGCTCCTCCTGTCCAGTCCACTCACCTGCTGGGGGTCCAACATGCGTCTGCTCCTCCTGTCCAGTCCACTCACCTGCTGGGGGTCCAACATGCGTCTGCTCCTCCTGTCCAGTCCACTCACCTGCTGGGGGTCCAACATGCGTCTGCTCCTCCTGTCCAGTCCACTCACCTGCTGGGGGTCCAACATGCGTCTGCTCCTCCTGTCCAGTCCACTCACCTGCTGGGGGTCCAACATGCGTCTGCTCCTCCTGTCCAGTCCACTCACCTGCTGGGGGTCCAACATGCGTCTGCTCCTCCTGTCCAGTCCACTCACCTGCTGGGGGTCCAACATGCGTCTGCTCCTCCTGTCCAGTCCGCTCACCTGCTGGGGGTCCAACATGTGTCTGCTCCTCCTGTCCAGTCCACTCACCTGCTGGGGGTCCCGTCTGGGTTACCTGGACAATCTACATCTTCAGAGCAAGTTGTAAGAGAAATACCAGTATGCTTTATATTTATTGATGTTTGACCTTCTTGAAATACTTCAAATCTAATGTAATACTTCCTCCTAGGCCGTGGATGAACAGAGTTTGGCAGGAATGGATCGTGTCGATGAGCTTGCGGAATACTTGGTGGAGCTAAGAAATGAAAAAGGCCTCACTCTTACCAATCAGCAGGCCAGCACCATTGTGGGTCTTTGGCAGAACTTGGAGCAACACGATAAGGACCGGATTTCTTACGCTGCTCGACATCAGGAGAGACTGCTCACTGGTCGGTTTAGGTCTCCGAAAAAAAAGAATGTATTTGCAGGAGTTGAAAGCACAAAAAGGTGTGTACTTGGTTCTACTGGTTCAGCTGCTCAGTGGCCAAACTGCAGCCGTCTTGTAGAAACAATATTTATCAGATTGAGCAACATTCATAATAGCCCCAAGAAAATTGGACACCAAACCCTTTCAAGATGGTCACTAATTCTAAATGATTATAAAAAGATTCGACAGCTCATTTTAATCAACGGCATTATTATGAAAGATACAACTCTGCAACTTGTTACTGTAAATCAGACCACGTTGATACAGTGGCATAACAAAAGATTCAAGGCACAAGAAGTTGCAATTCTGATGCAAGGGTTGGTACTGCCTGATGAACGCCCTGTTGCCAGTGAACCACTACTCCCAGTAAACACTAGGCCCACTCAAGTCACACCACACATGCATGAACACACTTACAACATGCCACCTGACACGGCTGGGTTGGCAAAAACCAAGCTAGTTGTCAAAGATAGAGCTGAGCTGAGAACCATACAGCCAAAACAACATACAGCTCAGCCAGGAGTTTTTTACATGCCACTAATAGTGCCACCAACCACTACAGCAAGTAGCATTCTGCTTCTGCCGCCACCCCAGACCACTGCACCCAGTAGAGTTTGCACACCACATTCTGAGAGCACAACTGGCCCTTGTCAAATGCAAGACACTCCACAAAAAGAAAAGCGTAAATACACTAGAACAGTCACATCCAACAGATGCACTAAATGTGGAGAGCCACGCACCACAGACACTAGCCAGTTCAAAGGCAGAATTTACTGCCCAAACAGGGAGACCCTAACCAAAGAGCAGTGGCTTAGAATGATGAGAAAATAGTACATCATTGTATTTTATGTTGTGAAGATTTTGTTTTTATTATAGTAAAATATTTAGTTGTTTTGCAAAACTAATACCGAAATAATTGCACTATTTTTTTTTTTTTTTTTTTTTTTTTTTTAATTTGATTGTGATTCATTGTGCTGCCCACAACATATACACAAACTGTTATATTTGTTCTAGGTTAATGGGTTGTATATAGTTCAGTTCTGTTTGTTTGTTTGTTTTCTTTTTACTTGTAAATAGTGATTTATTTTAAATACTATACCAAACGTGATTTGTTTGTACATATTTTGTTGAATGTTGTATATTTGTATGTATATTATAAAGTGTACATTATATGTTTTATATTTCGACATGAAAAGAATAAAAATATTTTTTAAATATTTTATTGATCTGTTTTATGTTTATTGTTTTGTTAATGGCTGATAGTGACAGTGATGTGATATAGCAGGCTTAGGTGGAGTGTTCGAAGTCAAATTACATAAAAGAAGAGATACATGCAGAATGCCCATACTGTTTATTTATTTTTTAAATCAAGGTTACAGTAATAGGTGGTAGTTTACTATTAATCATTATTAGATACTCCTGCAATATATCAGTACACTAAATGTTCTTCCATTCTACCATTTGATAATACTGGGTCATCAATGCAGAGTGTTTATAAAGTTAGATCATTGGGAAGTCCCTAAAAATGTGGTTCAGTACCTCCTTTTGATCAAAAGAAGAAAAAATTTAAATGCAATGTGTTAATAATTAAATAAATGGTTAATTGCCTGCAAGCTGAACTGCATCCCTTATATTGCACTAAATAAATCTTGAAATGAATAAAAAAGACATTAGACCCAGCAAGAAAACTCATGTTCTTGCTGGGGATCGAACCATGAAATGGTTTGAGATATTCCCATGTCCCTGAACAGAAGCCTGCACACCTTTCAGGTTTTGGAAATAACCCTCTAACTTCAAAGGGACATATTCATGATGTAATCAGCTATTCTCCTGACGTGCTACCTCTTTTAGACTTTGTATACAAAAGCATCGAATCAGGGACAGCACCTGGCGCTGTGGCTTAGTTGGTCAAAGCGCCTGTCTAGTAAACAGGAGATCCTGGGTTCGAATCCCAGCAGTGCCTAATCTGTGGCTTCTAAGAGTAGTCGTTCAACCTTTTCAGATGTTAAAGTCTCGGCAGGAAAGACAATCTGGACCTCTCGGTTGCAAATGAAGGCTTTATAAAGGTTGTTGGTTTTTGGGTCCCACCTGAGTCACGAATGGTGTCCCTTTGCATAGACGTCTTTGCCAGACTGACATTTGCTTAAACCTGGGGTTTTCCAACTTTTTCAGGAGCCGACACAGCACATTTTTCTTGTTTTCCTTATTGGGCACACACAAGTCAGATCATTGAGTACGTTACTAATCAGTCAATTATTTGATTCACCTGTTTTAAATGAGAGAGAGATAATAAAAACATATATGTGGTGCAGATGCGCTTCAAGAATGGTTTGCAAGCCCCTGGCTTAGGGCCGAAATCTGCTACTACCTATTGATAAAGTCAAGCCTATGGATATTTGTACAAACAAAGTCTTTACATATATGAAGAATAATACATGGATATCTTTCTGGATTTTGCCCTTTCATATCAGAAGAAAGCTCAGGAAACATTTTAGGCATGAGTGTTGAGAGTGTAGAGCCAAAATGAAATGAGTTCAGACATTCCCTTGAGGCCTGAAAGGCCATCATGTTTTGGAAACAATCCTCTTACCTCTAAGGACCTCTTTCATAACGTAATCAGCTTTTTTCCTCATGTGCTACCTCTTTTAGACTTGTTTTAGCGGCAAATTTCACCGCACTTTTGTAACTGGCGCGGTGGCTTAGCTGGTCAAAGCGCCTGTCTCGTAAACAGGAGATCCTGGGTTCAAATCCCAGCAGTGCCTATGCCACAGGATATGGGAGTGCTTAAACTTTTCACATATGAAAGTCTTTGCATGCCGAACAGTGTGTACCTGCACAAAATTGGAAAAACGAAGAAGCGCTGCGCATGCAATACTTCCTTGAAGTGGGTCATTTTATGGCTCTGTGGTGCAATTGATGGAGCTTTGGACTTCTAGGATGCGAATGGAGAAATTCCCTGGTTGTGGTTTTGAGTCCCACCAGAAGTGTGAATGGCCTCTTTTGCTCTGATGTCTCTGTGAGTCAGACATATGTTCAAAACTGGGGTCCACAAACTACTTCAGAAGCCTACCCCTCACATTCTGCTCATCTCCCTTATTGGACACAGCCAACTCGGATCACAGAGTACTCTAGTAATTAGCTCAATTCACCGTTTTGAAATAAGGAGGATAACGAAAATGTATAGCGTCTGGGAGGTTTCGAGAATGGTTTGAAAACCACTGGCTTAGGCCAAAATCTGCTACTTCCTATTGTTGAGATCTAGCCTCTGGATGTGTGTTCAAAACAGTCTTTACAAATATGAATATTTAATTCATGAAAATCTTTCGGGATTTTGTCTTTCAGATCAGCTGAAAGCATAGCAAAAATTGCTTTCCATTTCTCCAAGCTGAGACAGAGTTGAGATGGATTGTAACTGGAGGTTCCAAAAACATTTCAGACACAAGTATTGAGAGTTTCAGATATTCCCTCGGATATCTCGGGTTTTGGAAATAATCCCCTAACCTCTTTCATGATGTAATCCGCTATTTTCCTGACCTGCAACCTCTTTTTTTTTATTTTTTTTTTTTTTTTTATTCCAACACATCGCAGAAGGTTTAGCAAGTGGCGCTGTGGCTTAGTTGGTCAAAGCGCCTGTCTTGTAAACAGGAGATTCTGGGCTCGAATCCCAGCAGTGCCTGTGCCGTGGCATGTGGGCACCGCTCACCTACCCTTTTTACATACGTAAATCTTTGGATGCTGAACAGTGTGTATCTGCACAAAAAGTGGAAATCTAAGAAGTGATGTGCATGCAATAGCGTCTTAAAACTTGGCTTTTTGTGGCTCTGTGGCGCAATGGATAGCGCATTGGACTTCTAGATTGTGAATGGAGATATTCAAAGGTTGTGGGTTCGAGTCCCACCAGAGTCGTGCATTCCCTCTTTTGCTCAGATATCTTTGTGTTGGACAAGCATACGCTTAAACCCTTGGATCCACAAACTACTTCTGAAGCATCCCCTTCACGCTCTGCTTATTTCGCTTATTGCACACACCCAACTCGGATCATAGAGTACTCTACTAATTAGCTTAAGGGGGCTTTCACACTGGCAGTTTAGTTCGGAACGGGGCACGGTTCGCATGAAAAATCGCTAATGTGAACCCTGTCATGGGACCCGGGTGCGCACTGGGGTACCGAACCCGAGACTACCTGGAAGAGGTGGTCTGAGTTCGGTTGCTCCCGAACCGTGCCGCGGTTCGCGTGAATGTGAAAGCAACACGGACTCGGGTGCGCACTTGTTCAGGAACTAAAGTAACCTGCGCATGCTTTTATAGCTTATTGTGATGTATTTAGTTAAATAAAACGCTTGTAAGGGATGATAGTGTTGATGATTTACCTTGGATACGAGCGAGAGTGAGCCTGCTGTGTATTCGTGCATTGCGCGTGGAATCAGGGAAACAAAGTTGGAAATCCACTGTCTCCTAAAAAGAGTCCGTTTGTAAGCAGCAGAAGTCCACCTTATGTGACACACGCACAGTAAACCTGTAGTGTTCACTCAACTACGCATAATAGCAGCGAATTAATAAAAAAAAACACAATATTGACCCACGTTCTGTTTTCTATCATGCGCCGTGCACGTTTGCGATGACGTCATATGCACGCAAACGCACCAGGGTTCGATAGAATCAAGTTGTGTGTGAAACCAGACCAACGCTGCGGGGGATGCCGGGAACAAACGCGCTCGGGCTCGGACCGCAGCAAACGAGCCCAGTGTAAAAGCCCCCTTAGTCACCTATTTAAATAAGGGAGATAACAAGAATGGGTTGAAATCCAATGGCTCAGGCCAAAATCTGCAACTACCTATTGTTGGCCACCTACCTAGCAAAAGAAAAAAAAAACATGCTTTCCATTTCTCCTAGCTGAAACAGCGTTTAGATGTATCGTAACTGAGAGTTTCGATCCAAAATGAAATGGTTTGAGATATTCCCATGTCCCTGAACAGAAGCCTGCACACCTTTCAGGTTTTGGAAATAACCCTCTAACTTCAAAGGGACATATTCATGATGTAATCAGCTATTCTCCTGACGTGCTACCTCTTTTAGACTTTGTATACAAAAGCATAGAATCAGGGACAGCACCTGGTGCTGTGGCTTAGTTGGTCAAAGCGCCTGTCTAGTAAACAGGAGATCCTGGGTTCGAATCCCAGCAGTGCCTAATCTGTTGCTTCTGAAAGTAGTCGTTCAACCTTTTCAGATGTTAAAGTCTCGGCAGGAAAGACAATCTGGACCTCTCGGTTGCAAATGAAGGCTTTATAAAGGTTGTTGGTTTTTGGGTCCCACCTGAGTCACGAATGGTGTCCCTTTGCATAGACGTCTTTGCCAGACTGACATTTGCTTAAACCTGGGGTTTTCCAACTTTTTCAGGAGCCGACACAGCACATTTTTCTTGTTTTCCTTATTGGGCACACACAAGTCAGATCATTGAGTACGTTACTAATCAGTCAATTATTTGATTCACCTGTTTTAAATGAGAGAGAGATAATAAAAACATATATGTGGTGCAGATGCGCTTCAAGAATGGTTTGCAAGCCCCTGGCTTAGGGCCGAAATCTGCTACTACCTATTGATAAAGTCAAGCCTATGGATATTTGTACAAACAAAGTCTTTACATATATGAAGAATAATACATGGATATCTTTCTGGATTTTGCCCTTTCATATCAGAAGAAAGCTCAGGAAACATTTTAGGCATGAGTGTTGAGAGTGTAGAGCCAAAATGAAATGAGTTCAGACATTCCCTTGAGGCCTGAAAGGCCATCATGTTTTGGAAACAATCCTCTTACCTCTAAAGGACCTCTTTCATAACGTAATCAGCTTTTTTCCTCATGTGCTACCTCTTTTAGACTTGTTTTAGCGACAAATTTCACCGCACTTTTGTAACTGGCGCGGTGGCTTAGCTGGTCAAAGCGCCTGTCTCGTAAACAGGACATCCTGGATTCAAATCCAAGCAGTGCCTATGCCACAGGATATGGGAGTGCTTAAACTTTTCACATATGAAAGTCTTTGCATGCCGAACAGTGTGTACCTGCACAAAATTGGAAAAACGAAGAAGCGCTGCGCATGCAATACTTCCTTGAAGTGGGTCATTTTATGGCTCTGTGGTGCAATTGATGGAGCTTTGGACTTCTAGGATGCGAATGGAGAAATTCCCTGGTTGTGGTTTTGAGTCCCACCAGAAGTGTGAATGGCCTCTTTTGCTCTGATGTCTCTGTGAGTCAAACATATGTTCAAAACTGGGGTCCACAAACTACTTCAGAAGCCTACCCCTCACATTCTGCTCATCTCCCTTATTGGACACAACCAAGTCGGATCACAGAGTACTCTAGTAATTAGTTCAATTCACCGTTTTGAAATAAGGAGGATAACGAAAATGTATAGCGTCTGGGAGGTTTCGAGAATGGTTTGAAAACCACTGGCTTAGGCCAAAATCTGCTACCAGAGATCTAGCCTCTGGATGTGTGTTCAAAACAGTCTTTACAAATATGAATATTTAATTCATGAAAATCTTTCGGGATTTTGTCTTTCAGATCAGCTGAAAGCATAGCAAAAATTGCTTTCCATTTCTCCAAGCTGAGACAGAGTTTAGATGGATTGTAACTGGAGGTTCCAAAAACATTTCAGACACAAGTATTGAGAGTTTCAGATATTCCCTCGGATATCTCGGGTTTTGGAAATAATCCCCTAACCTCTTTCATGATGTAATCCGCTATTTTCCTGACCTGCAACCTATTTTTTTTTCTTTTTTTTTTATTCCAACACATCGCAGAAAGTTTAGTAAGTGGCGCTGTGGCTTAGTTGGTCAAAGCGCCTGTCTTGTAAACAGGAGATTCTGGGTTCGAATCCCAGCAGTGCCTGTGCCATGGGATGTGGGCACCGCTCACCTACCCTTTTTACCTACGTAAATCTTTGGATGCTGAACAGTGTGTATCTGCACAAAAAGTGGAAATCTAAGAAGTGATGTGCATGCAATAGCGTCTTAAAGCTTGGATTTTTGTGGCTCTGTGGCGCAATGGATAGCGCATTGGAC
Organism: Rhinichthys klamathensis goyatoka; assembly: GCF_029890125.1. NCBI lineage: Eukaryota > Metazoa > Chordata > Actinopteri > Cypriniformes > Leuciscidae > Rhinichthys > Rhinichthys klamathensis. Next base: position 595,192 of record NW_026606831.1, read on the forward strand.
TTCTAGGTTGTGAATGGAGGGATTCAAAGGTTGTGGGTTCGAGTCCCACCAGAGTCGTGCATTCCCTCTTTTGCTCAGATGTCTTTGTGTTGGACAAGTATACGCTTAAACCCTTGGATCCACAAACTACTTCTGAAGCATCCCCTTCACGCTCTGCTTATTTCGCTTATTGCACACACCCAACTCGGATCATAGAGTACTCTACTAATTAGCTTAAATCACCTATTTAAATAAGGGAGATAACAAGAATGGGTTGAAATCCAATGGCTCAGGCCAAAATCTGCAACTACCTATTGTTGGCCACCTACCTAGCAAAAGAAAAAAAAACATGCTTTCCATTTCTCCTAGCTGAAACAGCGTTTAGATGTATCGTAACTGAGAGTTTCGATCCAAAATGAAATGGTTTGAGATATTCCCATGTCCCTGAACAGAAGCCTGCACACCTTTCAGGTTTTGGAAATAACCCTCTAACTTCAAAGGGACATATTCATGATGTAATCAGCTATTCTCCTGACGTGCTACCTCTTTTAGACTTTGTATACAAAAGCATCGAATCAGGGACAGCACCTGGTGCTGTGGCTTAGTTGGTCAAAGCGCCTGTCTAGTAAACAGGAGATCCTGGGTTCGAATCCCAGCAGTGCCTAATCTGTGGCTTCTAAGAGTAGTCGTTCAACCTTTTCAGATGTTAAAGTCTCGGCAGGAAAGACAATCTGGACCTCTCGGTTGTAAATGAAGGCTTTATAAGGGTTGTTGGGTTTTGGGTCCCACCTGAGTCACGAATGGTGTCCCTTTGCATAGACGTCTTTGCCAGACTGACATTTGCTTAAACCTGGGGTTTTCCAACTTTTTCAGGAGCCGACACAGCACATTTTTCTTGTTTTCCTTATTGGGCACACACAAGTCAGATCATTGAGTACGTTACTAATCAGTCAATTATTTGATTCACCTGTTTTAAATGAGAGAGAGATAATAAAAACATATATGTGGTGCAGATGCGCTTCAAGAATGGTTTGCAAGCCCCTGGCTTAGGGCCGAAATCTGCTACTACCTATTGATAAAGTCAAGCCTATGGATATTTGTACAAACAAAGTCTTTACATATATGAAGAATAATACATGGATATCTTTCTGGATTTTGCCCTTTCATATCAGAAGAAAGCTCAGGAAACATTTTAGGCATGAGTGTTGAGAGTGTAGAGCCAAAATGAAATGAGTTCAGACATTCCCTTGAGGCCTGAAAGGCCATCATGTTTTGGAAACAATCCTCTTACCTCTAAGGGACCTCTTTCATAACGTAATCAGCTTTTTTCCTCATGTGCTACCTCTTTTAGACTTGTTTTACCGACAAATTTCACCGCACTTTTGTAACTGGCGCTGTGGCTTAGCTGGTCAAAGCGCCTGTCTCGTAAACAGGAGATCCTGGGTTCAAATCCCAGCAGTGCCTATGCCACAGGATATGGGAGTGCTTAAACTTTTCACATATGAAAGTCTTTGCATGCCGAACAGTGTGTACCTGCACAAAATTGGAAAAACGAAGAAGCGCTGCGCATGCAATACTTCCTTGAAGTGGGTCATTTTATGGCTCTGTGGTGCAATTGATGGAGCTTTGGACTTCTAGGATGCGAATGGAGAAATTCCCTGGTTGTGGTTTTGAGTCCCACCAGAAGTGTGAATGGCCTCTTTTGCTCTGATGTCTCTGTGAGTCAGACATATGTTCAAAACTGGGGTCCACAAACTACTTCAGAAGCCTACCCCTCACATTCTGCTCATCTCCCTTATTGGACACAGCCAACTCGGATCACAGAGTACTCTAGTAATTAGCTCAATTCACCGTTTTGAAATAAGGAGGATAACGAAAATGTATAGCGTCTGGGAGGTTTCGAGAATGGTTTGAAAACCACTGGCTTAGGCCAAAATCTGCTACTTCCTATTGTTGAGATCTAGCCTCTGGATGTGTGTTCAAAACAGTCTTTACAAATATGAATATTTAATTCATGAAAATCTTTCGGGATTTTGTCTTTCAGATCAGCTGAAAGCATAGCAAAAATTGCTTTCCATTTCTCCAAGCTGAGACAGAGTTTAGATGGATTGTAACTGGAGGTTCCAAAAACATTTCAGACACAAGTATTGAGAGTTTCAGATATTCCCTCGGATATCTCGGGTTTTGGAAATAATCCCCTAACCTCTTTCATGATGTAATCCGCTATTTTCCTGACCTGCAACCTCTTTTTTTTTTTTTTTTTTCAACACATCGCAGAAGGTTTAGCAAGTGGCGCTGTGGCTTAGTTGGTCAAAGCGCCTGTCTTGTAAACAGGAGATTCTGGGTTCGAATCCCAGCAGTGCCTGTGCCTGTGCCATGGGATGTGGGCACCGCTTACCTACCCTTTTTACATACGTAAATCTTTGGATGCTGAACAGTGTGTATCTGCACAAAAAGTGGAAATCTAAGAAGTGATGTGCATGCAATAGCGTCTTAAAGCTTGGCTTTTTGTGGCTCTGTGGCGCAATGGATAGCGCATTGGACTTCTAGGTTGTGAATGGAGGTATTCAAAGGTTGTGGGTTCGAGTCCCACCAGAGTCGTGCATACCCTCTTTTGCTCAGATGTCTTTGTGTTGGACAAGCATCCGCTTAAACCCTTGGATCCACAAACTACTTCTGAAGCATCCCCTTCACGCTCTGCTTATTTCGCTTATTGCTCACACCCAACTCGGATCATAGAGTACTCTACTAATTAGCTTAAGTCACCTATTTCAATAAGGGAGATAACAAGAATGGGTTGAAATCCAATGGCTCAGGCCAAAATCTGCAACTACCTATTGTTGGCCACCTACCTAGCAAAAGAAAAAAAAAATGCTTTCCATTTCTCCTAGCTGAAACAGCGTTTAGATGTATCGTAACTGAGAGTTTCGATCCAAAATGAAATGGTTTGAGATATTCCCATGTCCCTGAACAGAAGCCTGCACACCTTTCAGGTTTTGGAAATAACCCTCTGACTTCAAAGGGACATATTCATGATGTAATCAGCTATTCTCCTGACGTGCTACCTCTTTTAGACTTTGTATACAAAAGCATCGAATCAGGGACAGCACCTGGCGCTGTGGCTTAGTTGGTCAAAGCGCCTGTCTAGTAAACAGGAGATCCTGGGTTCGAATCCCAGCAGTGCCTAATCTGTGGCTTCTAAGAGTAGTCGTTCAACCTTTTCAGATGTTAAAGTCTCGGCAGTAAAGACAATCTGGACCTCTCGGTTGCAAATGAAGGCTTTATAAAGGTTGTTGGTTTTTGGGTCCCACCTGAGTCACGAATGGTGTCCCTTTGCATAGACGTCTTTGCCAGACTGACATTTGCTTAAACCTGGGGTTTTCCAACTTTTTCAGGAGCCGACACAGCACATTTTTCTTGTTTTCCTTATTGGGCACACACAAGTCAGATCATTGAGTACGTTACTAATCAGTCAATTATTTGATTCACCTGTTTTAAATGAGAGAGAGATAATAAAAACATATATGTGGTGCAGATGCGCTTCAAGAATGGTTTGCAAGCCCCTGGCTTAGGGCCGAAATCTGCTACTACCTATTGATAAAGTCAAGCCTATGGATATTTGTACAAACAAAGTCTTTACATATATGAAGAATAATACATGGATATCTTTCTGGATTTTGCCCTTTCATATCAGAAGAAAGCTCAGGAAACATTTTAGGCATGAGTGTTGAGAGTGTAGAGCCAAAATGAAATGAGTTCAGACATTCCCTTGAGGCCTGAAAGGCCATCATGTTTTGGAAACAATCCTCTTACCTCTAAGGGACCTCTTTCATAACGTAATCAGCTTTTTTCCTCATGTGCTACCTCTTTTAGACTTGTTTTACCGACAAATTTCACCGCACTTTTGTAACTGGCGCTGTGGCTTAGCTGGTCAAAGCGCCTGTCTTGTAAACAGGAGATCCTGGGTTCAAATCCCAGCAGTGCCTATGCCACAGGATATGGGAGTGCTTAAACTTTTCACATATGAAAGTCTTTGCATGCCGAACAGTGTGTACCTGCACAAAATTGGAAAAACGAAGAAGCGCTGCGCATGCAATACTTCCTTGAAGTGGGTCATTTTATGGCTCTGTGGTGCAATTGATGGAGCTTTGGACTTCTAGGATGCGAATGGAGAAATTCCCTGGTTGTGGTTTTGAGTCCCACCAGAAGTGTGAATGGCCTCTTTTGCTCTGATGTCTCTGTGAGTCAGACATATGTTCAAAACTGGGGTCCACAAACTACTTCAGAAGCCTACCCCTCACATTCTGCTCATCTCCCTTATTGGACACAGCCAACTCGGATCACAGAGTACTCTAGTAATTAGCTCAATTCACCGTTTTGAAATAAGGAGGATAACGAAAATGTATAGCGTCTGGGAGGTTTCGAGAATGGTTTGAAAACCACTGGCTTAGGCCAAAATCTGCTACTTCCTATTGTTGAGATCTAGCCTCTGGATGTGTGTTCAAAACAGTCTTTACAAATATGAATATTTAATTCATGAAAATCTTTCGGGATTTTGTCTTTCAGATCAGCTGAAAGCATAGCAAAAATTGCTTTCCATTTCTCCAAGCTGAGACAGAGTTTAGATGGATTGTAACTGGAGGTTCCAAAAACATTTCAGACACAAGTATTGAGAGTTTCAGATATTCCCTCGGATATCTCGGGTTTTGGAAATAATCCCCTAACCTCTTTCATGATGTAATCCGCTATTTTCCTGACCTGCAACCTCTTTTTTTGTTTTTGTTTTTTTACTTTTTATTCCAACACATCGCAGAAGGTTTAGCAAGTGGC